>NC_024799.2:22625775-23288939 GCF_000309985.2 Brassica rapa | reverse complement strand
TTGTAACACCCAAAGACCCAATGAGCATTACATAAAAAAGTTGCTTCTTTTGAATATAAGAAGCAGTTATAACCTGTGGAACAAGTCTACGACTTGCATGGTTCTGGCGTCAACGATCAAAACAGGAAACTCAAGAATCTCAACTTTTCCTTCCAAGTCAAGAACCAAGAAGAAGTCGAACTCCTGTGGCTTCTTTCCCTCGAGATCAGCAGCGGTCACTGGAAGCTCCTTGGAACAATCATGGTTGAAAACTTCCAAATGGGCAGTATCATCCATCTGACGTCACCAACATAAGCTTTATTATTTTATTCAAGTATAAACAAAAACGAGTAAAGAATAGTGATAACGATCGAGACACAAAAAAGATAGTCTCCTCAATTAAAAAAGAATGTTCCAAAATCATTCAGACATTCCATCGAACAGGTTGTGGACATCAATTAGAGTGGTAAAGTATTGACCTTTGTGCACTTCCCGTGAGTGTAATACAAGCACATGGGTCTCCACCTCGCGTTTTCATTTGTTCCCATCAACGAAACAGATGAAGACGAAGTATCAGACGGAGATGGAGAATGCGAAGAGCTGCAAATGATTCGCTTGGTATGGGCTAAACCGGAAGTCGCGGGATAAGAGAATTGCCTAGCACGGAAAGAACTAATTCTAGAGATTGAAACCCTAAATGCAGAGAGAGCAGACGCCATTCTCGTCGAATAGCATCAAACTAACTCAAAGATGCCTCCTTTTCGAGTAATTGAGGGAGATGAGGTAAACCGAAACAAAAATCGAATTTGAAAACAACTTTAACCAAAGCCGAACCAAATCGTATTAAACCAAACCGACTAAACCGAAATGAGATAAGCTCCTCTGTGTGAAAGAACTCAAAACTTTAGCCAAAACGAGGAGTTGAATCAAAGAGCATCACTGACTATTTACATCCAAAACAAGACTTAACATTAAGATTAAATATAGTTAGAAAGTTGCAAACTTGAAGAAAAACATATGGGCTTCAACATTGCTTATGAGATGATTTGATCTCTTCTAATCTTCATCGTCTGCATTTGTGAAGTCTTCAATCACTTCGTCTCTATTAGATTGTTTGTTCATTGTGCGCAGCTCCTCGATTTCAAACTTGAGCATTGGATCACAAACCACTTTGTTGTTCTTCAGTTTACCTCGGCAGCCTGAGGATGCCAAGTGTGCCATATGAATCAAAAACCAGCTTGGAGGAGGAACAAGAGATATGTGTCTATAAGGCGGTTGAGCAAAAGAAGTATCTTTACCAGCTATAGGACATTTCGCATTGGGATTGGTGGCTATGTAATGCATGATTGAAGCTTTGTCGTACACGTGCTTGCAATCAATACTGCAACCACAAAAGCATCACCAAAAGACTCTGTCACAATTGTCTATCATTCATGTAATTATCCAGTACAATATGTGATTAGTTCTACTGCTACACGAAAGATGGAATAATATGACGCTTTATGATCACAAACAAAATCATTAGAACGAAACAAGACTTCCTAGTTAAGAAAGGAAAACAACAACAAAAAAAGCGCAAAAGGCATCATCCATTGGTACCTGCGAACTGGATCTGTTAGTTCAGTGAGAGGCTTCCCGCTCACAGGGCATTTGACGTTCAGGAAAGGGCACTGAGTACTGGTCATCACAATGTCCTCTTCGTCTTCGCCAGGCATTGGTTCACCTGCATGATGAACGTTCTGCAGAAAGATAGAGACACAAACTCAAGCTAAGAACTTAACTAAACAACGTTATTATTCTATAAACAGATCTATGATAATATAGAACATCACCAGATGACATACCCAAACAGCTTCCCGGAACTGGCGCATCAAATGATGATTTTCTGGCACTGAAGGAGTTGTAGCCTTGAGCTTTGTGAACTCATCGTCAAGCAACTTTTTAAAGTCAGTTAACTACAGTCATTAATTAAAGCGAGTCAGTAAGCAGTCAGCCTAAAACTAATAAGCATTTAGATTAACACATGAAGGAGGAGTCTGTTTACCTGTTCTCCAGGCTGGTACCCATTTGCAACAGATTGAATAGCTGAGGAACGATGAGCACAATCACCATACAAATCCAACAGCTCAGCCACAGAGTTTTCAAGGTCTTTAACCTGTGGGAACCCAAAACAGAGATCAAGGAAAGAGTTTTGCCTCAAGCTGACAATATACATTATAGTCACACCTTCTCAGTTTGGTTATCTTTCTCCAGCTGAACAGCAATGTTCTTCATCAAAGTCACAGCTTTACGTATGTCCTTGCAAAAACAAAGTAAACAACAGCGAGGATTCAACTTCGACCAATGAGAGAAAGGATCTCCTTTTCACTTCTAACTAGAAAAACCCATCACCATCCTATGCTTCTATCTCTCAATTTCTCAGAAATCAAAATTTCCAAAACAAGAGCATTGTGCGAAAACAAGAGGAGGTGGTTTGAACGAAAAGTACTCACAGAGATTGTGGAATCGTTATCGCCTACGAGAACCAACGATGCGTTTCGAAGCCTTCCGGCGACTCCGCCTGAAGAGGACGCCGACGCCATCTTTTTTTGGAGGGAGACTGAGAAGACGGAGAGGGATGGAGGTGCCTGAATAAAATACTTAAGGGAGAAAAAACGAGGTTTGATGAAGAAACTGCGTGCCGTCTTATGCTATTAAAAGGACATGCTGTCTCTGATAATAAGAGTCGGTAGACCAAACGGCGTCGTATAATTGCAGTCCCTTATCACCTCTAAAAGAGGTTAATTGTTTGTGGTTTTTGTTTTAGTTTTTGTTTTTGTAGAAACCATTTTTCATCCAATCAAGTTTTTGGTTTTTGTTTTTGCTTTTGTAAAAACCATTTGAATTACCAATCAAAATTTTCAATAAATATATTCCCTAAAATTTAGGGAAACTAGTTTTTGAAAAGTTTAACCAATTTATGAAGAAAAACTAAAAACCAACTTTTGTGAGCTTTTATGAAAAAAAACAAATTTTGATTTTTTTTTGTAGAAACTACTACATTTTAATTCATTAATAATTAATATTTTCATAACAATAAAATTATCATAAAATATTTTGTGCATTAGATATCATTTAAACAATAATGTGAAATATTTAAATTTGTGTTTCATATCTGTAAATAAATTTGTATATTTTATAAATAATATATTTAATTTTAAAATTTAGTTATTAGTTTCTATAAATAAAACAATTGAATTATTTTAATAATTATTAGTCACATTAAAAATAAAAACATAATATGTTTTATCAATAAAATATATTGTATAATCCTGAAATATAAAAATTGCCATTCAACTTTAAAAAAATATAAATAATTTATATAAGAAAATTTCTAATTAGTTTCAAAATTCTATGTATTTAATTTTTGTATGTATAATTTATAATATTTATGTAAGAAAAACTATTGCTTTTGAAGTTTTAAAAATTAAAATAATTTATATAAGAAAATTTTCGAAGTAGTTTCAAAATTTAACATTTTTATTTTTGCATAATTTATATATATTTTATGATTTATATTTACTATAATATATTTTCATAAAAATATAATAATTAAAATATGTTATTGTATTTAATTTTAAAATAATAATCACAGTATTTTGATAAATTTTAATTGTAAAATCTAAATATTTATTGTTATTTTGTTGTATTATTTTAAAGTAATGTATTAATTAATTTTTGAAAATAAAAAATACAGCAAACCAAAAATCAAAATCAAAATCAAAAAACCAAAAACCAAAAACCAAAAATTAAAAGCTGAAAACCAAAAACCAAAATCTAAAAACCAAAAATTAAGGTGATGATTGTTTCAATAGTTTTTAGTTTTAGTTTTTGGTTTTTAGATTTTAGTTTTTGGTTTTTAGATTTTGGTTTTTGGTTTTCAGCTTTTGGTTTTTGGTTTTTGGTTTTTAGATTTTGATTTTGGTTTTTGGTTTTGCAGTATTTTTTTATTTTTCAAAAATTAATTAATGCTTTACTTTGAAATAATACAACAAAATAGAAATAAATATTTATATTTACAATTAAAATTATCAAAATCTTGTGATAATTATTTTAAAATAAAATACAATATCATATTTTAATTATTATAGTTTTATAAAAAAATATATTATAATAAAATATTTGTCATAAAATTTATATAAATTGCAAAAAAATAAAAATATTTAAAAGTTTGAAACTACTTAGAAATTTTTCTTATATAAATAGAAATAGTTTTTCTTAAATATTATAAATTATATAAAAATAAAAATACTTAAAATTTTGAAACTAATTATAAAATTTCTCATATAAATTATTTATATTTTCTTAAAATTGAATGGCTATTTTTATTTTTCATGACTAATACAATATATTGTATTACTAATGTTGTAGTTTCTACCCAAAAAAATCAAAATTCGTTTTTCCTTTTAAAAGCTCACAAAAGTTGGTTTTTGGTTTTTCTTTACAAATTGGTTAAACTTTTTAAAAACTAGTTTTCCTAAATTTTAGAGAATCTATTTATTAGAAATCTTGATTGGCAAATCAAATGGTTTCTACAAAAACAAAAACTTGATTGGATAAAAAATGGTTTTTGTAAAAACAAAAATTAAAAACTAAATCAAAAACCACAAACAATCAAACTAAAAACCAAAAACTAAAACTAAAAACTACTGAAACAATGATATATTTGGGGTTTAAACCTGAAGGCCGTAGCCCAATCTAGGTTCCGACTCGTGACATGTAGTATTAGAGTTGAATTACAATATGATTTATAGTTCGATGTAACTTGCAGTAAAAAGTATGTGGTAAAAACGGTAAGTTTATGTGGTAAGTTTTGCAGTAAAAATAAAAGTTATCATTTTGTTAAAACTTGTGACTGGTAACATTTTTGATGTATAAGTTGCAGTATGAGTTCTGAATAAAAGAATTGAATATAAAAACAGAGAAATAAATATTTTCGTATTAAGCTATTTTTTAAATAAATAAAAATATTTTTTTAAATAAGTATAAAAGTTTAAAAAATAATGTTCAGTATATATAATTTTCTAAGTATTATAATAACTACTAATAATATGTATTTTAATATCAATAATAAGTTAAATTAAATGAAATAATATTATTAGCATGAACTTTAAATTAAAAAACCAAATAATAGAAAAAAATTACAAATGTTTGTGAAAATTAAAAAAAATTACAGACCTTAAGCTTTCGGGTTTTGAAAATGACGTGATACCACACTAAGTTAGGTCAATATATATAGAATTTTGTGACTGGTATTTTTTTTGAATTATCAAATAGAATTTATGCTTAAGGTTTTGTATAATTGACTAAACATTTGAATAATTCAAAAAATTAGGAACAAGAAAGATTATAAAATCTTTGACTAGCATAAATTTAGGTAGAGTATTTATGGGACACTCAAATGGTTGTTCACGATTTTCTCTTGTAAAAAGGTTTGTTCACGATTTTTTTTTTTTAAAAACAGAAAAATTAATTAAATTTGTAACACAACTCTTAAAACATGGAATTTTGGTTGATGTAGGTTTATGTTTTGAGTTAGCAATTTTATAAAGGGTTTAAGTCAAAGTTGTAACTCAACTACAACACATCTTAAATCAAACTTAAAATCAAAAAAATAAATTTAATGCATGATTGGTAACATTTTTGAGTTACAAACTTAACTCAAACTTAATCAACCCTACCACATGTCACCAATCAAACCACTAGTCTCGGGATTGCTTTGTTATGACGAATTTGCCCTCGTCGAGTTTGATCCCTCCTCTTAAATTTCCGAACGGGAAAATGCAATAAAACGGCGCCGCATGGTTCAAGTAGGAGGGCGGCGGAGATAATTTGCTCCTCCACCACTGATACATACGCCACTAGGCTTCTTATGAACAAGAATTTACAATCACTGATTCTTTAGCATTATTTATGACTTTCTATTAGTTCTTTTTCTCACTCCACAAAATTAGTTCTTGATAAATGATATATTGTCTTTCCAGTTTCCAATGATTTTTCTTCTTGAATAATAAGAAACGTGTTATCTACAAAATATGAAACCCATGTGGTTATTATCTCTCCTAATCAACTTAACGTGTAGACCTAAAACTAAATATGGATAAACTAACAAAATGTAATTCTGTATTAATTCTTTAATCTCCAATAAGATGTGTAAAGAATATTTTTTAAAGTAAATAGAAAGACATAGATAGATAAGAATTGTCTGTGGGAAAGCAAGCATATAGAGGTGAAAAATAGCAGGAAAGAAAAGAATGAAAGATGCATGCAATTTGATCCAAAAAAAAAAGATGCATGCAAAAGAAAGGATGGTTTATTAATGTTAAAGCGTGACAACTCCATCCTTCTCAATTTTTATACGACGCGTCTAAATCCTCTCCGTTCGTTTCTTATTTCCAATCATTGTGATGTGATTGCTTCTTATGATTTGATGCATCCATGCTCTTGTTTCTTAATTTTTAATTTGTGATTTTGGTCAAATCTTTAGTTATTGTAGAAGACTTTCTTGGAAATTTTCAAGTTAAATATGTAATATTTAAGTTTAATTTTCAATTGCAAAAGTAATCTAAGACGACTTTCACCGACAGTGAGAAGACTTACGCCAACAATTGAGAAAAATTTTCGGAAAGTCTTCTGTTGGAAGACTTCTGTTGGAAGACTTGCTTGGAAGTCTTGCCTGGAAGTCTTCTATGAAAAAATTCCGTACACAATTCAATTAATTGCAAAACTAACATGCTTATCTAAGAAGACTTCCAAAAAGTTCTTCTTTGATATTTTTTAGATTTTTTAAAAACAAAAAGTAAAACAATATTTACAAAGGAATACTTCAATAAAAGTCTTTGGTAGAAATAGACTTCTTTGGAATTATTTCTTTGTAAAATTTCAGTTAAAAAATGACATAAATGGTAGACTTTCTAGAAGTCTTTTGCCGGAAGACTTATGTGAAAGTTTTATAGGTCAATGTTTAAGAAACTTTCATTTTCTCTAAAATTATGAAGATTTTTAATATTTTCTTGTTAATTCATGTATATTAATCTATGTTGGGGTTTGAATGAAATTCATAATTTAATTGGTGATAATTATGGGGTTACCAAAATTTATGTATATTAATGTTTCTAGCTAATGATAGAACTTTTCTCGAAGTCTTTTATGCTAGTTCTTATAAAACATGTATTTTCAACTTGAAGATATATGTTTTAAATTTCAAAAGTGTTAAATAACTTCAAAAATATCACGTCATGTAGTTTAGTGTCTTTTTAGATCATAAGATATATATTTTTTACTTTCATAAGACTGAAAATTTCAATTTTTACTTAGATCAATACTATTAAAACAGAAATACAAATTTGGACCTAACTTAATTATAGGCGTAGTACTTAAAAAAAACTATACTATATATACTTTTTTGCCTAACTTATATTATTACTATCTTAAAATATAGCCTAACTATGAAAATATTTTAAACTAACAAATATCCATAAATATCTTTCTCTTAAAAGCAGGGATCCCGCAGATAAATATTTAATATTTTAAAAGTTAGAAGATAATTTATTTTAGATAAGAAATCCAATTAACTATATTTATAAATTTGAACCCAACGTCTAATATTTAAACAAGGATAACATACACATTTTCTATATAGTTGCCGTGAAGTTATTATATACTGTAAGAGTTTGTATATAATTTATTTTGATTATTAAAACCAAATTCAATATATATATATATATTTATAAAAGATAAGAAGTATAACTATGTGAGATAAGGATTAAACTGATTTTCTGATAGAATAAATCACCATATATTTTGAAAAGATTTAAATTTCAGCAAATTTTATTGAAAATTAAAAAAATGATTTTTAATCGAATGATTCAAAATTATCTGAAAAGAAAAACCCAAACCAGAATCAAACTAAACTCAAAAATTTACCGGGTTCCTATCATTGTTATCTAGATCAAACTGAAAACAAACATTATCAAACCGAAATCAAAGCTCAAATTCATAAATAATTGAACAATTTCTATATATCTCTTTAAAAAAAACACAACCGAATTGAAACTGAAAAATGAACGATCATGGTTAAACATATTAGTGAACAAACTAACGGGTTAATAAATTCGCCAAAAAAAATAATCACGCTTTGAAAGCGCGGATCAAAATCTAGTTTCTAATTATGAAATCTGAATATGGTATATTGGTTCTTAGTGTCCTAATATTATTGTTTCAACTAGTTTAGTATATCTTCTCTATTAAAAGAGAAGTCTACTAGGACCATTTTATTAATCACATAATATGACATAATAGTTAATATGAATATTAATAAAATTATTTTTAACTATAGATTTGGATTTTATTTTCAGTTATAACAAAATCTGTTGAGAAAAAATCTAACAAAATCCTACTAAAATTTTAAATACTTTTTATTAATTATTACATTAATTAATTTCATAATTAAGTAATATAATGCTTTCATTTAAATAAATTATCATCTAATCTATTAAAAGAGGAGTACAAAATTAGATTATCCCTTAGTTTTCCACTATATTTACAATGGTATGCCACTGAAGTTATTAATTAACCTATCTTTTAGGATTTTTGTCTTTTCTCTTCAATTAATGTATTTTCAAAATCAAATTCTAACTAAAAAATCATGGCAACAATAATTAATAAACCTAACTCTTAATATTTTTTGTCTTTTCCTTTTTTTTATTATACATATGTGTGTTTGAAAATAATTAATTCTATATATACATTTTGTAATTACATACATTATACGATAATTATTTTACTAATTTCACATATACATAATAAATAGTATACAACAATTTTATTATACATAATCATAAAATTTTGATCCATAAAACCAGTTTATACAATAATTTTATTATATATAATCATAAAATTTTGATCCATAAAAAATAAAAATATATTTGTGTGACTTTACATGTCATATTCTAAATAAATGGATGATATAACTAAGGGTTTACATGATAAAATAAAACTACTCAATATAAACTATAAAATTATTGTGTTTAGAAATGTCAAATTAAAAAATAAATTTTAAAATATATATTATCACTTATACAAATAAATATTCATTTATAAACAAAACTAACACCTGCGCGGATGCGCGGGTCAAGCTCTAGTCTACCACTAAAACGGATTCAAATTTGTTAATCATGTCATATTTTTTTATACAAATGAAGTTATTAACATATGTTAAAATTTTATTTCTACAGCTATATATTTTCAAAAATTATATGTTGAAGAATATTTTTTATTTGATTATTTCAAATTATGAAAATTCAAAAACGTAATAAAAAGGTAAAATGTATAAAACAAACTCTTATATTGATAAAGTAATAAAAAACCTAAACAATAAAATTAAAGAGTTATAAAATACATAATACTAAATTATAAATTGTATATTTAAATTTATATAATAATATCAAAATATATCTGTACGATGTGCGGGTTAAACTCTAGTCAGTTACGAAGCCTAGAGTTTGTGAAAAACAAGTTAAACCAATTAAATTCACTTTCTAGAATTGGGCTTTTAAGAGGCTTGGCCTTATTAAAATGGTTTGTTGCGGATTGCCACGCGGCGTTTGACTGAAGTCGTCACTGATCAAGAGGTCCTTTTTGTCTCTCTCATTCTCCTCGCAAGTTTCGGTGCAAAAGAAATCGCCATGGAAGACGTGAACCAGTTGTTCGATGCTGCCTTCGAGTTCGCACACTACCCCGGTAACTATATGATCCACGCATCATCTCTATCTAACGTATTGCGCGATTGTTCTCTAATCCCAATCACCGTTTCGATTTCAGGTCCTCAAGGCGACTCCTCGGTTAAGGAGTTCCTCGATCGCTTCCCTCTCCCCGTTATCTTCAAGTGATTTTCTCTTCCTTCGCTTCTAATAGCTTTTGGTTTGATTGTTTCTGAACCGGTTGAATCTGATCTTGTGGTTTAGTTAGTTTCTTTAATCTTTATTTATGATCGTGATGAACATGTATTGTATCTCAATACTCTCTACGTGCAGTGCTTTGCAAAGGGAAACGGATATCCCAGGATTTGAAACCACGCTGGTAACTTGCTTGGAAAGAGTTTTCAAGACTAAGTATGGAGCCTCACTCATTCCTCACTACATGGTAAAACACTCACATGTTTCTATTTATGCGGAGCCAGTTGCTATATTCAGAGACTGATTTACTTTTTTCTGGTGTTTTGTTAAGCCTGTTCTGCAAGCTGGTCTCAAGTCAGATTCTGCAGTGGTGAAATCTCTGGCTTGCAAGACTGTAAGTGTCTGAAACTATCTGTTTATACTCTTTTTTTTTTGTGTTTGCTAATGTCTATGAAGTCTCGTTTTTTTCTTTTCTTTTCTTGAAGGTTACCCGTCTCTTGGAGAATCGAGATGCAAACGATGTTTCCCCTGTTCAGCTTATTGTCAGCAATGGCATCTACCCTCTTCTGCTTGAGTATATCATAAAGAGGTAAGATGATAGCTCTAGATTTTCGTCTTAAGATTACTCTAGTCAAGCTACCTAAGGACCAACTTTAAAGAACATGTTCAAAGTAGTTTTGGAGCATAACGATTACTATCTAGAGGCTTTGGATTGGTCTTGAGGGCTGAGGGATTAGAATATGGCTTTAATATGTATATCCAAATATAGTTGCTCTGCCTCAAAACTCACCATTGATTTTTTTGTTTGTTTGTTTCGGTAGCGATGATGAAGTGGCACATGCTGCAAGCGAGACTATTAAGAGTCTAGCAAGCTTTCCAGATGCAACGGTTTGTGTTTAAACGTTTTCATTTTGGCTAAGTGGGCTATTACACCATCTATTCCTTCAACTCAACCCTCTATTTTCACAGTCGGTAATTTTTCCTACTGATACCAACGATGCTACACACCTTGGTAACCTTGCTGCAAGGAGTTCGTCGCTGGTAATGCACCGCTTTATTATTTATTTTTACCGCGGAGCCCCATTTTTTGCCGTCTTCTTACAGTGTTCCAACTCTTTTTCAGGCACGTGTCCGGGTTTTGTCTTTGATAGTGAAGCTTTTCTCGATTTCTCCACATGTGGCGTCAGCAGTTAAGAACTCAGGGCTTCTTGATTTACTGGAGGCAGAAATGAAGGGTACAAAAGACACTCTTGTGATCTTAAATGTTCTGGAACTCTACTATGAGGTTGGCCTCTTGTTTCCAAGAGTATTATTGAGTCTCTTTCCTTTGTTCGCCACGTTTCAATGGAAAAGGATTTAATTATGTTTAATGTTTGTGCATGTTTAACGCTGAAGTTAATGGAAGTGGAGCACAGTTCGGAGTTCGTGCCACAGACTTCACTTATTCAGATGTTTTGTTCTATCATCAGGTATAAGCACACTGTTAAATCTTACCCATTTTAAAGAAAAAAAAAATTGGATGCCAATTAAGCTCGTTTCAGCTCACCCTTTTTCTCGGGGTCTTAAAATTTATATAGTGGTACATCAGTGGATCTCTTTCTGAAGTTGAGAGCAATGATGATAAGTGGCAGACTCCTCTCGAGGGACAATATCTACAATACAGTCGATGAAGCTTGTAAGATTTTATTTGGTTTCTTTTTGTATGCATTCATGACGAGGACTTTTTAGCTTTCTAAGATCAACTTTCACCTTTGTCCCGAATCCAGGTGTGAAGGCGCTAGTTTCAGCTATTGATGCGAGCCTGGAGTCACCGGAGATGAATGATACAAATGCACATGAAGCTGCGCTTGATGCACTTGGTCAGATTGGATCAAGTAAGTTTCTCAGTTTTCTTTGAAAATGCGTTTGCTCCAGCCTTCTACTAAAAGAGTTTACCTGCATTTAGAGTTGTGAATTATAAGAGCGACCGAGAAGGTCTTTTGTTTCCCTTGCAGTAATAATCTCGTTGTGACTTATGTGTTTATTTTTACAACAATTTTTAGCAACGAAAGGAGCGAATCTAGTCCTTTCGACTACACCTCCAGCTGCAAGACACGTTGTTGCTTCTGCCTTTGATCGCAATGCACTTGGAAAACAGTTGGTTAGTGTGTTTTTCTTCTCATGAGACACTAATGAAATCTTACGACTGTGTGTAAATGGCTTGTGCAGGCTGCACTTCACGCACTGGCATACATTGCGGGTGAAACTCGGCCAAAGAGCAGCAGAATAGTCGATGAAAAATCTGAAGAAAACCTTAGATGTTTAATATACGATGTTGCAGCACAGAGCACAAAACTAACCCCATCAGTGAGTTTATTTTCTCTTTTGCCTCTTCTTCTTCAGCTGTGCGCAGACTACATATGTTTATGTTTTGAGCCATACCATGAACTAATTTTAGGCTCGTCACACAAAATCGCAGGGTTTGTTCCTTTCAGTTCTTCAACAAAGCTCAGAGATGCGTCTTGCGGTAAAACCATTAACCTCATCATGAATCTTTCCCCCTTTGTTTCCCTGGTTTGAAATTTTATATTGCGCACACACTACATTTCATTTAAAGTTAAAACTTCTTTTTCCTTCTACGCCAAACTCAGGCACACTAATTTCCACTAATATAAGACCGTCACAAGTGGCCCAAAGAAACTCTATGCGTTTTGTTAATACTATGTTGTTTACAATATAAATCCTCAGGGCTATAGAACTTTAACAGCGTTGGTGGCTCGTCCATGGGGGCTGATGGAGATCTTGTCGAAAGAAGAGATAATAAACATAGTGACGGACGCAACCACTGAAACTGCAAAGATAGGTAAACTAAGTGAAACTCCATCTCGCATATTGGAGTGGCTTCTTCCTCAACCTATATGATCTGACTCAATACACATTTTACATTCTTGACATAGCAATGGAAGCGAGGTATAACTGCTGCAAAGCAATTCATGAAGCGTTCTTGTGTAGTAACTTTGTTGATGACCCTCGTCGTCTAAAAACTGGTGAAAAGGTTTGAATCTTTTTCCCCAATATAAAGATGGAAGTTTGTAGAATCTCTCTATGAGTGTTGTTTTTGACATGATTGATATCTTTTTTTGGTTGTGGCAGTTGCAAGAAGCTGTTCGAAGTGGACCGTACATGTCGAAGAAGTACAGAGACGCACGACCAGAAGTAATGATGGCTGAAGGGTTCTAATGACATAACTAAAACCGAAAGTTTTTTTAAACTTGGACCAGATCTGCCTCTTCTCCGTTGGTTGTTCGATAAGCAACTTTAGCTCGTCTTTTCTGTATGTTGTTTTGACTTTTTAGCGTTTGAACTTGAATAACAATAACAGTACTTTTTCGTTTCAACTCTGGCGTTAATAAGTAATAACAACAGCAAGCATTATAACACACTGAATGTCATGGGCCTTAGCCCGTCGGATAATAAACATAAGATTAGTCCATCTACAAGGGGTATTGAGGTAAATTACAGTTAAAGACATTATCTCTGTCTGGATAACACAGGTCCGACGAATAGAGCGCCTGGGACAAGAACCACTACTCTTTACTAGTTACGGTGTAGGAGGAGAGCAGAGAAAAGTGTCCATGGCGACAATAGTCCAGTGTCTTTCGTCATGTGCGACCCTCAGTTCCAAATTCAAAGTCCTTTCTCTTAAGGGAGCTTCTTCTTCGTCGTCATCATCTCCAACTTCTTCCTCCTTGTCCACTCGTCGTGGTGCGTCGGCTACTCTCTGCTCCTCCCTTAGCTTCTCTCAGAGCGTTTCTCAATGTGTCGCCTTCTCCTCCGGTAAATCCCGCCTCAGAATTGTGCATTAATTTTCCTGACCATTTTGCATTTGGTTCGTCCTCTTTATGTTTTCATTAAAATTTTGGGGTTCTCTGCAGGGAATTTATGGGTACAGAAGAATCCATTGAGGCAGTTGATAGTGTGTGAGGCTGCTCCGACGAAGAAAGCTGATTCAGCTGCAAAGAGAGCTCGCCAAGCCGAGAAGAGGCGTGTTTACAACAAGTCTAAGAAATCTGAAGCCCGTACTCGGATGAAGAAGGTAATCTCATAGCTCCTTTGCACTCTCTTTGAATAAAGAGTTGTTGATAAGCTTGTCTTGATGTTCCTCTCCAGTTTTAGTGACTAGTTAGGTGATTAGGGAATGTTTCTCTTTGTGACTTGTTGTAGTAACCTCTGGACATCATGGAACACTAGAATCCCAGTCAGTCACTGACCAGTTTGTTTCATATTGAGATATGGTTAGTGTGAGGTGGGCTTTTAGGTGTATTAGTCATCACTGTGAGCTCAAGCGAAAGCTGTTGAGGCGATTAGATGATTTTGTTACAACTTGGGGGATGTTTAAAAGTCTTGAATAGGAATTTGGTTTTCAATACATATAGTCAGTCATATAATGAGACTAAATTTCAGCTGCGACATATACTGAACAGGTCTTGGAAGCACTCGATGGGCTCAAGAAGAAACCAGATGCGCAACCTGACGAGATTGTCACCGTGGAGAAACTCATCGGAGAGGCTTATTCTGCAATAGACAAAGCAGTCAAGGTTAGAGCGCTACACAAGAACACCGGTGCTCGTAGGAAGTCTCGCTTGGCTAGGAGGAAAAAGGCCGTTGAGATCCACCACGGTTGGTACGTACCCGACACAGCATCAGCAGCAACAGAAGCTGTGACCATGGCTGCCTAAGAACATGGACAAAGATAATGGAAATTCGTTTTTCTTATAAGAGAGATCATATGGAACAAGATGTGAAAATTGATTTTAAAATCAAATCTGCTTTCTTCATGTATAATTCATTACAACTTCAGTTTCATCTTCCGTACTGTTGAGTCTAAGCTTTTTGTCATCTTCTTCTTTCCGCTTGGCCTTGGTCTGGTTTAGCAAGATCTCAGTTCTTGGCTCTGGCACCATTCCTCTTGACATCATCTCTCGATAACAACTCAACGCTTCTCCTATTTTCCCCTTACTGTGCAGACCATGAACCTTTACAGTATACGTTCTTTGATCTGGTCCTAACCCACTTCTCTCCATCTCATTCCATACCTCCCTTGCCTTCTCTTCATCTCCCCATTGCACATATAGCCTAAACACCAAATTGTACAAGTCACTTGTCATTTCACACATGTTCTTCCTCATCCTCTCCAAAACCGCCTCAACATCTTCAGGCTTCTGCGAATACTTAAGCAAGTAACCGAAAGTCACATCGTTAGGCGAACAACTCCCACCTTTATCTTCCATCTCTTCCACTAGCTCCCAAACCTTCTCTGTTCTCCTTATCCTACAGAGATGCTTCAAAAGCGAGTTATAAGTCGCAACGTTCGGAGAACAACCTTTCTCACCCATCTCCTTGAACACTCCAAGAGCCTCAGGGATCCTCTTCTTGAAACACAACGCATCAATAACGTTATTACAGATTTTAACATCCGGGTTTCTTCCGGTCTTCCACATTGCTCTGTACAGCTCCATAGCCTTTCCTACTTTCCCCTTCTTAGTCAAAGCATTGATCATCGTCCCGTAGCTGACAACATCAGGCCTGCACTTAGAAGCAATGATGTCTTTCCAAAACCTCTTGGCTTCATGAACATTCCCCAAAACACACCACCCGTTGAGAATAATGTTCATCGCTTTTATATCACACCCAACAAACTCTCTTCCACGAGAGCAGAACAAAGTCTCCGCAAACTCGACATGCTTATACCTACACAGCCACTTCAACAGCCCATGAAACGCAACCGAATCATCCTCTATCCCAAACTCTCTCCTCCTCTCGAACACCTTTACAGCTTCAACAACCTTATGAGCAGCAGCGTATCGGTTCAGCAAAACTTTATACGTCTTTGCATCTCTCTCAGACATTTCGTCGAACACTTGGTGGAACTCTTCGAACCGCCGCATTTTCCCAAGAACGTCGAGAATCTCGTTGTACACCGATGAGCTAAACATGTAAACAGATCGTTTACGGATCAATCGAGAAAGTGTGTAAGCTGGTTTCCAATCAGACCGGTTCCGGTTCACCACTTCTAGAATCATCCCTTCGGTTAACACTATCCCGCACTTTTCGAGAATCCGCTCGATTTCTTCAGGGGAGCTTCCACGGTGGTTCTTTAGGACATTGTGAACGTCGAGAGCGGATTGCTTGTCGTGTCCAAGGGAGTTTCTGTCGGGAGGTGTGAGAGAGTGAAGAAAGTGTGGAGATTGATTAACACCCAGGAACCGAAACTCAGTGAGGGTGATGTTGTGCTTATGGTCCAGTTTCTCCGGAGGAGAGAGACGGCGAATAAAGGCGGAGGATGTGGGAGAAGAGATCCGGCGCCGGCATAGTGCATTCCGTAGCTGAAACAAGATTTCGGATTTATATTTCCCTCTCATTTTCTCAAAGTTCCCAAGTTTTGGAAGCAATAAGTAACTTAGACCATCTCCAAAATACACTCTATAACTTCAAATATGAAGTTTTTTGCTTTCCTAAAAGAAACTTTTGAAGTTTTGAGGAGTGAAACTCTATATTTGAAGTTTCACTATTCAAAACTTCAAATTTGAAGTTTCATATTTTTATTCGCATTTTGGTCCATACAATTACACATCACATTTATGATTCATAAATATTTTCTTGTTTATTGTTTCATCCTTATAAAAATTACATCTCATAAATATTTTAAGTTTTGTTTATAAAATTTAAGTCAACACATAAAATTAAATAAAACTTTAAAATAAGAATTAAAATATATAAAACTAGATTTAGATAACAAAAGTATACAAAAGAAACTTAACAAAAAAGCTTTTAAAAAATTACATGAAGACATAACTATTACATAAATTTAAATATTACAACAGTACTAATAGTCAGGTAAGTTTGATCCGGAACTGTCAAAATTTCTAAATATTGTCCAATTTTTTTGTATAACTGAAGATGGTTGTTATTGATGATGTCTTTTCATACAATTTTTCTTGTTCATATTGAATATATTCACATGTATTAATATCATCGATAAAAGTTAGTCTTTTAGTAATATTTTATGTTTTTCTTTTACTTTCTTGTTCTAATCTAATGTATTTACAAATATTAATATCACATGATTTCAACAATTTGTATCTTTAATCTACAAATTAAAATGAGGAGAGCCATTTTTACTTCAAAATGCACTAGTATATCATATATGCATTACGAAAATCACTTTATGGAATAATATAATTTTTTGCTTGAAGTTTAATATTAATTAAGTTATTTTGTTTAAAATTATATATTTTAATATAATATTTTATTAATTAATATTGTTGTAATATGTTTATATATGTGCTAGTTATTTACAAAAGTTTTGTGAATTGAAATTAGTTATGACAAATATAAGGACCATATTATAAAATACAAATAGTTTTGAAGTTGAATTTGAAGTTTTGCTTTTGGAGAAGAAAATATTTAAACTTCAAATATAGAGTTTTGGAAACTTCAAAATAGAGTTTTTTTTGGAGATGCTCTTATATACTCCCTCATTTAAAAAAAATATAGTTTACTTTTTGAAAATACTTTGTTCTATGCAAAATGATGTTTTATACTTTCAACATACTTTTTGATGTTATAGAACTCTTTTATATTTGACTAGATCGTTTTTCCGCGCTACGCGCGGATATATACTTTTAAATTCATTTACTTACAGCATATTTTATCATATCTAAATTATCATCTTAATTTTAGAATAATTGTGTTTATTTGATCATTTACAATTTACTTTTCCCATGAGGAAAATCTAATCTTTTTCTTTCATAAAAAAAACTTTTCATTCTCTTTTCCATTATCTATTGTTACGCTTCTTCTCTGATTCCGGTTACTCCCTTAGAGCTGGAGTTGGGTCTTTGATTTTTTTTTTTTTTTATCATATTTTGTTAACTGAGATCATCTGGTTTTCTTCATGTTCTTCTTTTTGGGTAACATAATCAAGTTTTGATTTTGTTTTTTTCAGAAAATTAATGAGTTTATTGATGATCTCAATGCAATGTTAATCGATCTTCTTTGCTTGATATAGCTAGTTAAAGCGGGTTGGGTTTTCTTACCCTCCAGATCTGATTTTATCTTTGAAACCATGTGCTGTTTTGTTTGTGTTGCATGTCGTCTCTGAGCTTTCTTTGGGTCACTATTGGTTTCGATCTTCCACCTTCTCGATCTTTCGAGCAAGTTTGAACTCGATTGTGAGTTGTTTCGCTCCTTTTCATTACCCTTAAGATTTGATCAAAATCTCTTCTTCCATCAAGCTTCACATAGTGTTTCGAGTTCTCTTCTCTGTCTCTGCCATTCCGGTTGACGACTAATGAACTTAATTGTTCTGTTTCCTGGTGTATGAAGCTTTGGTCTTTATATTGCATGTGCTATTCTATATAGCAGGAGACGCAAGCCAGAGGTCCTAGTTTGGAGTCATCGCCTTGTCTTTGTTCAAAGGAGCTCTATTGTAGTCAACATGCATTGTTTTGTTCTTGGTTTCTTATGATTTGATCCTTGCTGTTGCACAGAGCTATTTTAATGTGAAATAAGTTTCAGTTATAGTATATGAAATGAAAAGGAGTAACCTGAAATGTAGTTTGAGTTACCTTTTTCCTGAAATGTTTTGCAAACTTTACTTCTATATAAGATTTGAAACATTTTAGGAACAACATTTCATATAAGTAAAACACATCAGAACAAAAAATATTTGTTCAATAATGCACTTAAATTTATTAATATTGTTTTATGTAAATTTTTAATATCGATTATTGTTGACTGTTTTAGAACTCAAACTATCTAAGATTTGTCTAAAAGTGCATTATTAAATAGTGAAAATATTAATTTATAAAATAATATTAATTTGAAGCGTATTAAACATACTATTAAATATTAGTGACCAATATTTTAGTTGTAGAAAAAATATTTATTTGTACTTGATTTTTTTATAATGTGTAAATGTTGTTTTTGTAATTTTTTTCTAATATAATTTTGATAACATTATAATAAATAAGTTTATATCTTATTTGGTGTCGGACTTCTGTAAATTAATATACAGTTATGGATGAATTGTTTGCTAATTAAATACAAAGAATAATAGTGTACAAACCAAAAGGTCTATTGAAAAAATAATTTTTAAAACATAGAAGGAAAAAAATAGAAGCGGCATTTATACATGAACATCACTTTTAGAATTTTTGGAGAAACAAATGCATATTCTAATTTCTTGAAAATTTTAATATAAAACTTTACCCCAAGTTTGATATCATTTTTTAAATTTATCTTTAAAAGATAACTATTTTCTTTAATATTTTAAATTTAAAAGCTAAAATTGACATTATCATTTATAAATGTTTGATGGAGACAAACAACATTTGTGACGGGGACATTTGCTGGAAACTAACTCCTCCTTTGCTCCTGGGAGTTAGACGGACATTGTTTTTTTCTTGATATGCTTATGGCAGAAAAGATACAGCCAATGCCTTAGAGGACTTGGTAGGAAGATCAGGTCCATTTACTTAGCTCATCATCACTTTTTTCTTCTGACCATACTTCTTCATTCTACTGAGATATGAATTGCCTTTGTTGAAAGTTTTAGCACTATCTTGCTTGTCTCCTTATAGTTGAAGAGAAGCAATGTTCTTAACTTTGCACATTAACTCAAGCTGTTCAAGCCCGATTTCAAAAGCAAGCACCGGCTGGAGTCGCATAATATTTTGTTTTTTCAACTCCCAAGGACAGCAGCTAGGGAATATAAAGACTTTGTACTCCGCATAAATAACCAGATAATGCATATCACAGACGCATAATTAGCGTGAATTACCTTGCTTGCACGGTCACACCCTATATCCATGGAAAAAATTGGTAGCCTAGGATAGAAAATAAAAGAGCATTCATTAATCAGTAAGAAGATATATGTCACATAAACACCTTGATTCAACATTCAACAGCCGCAAAGTAAACTTACCAAAAGAGAATGTCTGACTTCTGCGCCTTCTTTATTTCTTGCCCTTGCTGTTTTATTCCAGCCGTGGGTGTAGTGGAATCTCTGTGAGGCATTGACACCAGTGCAGCTTTCTGCATTAATGTAATGGAATGTACCAAATAGTAGAGAAGCGCGACTGTTGCATTGACACCAGTGCAGCTTTTTGCATAAATGTAATAGAATGTACCAAATAGGAGGCTGGCTTCTAATTTTCTTTTCATCGCAACTCTAATTCCTTAATCTTCAGTCTTCTATTTTTGTTGGTGTACCTCATATTGTTGCTTTGGCATTTAAATCACTCTGAAAAAAACTTCGCAGACCAGAGAGAGGGATGCGAAACGAACCCATTAATGGAGGTTTAAGAGGGGTTTGAGTCTTATATCGAGATTCCCCTTCTAGAGATATTTGGCGTTGATACTCAGGTGACGTCAAGGCGTATGCGATCATACTTGTGAGTTCATCATCATACACCGGAACAACAATATCATTGATGCTTACGGGAAGAAGTAGCCTTCGTCCACCTTGAAGCTCTGCCTCTCTAAAAGATGAAATATAGACAGGGCTATGCTCTCCAAATGTATCGAGCTTCTGAGAGCTAAGGAGAAAATTCTTGTTGATGGAGCGGTAGAAATTGAGGAATGGCACACCTAACCAGCTTACAGAATATTCTGAGCTCTCATAATCTTTACTCGGTAGAGCAGGTGAAACTGGATACGCCACCTTGAATTCGTTTTGCTGTTCTGGGAGATCTATTGGAGGGAAAGTTGAAAAGTTTGAAGGAGGAAGCAAGATCTTAGTATTGGTTGGAATCTCCCCTGATGTCTGACGCTCGCCTATCCATGCTGCATCAAGAGTAGCTGATAGATTTTTCATAACTATCTCGCCATCTGACTGTGTCCTGCGAACATCGAGTTTACTTTCTAGAGGTTCAGAACTATCAGGTAAGGTCTTGCTGGGAGAGACTTCTCCACCATCTTCCTTTTCCGGATTCAAATCTAAATTCGTATCCGCTTCCTTCTGAACCTTAGTGTCATCAGTAGAACCACCATCAGGATTCTGATCAACCTCTGAGCCAGAAAGAAGAGAGTTAGTCCCAGCATTCATCTCGGGGAGGGTCTGGCTCTTAGCCAAGGGTACTTTCTCATTTTCATCACTACTCTCAATCTTAGATAAACTTGATGCATTAATCAAGCGGTGATCCCACATATATGACTGAGAAATGAGCTGCCTGCGAAGCCGGTACAGCTCAAGAATATCCACTTGAGGTTGGCCTTCCTTCACCTCCCTTTGCAATATCATCTTTTGAATATTATCCTGAAAGAAATGTCAGAACGTTACAAAACAAAACCACTGGTCTTAAAATAATAATTGTAGTATATTGGTTTTAAGAGAATCAATTTGATCTTTAATACATAAATTATTACCTCAAACTCTGCTTTCTCTCTCTGCAGCAGTTTCGACGCATAAAACCTTTTGCTGCAATTTGACTAATAGCATTTAATAATTCAGAAAACAGAAGCTCCGCTCTCTCTACCACCTGAATAATAAAAATGAAGAGAAGTCAGTTAAAATGTGTGAGATTTCAAAACTGCATCCCAGTAAAATCACAGATATCTAACCTCATCTGTCTCTCTCTGTATCCAGTCCTGATTATCATAGTTGAAACTAAGAACTGATGGTGGAAGGTAGACAGAATTCACATCTATAGTAGCGTAACGGAAGCAAGCAACCATGTTCCCAAATCTGCATGGACACAACTTGTTAGAGCAAAGGAAACATATAGAATTTTTAATCAGACACGTTTCAACAATTTAGCCAAGAGAAAGTACCCGTAGAAGCGAAGACAGTCTCTATGGAGAGAATGGCCACAACATGCTACTCTACTGGCAGCTGCGTGATTTGAGAAACTGAGCTCCAGAAACTTCCCAAAAGATAATCCCCATGCAGCATCAGACATCACCACTCGTAGAGTCGCAGGAGGAAAACTGTCAGGTCGAGGGCATCTCAGGCATCTATGCCACATCCAAATTTTCCCCTCCTTTTCACCAGGTAAGAGATAATCTTGAAGCTTCTTGACAGATATCGTAAGGCTGCCTTGTCGATGAGTGTAACAGTGAACGTGAGCTTCTGATGGCATCTCACATGAACGACACCTGTATCCCTGCGATTCGAGCATATATTTGGGTTACCATATTATTATGTAAGCTGAAATAGAGAAGTCAAACTGTAAAACTTACCTGATCGAACAAATGATCTCTCAAGAACAGTCCCAAGGATTTATTGAAACTACCATAGTATTTTATCCGGAAGAGATGAGACCTCTCACACACCGTTCCTTTCCACACTGATCTGGACGATAGAGAAACCAAGATGCTCTGGTGATCAGAGGGTGCCGGAGGAAACTCCTCTTTTTGAGATTGTGGTTCCTTTGGAGTCTCACAGTTTTGTTGTTGGATGGCCGTAACCTCTGAACCGTTGTCCTGGTTTTACATGACTCCGACTAATCACTCTGAAATCTTACGTCGCAGACAAAGGTGTTGTAGAAGAGAATCAAGAGACATGAATCGTATACGATGAAATTGAAGATGAAGTGTCGGCGATCCTTTTCACCGAAGATGGACCAGGAGCTGGGTTTGACTGGGAGTGGGCCACTTCGATTAGGTTAAGCCCAATTGTAACTGGACGCCTTGTGACGTGGCAAAAACGTAATGTCTGATAGGCTGAATATTTTTGACTACGTGGATGGCTTGGCTGATGAGTATATCTTCCTTTTAGTATAGGTTAGATTTATTATTTGTCAGTTATGTTTAGGGCCGACCAATTGGAGTCCCAACAGGTTTCAGTCCGGGATCATTCGGTGAATTCAGCTTCATTTAGATATTTTATTAGTTTAGATTAAATTTGGTTTAGGTTTAGTTACATGTCCATAAGCCCAAAATTGTTTCAGTTTCATAAATTAATAGACTTAGAGTATTATTATCGGGGTTTTTCGTGGGTCTCTTAAACTAATTTTCATTTTAAAAAAAAATCAAAAACACATATTAACTGAAGACACGGTTCTTAATCAGATTAAACAAGAGACGGTTTTTACTAGACACGTGTAGGCTCCTTTGCTTCTCTTCTCTCTCTCAACCTCTCTATGTGTGCGATGTGCGACGAGATTCTCTCTCTCACTGTGGCTTCATGATGCAAATGAATAGATTGTGCTCCCTCGATGGAATCCTCCCCATCCAGAAATCTATTGATTCTGGTACTCAAAGTTAATATATTTTCAATATTTTTAATAAATCTGTTTATGTAACTTCCCTCGGCCATATTGTTATTGTTTAAAATAATTTTGAAAAACTTATCTATCAATCATATGTGACTTTTCTTTGAATTATATATGACAACATCATACATATCAACAGGGCCGGCTCAACACTGCTAGGGATCATAGGGCAAAAAAATTTTTTCTACTCTTTAAAATTTATATAGAGATAATGTTTAAAATATTTTTAAAATTTAATCAATATTATTTTGTATATTTTGTAATGAAAATAAAACAATATACATATCAAATAATTTTGGGCCCTTTTCAATTTTATTTATTGTATTTATAATTCTTTTATATATAAAAATATAAATTTATAAAAAATTAGACCATTTATTTATCATTACACGGGGAGACACGGACTCGGACCCGGGGCGGTCGCACCGCTTGTCTCCCCTTGTAAGCCGGCCCTGCATATCAATGATATCATGACAAACCAAAGTCACGTACAATGGAAAATCATACACATAAGCAAACTAAAATTAATAATTGGCAATTTTTATAAACTAATAAACACTATTTAAACATTTTAAACAACATTGTTTAAACTTTATAAGCAAATTTATTCATAATTAAACTTCGGATACAATTTTCAAAACATAAGAGCATCAATATTCACTAAATACCAAAAATATATATATATATGAACGAAGTATTTGTGTTAAAATTAGTATTTAAATTACTATTCACATAATAAATAATTATTTTAGTACTCAATTACTCTCTTTGTTCCCAAAAGAAAGATTTTCTAGAGTATTCACGCATATTAAAAAAACAATTAATTTTTTACAATTGAATTTATTATTTATTTTACTATACATTTTTCAATAAATATCAACCAATAGTATTCAACTAATTTAAATATTTTCAATTAATGTTTTTTAAAAGTATACAACTTTTCAATATTAAATACTAAAATTACCTTAAAATTTTAGAAAATCTATCATTTTGGAACAAAAAACAAATCTAGAAAATCTTACTTTCAGGAACAGAGGGAGTATATTTTAGTGTATTTTTGATACATATCACGGATTAAAATCAAGTTTGATACAAGTTATAGAATTTTAGATTTTTTACTTTTTCGAATATCCATTTAGATTCGGATTTGGTTCAGATAAAATTTATAACTTGAAATACCATAAACAAAATCCATTCACTATTTTATTTCAGTTTGGTTCGATTTAGATTTATTTTTATCAGATCGAGTTAAGGTCAGATTTTTGGATTCAGTTTATTTACCTATAACTAATTATGTTAGTAATTTATTTGTGCAAATTTATATTTTTAGATTCCCATAAAACATTTTTTTTTTACATTTGTAAGTTAATAATTTGTTTAATTTTTTTAAACACATTAAATTAAATCAGATGTGGATATTAGTAATAAATAGTACTCTCTCCGTTTTTTAATATAAGTCGTTTTAGAATTATACACGTAGATTAAGAAATCATTAATTTTTTATATTTTCTAAACAAAAACATCATTAATTATTTACCTAACCACAAATCAACCAATAATAAAATAGAAGGTATATTATCATTGGTCATATAATATTAAGTGTTAATAAATTTTACATAGAAAACCGAAAACGTCATATAATTTGGAACATAAAAATTCCTCTAAAACGACTTATATAAAAAAAACAGAGGGAGTAGTTTAGATCCATTAGGGATGTAATTCTCTTCTTTCTTTTAGGGATGGTAGACTCTCTCCCTTCTCTCTTAAGTTTCTTGTGAGAGAAAGAGAAAGTCGTGGTGGTCCCTTTAATTCTTCTTCCTTCTTGGCTTGAGACATCGACTCTGGTACACGGTGGTCTCCATGACGCGGTGTAGCTAGCTTTGATCCTGGTGGTTCGCGATCTTCTTGACGGAATCATCCAGCTTTGGTGTATGTTTGGCAGTTTACTCTGCTGGTTGGCGCTTTCTCTACCCCTTTCATCGATTGATCTCCTCTCCAGACAAACAGTTGGTTTCGTTTTTGAGGATTGATCTTGATTGAAGGGTTTGGTTTCAAAACAAAGTTTATGGGTTTGGTGGGATCTCGATTCTAATCGATTGATTCTTTCCAAAGCTCATGGTATGGGTTGTAGATGATGAAGCCTATAACTTTCAATATAGTTGTTGGAAGTGGCTTTTCGATGGCTGTAGTTGAGTTCCCGGTGGATTCCGGTGGTTAATTGCTCGGTCGGTGGTGAAGTTTGAAGTCGATAAAGACTGTGGAGGCTCGTGTTTCCGAGTTGACTCCGGTGGATTTGGTGTTTTCGGTGAGACGTCGGTTGTTGACCGGCGTGTGTTTCGGTATCCCGGTGAAGCGCCGTTCGGCGGTCTCCGGTGGTGACTCTTAGCGGTGAAGACGCGGTGTCTGCGCGACGCGTGTAACTCGCTTGGTGAGGTTTCAACACGTGTTCTGTACTCACTTCAGTTTCGACGCGTGTTCATCACGTGTTTTTGTGCTGCGTTTTTACCCGGAAGGGTTTTGTCCTGGGCTAGTCTTGGGTCTGCTTGTAATATGGGCCAATGTTGGGCCTTTAGGGTTTAGTCATTGGTTGGATGTTTGTTTTTGGATCCCATGTTTGGGCTTTATGTCTCCTGTATTTTGGGCTTTAGTCCCTTTATTAATATCACTAGATGGCAAAAAAAAAAAAAAAGATCCATTAGGGATGTAGATCCAGCAGATTATGTGGTCCGAGAAAACCCAATCCATTATCCATGGTCTGCAGACATATGTAGCTGTCGCTAAATAAAAAACAAAGAATACCATAATTAATTAATTGAGTGAGTAACCTTTAATCTTAGTCACACGCTCTCTGCCATAAATGTTATTGCGATCTTTTAGAAAACAAAGAGAAACAAAATATACGGCGGGCCCACCGCCGTTAGAATCTCGGTTTGCCGACGCACACCGTTCTCTCTCTCTATGTCTCCTTTCTGGATCGTTCTCCACGCGTTCATATTAGCCACGTGGCAATATCGATCTTTAAAAACAAATCAGCTTTTATTAATTATTTGATTTAATTGGTGCTCTGGTGGGCCTTATCGGTTTCTTACAAACATTTTCTAGCAGAGGGGCGGCTATACATTTTAATGAAAAATAAAAGAAAAAAGCAGTCAAACTCAACTTTGAATTGGAGCTGACATCGACGTGTTTTGCGGTGAGATTCACGCACATATGGCAACGCCGATTACGAGCCGCGCTTCCTTGAGCTGTTGCCATGGGTTCAATTTCAAAACTACTACGTACGTTCGCATAGATAAATGTTTTTAAAACAATTTCACGAAAAAAAAATATTATTTAATAATAATAAATTATAAATTTCTAAAATATTTAATTATATTGAATTACTATTGATTTAATATATATATATATAACATATAAATTTTGATACTAAATACAAAAATAATACAATTTGTTCAGATTTTTTTTATTATTTTAGAACACTGTCACTAATTTATTTCCTATTTTTTTGTTATACTTTTTGTGTAGTACATTTTTGGGTAAATCGGAGCTTGTGTTATATTTGATAGCCTTTCATGATGAAATAGTGTAGTTTTTAAAATTATTTTTAAGGAACAGTCGAATTAGCAAGAGTATTCTACATTTATGCGTGGTAGTTGGTACATATCTCTTATTTTTCGTTTAGATCTATTTTCATGATAAGTAAATCCCCATATTTTGAATCAATTATTTAGTTTTGCATATTACATATCACCAATGTTAATATATTTCGTGTTATGATTTATGGAAATAAATTTGCAATTCCTTTGATTAACAAATAAAAAAAATCTGAGCAGAACATGGGAATTTATTGTGTGGGGGCATGCAGCAAACTCCAGGCATCTCCATTAATTGCGTAGTATATTGCATCACCTCTGTATCTTTTTATTACATCAGATATGTTTATATTTGAATGTACAAACAAATAGACAGAATAAAACGATACTCCTAGTTAACAAAAATGAATGAGTGTTAATCTTATAATTTAAAACATAAAAATAAACAAAGGATTTTCGGTGATTAGTTTCTACCATGCCATAAATATTTAAACAATAATAAAATTTCAAATATGTTTCATAGTGAAATCAGTTTCTATTTAACATTGTAAGTTGACAAAAAAAAATAACATTGTTACATAAAATGATCTAAATTCAAAAATGTATAGTCCAACTACATCAATCTCTATATTATTATTTGAAAAATCAGTTCTTTTTTTTACATTTCACGTTAAGTTTTATGATGCTAAATTACAACATTATCCTTAATAATTCAAATTTATCTAACAGCCATTATTGAATTTTTTTCCATTTTTTATTTAAATTTTATTTTCTTTATAATTTTTTCAAGTACCTGTATAATAAAAAAAACTTATAAAAATTGAAAACGAAAGCATATTATATATATAATGTGATTCATAAAAAGGAAAGTTCATAAAATAATCTTGTTTTAAAATTAAAAAAATAATATTACCTTTTAACAATAACATCAAACAACATAATATATATATTAAATTTAATAAGCATTTTATTAAATAAATATATTTACCAAACTATAACAAAAATAAATTAAATAAAACAAACTAAGATAATTTTTGGTTTGTAGAGTTTTAAGAGTCTGTTTATACCGATGACAAAAATAATAATATTTTTTTGGATATTTTTTATTTTTATTAAAGTTTCCTTTTTTATATTTATGTGATTTATAAAATGAAATTTTACAAAAAAAATTGATATTAAAGTAATAAATAATCTTCCCTTTTAAAATTTATAAATTATGTTTTTATGCAACTTCATACAAATCATCACTTTAATTTTCTAATTTTTTTTTGCAACTAAACATAGACCAAATTCATTTTAAAAAGAAATAAAAAATATACCTAACCACCTAAGATAAAGAACCAAACTAATACAATGAATACAATTAATTCTATTTGTGTAAATTACATTAAAAATAGTCGTACTTTAATTGGAAGAAATATATGTAACACAATATATCCATAAAATGAGTGATAAAATCAATCCAAACTCTTGTATCGAAAATAAAAAAAATAACTAAAATTATTATTTGCATTAAGATTTGTATACATACAAATAATAGAAAATCTCAACATATTAATAAATAAATTTAAAATTTTCAAATAATATCATAGAGATGTTAACCAACTATTACAATTATGTTATTTTGTATAATTTATATATATTCATGAAGTTTCAAAAGACTATAGTTGTTATATTCATTCGTGTAACTATGAATTGATCAATACTTTAATTTAATTTTACTATTTGCTTCTCAAAACAACATATGTTAAACTATGCATAGGCTTACTGTAATATATTTAGAAATCAAAGAAAAATTAAATTAAATATAAATGTAAAAATTAATCAAATGTTAATTTGTAGAACAAAAATATTAAGGTTGAATCGAAAAGGTAAATTTTATTCTATATATCCAAATAATAACCAAACAGGGTAGATATTATATATCTAAAATCATATGTCTAATAAAAATAATATAATATTATTTAAAATAGATCATGCATATTAATTACAACATAATTTTTTTTTAAAAATTGATAAATTAATATAATATAATTATTATGTAATATTTATATCCGTACATGATCATGGAAAAATCAACTAGTGTTAAATATTTGTCAATTAAGATTCAAGAAAAAATCATCAATTAAATTAAAAAGATATAGTGATAATATGATATCTCAAAGATTTATATTTTCAGTTAAAGCATTTTAAGAATATGTCTATATTTTGATCGAATGCATTTAAATAATTAATGCTTTGAAATATACGCACATAATAATGAAAACGCTTGGTTGTAAAATTAAAAAAAAAACACAAATGAAGGGTTGATGGTAGAAAAACAATAGTCCTCGAAGGAGGAAACAGACACACATACACACGTGGCATAGGATAAGTGGAGGTTAAAAAGAAAACCATGAAAACCGCTGGTGTCTGAAAGAGAAGCCGCTAAAGCCATTTCAGGCTTTGACTGTTCACAACAAAGCGCCCCAAAAGGAGCGTCGCTTTTACTCTCTCCTCATCTATATATATAAACAACACACCTTCCTCCTCCTTCCACCTTCAATTATCACACCGTCCCCTCTCTCCCTCTCCGATTATTACGTTATGGCCAAGATGGGTTTGAAACCCGACCCGGTTACTCCTAACCCGACCCACAATAATGCCAAGGAGATTCGTTACAGAGGCGTGAGGAAGCGTCCTTGGGGCCGTTACGCCGCCGAGATCCGAGATCCGGGTAAGAAAACCCGCGTCTGGCTTGGCACCTTCGATACCGCAGAGGAGGCGGCGCGTGCTTACGATAAGGCGGCGCGTGATTTCCGTGGCGCTAAGGCGAAGACGAATTTTCTTGAGCTGAATGAGAAGGTGCTCTCCGGTGGAGGCGGTTTCGCGCGGAGCCCTAGCCAGAGCAGCACCCTTGACTACGCTTCTCCTCCGGCGGTGACTGATGGGATTGTTCCACCTCAACTTGAGCTAAGTCTTGGCGGCGGCGGTGGCGCGTGTTACCAGATCCCAATGGCGCGTCCTCTCTACTTTTTGGACCTTATGGGGGTCGGAAACGGAGGCAGGGTCGTGGTCAGCTTCCGGTGATGCATGTCTCTAAGAAGATGGCTTGTGGAGCCCAGAGCGACTCTGATTCTTCATCGGTCGTTGATTTCGAAGGTGGGATGGAGAAGAGATCTCAGCCGTTAGATTTAGATCTAAACTTGCTTCCTCCGGTGGAACAGGCCTGAGGTGTTGCCGGTTTCGCGCATGCGTTTTTTGCTTTGCAGCTGAGAGAATAATTTCACGTAGTTTTTTTCTCCATCACTCTAAAATAATTATTATCGGTTTTTAGAAATTATATAAATCGAGGGAGAAAAAGTATAATTCTTAGATGACATGTATCGTTATGTACATAACCGGAGATCTCAACTTTTGTTGTGTGCTTTTTTGCGACTTGGTTTTCACCATGTTGTTTCTATGCATCTTTTCCTTCTGTAATTTGTTTTTCCAAATTTTCAACTATTAATTTGGTAATCTTCATAATGTTCGTCTAACTTCCATGATGTAATTATCACTACTTGGAAGTTGGAACTACTAGGTACTATCTAATCAATCAGCCGGCATCTTTTATTATTGGCCTTTTCTTTGTTTTGTTAAATCAAATTGTGGTTGAAGTATAGGAAAACACAATTAAAAGTATGATTATTATTAAAAAGAAAGTTGTTTTTTACAATGGTGGAAACTTTAAGCAGGCAGCCGACGTATTTGGGCCCAATTTCTGTATATTTGAAAACTCTTCTCACTTACGTCAATAAGTAGGGTCCATGTATGGGCATCGTACTCCCTTTTGCGAACTTCCAAATTTGAGTTCTAAAAGATGAACATTTTTTTGTTAACGCAAAAAATATTACACATGATTTTTACAGTCGATAATTCTATTTGCTATATGAGAATTCACTGCATCATTTGAACCGCTTTATGGAATCCACGTTTGCTGGTATTTCTTGCGCCAAGCATAGTTCCGCTTTCTCTGAGGATTGAAACACAGACTTCTTAGTGTAGAAACATTAATGAACCCTTAATTAAACTACCAGGGGCTTCCACGAAAAAAAGATGAACATTAACACTCTTATTATTAGGTTCTGACAGAGCCTGTCCTAGCTTTGATTTTTAATCTGATATGAAAAGATTTTGCCTAAGTTTACTGCCAGAAAATTATAAGATTAGAGTAATTATATTTTCTCATTCAGAAAAAGATATCGACTATGATTAATATTTTGTTTTACCTGAGAACCCTACATATCTTGTTAAAAACTCTCCTGTGAAATTAATCGTTGATATCTCTATATTTTATAAAAATAGTAAACCATTATTTTAAAATATAAGATTGAGTGGTTCCGAGTTGAATTGGACAAACATAAGATAACTCTATTCATAAACTAACTGTGAAATCTATAATCTTTATTTTTGAATATTATTTTCCTAGAGGGTTGAGGGTTAATATGATTGAAAAAAAAATGTGAGCTAAAGACAAGTTGATATTTAATCTTCCGAGAGTAAATGACTAATGATGCTGCGATGGATCGAAAAAAAATAAAATAAAGAGAAATTTTCTTAAATAGTTTTTTTAGTTTATTTTCGTAAAAATAGAACTCAATGAAAAAAATGACTAAAATAAGTTTTATTAAAAAGTAAATATGTATTTATACGTAAAGTACTTTAGACTTAGGGTTTAGAGTTAAAGAGATGGAATTTTGGGGATAGGGTTTTAAATTTAAAAAAAAATAAAAAATAAATATTAAAATTTTTAAAACAAAAATGTACTCCTTCTGTTTCAATATAGATGATGTTTTAGAAGGATTATTTTGTTTCAATTTACATGAAATTTTGGAATTTTAAGGTTAACTTTAACTTTATTAGAAACTGTTTAACCATTTAGATTTTACCGCTTTTTTTATAGAAAAAAATAATTTTCTTTATTTTTGTGCATTAAGGCAAAACATCAAGTATTATAAAACGGAAAGAATATTATTTTGGTTATTTTATTTTTTGAATGTTATTTTTATGACAAAAGTTTAAAAATGTTTATTGGAGAGAATTGCTCGAAAATAAATGGGTTGGTGTAAAATGAATTGGAATGATGGTCAAGAAAAGAGTAGAACGGCGACGTATACAAAGTTGAGAGAGATACCGGCTTCATAATGAGAAGCAGAAACGAGAGCTTTGATTGGATTCTTGTCTCCAACTACGCAATCAAAAAGGACAAAAATTATCCCTTCGTGATTTGCGTGTAGATCCAACGGTTAGATTATATCTGTAGTCCACGTGGATGCATCTCGTTATTTCATAATATTAGATAATAAAAGAGGGGAGGCGGCACCGACGACCAAGCAACGAGAGTAATCCTTTTCAAAAGAAAGCGAATCAGCGACGGTGGTGCCCACAAATTCTTTTTCTTTTTAGTTTTTTATAGGAGTACAAAACATTATTTAAAAGCCATTCTCCTCTCAGAAGTATTTAATAAGGAGCAAAAATAAAATACTTATAGCTTAATTTCCGAACTAAAGCCTTACTTTTGATAAATAGAACTATTTTTTTTGATAATCTTAGATGTGATCTAAAGGTTTTTAGGCCTAAGAACTAATCACAAGAAATCCATAGAAATTTAAGTTTTTTTGTCACTTGAAGCGTTTATGGATTGCCAAAGAAAATCAAACCCATAACGGAAGCACCATTTTACCAATAGGCCAAGATCACTTGGTTATCAAAAATTATTTCGTTTTTTCACATCAAAAATATGAAAAAATTAATTTACAATAGTAATAATAATATTTTTTTGTCTAATTAGAAAAATGAAGATGAGTTAAAATGCATGCAAGGTTGTAGTATTAAGCTATGAAAATTATTTATATCAGAATTAATAAAGTATTGACCAAGAAAAAAAAATCAGAATTAATAAAGTATATGTAAGACTATATCTAATACATTTTGTTATTTTTTATTTTATAAAAACAGTAAGTGGACTTTACTTTTTGTATTTTTCTCAAATATTTTTCTCTTATACATAGAATAAAATATAAAATTCTAAATATATTTAATTAAAAAATAAGCTAAAATAAAATTAGCTCTACATGTCATAATAAAATATAGAGTGATGAATTGAAGATGGTTTTGTAGAAACTATTAGGATCACATTATAATTAAAAAACTCGTAAAAATCTCCTATATATTAAAAAAAGCATTGGTTTTAATACGTTCACATTATCTTGACCACGTGGCAGTTTCATAGTAATTTGAAAATCACGACGCTGACTTGTCGGCTTGATCGATCTTTAAAAACTGGCGATAAAAACTTATCTATTTTAATTCAATTAATCACATGCACGTTTTTGTGATTTAGCTCATGCCGATAACTGTTAAGGATAAAGCAGAGAAACTTTTCGTCTAGAACCTTGAGCAGAGAAAATTGAGAATCTAAGAAGGTCTGAGAAAGGGCAAAGCAAAGAATTTTTTTTGTGTCGAAGGTGAAAAGCGGAGCAGAGAAACTTGAGCATCTCATCCACTGGATCACCATCACGGAATATCTAGGTCCATGCCGTGCTTAAATATGATACAAGGCATCCACATATAGCGTCAAGAAGTTGGTCATCCATTTGAGAGAAGAACAGGACATGTACTAAGGAAAACATTGTGATTTTATGAAATGAAAAACAATCAAATCTTGTGAGGAGATAGTTGATGTATGTACCCGTCGGACAAGAGCGAGACAGAAATGGCGTTGGATCTCTCGGCGTAAATCTGTAGGTACACACTGGAGGATTGATTCTTTATCGACGCCTCTGGATGCAAGCCATTTGTATTGAACGAACCTACGGACAAGTTCTTGAAGCTCTAGAGGTAGTTGACGATGTCTCAGCCATTCTTAAGTGTCTCGTCGCTTAACTCTACATTCCTCAACTCTCACAGACATCGATTGTAATGATGTCTTTCCACCAAGTTAAAAAATGTCTTTCATTAGAAAAAAAACTGTAGTCATGAAAATTAAGTTTTGAAGCTTGCTTGCATGTTACCGATCAGGAGTGCGAAGAGAATCAACCCAAAAATACAAATTGTAATACAGAGCATGAGTTCGCCAAGATATACACTAGTGATTATATTTTGGCCATAAAAACTCTAAAACAAAACCGTCAGACAATCTTAATTTATACACCATAAGTGTGTTGGATCAAAGGTTGTTATACATAAGATTTCTTAAACCCCACCAAAGACAATATAAGTACTCGACACGAAATCCGTGGTAGCAACTTTTGAGTGGTAAAGGCTTCAGCAAACATGCCAAATTTGATATTGGTACTGCTGCTTGTAGCATCACAATCAGAAAGGACCTGAGTAACATTCTGCCAATACTGACGCTCAGGTTGCTGTAGACTCTTGCAGTCCAAGAAGCTATCATTGTAAAAGCGGGTTATACGCTAACGAAAACGATTTTTATGATACTCTCACATTGTCAACCTGTCTCTACAATGCTGCCTAACGTTGTAGCGTAGACACTCTTACTTCTATCAACAACATTGTCTATAATACTTATCGAGAAAACAACAATCAGTCATTTAAAAAAAATTTACACGCACATAAAAGATGAGAATTTTTTTATCTACAACCTAAGAAGAAAACAATGTTTGTGTCATAGCTTATCATTCTTAATGCAAGATTTTGTTGATGCTATACATATTGGAGTCCTTTTTTATATTGTTTATTCATGCACATAACGTATTTTGTGTTATATTATAAGAGAATGCAAAGGTTGTCCTAGATGAAAATTATAATATTATGGTTAAGAATATTAAACCATTATCAATCAAGTGTACACATACCGAATTAAACCGCCTTCATGTGGGTTTGGAAAATATTTAATTATCGTGAGTGATGGGCAAGGTAAATTAAAGAATCACATTTTCAGGTTATGACAATATATATATCAAAGATTGTTTGGCAAGGTAAAAAAATATGCAATTAAATTTGGTATTGTACATTGCGAATTGCCTTAGGTATAGTAAACCTATATAAGATTCACTTCCTATTCATTTTAGTCATTCCATCAACTCGAAATCTTACAAAATTTTCTCATTCTCCTATAATCGCTACAATAACTTATGTGTCTGATTTGAAACCATTCAAGTCAATATGGAAGATTGGGGTGAAGATCATGGAAACGTTTGTGGAATAAGTATTCTTTTGCTGGTGGCCTAACCATTGAGATGGCTCTAATCGACTAGGCATCCTTTACTTTTCATATTACTTAATTTTAAAAAATTTGTATGCTTAATTTTCAGAACCTAAATTTTGATTTTTTTAAAATATTTTGCAGAGTGTTAAGATTAACGCTTCTATCAAAAAAGGATTTGGTGAATCAGTTTGATTCATTTCTTTCACAAGACTATTCCAAGATTCTCATCAATTTTTCACTCTATGATTCATTAATACACTGTCCATTTTTTTATTAATGTATGTTGGGTTTGAAACCTACAATAGTCCATTTGTATTAAAATCAGTTTGTGTATATTCTTAATATCAATTTATTTTTTAAACAATAACATACTAATAAAAAGATAGAAATCTCAATATCCATTCAAAAATCAAATTGTTTTACTTTATAAATTTTATTAGATTTAGGGAATAAAAATAAAATAAAATAAAAACAACTATTAAATATAAATTGTATAAATACTACTATTAATAGAATTTAAATTATTAAACTCAATAACAAAAAATTCTATGAGTATAATATACAACTTTTTATATTATGTCTAGCATATATAAAAGTTCAAACAACACAAATAATATTAGAATATCTTATATAAAATACATAATCTTAAAATGTCACCAACATTGTTTGTACAAACAACTCAAAAATTATCAGATGTCATTTTTCTTCAACTATTATTTAGATTTGATTTGATTTGATTTGCATTAGTTTAAAATTGTAAGATAAAACCATTAGTTCAACATTAAAACAGTCTAAAATTCATATAACATGAAACTTAACAAATAATAATAATTTTGAGTTTATCACAAAAAAAAATGAAAAACTTTACTCATTTTAACTAAACAAAACAAAATAAATATGAATTTAAAATGGTTGTTATATTTTATGAGACCAATAATAAAAAAAAAAAATTGAACTGATATTTAGATTAAACATCTAATATCTTTTTCTTAAAAAAAACGAAATTAATAATCTCTGCGCGGATTACTACTAGAACTGGGGAATAATTATTTTAGTTATGGAAGACACGTGTGAAACAAGATTAACTTCGGCGGCCGCTTTTGCTCTGGAAGGACCCACACGCTGCATATTAAGGTCATCCAGAATTTCAATCTCGACCAACCAGATATTTCCCTCCTTTTTTTTATTCTTGAAGTCGGCCATTTACAGCACCACATATATTATCTCTATATTGCTTACACAGCCCTTTTCTTTTGATCCTTCACAGCTATGGTCCAGAAATTTATTGGCTTGAAAAGTAACCCAACCACTAGACACTGCATTGAATCATCTCCAGAAAATTAACTACTTATACAAAAAATGTAGTTTCCATATTAGTTTCAAAAGTAACATCAATCACAGACATTTCATTAATTAGAGCGTGGAGAACTTACTTCTTCCTATCTAACTTTTAATCAAACATTTTCCTTAATTTTCTTTATATATTCCAAGTTAGGTTGTCCGTCAATTTCGATAAAAAATCATTTATGTTTCAGTGTGGAATTTTTCCTAAGAGCCATTACACCGTTTAATCTGAGTTTGAGTGTGTTCCGTTTCCGCTAATGCAATCGATAATAAAATCGCTTGGTATTGAACTACCATGCTAATTATCGGAACCAAGGCAAATCAAACTTCCCACATAAGTTTTGTTTTAAGAGAAACTGTTTCCTCTCTATTATGGACGAAAGTAATCTTTTTAATTAGATTTCAGTACAAAATTTTAAAACTGTAAATCAATTACCAAACCATCTTAGAGCTTCCTAGGCTGCTCACCGCAAAATATCACTTCTGAAAGTCAGGGGTTCGCATGAAAAAGAATGAGAACATGATGTAATGCGACGATAGTAGCTTCATCTTGACACATGTTACCACTAATGGGGACATGTGGCGGCTGTGTAATGTGGTAACATGACAGGCAGTCACTATAGAAGATGGTTCCGTCGGCTGAGCGCCGCTGATATTCGTTCCAACGTTTGAGCGCGCGTGAAGCTGGTCCCATCGTGTCCAAGTGCGAGCCACGTGTTAAGAGTTATGCTTTGTACAAAACACCTTATTGGAACTCTACAACCACACAGAGGACCACTTATTCATTACGTATCTTATTTTTTATACACACTGTAACACGCACTCGTGTCTCCTTTTAATTATTTCTTTCATAATCATCGTCTGAATAATTTTGGAATCACTGTCGATTACTGACGTAGTAGGTATACATTTAGTTTTTTTTTGTTCACCCTAGTTGTGTTTCATTTACTAATCACGGAAACGAAATTAAACTTGTTTATTTAACAGTCGTATTATATTACGGGAAAAGCGTAATTTAGGCGGTTGGCGTTACCGTTAAAGCGCCGTTAAACGCGGCGGCATACGAGTGTTGGTTGATGTGTCATCCATCACCTGCTTGAACTGTCGTATTTCCCTACGAGTGTTGGTTGATGTGTCATCCATCACCTGCTTGAACTGTCGTATTTCCCATGTAATTTTCCTTTTCGAACTTGTGACCGCCGTCCTTCACACTCTGTTCACATTCATACTCCCTAAGTAGTACGAAACTTATAATTATTGATTTTTGAAGTTGATAACTATTTATAATGATTTAGAGTATACAGTACAAAAAGGTGAATGGCTGATTTAAGTTTCGAAAAAAGAAACCAGACAACTTTATTTTCTTTAAGCAAGATTCAGTTCAGTTCAGCTCAGGATTCAGTTCTCAAAAAAAAAGTTTCAGTTCAGGTGTTGACTCTTTGATAATTTATTGGTGCGTGGAATATAATCTCCTTTTGTTTTCTTCATCTGAAATATATGGGCTCTCTAGCAAATGCCCAAACAAAATTATACTCTGAAACAAGATTTTTTAGATTATTTTATTGTTTCATAAAGATAAATATTTTATATTATTAAAATATTTTTTATACTTTTGAAAAACATTAATTAAAAATATTTGAATTGATTAAATTTCATTGATAGAAAATTATTAAAAAATATATAATAAAGTAAAATATAAATTAAATTATATACATTTATTAAATTCTTAATAAACATATATACTCTAGAAAATCTTATTTTTGGAAACGGAAATAGTATGAAAGATACCAACTGTATTATACTATAGATAGTAACACTCTAAGTTATGCACGTTGTTACACCTGCCTTGAAATTTGCTATTTGTTAGCCTAGTAACTAGTAAGTGTATAATATGATGTCATACTCGTACTAATACATAGTTTTCTATCGATCAATACTGTTTTTTTGTTATAATATTTAACCACTTGCCAACCTAGAAAGCTATTCATAAAAATAAACAATAATATGAAAGCTGTTCTGGAAGTATTAACAACAACAAAGCCAACCCCTCGATTATACACAGCTACGAAGAATGTGCCTCGTCCTCAAAACATGGAAAATAACATTACGAAATCACTAAAACAATAACAAACAGGCAAACCACGAAAAAAAGAAATAAGGAATTTATAAATACATATTTTAAAAACAAATTATGCACATAAATAGCAAAAAGAAAAATCAATTGCATAAATGAGAAAAAATAGAAAAAACACAAACCAATGATTCTATATATGTTGTGTCTCAGGGTGGGAGATTAAAGATCACGAGATGATTGGCTTATCCATCTGCAGAGACAAGCACAAAGAAACCCATATTCAAACTTCAAAAATCATATCTTCATTCGACAATCATCAATATCTATCGAACAAACCTTGAGAGTAAGAATCTGCCGAGTGGGCTAACATTTGTGTTGGAACTAAACTCCTTGTTAGCTGGTTTTCTTTTGTTCTCCGCATCAGCGGGCGCAGTCTTGGAGAAAACACGGACCGCCATGTCCTGCAACTCCTTCACCGAAGCTTCTTTCGAACTGTTATGAGATTAGGAGTCATTAGATCAAGTAACCATGCACATTCAGATGACCAGACATGTGTTTGGTCTTTAAATTTATGTTTACCTTCCCAAAAGTTCAATAAGCTTGGCAACAAAGGCTTCACAAGAACCAGGGGTTTCACGTTCCATTGCCACGAGGGATCTCGACAATGCATGTCCAATGGACCTTTTTGAATCGTCACCAAGAGCCTACCACCACAAACCAGAATACATTGATCTTCTTGAATACTTTTCTTCTTCTGTTATACTAACTAATACCGATGAATACCTCTTTTAGGGACGGAATGAGCAATACTGACAACGATGCAGGCAATGAATCCCATATGGGGTCTTCTTTTTCTTCTTCTTCTTCATCACTCACTTGTTGTGATTTTGGAAGTGCTTTTTGTTTACCAGACTTATCGCCAGAATTTCTGCATAGGTTATAAGCTTCATGTTAGAAATGGCCACGAGAAATGCTGTGACATACATAAGCTATGATCTTAGATGTACCTTGAATAGTCAGAATCTTCTGTCACCTGTTCCCTTCTTCGGTTAACATTCCCATCCTTATTGTTATTCCTCATCCCAAGTCTTTCTCTAGCATTTCCCCTTCTGAAACCTGCGTCAAGTGCTGCCTTTGCCTGAAAGAAGAATTGAAGTTAGCAGCGTAAAGGTACATGTAAACTTATTGCATAAGAACAAAGGCCATAGCTAGTACGATTCAGATAGACAACCCATGGAGAAAATAAGATTAAAGTGATTCAACAAACCTCGGCGAGATTTGCGATGCTATCTTCTGAGGCACTCGAAGTTCTATCTTGATTCCCTAGCCTTGATTTTGGAGTTCGAGGTGACGCATAGTCATCGTGCTGTCCACGGACAACAACAGTTCCACTTGCTGAAGCATCATCCAAAGATGCATACCCGCTGCTAGACTGCAAGGCAGAACCATAATCATTATTACCAGTTGTTGGAATAAACAAAATTTCTGTAGAGGATGTAGCAAAGGGCTGCCAGAGATTTTATACTGCAGAGATTTGTTCACGGAATATTGAAGATGATTGAGAACGTTTCGGGGTTCTTATGACAACAGTTCCAGATCCACTGAGCGATGAATCTTCCTGAATTTAGAAGCACAATTATTGGTAAGAATACATTACTAAGTTAGAGAACAAAAGAAAAGGGTTACGCTGTGGGAGTTCTCCACGTGAAACTTGACTAAGTGCATACTATAAATGGTAACTCAAATGACATGAAACACACATAACATAAATGCTTTAGAAAATAATTTTCCAGGTGCAGTGGTTACAGCAAAGAAATGGTGTAAAAGGAGACGGACTGCATCTGGCACACAAGAGGCAAATGATCTTACCTCGTCGTGGAAGCCGTCTTCATAGTCGTTAACTGTAATACCAGAAGTGGGTGACAACTGACTACCACTAGCTCTTGTTGCTCTTTGCGAAGTCTGAGTCGAAGGAACTTCTTGGCGCCTCTCCCTTGCATGAGGAGGTTTTAGAGCACGAACTGTTCCAATACCCTGAGAGCCCCCAATGCTAAAGTCCCACCCAGCATTTTTGACAGTTTTGCCCAGAAAACTGTATCTACAAGTTAATAAAGATTTTATAAAACAAGAAACCCCAAGGGAAGAATTCATCCAACCTAGATCCAGGTGTTCCTTGGCTTCTCTCATCTCTAGCCACTCTAACAGTACCGGATGATTCAAATGGAGCTTTGGGACCATTCCGAGGAGTCTCTTCATCCTCTTTTACTTGGTACTTTGGTCGCTCTCTTCAAAGAGAAAAAAGGATAAATTAACAGTCGTGCTTATTCTGGATTTTCTTTGGCATATAAAAGATCAAAACAATATACGGGAAAAAAAACATCTAAACATTAATTTTGACATACAATCACACAAGAAAAGTAGCAAAACTAGAGCACAAACCGGAGCTGTTGAAGAGAAAAAAAAAACAGAAAAAGCATCAAACCTTATCCTCTCAAGAAGTTTCGGGCTTTTCTTAGCATTCTTAATAAATCTGTGTTTAATAAGTTCTTTGGCACTCGGTCTCTGAAAGTGTAAGACTTGTATAAGAGATCTTGAAATGCCACTGCTGGAAAAAAAAAAAGAGGCAAAGATAGCTAGCAATTACCTCAGCAGGGACTTTTTTCAAGCATAATGAAACAAACTCCTTCAGTGGACGGGAAAAGTGCTCATCTAACTGCACCGAAAAGAAAGAACGTTAAAAATTATAGGCGACTTCACAAATGGCAGTGATAGTCTTGATTTAACTTTTATCGTGTTTATTAAGAACATGTGTAACCTGAGGAGGATTTTCCCGAGGAATGATAAAAAGCACTCTCATAGGATGAAGGTCAGCTAGGGGAGGTTCTCCTTTTGCCATCTCGATAACTGTTATTCCCAGCGACCATATATCTGCCTAAAAACAATCCCAGCATCAGAAACAATTCAAAATATGCTAAGAAACAAGCACAGAAAAGACATGTCAAGCTAGGAGAAGTGAAGGCACGATACCTTCTCATTGTATCCTTCTGAGTTCTGAATCACTTCTGGTGCCATCCAAAATGGTGTTCCTACAAAAGTCTGCCATTCTTTGATATATTAGCGCAAGCAACCCAGATCAAGAGCGAAAACTCTAAGCCATCAAGAAGTAAAGATAAGATGTTGTACAAACTGACCAGAGAAGCATTTAGTCATTTCCCAGATTTCAGAACATTGCTTTTTTTTTTTTGTCAACCTCAGAACATTGCTTATACCATTAGAATTAATACCAAAACTGAAATGTGCACATGATTCTACTATATGAGGCTCTACATAAGTTACTGGAATGGAAGTTGCAAATAGACTGAATAAATCATTCGATAGAATACTAATCGTTGGAACTAGAAAAGTTAACTCAGTATTAATTAAAACCACACAAAGCAAGCAGCAACATAAACAAAGAGACCAGAAAAAAAAACTATTAACGGCCTTCCTATAGTGGGAATATAAAAGATATATCGCACAACAGGAGATGAGAAAATAAGAAACAAAATTAAGAGAGATCATTGGCATAATAGAGTAAGTACCTTCCTTCTTGATATTGTCCGTGTTAGTTGTGCAGACACACCAAAGTCCGCCACCTGATACAGAGTGAAAAACAAGTTGACGACCCTATTCGTGCAATGTCTCATATGGAAGATTTTACTGTCACAAAAAAAGCTAAAAAGAAAAACCTTAACATCGCCATTCTCGGTCAATAAAATATTAGCAGCTGCAAAGATAGGAAGAAAGTTAGAACACATTTGATCACATAAAACCAGAAGACATGATAAACACAAACAAAACCTTTGATGTCTCTGTGGATCTTTCCCTCACTATGCAGATATTCAACAGCATGAAGCAGATCACGTGTGATACAAGCGATTGATGTTTCATCCAACGGATGACCAGACTGAAGCTGCACAAGAGAGATTTCTTTTGAGGATTATAAGTTGCATCGGGAGGACATAAGAAGAGGACAAGATATCTCCACACAGAACTATATTTCCTAATTCCTAGAATCCTGACTACAATTGGCAAAGAAGTGAGTTGACATACAAGATCAGCAACAGAACCACCGGCCATATATTCCATGATGATCCACAGTTTTGTCTGATGAAGATAAGAACCATAGTATTCGGTAATATACGGGCAACGACATTGTGACAATACCGAAATTTCCTGGGGTCAGAAACAGAAAATGAGCACGAAGATCTTTTATACATAAATGTTAACCACAGAAACTGACGTCAATCAAGAGATACCTTCTGGATATCTTCAATCTCATCTTCTCTGCCAGATATCAAGTAAGAAGGTTAGTAAGGAAAGATCACTGAGCATAGAAAACATACCAAATCTGTTTTTCTTTTGAAAGCAGGAAAAAAATTATTGTCCTTTAAATCTTTGAAAAATTCGTGAACAAGTAACATTCATACAATTATAAAAAGTAATCACCCGCCTTATTAGACACCAAAGATTATAATACCCAAAAGCTTAACTGCATCGATAATAAAAAGAGAGAAAGTAGAAAAATGGAAAATGAACTCACGATTCTTCCAGGTCGATGACTTTAATTGCAACTTCTTTGTTGAGTTCCTTATCAAACCTGGTAAGCATCAGTTCAGTAATCGTTTTTAGAAAGTCTTATAATAGTAAGAGAAGTGGCATTCCAGAAATTCCAATTTCTTCCAGCTGGTGTCAATAATTTGCAAAGAGAAGCTACATAAAGTAAAAGCGTAATAGATACTTACGCTTTATAGACATCACCAAAAGATCCTCTTCCGATTAACTCAACCTGGCTAAATCTGGCTCCAGCTGCCTCTTGTAAACCCGCAACATCGTCCATTTTCTCCACATACAAATGAAACCAACCTCTCCCCCCTCACTGCAAACACTATAATTAAAAACTAAATAGCACAAGTCAGCTACTAAACCCTCCCCTAAAAAGGGACAACCCTACAACTAGTTCCCACTGCATAACACAAACTTCTCCAAGTACCACCAAAAGAAAGCAAACACTTATGTAAACCTGAATATAATCTGAATATACCTTTTACTCAAAGCAAAGAGAAAGATTATTATAAAAGGGTGACATACAAAACCCGCAAGGCTCTGGCCGTTAGGTGATGATATTGGGACCAAGTGACAGCTGACCAAGACAACATTTTGCAATTAATCTAAAAACAATTCGTCACTCTAATAAACTGCGCAATACTGTCACTTAACTTATTCGATCAATGAGATAAAAACGAACAAGATTACATTTATCAAAATTCATGATCGATCCAAATTACCTGATAATTTGACAAAGACAGCCGACGAATACTACGGATCTCTTTTCACCTTTTCGTTTTCGGGAGGAAGCTGTTTCTCCAGAGCAGCAAGAGATCGAGGGAAACTGTTTGTGTTGGCAGAGGAAGCTTCCTTGATTTGATAATGATTTCTCTTTTTTGATTTTTTCCTTCCAGTTTTTTTTTTTTTCCAGAAACCCATTCACATATATTCGACCCATCTCATGCTCCATCCTAGTAACAACCCGGCCCAAATTAAAACGTTAGAAAATCCATTAAAGCCCATTTAACTTCCCGTTAATCATTTAGTCATCCCAGTCTAAATAGTCAGGCCCATGACCCATGTAAAGAGATTTTATTTTTGAATTTTCAGTTTTACAAAAATAATAAAATCCCGAAAACTAAATCGCCAATGTCGATTACAGCTTTGACTCGAACAAAATTAATCTAAAGCTAATTTTAAAATATCCAGTTTTAGCGAAAAAAACATAATACAATACAAATTTTAGAAACTAAAGTGTTTGAAATATTTTACTCGGTTTTGGAAGCAGAATTTTATCACGGTTTCACAAAAATAATCTTTGAAGGAGACAACAAGAAAATGGTTGGACATACTTACCTCAAAGGTTCTGCGGTTTAGTTTATATAATTGGGTGAGAGAAATAAGATGGTGGATGAATAAATTCAAAGATACTGAGCTTAGATGGATATGCATACATGGCAATATGGTTGCAGACAAGCTAGCAAAAGATAATATCCCTGCAGAGAGTTCTTTTCAATCTTATAAATTATGTTCCTAGATTTGTAACTCAATACTTGCATCAAGACTCTGTAAGTTCAGTTGTGCATTAATAATAAGATGGAAGTTACTAAAAAAGTGTTTGAAATATTTTTAGTTAAACTCTATATATCTTTAGCGAAAGAATTATAATACAATACAAATTTTAGAAACTAAAATGTTTGAAATATTTTTATTTTATTTTATTTTAAAACATTTATTTTCAGTTTTGTATATTTTTAGTTAAACTATATATATTTTATATTTTCAAATTTTGTATATACTATTATATGCTGTTTGTATAATTCGAATATATATAATCTAAAGCTTAAAACAATTTCATTTGTAACTCAACACATGAAAGCTATAAAGTTTTTAAAGTAAAAAAAAAAAGAAATAAATTTACTTTAAATAAAATAAAATAAATAGTTCTAAACAAATTTGATAGATTTTTTTCATTTTATTTAGTTATCTAACAATATTAAAAGGAGAATAAGCTCAAAGGAGAGCTATGCCACATAGGATTAAAAAAATCGACCAATTATGAAGCTCTATTATGCCATGTCACTCATTTTGTAGTCGAAATAGAATGTTAACTCTCATATGGGCTGATAATAAAGAAAATTGGCCCATTAATAAAGAGTCCAGCTCTCCATCCAATTTCAATTTCCATCACCGTAGTCTCCGGTTCTTACAGTTCACGGACGACGTTTCCAATCGCTGCAATTAACCGTTTAATTACGACCCATTCGATGTCATTCAATTACATTATTAAAACTTTAATCCTACCTTCATAGCTCACTCGCTCTCATTCTGATTTTTCTCTTCATCTCCCCCAGAGTGCTTTCAGATGTGAGAGATGAAATATAAATATCAAAACTCTTATGCTTACAAAATAAAAATAAAAGTCGCATTCAAGAGGAAGACATAAAGAAGTTCGAGTTTTAGGTCTTTTAGTTCTTTGATTCTTCTATTTTTCTGATTTTTTTTTTATTTTTCCATTCTTTGATTCTTTATTTCAATTAGGTTAAACCCTCGTGTCATTATGTTTATTTCTTTGAGAGGCTTTCAGGTGATTCTAAGATGAGGGATATGCTCTTATATCTTTGAGATCCTCTTCACCTGCTCAAAAATCTCTTCCCCTTCAGGTATAGATCTCCTTGGTCGTTTGTTTTCGTATTTAGTTGTCACTGCTATCACAAAGATTGAAAATATATGTTCTCTCTGTGTGCCATAGATCATTTGATTTGATGTGTAATTTGAAATTGCTCAGACTTTTCTCAGTTTTACACTATTGCGAGGGAATCTCAAGACTCAGCAGATGACTCAAGTGTAAGCTTAATAGTTAATAATATTTTTTTTTTAAAATATTACCCTGTTTGATGTGTGTTTTGCTTCTCTAATCCAGTTATGGTTTTTATGACGATGTTTCAGGAAGTACGAGAATGCACCTGGACCTTTTCGATTATCTTCCCCTCATCAGACGTAACTACACCATTTATCACCTTCTCCCTTTTTTGTGTCCAGGTCCTTAGTTCGGATTGAATTTGAATATGAGTTTTTGATGGGTCTCTCCCTCCTTCCGCTCTCAAGGTTCAAGTGCTAACTTCCAAATTACTATTAGGTTGTTTTCTCAAAGAGCAAAATAATAACTTATTGGTTATCTATTTGGAGTATGTCTAGGTGCAACATGAAGGACCAATTTGTGATTTATGGTCTGGTCCCCTTGATCGATGTGGGTTATTGGTAATGGTTATTATTTGGACCAGACCAATTTCAGTGACAACAATGGACGCAGTCTCATAACAAGAGCACATCAGCTTCTCATGGAAGGATTTAACTGGTGGCATGTCATGTATGCTCATCTCAATTGCTCAAGGCTCTGCCAAAGGCATGATTGGTCAGTCCATCTTATCATAACTGTGGATTGAATCACTGATCTTTCAAAAAATTTATGGTAACAGGAAAAGAATGTGGTGACAGTGTTTTAGTGCACCAAATTATTGCTACCGGTGTGGAAACTAAGCAACGATTGTAGAGATATGAGGAGCAGATTTCCTCCAGTTTGATCCAGCTCCCCAACAAGCCGAGATACCGTTGATCCTATAACCTACACAACGGCAACTGATCAGCATGGAAAAGAGAATCAGGCTGGGTTACTAAACACAACTGAGAGCTTTCCTTTATCTCCATCTGGTATGTTTCTAACATCAATATTCTCCAAGCGAACTAGCATGTCTTTGAAAAAACACAAGACTGAATTATAAACAATAAGAAACCCTGAAGAAACTAACTCAACAACTTCCACCTCTTGAAATTGAATTAGATGCAGGGAATTCTCTTTTGCGGTTGATTCTTTGGCAAAACATTAGAAGCATAAGGCACAGTTGTGTCATGTGCAGGTATATTGCACCGGCTTTCCAGTAACTTCTACCAAATGTTTACTCCCATTGTGCAGTTGTATTAAAAACTAAGTATCGAGGTTGTTACCTTTTCCTCGGTCAGAATCTTTGTAATCATGCTTCTCCAAATTACTACAGTAAGCTACCGGGTGGAGCTGATGTGTGTGCCAAATAAGATCAACATCATAAGTCAGAACGCGCCAAACCATTTAAAAAAATGTACCACAGAACCGTTCTCAGTTTTTTACATATAGAAACATCGTGGATTGTTTCCTTAGTCTCACTTATTTTAAAACAGAACCAAAACTGGAGAAAACAACAAGTGATCAAAGCTCTGAGCTTTATTCAAAATGTCTCAATAAATTTACCATATTGAACTTAAATTGGATTTTTTCCCAAAAATGATAATTTTTTATACAAGAGGAACTTCAGGGTTTGGCTTGGTTAATCTTCTGGTCTTTTTCTTTGCTGAGAAAACATAGACCAGACAGCAAAGAATAAGAACTTATTGGCTTCTTGGGATGATGATGATGATGTGTAGGTCTGCCATTGCCATGAGGAGCACGACAAAGAGATCTAATAACCACAACTCTTTAAACTCTAATTAGTCTTAAAATTAGGCTAAATTGTTTTCACTGCGAGAAAAAGAAACCACAAGAAACAGAGCAGGGGAAAAAGGAAGTATAGTAATAGAGAAACTAGATTTTACCGTGAACTGAACCAGCATTCATGAGTAAAGCGTTATTTCTTTTGTGTTTTGTTGTCTGACTTGGGTTGCCTAAATGAACTTCAGTGACAACCTGAATATTTTGCGTTGTACCTGCAAGAGTAGGAGGGAAAAAGATTCAGGTATTCATTTCATGTATACAAACAAGGATTTCATCAAATACGAGAAAACACAAAAATGATTAATTTAATTACATTGGAAGTGCATAACACAAAGGAAACGCGTCGTTACATCTAAATGTAGTTCCCTTTGTTAAATCAGTGTCTCATTAAAGATTATATGTTCATATACTATACTTTTTTTGGGAGCAAATTGCACTATACTTTTAGAATAAGAAATATAAATAACTTGAAGCCTTTTTCAAAAAGAAAAACGAAAGAAATAACCATTAAAAATAATCTTAGTGACATGTTCGTTGGATGATGTGCAAAAGAAATTTACATCCAAAAACTGTTTAGAAAACCAAACAATAATAAAAAATCTGCACGTAGAAGGTAGTTAAAGTAATTTTCACGAGGTTTTGGTTTAAATAATAATGAAAATTATATACAATATATTGTAAGTAAAGTGTTAAAAAAGTGTTAAAATAATTTTTGATGTAATATTATTGCCAATAATGTAATCTACAGTATGTTTCTTTCAATATTTCATTTTTGCATTCCCATAATTTATTTTTTCGTTTTATAATTTTTTTTATAAAATACATAACATATGTATTATACATTCAAATACATAATTGGCAGTTTTAAAGTTAAAATACATTCATATAATTATAAAGTAATACAATCGAAGCTACCTTTGTAATAGTTAAATCTAGGTAGCAATGAGCTCCAACAAACTGGTTAGGGTGTGGCTTTACGTGGTCTAGAAACCACTAAAGCTCACACTGGGTGATTTTAAAATTTGTTTTTTTTTAATTATTATTGGAGACTATATATAACATGACGATGAGGAAGCTGAATAAAAATAAATAAATCTTAGTTACCATCTAAATATAGATATGTTATCTTCTTATCTAGATGTTTACGTAAAACATATGTTAAATTAAGAATTAATCTTTGTTTTAGTTTAAATCATTAAATTCTCTTTTTAGTTTTTATTGGCTTACGTCTTCAAAACAAAATACAAACAAACCTGTGAGCATAATTTTTTGGTTTAATTTAACTGATTGATTAGGTTCATCAGTTTCACAAAAAGTATGGTCATGCAATATTGGTTTGATATACACAACAAAACTATGTTATTAGCTTAACCAAATAAACTAAAAATAATTCTAGCTAGATTATTACAATAAAAATTAGTTAAACCAAAATTTTGGTTTACTATAGATACCAAAATTCTCTTACAGTCAGTGCCAAAAACAATTCTCTTACAGTTAATGAAAATGAAGTTCTAATGAATTAATTACTCAATGATTCACAAATATGCTAATATTTATATGGGATGAACTAGCAACTTCTTTCAAATAATTATCAAAGCAACAACCAAAAAAATTATAAATGTAAAAAATATTTCATTAACCATGTAAGTTATATATAAAAACTAATCAAAAGAATAAAAAAAGTTATTGTTCGTCTCAACATCATTCAAAATATTTTACATCAACTTCATAAACATTATTCAAAGCTTCAAAGAAAAAATTAAAACTAAATAGAAAACAAAAAAACATCAAACTACATTATTCGTGTTTACGGTGTTAGACGTGTTATTCTTTCTTATTTCAAAAATTATGAACCTACTTTATACTAACAAAAACTTTGTGATGAAAAAGTAAAAAATTCAAAGTCATAGTAAAAATTCAGAAAAATTAAAATAATGTACAAATATTCAGTTAAAATTGGTAAAAATATAATTATAAATATTTTTAGAAAATAAATACAAATAACAAATGTCTCCTATTAATTACAAATATAAAAACAATAAATTTAAATATATTATCCGCGCGTAGCGCGGTCACAATTCTAGTTTATATAAATTGAACATAAATAGAAAATATTTATCGATTTAGTGTATATTAATTTATCAAATATTATTTCTTGAGTGTTATATCTACTTTATTAAAACAGAAGTACAAAATAGAAATACCCCTTAGTTTTACTACTTATTTACATTAGAATGCCATTGAGGTATTTATTGAACCTATATTTAAGCATGCTTGTCTTTTCCTAATTTAAATCATAGATTTAAGCATTTAATATCTTTCCAAAATTTAAATAATAGATTTCATTTATCAAATCATAACCAAAATAAATTTCCTAATATATTTCGTATTAACATACTCAATATTTTTAATATTTATAAGTAATAAATAATAAAATAAAAAATCACACATCATAATCAATTTATATAACATATAAATAAAATATAAAATAGTTTATTCATATATTAGTATAATGCTTTCATAATATAAGTCCAATTAGTTATAAATATTGGATTTGTTTATATGATACATTGTGATATAATAGACGATTAAAATCACAAAATATAATTATTCAAAGTAATAAATAAAATTGTTATGTTTAAAAATGTTATATTAACAGTTATGTAATATATTTTAATTTACATATATATATTATACCATTAGTACAAAGAAAAAATTTAAAGTGAAAGCAAATATTTATACGGTCACGGGTCAAGCTCTAGAAATAAATAACAACAGTAAGATTATTTTTCTTTAACAAATTTCTTTTAATTGAAATTATAGTTCCAAATAAGTTTATATATTTTATGTATTTATAAATTTATTTTTTTTGTCTTTAAGGAAGCTTAGATTTTGAAATTGAAAAAAATATGACCGCCTCTATATTATTTTAATTACGAAATTTAAAATTTATATCAGAATATTTTATTAAACTTTTAATTTTTATTTTTATTAGAACTATAAAGATTAATTTTCAATATGAATTTATGTTTTAATATTACAAATACGTCATTTAATATAAACAAAAAAAAACTAAAAACATAAAATAAATACCCGCCCGGTCGGGCGGGTCAAGGTCTAGTATATAATTAAAAATGAATGCAAACTCTTAATAATTAACTAATACGAAATCATTAAATAATATATTAATTAGATTTTTAATAGATTAAAGTGTAATACTATTTTTGTGTAATACTATTCGATTATGTATATGTGCTTTTGAATGATATAACATAAATTAGTCAGATAGTTTTCGCCTAACATATTCCTTTGCGTCATTTACTTTTTATAATTCATTAAAACATAACTTAAAAAAGAGTTGAGCAGAGAAAACTTCATCCCTTAAAATTTGTTTTTTAAATGACCAATCTTTTTTTTTTTTTTTTTTCCGTCTACTAGAATTTTGATTAACGGGCCTAAACCCCAAGTCCAAACATACAAACAGCCATGAAAGACGGCCCAAAAGAAAACAATACAATTCCGGGCCCAAGGCCCAAACCAAGAAAACCCTAGGAAACGCGAGGCTTCGCCGCCGCACGGACAACCGCTACGACTCCGACGTCGCCCTCGCTTCGAAACAACACCGGGTAATCAACCGTCGATTCACCCGGATCCACCAGAACTCACTGACTTCACACCATCACCACCGCAAACGTCTTCAACTCAAGTGAACCCAAAGGCGGAGAGAATCAATCGACTGTTCGAGATCTCATCCGACGCCATTCATCACAATCACCGAGAGGAAAGCTTCACGCGAACCATCACCGTTAACCATGGTCGAGCTTCGAACGTCCTCAGACGTCGTCGCCACCAATCCAAACCAAAACCAAATCGTAAAAACTAAAAGGAAAAAACAAGACTAACCTTAAAACGGAACTAGGGAAACAACAGACGGCGAGGCAAGGCAAAGAACGCTTTCACCCCCCGTGAACTAGACCGACGAGGACAGAGCTGACGAAGCCTCCACCTCACGGGGACAGGAACCGGCGTCGACGAAGCTAGGAGAGCCTCCGCCTCCCGGAGGCAAAACCAAAAGGCCGAACAGAGGGCTTCACCGCGCCTTCCTCAAAACCACCGCGCCCTTACGCCAGAAACAGAAACGCCACATGCGGCCTTTTTCCAGAGCTCAGGCAAGGCGGAGGAGAGAGGGGACGATAGCAAAGCGAAATCGACGGCTGAACCGGTAGCTTGAGGGGCTCCGGCGACGGCACGCGCGCTCACGCGCCGGCCGTCCGCCGGACCCAAAAAGGAGATCTGGTTTCTCTCTCTACTTCTGAATACTAGTTATTTAAAATGTTGTTTTTTCTAAAAAAATCTTTGTTTAGAAAAAGACCAATCTTTGTTGACAAAAAAAAAGACCAATCTTTGTTGACAAAAAAAAGAGACCAATCTTTCTTATTTTTCAACGCCATAAAGTATTTTAATCACCGCTCATCGATCTATCATTTGACAAATTCACTAAATTCATTCTTAGCAAGAAAATGGGTCGCACAAAAAGAGAGAGATAGTAAAGAACAAGGCCGGTCAATGCGGAGCAAAGACTCGTCAGATGTTCAGACTGATGCAAACCAGACCAACTCTCTGTTTTGAGTTTCCTATTTTTTAGTTTCAATCAATCACTCAGCATCTCACGCGTCATCACCGGGTGTGTAGGTTTCACGCACTTCGGTTTTTCCTTTTTTTTTGTCTTTGTTGTCTATATGCGATTATGCGTACACTGCACACGCTTCATGAACAAACCAAACGCAAGTCATTATTGATGACAAAACCATTCTAGGTCTTCTTACACATGAGCACGTGCGCACGTGACTCTTAAATCTCTTCTTCCTATATATTCTCTTTGTCGTGCCTTCGCCCTTAATCTGCGTGCGTGTCATACATATGAGTAAAATGAATATTGGTCCTAAATCAAATCCCAAGTTTGACGACAGCTAAAATAAAAGATTTACTCTTCAGGCTTTGAAAAGAACCAAAATGTACTTTTGATAGTTTTAAAATCGTTGAATAGTTGTTTATTTTTTAAAAAAATTGAAAACTGATCAGTATCACTGTATTTATATACACAACATTTTATAATTTTTAGCGAGCAAAAATGTTGTGTGGTTGCAAGTTTAATCATAACAGCAACAGATTATCCACTCCAAAAACCATATGATTATTTCTCTTTCAAAAAAGCAAGATTAATTAATAATATTAATCAGCTGTTGATAATTGGATTCCATTAAAGGAAATATAAAGCGGATTAAAATGATTTCATTATGAATATATTTCACGTATCTTTGACTTTCTTGGCCTAAGAGATAAAAACTTTTTCATGCAAAGAAACTTTAACCTTGAGTTCAATTGGTTATCAATATTTAATCATATATTATTTTGTTGTAAACTATACCAAACCCCAAAAAATTCGTATCTTGTTGCCACAAGATTAAAGATTATACTAACAAAGTGGTCAGAACTAAAATAACACAATATCATGTTGGTTTTGGAAATCAGATAAATAGTTTAATTTAAAATTAGAACATAAAAGAGTATCCATGGTCTGAAGCTTGAGCAAAAGTAAGAAAGAAGAACAAAAAGTTCAGTGAAAGGAGAAACATAACACATACATAATAATACACATCGACATATTTATATAGATGGTGGGCTCGGAACCTCATCACCATCATCATCAACAACATCATCAAAACCATCAGCAACAGCAGCAGCAACAAAGGAGCAAAGAAGCTTTGGGGATGGTGGCTCTACACGAAGCCCTAAGAACCGTTTGTCTCAACACCGACTGGACTTATTCTGTCTTCTGGTCCATCCGCCCCCGTCCGTACGTATCTCTCTACCTGCTTCTCACTTTTTCCTCTTCTCTCTCTCTAACGATGTCGTTTTGGCCCTCAGGAGAGTTCGAGGCGGTGGCAACGGCTGCAAGGTCGGCGACGACAATGGAAGCTTGTAAGTTACACTTGTTATTAGTTTTATTTACATTAGTCAATGGTCAAGACTTATCTTACTTTAGTTTTAGTCTTTTTGAAGCATGACAAAAATTAGGTCAACTTTTCCACTTGTGGTTTATCGTATTTAGTCGCCAGAAGCTCTCTTCAAAACCTATTATCCGACAAGAAACTAGATAAGACCATCATTAATATAGGCTCGAGTTAAAAAAACATCCAAAAGTTGCTGCATCAAGATTTAATGCAGACATGATAACATAGTTATGTTTACCAAAAACACAGTTATGTTTTGCGACTGTATTATGTTGGCTACCTTTTCTTAAGTTTTTTTTCTTTTTGGTATGAGCCTTCTCTTGCTTTTTAGATACGATCTCTTAAACTAGAAAAAAAAAAGAGATTGATCTGCAGAAAAGACATCATCTGTAGGTTATATAAAACGAGGACGATATTGTCTAATACCATAGTTTCTCTCAATTTTCAAAAAAATCGTTAGGCGGTAATAATAATTAGATTATTGGAAATTATTGATTAGGCGGATGTCTATTGTACCGATCTTGTAAACGCATCGATAAACCCGATTAAGAAAAATCGTTTTTAGACCCAATTTGCCGCATAAGCGCACCTAAACCGATTTTGAAAACACTAGTTTCTCTAAACGAATTAAATACACGACTAATATGATCAGTACATGTACATGTACATGCTTGATGTATATTGAAGTATTGATATGTGGGGTTGCAGGATGCTGATGTGGGAAGATGGATACTGCAGAGGAAGAGGAGGATCAGGAGATTGCTATGGAGAGATGGAAGGAGAAGATCCAGTTCGTAAATCTTTCAGCAAAATGTCAATCCAGTTATATAATTATGGCGAAGGGTGGGTATTTGGTAGGTCCTTAATTACATTATTGGCTGTGTGAATGTACAAAACGCTTGACCTTATCACAGCAAATTTACCAAATGTAGAAACTATTTATCTTCCCTTTTGTCCGGGTTCCCTATATCATATTTGTTGGCTAACAGGTTAATGGGGAAGGTTGCTTCTGATAAATGCCACAAATGGGTTTTCAAGGAACAAACCGAATCAGAATCTAATGCCTCCAGTTACTGGCAAAGCTCCTTTGATGCTGTAAGTAAATGAGTGAACATTTATGTATGATTAAGACTTGAATATGTAGATTTGTAACCCTAGAGATATCCATCTCTAAAAATATGCAGATTCCTTCAGAGTGGAATGATCAGTTTGAATCTGGTATTCAGGTAAGATAAAGTAATAATCGTATAGTGTTGTTATTTGGTTTCTTGTTTCCCAAGTAATCTTTTTGATGTTTCTGATTGCACATTCAGACCATAGCTGTTATTCAAGCTGGACATGGCCTTCTACAACTCGGTTCTTGCAAGATTGTAAGTAATTCACAGTAAATTAACGTTCTTACTTGAGATCTTTCGGTTATGTTCTCTAAACCGGCCGAATTTTACTCAGATACCTGAAGATCTGCACTTTGTACTTCGGATGAGGCATACTTTTGAATCACTCGGTTACCAATCCGGTTTTTACCTCTCTCAGCTCTTCTCCTCAAACCGCAGCCCTTCGTCTTCAAACACATCCCTCATGGGCTCGAACCACCCTATACTTCCTCCGCAGACTCAACAACTGCAACCCTCTCAGCTTCCTCTCTACAACTGGAGTGGTTCGAGCCAACGACCAATGATGGCACAATCCTCTTTGCCTGCCTACCAGCCTCACATGCCTTTCCCTGTGATGCCGCATGCAAACAAAGAACCAGACTCCGACGTGAAATGGCCCACAGGGCTATCTTTCTTCAATGCATTGACTAACAACGTCAACGCTAAGCTTCTGTTTGATTCGGAGGGTTTAGGTGACAAACCAGAGCATCAGAGCCACCAGGACCAGAGCCAGGAACAGAGCAACGCTGAGAGTCATGCGAATCCGAGTGAGTTCTTGAGCCTTGATAGTCACCACCGAAACATGAGTTACTTGGAGTAATGATATTTTCGTGTATGGCTCTCGTATGGAACTTAGTTTGCTTCTTTCATATGTTTTTGTTTGTTGTTTTGATGGTTTTGTACTTGTGTTGAACATAGTTGTTTACTCTCTCCGTTTTCAAACAATCTACTCTTTTATTTAGTTATTTTTCAGCAGTTTTACATTTTTATTTCTTAAAAGCTTTCTTGACCATTTTAAATGGTAACAATTTCAATTTCTAAAATAATTTCAATTTTGTTGAAAGATGGTAAAATTAGTTTGAAAATTACACTTATTACAAAAATATTGGTTTTGTAATCTAAGAGGTTGTTTAGATGATTGATGATGTGTACGTAAGTTTAGATTACAAAGACCTATAAGATAGATTGTAGTTTTGTTTTTAAATCATATAATTAGTGTTAAATCAAACCAAAATATTAGACACACAATCTTGAAAAACCACAATCCCAATATATAGACTTTAATTCTGAACATTCAATATACTTTGCTTCCCATGAACACGTTATAATTTCACAAGTCTTTTTCATGCTATCCCTCCAATGCATGGCACTCTCTACAAGCAAAAATCGCCGCCATTAAAATCCTTCTCCACCACTTCATCACCCTACTCCCTCTTCTCTCTTCCGCCTTCTTCCTAATCCTCGCCGCCTTCTTCTTCTTCCGGCCACCGACTCTTATCCCTCCACTTCTTTTCACCGGTGCAGGAGTTATATACTGCCACCGCTGTGATGAATACGACCTGTATAGAGACGCTTTCACCATATTCGTCGTATTTACGGTTTCGCCGTATATACTAGTCGTAGGCTTCAAATCCAAAGGCCTGTGGTTTATGGTACTGATGTTGTTACCGTTGAAACTGCTCGTTCTGGGAGAGTAATTAGAAGTTGAACTGCTATTACTACTACTACCGAAACTACTCCGGCTGTTCGTGCTAGTGCTCCGGGAGATGTGTTCGCTGGTTGTACGTGAGATTGACCACCTGGTGTTATTGTTCGGTGCTGGAAAAACGTGTGGCAAGAGACGGCCGTTGAAGAAGAGGTGGTCGGCGGGAGAATTTTCCGAGTCTTGTGATGGAGATGATGGAGTCAAAGATCCGAACTCAAACTCCGGCGGCTTCTCGCTGGAGTTTATCATGGCTCTCCCGTGATTCTCCGTTATGGTGTGTGTATGATGTATGTGGTCGTGTGCTTGTTTAAATAGAGGGGAAGACCCACGTGGCAAAAGGGGTGCATGTAGTGTGAGAATCATATGATATTGCCAGGTCAGCGTTTGAATACAAGTAGCAAAGTCAAGGGATGGTGTTTGTAATGATCTTGTCTAGGTCTGTCGACCACATCACGGATAAATTAAAGCCTGAACGCTATATTTTAAGTTTTCATCGATGCTAGATTTGAAGTGTCCAACCACGTTAATTACCGACAAAAAAGTAACGATCAACATTTCCATTTGTTTATGTATCAGTTTATTTACTAAAGTTATTAACTATACGTCGTATAATTGTTTTTAATTGATAACTTTATAACTTATAAGCTCACTCACATGTTTTAGGGAGCGGACACAAGTCTCCCAAAGACACGCTTGGGGTTAAAGCAAAAGCAATAGTGGCTTTGTGCAACCTTATGAAATTAACTCATTATCATCAAACTATTAGCGTAAAGAAAAGAAAAGAAAAGATTCTCTGTTGGTAACATAACAAGATAAACCATTTAAAAATTGCAGAGATTAATAAGTTATCCGATAGGATTTAAAGACAAGAAGAAGAAACTAAAAGAACACATATAAACGACAAAGAGCTCGCACTGTGGCTTTTGTCTCCCATTAGCCAATTATTTAGTCTTCTCTTTACTCCTTTAAAGACACCATGGCCTAATTAAAGAACAGTACCTGTCATCATTAATCTCAGTGCTAATCATATTTTATGGAATCTATACTCACTAGTGATTATTCTCTTATATTTAAAACTATAGGCTATATTTTATTGATATAAATGTGAAAGTAAAGCCCATTCTAACATTGGGCTTTTATCAGCCCATTTAGAGATATTTTTCTGCCGTTGATGTATTAAAGAAAGAAGGAAAAGTAATACGTGGCGCGAAGACGTCAATAATAGCCGCAAACAAAGCGGCGAAGAAAGCCGACATGCAACTGCAACAAAAAACAGCTATCGTGTCATCTTCTCAACAGCTCTTAAGACCATCTCCAATGGTTCACTCTATTTTTTACTCTAAAATAGAGTGACTCTATAATAGAGTTGTGATATATTCCAATGGTACTGTATTTTAGAGTGAAAAATAGAGTGATGAACAAACAAAAAACAACTTACTCTATATATAGAGTAAACCCATTTTTTACTCTATTATAGAGTGGAAATAGAGTACCATTGGAGCATTTTTACTCTAAACTCTATTTTAAAGTGAAAAATAGAGTGGGGTTGGAGATGTCCTAACTCTTTCACCCTTTTATCTCTCTCTCTTACGCTCGCAAAACAAGATAGTTTCGCCTGTTCTTTGCACATTACATTATTACATATAATATAAAATCGTGTTTCCATATTCGAGCCATGGCCGGTAAGGAAATTTTCCACAAGATGAAGGAATCCGTCAAGGTATTGTTTCATTTTTTTTCTCTTTCATGTCACTTCGAGATTTCGATAAATATTAGCCATTATATATATTTGAGTAGATACTTCTTCTTGGATCATGTCACATGATGGTTTTGGTATAGAACGTACCATGTAACACTATCCGTTATATAGATAGGCTTGTTGGAAGGAATCTATTTTGGTCTACATGACGTCGAGGTCGAGTTAGGTTCTTGATCCCCTTACGACACTATAAGTGATAGCAGTAGAAACAATATGTCTGTACTAATATATGAAACGTCGCCTCTGTTATTACCTATAGGAGAAAGTTGGGCTTGGTGCATCTGATTCTGCAGATTCAGGGAAAGGCAAGAGCAAGATGTCGAAGCAGATCACGCATGGTTTCCACTTGGTCAAAGGGAAAGCCTTCCACGAGATGGAAGATTACGTTGTTGCCAAATTCAAAGAAGTTGACGACAACGAGCTTGGCCTTTTCGCTATCTTCGATGCCCACCTTAGCCACGAGATCCCTGACTACTTGTGCTCCCATTTGTTTGACAACATTTTGAATGAGGTAACGCATTGAGAGTTTACTCTTAAGTCTCGTTTCAAAATGGACTTATGTTCTTGTTTTTTTAACGAGGTAGCCAAATTTCTGGCAAGAACCAGAGAAAGCGATCAAGAAAGCTTATTATATAACGGACACGACGATTCTAGACAAGGCATCTGACTTGGGGAAAGGCGGTTCCACTGCTGTGACTGCGATATTAATCAATTGCCAGAAGCTGGTGGTTGCTAACGTTGGCGACTCTCGTGCTGTTCTTAGCAAAGGTGGTGTTGCCAAGCCACTCTCAGTTGATCACGAGCCTAACATGGAGAAGGATGATATAGAGAACAGAGGAGGATTCGTTTCAAACTTCCCTGGTATCTAATTCATATACTATTTATGTTAAGTATGTTATGATCTTCATGTTGATCATGTGTATGCTTGTGTTTTCAGGGGACGTTCCTAGAGTTGATGGTCAACTGGCTGTGGCAAGGGCCTTTGGTGATAAGAGTTTGAAGATGCATTTGAGTTCAGAACCATACGTTACTGTGGAGATCATTGACGACGATGCGGAGTTTCTTATCCTAGCAAGTGATGGGCTTTGGAAGGTTTTAGTTTTATCATAATCAACTCTCAACACTCAACACTTGTTTGGTTTTTGCTTGTTATTCAAAAAAATCTTATAGGTCATGTCGAACCAAGAAGCGGTTGATTCGATTAAGGGAATAAAAGATGCAAAATCTGCAGCAAAGCACCTCTCAGAGGAAGCTGTTGCAAGAAAAAGCTCAGATGATATCTCAGTGGTTGTCGTTAAATTTCAGTGAGCTCGGTTTAAGGTTAGTCATAAAAGAACACATCATAATCATTTATTGAAGCATATAAGACGACTACTAAACATAATTAGACAATACAAGAGTATGATAAGGTCTTATACATTTGTGGATAGGCATCCTTTACATGATTACATAAAGGTTACTAGAGTTTTGTAGTTATATAGAGGTGTAGGAGATAATACCACATGGTTAGATGCCATTATTTGGATAACAAGAGAACGTAGACATAGAACATAAGTAGATGACAGAAGAGAGAGAGCGGTTGGGTGAGTTGATATTGTTTTATCTGATCTGTGGTCGCTTGAATGGTGAGTTAGTCATAGGAAGTTTCATGTCTATCCTGTTTCTTTCTTGAGTCTGTGTCAAGCTAACCCCTCTCCGGCCTGACCCTTCTCCGTAACTGTCACCGGATATCTTCCTCCTCCTCTCATTGTGTCCAGCTAAGCGCCTCCTGCAACTTCTTTTAGTTTCATCAAACTCTGCTAGCTCATGGAACCTGCACAAACCCACCGACCCCTAAACAATCAATTTAAAAGAGATTTCTTCTATATTTGAAGGGAAAAATGGTTACCTGCTGCATTGTTGACAAAAACGTTGCTTGACTCCAGCAACAGTTGCAGAAGAGGCCTTTGCATGAACCTCACAGACTTTGTGTCTGCGGTAATACTGCTTGGCCTCACTTAAGTTAGCAGTGCACCTATCGACCAGGCACAGCCGCAAGGGAACACGTTCTGTGTTAGGACCTCTAGCTCTCTCCATCACTCTCTTCCTTTTGTCTTCATCTCCAGTATCATCCTCCTCTCCATCCATGCTATTCTCCGTTTCTTCTTCAGCAAGGCTGGTGGCTATAGCCTTGTCTTTCAAGTAACCCCAGCGTTGTGATCTCTGACCCTCCATTTCTGGTAAAGCTAGGTGGTGGTGAAACTATGGTATAGAGTCTATAGACTAAGCAGTGTGGATGTATGGGCTTGGGGTTTAGAATGAATGTGTGTGTTGAAGTGTTTAAAAAGAGGAAGAAAAGACGAGAGATGGACCACTGTGTCCTTATATGCTTCCCTGGTGGAATAAGTACTTGATTACAGTGATGTGCTTACTTCCTTCCCCAAAGAAAGAAATAGAGAGTTAAAAGGGCTGGAAATGTTGTTATCACTGGTGCATAGGCCTTGTGTGGTTTTCGTTTGCTCTGAATAAATGAATAGTTGGTACAAAGCTATCTCTATTGTACTTCGCTTCTTTTATTTGACTTTTTTTTAAATTCGAATCCTTATTCAAAATGGGGACCCTTTTTCTTGTAAGATAACATTGATGTCCTGCTGCTAATGAAGGATGATACCTTATTGACCAGAACATATAGTACATAGAAGAGCTGGAAATCATAAGCAGACAAAAGATCCTAATAAATGGTGACATACTTCGTGGATGTAGACTATTGGATTAATCTGCTTGCAACCATCTAGACAAGGCATTTAAGGTTAGCTTAGGACTAGAGGAAAATTGGTTTTGCTCAGGTTAAACATGTATCTGTCTTATATCTTTCTGTTACATGCTGGTTTGTGTTAACTTGCCTTGTCTGTGGTATTTGATTTTGGCAGCATGAATATTATGTGTGTTCTGGACCATAGCATATGAATGTATTTAGTTGATGCTTGCACACTTTTTATTTCTTTCGAGTGTTAGGCATTTATCGTTATTACCTACAAAGATTCTATATTGTGGGAGTGTAAATAAGTGATGTCAGTTTAGATAGGAGGTCAATGCAAACGACACTTGGAACTTGGAACAATTCTTGATAGAGAACTGTGATGTTTAAGGTTTAAAGTTTAGCTGCTCAAAAGAGATTTTCTTCACATAATTATTTGATCATAAAAGTGACAAAATCCTTTTTATTTTTTTTTCCTTACCTTACCTTGTTTTGTTTTTTTACCTCTGCAGATTCCATTGATCATTAGTCTTACTGGTCACTGAAACAAGTAAAGAGTATTTGGGTTTGGACCAGCTAAAGAATCAAAACATGAAACAAAGCATGGGCGTTTCCTCCTCTGTAAAATGCAATCATCACCACTTTTATTTACTCTTTCTTTTTTCTTTTGCAAACTGTGTGACTTCTCTGTCTGTTTCTTTGTGGGAATAAAAATCAACAGTTGAGGCTTTCTATGCTTCTCTTTGTATTGTAACTTTTTATTTACTATGCATTACATCAGTGTACGAAACAGAAATAGTTAAAAAGAGGAGTGGGTAGTGAAAGAGACAAGACATAAAAGGTTTCACATGCTAAACTGTACTCATGTCTTGAATCTATCATCTGTGACTTAAAGCTTTTGGGAGTTTGCAAAGTTGCACATAACAAAATAGATTTTTGTCCCTTTTCTTTCTCACATCTCTCTTTTGTTTTCTCCTCCTCTTCAAAAATAAACATGTTTTAGCACACACTCAAAGAATATGATTATATAGGTGAACTATATAGTTTTGGCTAACGTTTTGTAAGCTATTTTGTGAGCGAGAAGTGATTCTTTTGAAATGTTTGGCAGAACAAAGTGAGCAAAGGGTCGAATATGATAAGTTAATGCTCGTCTCTATCTGCTCGGTTTCAAATTCAAGTTTTGGCCCCTACAAAGGAAAGATATTTCCTAAAATCGAACCTTAGAAAAAAATAAGATGCTATCATATTAATCCAAGAAGTGGAGAATATTTCATTCTCAGCCATGGCGAATTTATCTAGTTTCGCATTTTGTCACTTCAACGTTGGGAAATAAAATGCAAGTAGCTATCGGTTAAGCCACTACTAAAACACTAGATATCAGAGATGCCTCATTTCGTTTTCGGTTCCACTTGTCTCCTACATAGCAAATAGAATAGTTCTGTTTATTTGTCATAGATGCCAAAACTTAGATATGATAGTATCAAAGATTTAACATAAAAAATTAGAAAATATCAAAATCTAGTATTTATTAAAATCTCCCGTTGTAATATAACAAAAAAAAAAATACAATCTGTCTAGTGTCTTGTAGATTTTTAATATATGAAAGCAAGATAATGATATTTGATATGTCACATGATCTGTTTTTACGAAAAAAATAAAAGTGCTAGTTTGAGTAAATAGTACACAACTTGTTACCGATCTGTCTGTAACGCGTTATAGCGATATTGAACCTAGGGGAATTTGTCTCTCCATTTACGGGAATCTGTTACTCCATTTATGCGATCCAGCTGTGTTAAGAGACTCAACCCCACAACCAATCACTTTAGGGTTCAGACATTTGTCAATTTACATACACTTACTTATGCAATCACTGCTCTGCTTGCATGCATCCACCCCATGTTCTTGTTATCCTTTTATGAATAAAATGAAAATATTATGTTTTAATCTTTGTATACAACATGCATGCAGTTTTTTAAGATATGCCTAGCAAAATACTTGTTCAAACTTCAAAACAATTGTTATTTTCCCACTTTAACTGATAAAAACAAAATGTAAACATTCTAGCAACATTCTTAAACTTTCCAAGTGCAACATTTTACTGAAACAAACAACAATAATAAAAAAAAAAGACAATAAGCAGCCAAACACATTCTCTCACGGTGACTTATTTTCACCGTCGGTTTGCTGATGTAGTTCCTCCACACCCCTATACTCAGTCGTATCAACAGGCTGGCTCACATCCTTCAACTCCACCGCGACCTTGTCCTCTTGAATCCTATCGCCGGTGTCATCATCTCCGGCAACGGCTTCGCTTATGTTCTGTCCCGTTTCCTTGGCCGCTTTCCAGGCCCCGTCCATGGCATCCTTCATGTTATCTCCTGCGTTCAAGGCTGCATCCGTCGCTTTTTTCACCCCTTCCTTTGCCTTATCTGACACGTAACTCGCTGTGGACCTATCGTCGTGACGGTCTCTCATGCTCTATAAACAAAATCCCTAGTCGATTAGCCTTAACTAAAATATCAATGACAGTTATAACGAGAAATAAAAAATGACGCATTATTAGATAACAATGTGAAAACTCAAAATGACACTAGCTGTGGACTTACCTCGGTTTGCCTAAATGCGGTGAAGAGGCGGTCGAACCGGGTGGTAGCGTGTCGGAGGACATAACCGGAGACATCTCCGCCATGAGTTTTTGAAACGGTCACGGTCACGAGTCTCTTAATCGACAACCTAATCGGCATAGTTACTTTTCTTGTTTACTTGGTTTCACCTAACCCGTGACCTCAACTGCTTTATGAAGTACTTAGCGAAGATCCAAAGCTTGCGGAACGGTGGAGGACTGGGCCAACGACACGTGAACAAACGTACGACACGTTCCTAGTTGATATGTCGTGTATCGACACGTGCTCATAACGTCACTCACTAAATAGTATACTAATCAATCTTATTGGGCCATACTAATTCGGCCCATTAGAGCTCTTACGAAAATCGAAGCTGGCAAAGTTTATCTCTTTCATTGGAATTCGCAGAGAGACTCTACCTACGATCGCCGGAGAAAATGGCGGAGATAAAGTGCGTCGGAGTAGTGGGTGCTGGTCAGATGGGTTCAGGAATCGCGCAGCTGGCCGCGACGAACGGCCTCGACGTTTGGATCATGGACGCTGATCGTGATGCGCTCTCTCGAGCCACCGCAGCTATCTCCTCCTCCGTCAATCGTTTCGTCTCCAAAGGCCTTATCTCCAAGGCAAGATTTTGATCTTGATTCCTTAAAAGAATAAACTTTCCTCCTTCGAGTCTACAATGATACAGGATGCTCTGTTCTTGTTATTTTCCGATAAAGATTGTTGCTTTATTGATTTAGATCACGCGTATAGCTTCTTAGACAACTTCACGATCTTGTGGAGACTCTCTGTAGTGTTCAGACAATAGTGTATTTCAGGATAAAGGACAGTTAAGTGATCAGAGTTTGTGATAATAATCAATTAACGCGAGAGTGATTTGTGCATTGCAGGAAGTGGGTGATGATGCTATGCGTCGTCTACGTTTAACATCAAACCTCCAAGATCTGCGTTCTGCTGATATCATCATCGAAGCCATTTTGGAGTCCGAAGACATTAAGAAGAAGCTGTTCAAGGAGTTAGATGGTATAGCCAAGAGTTCTGCGATTCTAGCTTCTAACACAAGTTCCATCTCCATCACTCGTCTTGCTTCCGCAACACAAAGACCTACCCAGGTCACAAGACTCTTTTATTATTCGAAAAGTATCGTTCCAAGCATTTTCATACCGTCTAAAGCGTGTGTGTTCATTCTTCGTCTATAGGTCATTGGAATGCACTTTATGAACCCTCCTCCGATAATGAAACTGGTTGAGATCATTCACGGCGCTGATACCTCACAAGAGACGTTTATTGCTACAAAAACACTAGCGGAAAGGTTTGGGAAGACAACAGTGTGCTCACAAGACTACGCGGGCTTCATCGTGAACAGGATCCTCATGCCGATGATCAATGAAGCGTTCCACACACTTTACACAGGGGTGGCTACTAAGGAGGACATTGACAGCGGGATGAAACACGGCACAAACCAACCGATGGGGCCTCTGGAGTTAGCGGACTTGATCGGTCTAGACGTGTGCTTGTCGATAATGAAAGTGCTGCATCAGGGACTTGGGGACTCTAAATACGCGCCGTGTCCTCTTCTTGTACAGTACGTTGATGCTGGAAGATTAGGAAGAAAACGAGGAGTAGGAGTGTATGACTACCGTAAGAAGGCGGCTACTCCATCTCCTCGGCTCTGATAAAACGAAAAAATCAAAATCAATAATAGAGAAGGATGATGAAGATACATTTGGCAACAGTAAATGCTTTGTCGATTGTGTTTGGTTTCTTTCTTTGTTCCTTGGCCGATATGAAGTTATGGGTCAGTATAAGCAAACTCCCTCTGTTTGTAATCTTGATACTCGAAGTTACCTTTGACAATTTAATAAGTGATAAACTTTTGTAAATTGTTTATTTAAAATATTTCAACTAGTAAAGTAGTAATCAACTTATGATCGATGACGAAGGAATTCAAGAGATAATGAAGAAAACCATCACATGATAACATATATAAGTTGATGATGCAACATATTACTAGTCAAATAGCTACAGACAAATCTCTGTTGACAAAACAAAAATAGCAAAAAAAAAACCTTTACATTAATGTATATTTACTAATTACTATCTTAATCTATAAACTTCAATGATTACTCCGAGTTTTAACATTCCTTCCGTTTTATTAAGTTATATGTTTTAGTAAAAAAAAAATTGTTTCACAAAAATATTTTTTTGTATTTTTTATAAAAAATTGTGATCTTCAAAAAAATTAAATTATTTTATTAATTTATTATTAATTAAAAATTATTAAAATTTGAAAATTACCATATATTTATTATAATGATTTAATGAATTTTTTTAATATGTATGAAAAATTAAAAAAATCTATCTTCTTGAAATTGAGAGAATAATAAGTTGTCAATTTGTTAATTATAATTTTCATTTTAATATGAAATATCTTTTATCTTATTTGTAAATTGTGCTTATGTTTTAAATATTGGCGAGCATCTTCTTATCTTTGACTTCTCATATTCTTCATTTTCTTTATTTAAATTTTTTTAATTGACATATTTTTGGTAACATAGTAAAAACAAAGCAAGATTAAAAAGCAGAGTTAAAAAAAAAAGAAAATAACAGTGGCAGTAAATTTTATGAACATTCTCTCTCTCCTCAAGAAGTTGAAGTATCCGGTGAAGCTGCCGATACTCTCGGAGAAGTAACAGGAAACAGCGGCAAAAGCTGCGGCTCCGATTCCCTCGGAGTTGAAATAGGCGACCTATGCAAGTAATACCCTTTCTCCGAGATCGCTCTCTCTTCCTCCGACAATGGTGACATCCTGTCGAAAGGGTCACCGTCGTTCCCGTCGCCACCGTGTTTCAGCGGCGTCACGGGGCTGTTCAGTGCGAGCTTCGGGAAGTCAAGACAGCTAGGCGACAGAATCTCTTGATTCCTCGGCGAGAATCTTGGACTTCCGGCACCGTTCCCGCCTCCGACCATGAGTGTGTTAATCATGAGGCTGTTCTTGAGGCTGCTGTTGTTCGATCTCCTCTCGTATAGTTTGTTTCCCGAGTGTTTCTTCGGCTGTGTTGTTTTGACCGGTGGAATCACGAAAGTACTCTTGCCGGAAGGAGAGGGAGGAGGACGCGGCGAGTCTGGGGATCTCGGGGAGGAGGTGCCGGTTAGCATCTGGACGACTTGTTTGAAAGTGGAAGTGTCTGCTTGAACGAAAGTTGTTGGGTAATGATCAGATCTGGTGATGATGTGGTGATGTAAAGATCCATTGATGATGGAAGAGGAAGCTGATGATGAAGTAGTGGAAGACTGGTTTGGTTTTGTTGTGGTCTCCATAGATGTTTATTGAACTTTTTAGAAGTTCACCAAAGTCTATATGTAACTAGAAGTCTTCTGTGTGAGTTTGAGTGAAAGAGAAGATGATGATGAAACTAAAAAATGGAGAGTCTCCTCTTGAGGTTTTGGGATTATAAAAGAAGTTGGATTGGTTGTTTTTATTTAATTTGGAATCTTTCTTTATGATAAATAAAACTATTGCAATTAAAAAAAATATAGACAAATGAAAGTTGACATGAGGATTTGTGCCCAGGGGAATCAAAATATGTTTTATTAGGCAGTTTTTAAATTCTTACTTTGAATTTGTCTGCCATAGACTATAGTGCATAAAGGAAATAAATTTGTAGATTAAATGAAAGAAGTGAACTTTGTCTTTATTATGCCCTAATATTAAAATTTACACATTATTAAGAGAGTGCTCGCATAATTGATATAGATTATTCGAAATCTAAAACTTTATGGAACAACAAATTATATTTGATATATCAAGAAAAAAAGAGTGACAAAAAGTTGACAACATAAATGCCTTTTCCTTTTGCAAAAAAAAAAAGAGAGATATTCATTCATAATGTTCCTCTCCGCTGACGTAATAATCAAAGTTATATCTTTATATGCATGCCATACATGATACAGATATGAATATATAGGACTATCGTATCTAGGAAATGTTTCACATGCCAATCAAAGTAGTACACATACACCTATATTGTGTTTGCACATAATGTATGCGTGTGAGTGTGACATCGACGTATCAAGTTTTTATTTGTGATTACAAATTAAAGAAACTTCAAGTTCTTTCTCTTAGTGGACTATCTATATGTGTGCGATATTGCATACTTTTTCAACTAAAAATTCTGGTAGATATATAAGACCATGATACAGTCACAAGAAAAGATAGAGATAGCATAAGTGATAATAAAATAAATAATGAACTAGTCGACGTTTGAATAACGTATACATAAATATAGACGGCACTATAAGCAAGGACACTTCATTTCAGAACAAGGCCTTGCTATCTGTCAAAGCCCAGTCTTCTGTCAAGCCCATTGTGCTCTCGTGTAACGGTAACAAAGGATCAGATCAAGTGGCGTCAAAAAGCAGTCGTTGTACGAGCTCTGCAAACAAGGACGTCCAGCTACATAACCGATTTGATACCTTAAGATTGTGTGCTGTCACAGGTTAAGTGGTGACGTGTTTGTCCCTATCTGAGCACACTACTCTTCTATATAAGTTAAGCTTTGTAATATCGATCAAAAAAAGAAAGAAATAAAACTGTTCAAAGTTATCTTCTTCATTTTGCTTCAAGCTTTGTTAAAGCTTTCATGGTATCAGAGCCATGGATGGCGATCCGTTTAACTCCCCTTTAACCATCACACATTGCGTTACTCTTAAGCTTTCTGACTCCAACTATCTCTCATGGAAGTTTCAGTTTGAGCAGTTCCTTAACAGTCAGTCGCTTCTCGGTTACGTAACTGGCGCTACCCTCCGTCCTCCGTCAACTTTGAGTGTTCGTAACGGCGAGTCTGTTACAGAGACACCGAATCCCGACTACGACAAATGGCTCCGTACAGATCAACGTATCATGGCGTGGCTCGTTGGTTCTTTGTCAGAAGAGGCTATCAAGAGTGTCTACGGTCTTCGTTCCTCTCAAGAACTTTGGTACTATCTGGCTCAGAAATACAATCGTGTCTCTCCTACACGGAAGCTTGAGTTGCAGAGCCGTATCCAAAACACCAAGAAGGGCGCTCGAACTCTTGCAGAGTATCTGTCTGAGATCAAGTCTCTCTGCGACCAGCTTGATTCTATTGGCGCTCCACTGTCAGAACAAGAAAAAATCTATGGGGTTCTACGAGGTCTTGGAAGGGAATATGAGTCCATTTCTACTGTCATCGAGAACTCTATGGATGCATTCCCAGGCCCCAACTTTGAAGACGTGGTGTTCAAGCTAATAGGTTTCAGTGACAAGCTTTCCTCTTACGATACCGCAACCGATGTGTCACTTCATCAAGCATTCTATACGAACAGAGGAGGTTACTCTGCACGCGGTCGAGGTGGCTATAGAGGAAACACACGAGGACGTGGAGGTTACTCTACACAGGGCCGGGGCTTTCATCAGCAAATCAGTCAAAGCTCAGGCAGAGGTGCTGCTTCAGCTGATGATAGACCTACGTGCCAGATCTGCAACAAATACGGTCATCCCGCTTACAAATGTTACAAGCGTTTTGATCATTCGTATCAGACAGAGGAGTATCACAAAGCGTTGGCTGCCTTTCGTGTTCAACAACAACAACAACCATCAGGTCAGGAGTGGTATGCAGATTCAGGTGCTACTGCCCACATCACAAACAGACCGTCTCAACTGCAGTCGTCTCAAGCCTACACTGGTGAGGACACTGTACTGGTTGGTAATGGTGAGTTTCTGCCGATAACGCACGTTGGAACTGCTGTCTTGCCTAGTCTTCAAGGTAAACTTCTCTTGAAAGATGTTCTTGTTTGTCCTTCCATTACCAAGTCTCTCCTATCGGTATCAAAACTTACTGCAGACTATCCTTGTTCTATTGAGTTCGACTCTGATAGTGTTGTTGTGAAGGACAAACAGACAAAGCAGCTCCTTACCAAGGGCAGTAGGGAGAAAGACTTGTACGTTTTGGAGAATCCACAGTTCATGGCTTACTATTCTCACAGACAGCAAGCAACCGGTGATGGTGTGTGGCACATGAGGCTAGGTCATCCACATCAAGATGTTCTCCAGCGTCTATCAGCAAATAAGGCCATTGTCATCAATAAGTCAAGCTCTCCGTTCTGTGAGGCGTGTCAGCTCGGCAAATCTAGTCGTCTACCGTTTTCTGATTCCACATTTGTAGCAACCAAACCGTTAGAAAGAGTACATTGTGACCTCTGGGGACCTTCTCCAGTTGTCTCAACTCAAGGGTTTAGGTTTTATGCAGTCTTTGTTGATCATTTTTCAAGATTTACTTGGTTGTATCCCTTGAAGATGAAATCAGACTTCTTTTCAGTGTTCATAAGTTTTCAGACCTTCGTTGAACAACAGTTAGACTGCAAAATAAAATTGTTTCAGACTGATGGTGGTGGAGAGTTTACAAGTAACAAATTGAAACAACACTTGATTGCTTGTGGAATCAAACATCAGATGTCTTGTCCGCATACTCCACAACAAAACGGTCTTGCTGAAAGGAAACATCGTCATGTTTCTGAACTGGGGCTTTCACTCATGTTTCAGAGTAAAGTACCACATCAGCTCTGGGTTGAAGCCTTCATGACTGCAGTATATCTCGGAAATCTGTTGCCCTCTTCGGTTCTTCCTGGTCACGTAAGTCCTTATGAAGTATTAGTGGGAAAATCTCCGGTCTACACCTCTCTCCGTGTTTTTGGTTGCAGTTGTTACCCCTTCTTGAGACCTTACGCAGAAAACAAGTTTGATCCTAAAAGCTTGCATTGTGTTTTCCTTGGATATAGTGAGAAGCACAAGGGGTACAGATGCTTGCATCCTCCAAGCGGTAGAGTGTACATCAGTAGGCATGTTTTGTTCAATGAGAACTCTTTTCCATATCAGAAGGAGTATCAGTCGTTTCTTCTGAAGGATGATACAAGACTCATGTCTGCTTGGAAATCAGAGTTTTTGTCAGAGGAACCTAAGAAGTCTGCAGCTCCTGTTACAGAAGAAGAAATTCTTATGCCACGGCTACAACCTCAACAAGTTACTTCACCAAGTCAATCACCTGCACCATCTGCTGCTTCAATATTCTCAGATGAAGATTTCCCACCTCTAAACTCTCCTACTGCTCCACAGGTTCAGGAACCAGCCCCATCACATTCAATGGTTACTAGAGGAAAGGATGGTATTCGCAAGCCAAATCCACGCTACATTTTGATGACTGTGAAGACAAACTTTCCGGAACCAAAGTCTGTTGCAGCAGCTCTCAAAGATCCACAGTGGACTGCTGCGATGGGTCATGAAAAACAGAGTATGGATATAACACACACTTGGGATTTGGTGCCTCCTGAACCTGATATACAACCAGTAAGCTGTGGATGGATCTTCAAGTCGAAGCTCAATGCGGATGGCACACTAAAGAAGCGAAGAGCTCGTCTTGTAGCTCGAGGAAATGAGCAAGAAGAAGGCATAGACTATGTTGAAACATACAGCCCGGTAGTACGCACTGCTACTATACGTTCTGTTCTTCACATTGCTACTGTTAACGGATGGAACATCAAGCAACTAGATGTTGAGAACGCCTTCTTGCACGGAGACTTGAAAGAGACAGTGTATATGAAACAACCACCGGGGTTTGAGGATCCAGAGAAGCCTCACTACCTGTGTAAACTTCGAAAAGCTATCTATGGACTTCGTCAGTCACCTCGGGCGTGGTTCGACAAATTCAGCACGTTTCTTCTCGAATTTGGTTTCAAATGTACCCACGGGGACCCGTCACTCTTCGTGTATCTTCATGGGAATGATGTCATCTATCTACTATTGTATGTTGATGATATGCTTCTCACCAGCAACAATGACAAGCTCATAGAAAAGCTCATGGTTACTCTTCAGACAACTTTCCGTATGAAAGATATGGGTCCGGTTCATTACTTCCTTGGCATACAAGTACAGAATCATGATGAGGGTCTGTTTCTGTGTCAAGAGAAGTACACAAAGGATCTACTTGAGATAGCAGGAATGGCTGGCTGCGATTCAATGTCCACTCCGTTACCTCTTCAGTTAGACAGAGTAGTTGGTCAAGACGAGATCTTCCCTGATCCAACTTATTTTCGAAGCCTAGCAGGTAAACTTCAATACCTCACCTTGACTAGACCTGACATTCAGTTTGCAGTAAACTATGTTTGTCAGAAGATGCATGCCCCAACAACGGCAGATTTCTCAAACCTCAAGCGTATCCTGAGATATTTAAAGGGTACAAGCAGTCTTGGGTTAAACATCAATGCAAAGACAGGGTTTCTGTTATATGGCTTCAGTGACAGTGATTGGGCAGGGTGTCGTGAAACTCGTCGCTCCACTGGTGGCTTGTGTACATTCCTCGGATCAAACATCATCTCGTGGTCGGCTAAAAGGCATCCTACTGTCTCACGGTCATCTACTGAAGCAGAGTATCGAACTCTATCCCTCACAGCTACTGAGCTTAAATGGTTGGCTTCATTGCTTGGTGAAATGGGAATATCGTTACCTGATCCTCCTGAATTGTTTTGTGATAATCTTTCTGCTGTCTACCTCACCGCCAATCCTGCGCTCCATAACAGGTCCAAACATTTTGATACTGATTTCCATTATGTACGTGAGAGAGTTGCGCTTGGTGCTTTGGTGGTCAGTCAAATTCCGTCAGCTCAACAGCTAGCAGACATCTTCACGAAGTCACTGGCCCAGCAACCGTTCTGCGCATTGCGTGACAAACTGGGTGTCGTGATGCCTCCCGCCACAAGTTTGAGGGGGTGTATAAGCAAGGACACTTCATTTCAGAACAAGGCCTTGCTATCTGTCAAAGCCCAGTCTTCTGTCAAGCCCATTGTGCTCTCGTGTAACGGTAACAAAGGATCAGATCAAGTGGCGTCAAAAAGCAGTCGTTGTACGAGCTCTGCAAACAAGGACGTCCAGCTACATAACCGATTTGATACCTTAAGATTGTGTGCTGTCACAGGTTAAGTGGTGACGTGTTTGTCCCTATCTGAGCACACTACTCTTATATATAAGTTAAGCTTTGTAATATCGATCAAAAAAAGAAAGAAATAAAACTGTTCAAAGTTATCTTCTTCATTTTGCTTCAAGCTTTGTTAAAGCTTTCAGGCACAATTATTTGGATTTTGTTTTCTTCTTCTACGACTCGTTCACATAAGTAGACTTTTGGCTAATTTAGAGAAAATTTCTTGTTCATTTCAATTAGAATCAGTCTACTCAACATTTCTTTCCTAATTCTAACAAAAATATTTTGTGCAAGTTTCAATTTAGACTGGCCTTTTTATAGAAACGGAGGAAAAAGAAAGATGCGACAGGCGTGCATGTATTGAGCCGCAAACCCTAATGATAATATATAAATTAAAAGTCACCTGACCGTCGGGACACTTGTAATGCCAAAGATTGGTTTGTTTCTCTTGGTTGAACGAGCTAATACTCCCATCCCATTAGTCTACTTCTACTACCTTTAATTAACCTTGGTTGGTTTGGCCGGTCCAAATTTAATTTACTAGTATATAATTGTGTCCATAAAAAGCATAATATATGTTTATGGAAAATAGTAGTACATATACCGTGTTTGGGCTAAACTTTAATTCGTAGAAGTACAGATATTGCGATATACCGGTTTGGTTCATTTTCAATAAAGCTTTTTCTCTTCTCTAGTCTGCGTACTTAACTAATCAGTTTAAACGAGATTTGGAGTTATATTGATACATTCTTGGTTAATGTAGGCAAATCATATTTCATCATAGCTGTGGTTGAAAGTCAATTGCAATAATTTGATGGTGGGACAAAAGACTATTAATTAGTGATTATCTATGAAAGCGAGAAAGGAGCTCATGTAAATAACTAAACATTAAAGAAGATGATGTATCTTTACTGCCAAACCCACAGTCGGTTCCTACTTTCGTTCCTTTTACTTATTTTGGTTGCTAATGTGCTTTGGAATATATTCATACTACTTCAAATTGAATTTTGTACTATTAACTATATTAATTAACCATTCATCCACCATTAACTGAAAAGGAAAAATTCAAAGTTTTCATGGTAAGCTAACGATGCTTATATTAGTGGCTAAGAAATGCTTTATTGTCATTATCACTAAGTAGTTAGATTCTACCTAATTAAGCATATTTTCAGGCTAGGTTAAACCATCCTCACATTTTTATTCAAACCACATGTTCACGTACCTGAATTCTGCTGCAAAAGAATAACATCCAAGTTTCATTATCAATATAAATGATTTGGATCTTCTTTTTGGGACTGATAGATGTTTCATGATATTTAACTAATAATTAACCAGCGTCCACAGCATAAAAAGGATCCAAACACAAGTGGCTACCACCAATTTTAATCGGCTGCAAGTCTTTGACAGTAAAGTTTTTTAAAAAAGTCTTTATACACAAGTAAAACAATCGATAAATTATATAGTTACTTTTTCCACACGAAAATACTAAGGGCATCTCTAACTCATACTTATTTTTTCTTTTATAATTTTCACAAAAATAGAGCAATTCTATTATAGAGTAAGTTTTATCCAATGGTTTATTATATAATAGAGTATTCTATTATAGAGGAAAAAATATATAGATTTCACTTTTTCACTCCAAATACATAGTGAAAAAGTGAAATCCCTCTATTTTCTTCTATATTATATAGTAGCTTTATTATAATGTAAACTATTGGAGCAAAACTTAATATAATAGAGTTGTTCTATTTTTATGGGAATTATAAAGGAAAAAATAAATATGGGCTGAAAATGGTCTAATGTAATGAAATAGAGGAGACAAACGAGAACATGTTAAAAACTCAGAACTCACAGTCGGATTTAACCCATGGCCAAGAGCTGCATAGGTTTCGTCAATTAAAGTTCAAACATCAAGAAAAAAGCGATTAAGCGTGTTAAAAAAACGATTAAGCAAAAAAAAATGAAAAGCAATTAAGCAAAACAACTTCTTGCATATATACTCATATTTAAAAGATATACGATTAAGCAATTGTTTGTATAAGCTTGGTTTCTTTGAAAGTGCAAGTTGTTTCATTTTAGGCCAATATAAACCCAATGAAAAGTGGATGATAACCCCTTCTATTTCTCGTTTATACTACTATTGATAATTAAATTCAGTGTGGAAATAATAAATAATTTGAGAGAACATGAGGCTGAAGCTATAGGCAAATAGACTGTCAGGTATAGGTTACAAGATATCATGTGCGTATTGTCTTGGAACAGTTTAACAGAGCACATCGTATATTTTTCTTTGAAATAACGAAAAATTCTTTATGTTTTTAAGAGTTATTATTGATCGCATATGCTCGACGGAATGTACACTGGCTCCTCGGAGGCCACCGGTCAACATTCAGCAACTAGTCAACGTAATGCTTCAAGTGAAGCAATGAATTTGTGGAAGAGAGAAATGAACGACACGTTGACTGAAAACATTAGAATGTACTCTTGGTCGCGAACTTATGCAAGCAAGCTTGATGGGCATGTGACTCTGACCGAGTTTCGTGGCACATCTGCCATCACCAAACGTGAGAGGTTTGCATAGATTTCGGTGTGAGACAACTCATGCATGAACTGCTTGACTTCTCAAGTTCACAGAACTACAGTAGAATGTCCTATAGTATTCTCTAAGTGAGAACTGAGAAAAGTAACTTGGAGAAAAATCTGATGGTGTTGATTTCGTGACCAGATTTCTCCACGGTTAAGATTTTCTTCAAAACAAAAATTCTGCGATTATTTAAAGGGAAATTAGGTGGTATAACCAAACAAAAACCTCTAATTCATTATATAACCAAAATCATCCTCTCTCTCCTCTTCTTTCTTCCTATCTTTCTCTAACCTCTTTTTACAAAACTAATTTAGCTTTTTTATAGTTATATCACAAATAAGCCCTTATTTAAACCACACATGCTTCCATCAGAGAAGATTAACGATATTTTCTGACTAAAGACAATATTAATTAACCAATAAATGTGATATGTTATGCCACAGTTATATGTTTGTTTTGTCTTTCTACAAAGACTTGAGAAACATTAGCCATAGAAAATATCTTCTGCGGTTAAGAAATTCAATTAAAAGTCGTCATTACACAAAATATATATTTTCATAAGCTTATGTACCATTTAAAAAAATCATATTGATCAAGATGACAACTAATCTATTCTATTAAAATAGAAATCACCTCAATTTATGAGTAATTTTTTTGTTGGATCTATCCTAAAAAGTCATATTTCATTTATCCTCTAATTATATCATTATTATGAGTTACTAAAACACTCCATATATTCGTACTATAATGACACACCTAAGCCTACAATTTCGGTTTGGTTAACCAACATAGATTTTATTCATCGTTATTGAATTACAATCTGTCTCATGAAATGTGCTTAACCTGTAATACACAACCATCGAACCGAACATTTTTAAAATATTCATCCGGTTTGGTCTAAACATTTAATAAACAAAACCTAATCATATTTTACCCGGTTTGGTCTGTTCCTCCGTCGTGCTCTTGGTCCTGCCCTGCTCCTCCGCCGTGACCGACTCTCCTCTCTCACCGCGAAATCACCAAGACAAGATTCCATCGTCATTGAGTCGAAGCCATCTACCACGAGATTTCTCGTCCAGGCCTTCTCAACTCTCCTTCATACTCTCAGCCATCACCATCGTCGGAATCAGCCTCAGATTCGGCGAAGAGAAAGCATCGTTCTCTCCAATGGTGGATTTGAGAATATTTGCCATTTAGCCCTTGAACGTTCGGATAATTGCAAAATGGCCCCATACTTTCGATTTTACAGAAAGAACCTCCTGAGTTAAACCCCATACTTTTAATTTTACAATTTGGCCCTCCGTGTATTTGCAGAATGGTGCGTTGTCTTTTGCTTCTTTTCAGTTTAGCCCCAAAGTCTTAAAACTTACAGATTGACCCTCGATTTTCGCCCAAAACTACTTTAATGTACAATCCAAACCTTGTGATATGCAAATGAACACTTCGCAATATATAGACCTATTGTGCAATCTAATGAGATCAAAATAATTAAAATGAGATGCTAAAAATCTATAAAACATGAGATATCATGTATGAGTTTGATATATGTATTATTATTTGTAATTCTATTGTTACACTCATATAGAGAAAGATAGCTGGAGATTAAAGTGAATCTATATAACCATTTAGGTGAATAAATGTAATCATTTAATTTTTAATGATGAATCATTGCAATATATAGTGATAAACCGTTGTCATTTTTGTAATTGTAGCATTTAATGATAAGCAATTGCAACTTTTGATACTAACCATTGCAACAATTAGCTCATCCTCACAATATTTGACTGTCAACCATTGCAAAGCTTAGTAAAGAAATAAGAAATGACAAACCAGAAATTACAACATTCAAAAATAGATTAGAAAAGAGAGAGATATTATTCAAAGATCACTAAAGATATTTGAGAAATACATATAAACAGGAAAATTTCATTAGTTTTGAATAGGTAGTCAAAATGTGTAAACAAGTGTATTTTCATTTTCAAAATTGCATAGACTCTTAAGAAATTGTCTTTTCGTTAAATCATACCTAATTTTATGTACTTTCTTAAAATTATCTAAAATTATTATGGTGATTTTATTTATTAGGTAATTTATTTATTTTAAATTTATATATTTACAAAATATATTAATAGTTATGTTTTGAGGTCTCATGCTATTTCTCTTTGGTCGGTTAAAGCTAAATTTTTAGTTAAGTATAAAATAATTGATGTAAACAATCTTTTATCGTATTGGATTTACTTGTTATCAAGTGGTAATCGAAATAAAGGGAACATCTATGTTTGTATATTTGCAAAAACTGATTCTTATCGTTAGAGACAAAAACATTAAAAACATTAGCCAAAATGATTATTATAATATATATACTAATTTAGCAATGAAAATAAAATGTTTATATATATATATATATAAAAGAAATAAAACACTCGCGCAGTTGTGTGAAAACAAAAACATTAAAAACATTGATGCCAAATCGATTATTATGATATATATACAATTTAACAGTGAAAGCAAAATGTTTAGAACACCCGCACGGTTACGTGGATCAAGATCTAGTTTTGAATTAAAGATCCAAACCATTTAGCTAATAAATAAATTTCACGGAAGCAAAATATGCCTCATCTCTTCCTCATCTTAGAATGTACAACATCAGAAGTCCTAAAGCTTCCTCGTATATTCTCTGAAGTTTGTTTCCTTTATCCCTGCTGCTACATTTTGAACTCATGGCCTCGAAGGCTCGATAATACTTCCAGTGTTACAAAAATAAAATAAGTAAAGGTCTCTCCAATACACCTCATGATTCGCTCGTCCTTTTCTTTTGTCAAGGGCCTCGGGGCCTATTAGCCCGATCTACTAGTCTAACTTAATTTTGAAGTGTCCAACTAAAGATTTACCACCTCACCATATAACACTTGCCTCTTGGCCTCTTGGGGTTAGGTTGTTTGTTGATAAAAGGATCCCTTCAAAGCAAATAGATATTGGTTTCTGCCTTTTCAAAATTTTCATCATTTATCTATACTTTTGAAAGTTCGGAATATATTTGATTCGAAGACTTGATTTAGCTTTGCTGACAGATGTTAAATTGAGTTTTGCTGAGATTGTTTACTGTTTATCCGGGATGTAATAGTGAGACTCTAAAGTGGATTCAGTCCACAACCATTCATTTAAAAGACAGCTGGAGGTCTCCATGGACTCTCACAAGCTCCTACTGAAAATTATGATATTTTTTTTATTTTTTTCAGACAGCTCTCTAAACAAACAGAAACATATTTAACTACCATCTAAGGTTATGAAGAACTCCAAAGAACTATAAGATAAATTTGGAAGTCCTGAATCAGCTTCTCCTTCACTGACTATACCTCTCTTTCTCCAATTAGGTAAAGTCAAAAAACCTTTTTTTTTTACCGTCTCTTTCCTTCCTCATTTTCACCGTAATAGTAAAAACACAAGGAAGAGCACTAGAGCAAGTGCAGCAGAGGAGAGTCCCCAAACCCAATACCTCTGAGCCTTTCTACGGTTTAGGATAGCTTTAGGAAGAGCTTCGGTTCCTCTTGCACGGTGTTTGTACCTGAAACTCCTCTTTGGAAACACTGATCTCTGTTTCTCTTTCCCCGAGACTGCTATAGTACTCACCTTTTCAAGCTCATTGATTGCTTCTTGTGATTTGATAAGAGAAGAGTTTGATGCAGCTTTCTTCTTCGCCTTCTTCTCACACTCCTGAAAAACAAAATAAATAATTTAGAAACACAACAATGAATAAGAAAGTGATAATGACACAAAGAGCATTAGTAAGTAACTTGCCTTGAGTTTCTTTTCGGCTTCCTTTTGAGCTCTTATAGCAGCTTTAGCAGTAGCTTTCTCTTGTAGCTTCCTCTTCCTTTCCATAGCTAACTGAGCTTTCTCTAGCTGCTCTTCTCTTTTCTTCTCCTTCAATGTTTCTTCATCAACCTCTCCTTCTTTTTTCGGATTCTCATACACCGGGAACTCCAAGTCTATAACATCACTCTCCTCAGCACTTGACCTGTTGAACTCCATCGCCTTCTTCCTCACTTCTTTCTTTTGCTTTTCAGTGATTACATTCCCATCTTGAGAAGAGTTTGAGCTGGAATCTTCTTCTCTGTTCATCTTGTGAACCGCCATACCTTCCTTTCTTGTCTTAACCAGCTTCTCCCAAACAGCTTGAGCTTCACCTTCAGTATCTCTAATCCTCCCATCTCGGCTCAGCTGTCTTTCACAGAGTGAATGCGAGATTCTCTTCACGTAGTCCTCTCTATAAGACTTGTCATTGTTCCAACGAGCCATGAACCTATCAACCTATTAAAAAGATAGGCTCAGGATTAGATTCTTTCGAATCTCAATCAATCCTGCAATTAGACGGGACGAGAACAAACAAACCTCAGAGCTAGAGTACACTTCAAGGTCTCTAACGTTTCCAGAAGCAGCCAGTTCTTTGGCTCTCTTCATAACAGCAATGCTGTGGTAAAACGCAGCGTTCTAACAAACAGCAAAACCAAAATGCTATTAGATCTTTGAGATCGATAAGCAAAACTAACATAGAGACAAAATAACTTTTACCCCTTTGTCTCGCTCTATCCTCAGCATCTTAATCCTTTCATATGATTTGTCTCTCTGCTCAAGTATGTATGACATTTCTGCTTCCAGAACCATGACCTTGTTCTGAGTCTGTCCTACTTTGTCACTCAACTGCTGAATGTTCCATGCATTTGTCTCTCTAGCTTCAAGTATGTAGACATTTCCTTCTGACCTTGTTCTGACAACTGCTGAATGTTCCATCATCAAGCTCCTTCTTTACTTCATTCATTTCCACAGCCATTAACTGAATGTTCCATGCAAACAAAAAAGAAACCACACATCATTACAATATATATAGTAAAAGCCCTTAAAGTTCATTAGCTTCAGTAGAGCCTACCTTGAGACTGTGTACCGAAGCTTCTTTCTGCGCAAGAGAGTCATCACTTAGAGCCATCCCACCAGGCTTCTCGGTCCCTTGAAGCAGCCAATCTTCTGTGTATATCTGCATCCACAAAATGAAACAATCAGCCACTTTAAACCTTCACTATACAAGAAATGGGTTTAGAAAAAAAAAAAAATAGTTTGCGTTACAAGATGGTCAAGTTCATCACTGCTAGAGCACCGTAGACGTTCCTGCAGAGAATCAAACTCCACCTTCTTATCTTCCAAAACCACTTTACGTCCGTGCGATTTAGCAACCAAACTCTCCATTAGAGCATACAAAGACAACAACTCAGCCTAACCAACCAACAACAACAAACCCAAAAAAAAAAAAATCAAAACTTTGGAAACAGTAATCATCACATAAAACAAAAAAAAAGGCTTTTTACCCTTTGGGACTTCTGAGCACTGTAGATATCAATTCTCCGTTTATTCCAGTGATAAATCTCGAAATCAGCTGCATCGATCTTGGATTTGATGTCGTGATCATCGTAAGCAGGCTGCTTAGCGAAGTAGAAGGAGAAAAGCTTGGTTTCACGCCATCCCGGTGAACTATCGCCGGAGAAAACAGTAGCGTCTTCTTCGGTGGTTACAGTCGATTCACCGCAGTTTGAGCCGCCGCCGGATTGGTCGCTTCCGAAGAATATAAGGTCGTTCATCTCCGGCGGAGGAGGAACCACCTCGAAGCCATCACAGTATATAATTTGAGCACCCATTTGTTTTTGTTCCTTAAAGAAAAGAAGAGAGGAACATCACTATAAGAAGAAGAAGTGGTGACATTGTCAATTAAACGTAAACTCATGTCAAGACAAAAACTGTTCAAGAAGTATATGTCAGATAAATTGAATACACGGTCAGCAAATAAAGAAGATTTAAGAACATGCGAGAATCTGATAAAGAACAAAAAGGATGTGAATCACCAATCAACAACAAAGATATATGTCCTCTAAATCAGATTTCGACAAAATTATTATTGAGCTCGGATATTTTTTTTAAAAAAACGTAGAATTGAGGAAAAATATTTAAGACTATTTTAAAGAAAAATTCAACCTTTTACACTTTAACGGAAAAAGGTTTTGGGGATTTACCTTAGAAAATGAAACCAGTGTAAAACAGATTCTCGAGAAAATCTCAGGGTTTTGGCTGAAGAGGAAAAAAAGATCGGGTTTTTAGGGAGAGAAGAGACAACCCTCCTTCTGTTTCTTTTGTCTGTCGTCAATGGAGAGAGAAGAAGATCAGACAGATATCTCTTTTTTCGCTATTTCTTTCAAAACTCTATCTTAATACTTCTTTTTAAATAAAGATTTTCTGTTTGACAAAAAAAAAAAAAAAGATTTTCTTGTTCATCCTATTAATCTCATTTTAATAAGGAAATGTCGATAGATTCTCTTATATTTATATTCTTTTTTTTTTTATTTTTTTTTATTTTTAACCAATTTTGTCAAACGTTTAATGTTTTTAGACCTTTTCATATTTCTTTTTAAATTTTTTTATGATTAACAATGTTATGATGACAAAAAAAAACAAAGTTCTTGAATAAAACACGGCTAGTTATTATCACTATTATTAATTTACTAAATTGATTTGTTCTCGACCGGCAGTTTAGTAATGTTAATGACAAGAAGAAAAGAGAGAGAGAGAGAGAAGAATCTGTCCCAATAGTGGTTAGGATTTTGGATAGTCGAAGTCAACTTTTATTATATAAGTTGACTATTGACTAGTTTATATGGCATTAATTCTTTTCAGGTCCCTTTATATTGCATGTATGCAATGAGAATTTGGCAAGAAAAAAGAAAGAAAGTTGATTTTTATATTAATATAAAATTTGTTCCTTCTGTTTCACACAATTAAATTGAAGAATTTCTGTTTTTATAAAACTTTTCTATTTTTTAGTTAATTAGAGAAACATATATAGTGCATAAATAAAGAGTAACACTGTCCTTTTAAATAATTTTTCAATATGTGTGAAAATCTCAGATAACATTCTTTACGGAGCAGTATTTATTTTACTTAGAAAATAATTTACCGACACTAATAACTTATGGATTATAAATCTAAATACTAACAAAGCATGGCTACAAAATATAACAGGACACCTTTTATAAAAGCATAAATAAAATCTTTACACTAATAATGTGTGAAACCAAAGGAAATTGTTTTATATTAATAAAAAGTCAACTTTCTTTGCTTGACATATATAGGATGGTCTTATATTCAATGTTTTCTGACTCACTACATTAACGTGATTGGGTTTATTCACGTCTCCTAAAATCCATTCAAGTAAAGAACATTAACCGGTCAGTATGAGGAGGGTTGCTTGCCTTATCGCATACCAAAACCAGTAATGTTTTCAATGCTTATAGTTGAATAGGCATACCAAAACCAGTAATGTTTTCAATGCTTATAGTTGAATAGGCATACCAAAACCAGTAATGTTTTTTTTTTTTTTGAAAGAAGCATTCATAAATCAGGACAAGACCACGTCATATTCCCGCAAACACATGGAAAATGGGAACAGACGCTTACAAAACCAGTAATGTTTTCAATGCTTATAGTTGAATTCAAAAATTCATATTGAAATTGTAAGTAATGTTGATAAATCAATCTCGTGGTCCTTATTCTATTGATGGGATGCATAGGCAAAGACAAAATCCCATTTGCTATATTAATTACAGTATTTAATAGTATTTGGATTAAGGACGAAACAAAAAGAGTTTTAAGCCTTTAATTATGTGGTCTTTACTCATCGGTTACAATCTTTTTTTAGTGGACAATTATACATACGTTACGTAAAGAAGTTAAGTAACGCTATAAAACGAAACATGTCGGACTAGTATTATAACCCATTAAAATTCTCCAATAATCACAATTTTTTAACTAAAGATGAATAATCATAAATTTTAAATATATCATTTAAAAAAAGAATTCATGTTTAGAATAAGATATCTCTATATATTAATCTTATGCTCATCTAATAAGACGAACAAGGACGAGTCAACACAATTGCCTTATAACTGCGCGTTTTCACGTCCATGTACTTTGAATTCGCTTTTTTACAAGCTGATACAAACGACAACAACTGTAGACATTTGTATATAAGTGTCTCTCTGAGCTGCGTCATCTTTTCATTTGGAGAAATTCGCGGATCCTATCTCACACATAGTTTTTTCATCTTCATTCCAACAAAACAAACATCCTCCATCAATTTTGCATGGAAACAAATAGGGATTGAGACAAGCCAAGTAATTGCCATTTTTGATATATTTGGTAATTGGTTTCGCTTATTCGAGTAATATAAATCGGGATTTACAATTTCAAATACTTGCTAAAAATGATGTACTTGCAAATTACTTACTCCTGTCTTATTACTCTCTACTTGTGAACTACCTGCAACTATAATTTTTTTTACTAATTATTTATAATTTATTTGATAATTATTTATTTATTTTAGTTATTTAAATTTTGCATATGAATTTTAGAAAACCTTAGGTAGTTAGAATTCCAAAATAATTTTTTTTTCTTTTTTATAAATAGTATCATATGTTTTAAATCAATATGAGATAACATCAAAAAGAAACAATGAAATGTTTTCATTCATATCATGTATATAAAGTAAAAAAACTATAAATATTTCTATAAATATATCATTTTTTAGAAAGTATAAATATACCAATTTTTATTTATTTAACGTATAAACAAATTATTCTACTATAGTTTAGATTTTTTTTTGTTCAAAAGAATAAATTGATAACAAACCACGAACAATAAGCCAACTTGATCGGAAATACATAAGCCAACAAAAACAATTCAACCGTCTTTCCGGAGCCACAAACTGACAGGGATTGAAATCTTTTTGGAGCCATAAACAAAAAAACATGCATTTTCCGGAAAGTAACCGATTCGTAATATCTATTTTAGATTTCATTTATTAGATTATATAATAACTTGACGGGAAATACATAAGCCAACAAAAACAACACAACCGTCTTTCCGGAGCCACAAACTGATAGGGATCAAAATCATTTTGGAGCCATAAACGAAAAAAGCATGCCCTTTCCGGAAACTAACTGATTCATAATATCTATTTTAGATTTCATTTATTAGATTATATAATGACTTGATCGGAAATACATAAGCCAACAAAAACAACACAACCGTCTTTCCGTAGCCACAAACTGACACGGATCAAAAACAAATTGGAGCCATACACGAAAAAACACGCACTTTTCGGAAACTAGCCGATTCATAATATCTATTTTAGATTTCATTTATTAGATTATATAATAACTTGATCGAAAATACATAAGCCAACAAAAACAACACAACCATCTTTTCGGAGCCACAAACTGAGAGGGATCAAAATCTTTTTGGAGCCATAAACAAAAAACACTCACTTTCCGGAAACTAATCGATTCATAATATCTATTTTAGATTTCATTTATTATATTATATAATAACTTGATCAGAAATAGATAAGCCAACAAAAAAAACACAACCGTCTTTCCGGAGCCACAAACTGACAGGGATCAAAATATTTTTGAAGACATAAACGAAAAAAACACGCACTTTCCAGAAACTAACAGATTCATAATATATATTTTAGATTTCATTTATTAGATTATATAATAAATTGATTGGAAATACATAAGCCAACAAAAACAACACAACCGTCTTTCCGGAGCCGCAAACTGACAGGGATCAAAATATTTTTGGATCCATAAACGAAAAAAACACGCACTTTTCGGAAACTAACCGATTCATAATATCTATTTTAGATTTCATTTATTAGATTATATAATAACTTGATGGAAAATACATAAGCCAACAAAAAAAACACAACCATCTTTCCGGAGCCACAAACTGAAAGGGATCAAAAAAATTTTGGAGCCATAAACAAAAACCACGCACTTTCTGGAAAGTAATCGATTCATAATATCTATTTTAGATTTCATTTATTAGATTATATAATAACTTGATGGAAAATACATAAGGCAACAAAAAAACACAACCATCTTTCCGGAGCCACAAACTGAAAGGGATCGAAATCTTTTTGGAGCCATAAACAAAAAAATACGCACTTTCCGGAAAGTAATCGATTCACAATATCTATTTTAGATTTCATTTATTAGATTATATAATAAATTGATTGGAAGTACATAAGCCAACAAAAACAACACAACCGTCTGTCCGGAGCCACAAACTGACACGGATCAAAATATTTTTGGAGCCATAAACGAAGAAAACACGCACTTTCCGGAATCTAACCGATTCATAATATCTATTTTAGATTTCATTTATTAGATTATATAATAATTTGATCGGAAATACATAAACCAACAAAAACAACACAACCATCTTTTCGGAGCCACAAACTGAAAGGGATCAAAATCTTTTTGGAGCCATAAACGAAAAAATATGCATTTTCCGGAAACTAACCGATTCATAATATATATTATAGATTTCATTTTTATCAATATTTAAGATTAAACACGTGCTTTTATTTACTAATAAAAAATAATTTCTAGTGGATGAACCAACTCAAACTATTCAGGATCCGATTGTTTGCAACTGTGATGCCTTGGACTTTACAATTTTTTTTTTTTACAAACTTTAGTCATTAAAAACTGAATGTGACTTTAGAAAACACCTACCATGTTCGCATTTGAGTTGTCGATTACTCGGTCGAGTACTCGCTTTGCCGTAGAGAAAACACCCAATTCGACTGGTTGATGTTAGGAGTTTTCAAGGCTCCTAAGACAAATGTTGTAGTATAAATGATTGTCGAACCAGTTCTGAGGGATATCAAAGCACTGAGAATGCAAGTACTCACTTAATCTAAGTGCAACCAATGATTTAGATGGGTTTTAAAACTATGACTAATTAAAAGGAATAACTAAATGATACTTTCTTGACTAAGGGAAAAGAGAACTCATGGGCATAGGGATTAGACCTTGGGTGATCAAGTATCGAACTAAGGATGGCAAATGATCAATCAAACTATCAACCTTAAGCCTAGACACAATTCTAAGCAAGCTCTATGTCTAGATGAATGCTCATTTGCTAACACATCTCAAACATCAAATGTCTTTGGTTGAATAATATGAAAGCAATCATTACTAACAAGTCTATTAGCTATCTTAGCACCTTTAACAACAAATGTCTTTGGCAAAGTATACTAAAAGCCTAGGAGAGTTGTCTCGGGCATTTCATCGAACACCTTTCGGGTGAGAAATGCCTAAGGATCAACAACTGAGTGGCCAACTCAGAAGATGCATTATGATTACTCTACTAGCAAGGAAATATGAATGATCTACACTAAAACATCCTAGAACTAACCTAATCACCCTTAATCTCCCTAACCCATGAATTCAAAAGGTGATTACTCACTAATCTCCATGATTCCTCTTAAACCCATATTGGATTTCAGATTAATCATGTAAAGAAATAGATAAGAAATCAACACAAGAACATAACAAATCAAAATCCAAGAGATGAACTTCTCAAGAGAGTTCTTGTGTATTTCTCAATAGATCAAAAGATAAAAGATAATCTGCCACTGGTGGCTACAAAAGATGTTTAAAACATAGGTTTTTCCAAGTGCAAAACGTCCAAAATAAATTGCAAAAAGGTCCTTAAGAAATCATGATTTTCGGCAGCAAAATAACGCGGAGCGACTTGCAGGTGTCGCTCCGGGAAGTCGCTCCAGGGCCGATTTTTGGTGTCTCCGGGCGAGAGGTCGCGAGCGACTTTGGTGTGTCGCTCCAACGGGTCGCTCTGGATCGGGAGCGACCTTGGTAGGTCGCTCTGAGAGGTCGCTCCAGGCTTCGCTTCGTGTCGTCTCTCCATAAAGACGCGAGCGACCTCGGGGTGTCGCTTTGGGAGGTCGCTCCGAGAGGGGTGTGAGATGCGAGCGACTTCGTGGTGTCGCTCCGGGAGGTCGCTCCGGGCTCGTTCTCGCGTCTCCGAGTGATGAAACCGCGAGCGACTTCTCCCTGTCGCTCTGGTAAGGTCGCTCCAATAGGGAAGTCAGAGCGACTTGGTGGTGTCGCTCCGGACTGGTCGCTCCATGCCTTGCTCGCCCAATGACCACTCTAAACACTCCTTTTTGAGCTCCAAATGCACCCAAATGTCTCCAGAAACTCCATGTGGTACTCAAATACCTGATAGAGACATATGTATGCAAAATGCAACCTAAACATGTCTAAATCCTAATCTATATGATGAAAATGTTTATGAATGAATGGATAAAACAATGTAAATATGCAAGATATCAACTCCCCCAAACTTGTTCTTTTACTTGTCCACAAGTGAACTTTCTAGAACTCATAGGGAGAGAGGTTGAAGGAGGGAGCACATAGCCAAAAGAAACACAACTAGCACACTCTCTTATTACACTCTAGCTTCTCTAGGCCTATCTTAACTCTTTTGTTCTTACACTCATCATCAAGCATCCACACATTCAAATCAACCAACTCTCACATTCATTAAGCACAAAACATCAGGTGAATTCTTGCAAATGGTCAGTTGGTCCAAGTCATTTGGTTGGGTAAGGGAAGGCTTTTATTCAAGTGATTCAAGAGGTTCAAAACATATGATCTTTAAGGTGGTTTACTCTCAAAACAAGTAGCCTTGACATTGCACATAATATATCTAAGAAAGGGACCAACTCATGCATACAATGCTCAATCTCCATTGTTCTACCCTTTTCCCAAACATACAATTACACAATCATTCCCAAATGTCAAACCCAACTCACATCTCTCACCAAAAGATCCTAAGAACTTTAACTCCTTCTCTTTGAAATCTACAAGGGATTTTTCACAACCTCAAAACATTTCTTAGCTCCTAACAACTTTGCTAGCCCCCCTTTTTCTTTTCTTTTTCTTTTTTTTTTTTTTTTTCTTTTTTTTTCGTTTTTCTTTTTCCTTTTTTTTTTTTTTTTTTAGGCTGGGGGCCAAGACTTTTCAAAACTTGAGCTAGAGGCTTCTATACTGGTCCCAATAAAACAATTCACTTAAGCACAAAGAGTCTATTCTTTTCCTTTTTCATTTCTCCCAAATCATAATCACAACACTCACCCCCACCTATAGCTAGACAATAGAGTGTCCAATCTAGCAAGAATGAAGATCAAGCATTGTCGTTCCCGATACTCTCAACATTATGCACATGTAAGACTTTCCGAAAAAGGCCTCACTCATCAAACAATGAAAGCTTAAAAGGAGGAAAAGGTTTTGGGAGTGGTCTACCACTAGAGTTTGTCAAAAAAGATTGGTATAAAAGATGTGACAACTCAAGTGTGTATAGCCATGACTCAGTACACAAGGGACCATGAGCAAGAAGCATTAAGTTCGTTCAGTTCAAATAAGGTTGTAGTTGGCTTCAAAGACTGAGTTTCAGCAATCAACAAGTTTCAGGAAGAGTTTTCAAGGCTCGAAACATACAAGTCTTTTTGAGAGGTGCAAAAGCTAGTCAAGTGCAACGTAGTGTTCTTTACAAGGCATTCAAATCATTGCTCCCAATGCAAGTGAATGCAACCTATATGCTCTAGACTCTCCTAAAAATGCAAATGATGCAAACTAAATGATTGATTTTTTTTTTTATCTATGCAAATAGGTATGCCATGCATGACTCAATGAAACAACATCAAAGCAAACATGATCAAATACTTGGTACCTCCCCCAAACTTGAGTTACACAGTCTCTGTGTCGTCAAGTAGAGAGAGAGATACCGAAAAGAAGACTAATATGCAAAAATGAAATGGTATATACAAGGGAGTGTGGTGGGTTACCTTCTATAGGGAATGAGTAGAGGGAGATGCTCCCTCCTCGTCGTCCTCAGGTGGTAACTCTTCAAGGTGCTCATCAGCAGGAGTGCCCATCTCTTCAATGTAGAAGGCTTGCCCGAACACAGTTGGTTTCCTCATTTTCCTCTTGATGTCAAAGTGGAGGATGTTCTCTTTACCCAAATGGAGATCAATCGTGCCCTCCTTCACATTAACAATAGCTCCTGCTGTAGCTAAGAATGGCCTTCCTAGAATCAATGGATCTTGAGCCTCCTCACCCATCTCAAGCACCACAAAATCTGTAGGTATCTCATACCTTCCAATCTTCACAGGGAGGTCCTCTAAGATGCCCACAGGATACTTCACTGAACGATCAGCTAACACCAGAGAGAGTCTACACTTCTTGTACTGAGTGAATCCAAGCTTCTTTGCAACAGACAAAGGCATCAAGCTGACACTAGCTCCCAAATCGCAGAGACTTTTCTCAAATACCATAGGTCCAAGAGCACAAGGTAGTGTGAAGCTTCCTGGATCCTCTAATTTCTCTGGAACATCAAGCCTCTGGATGATGGCATTGCACTCATGGGTAAGAATCATCATGCCTTCCATCTCCTTCTTCTTTGCAGCTACAACATCTTTCAGGAAATTGTTGTATTGAGGAATCAACATGAAAGCATCGATGATGGGCATTGCAACCTGAGCTTCACTCATTTGCTTCTCAAACAGAGCCTTGTACTTCTCTAGCAGCTGCTTCTTGAATCTACCAGGGAATGGAAGTTTGGGTTCATAGGAGGAGGAACAAAAGAACTTTCACTTGCTGGAGTAACAACTTCACCATCCTTTACTGTCTTCTTCTCTTCTCCAACCTTTCCTTTACCTTTGGCTTCCACTATCTTCTCCAAGATCTCGTCATTGATCTTCTCATCAACAATCACCACTTCATCATCTATGTTGATGGCAACCCCCTCACCTAGTTTCTCAGCATCCTTGGTGAGGGTTTAGGAGGTAACTGCTTACCACTCCTAAGGGTGATAGCTTTGGCCTCCTTGGGTTTTGGTCAGACTTTCCAGGTAGAGATCCTTGCTGGCGATTCTGGTGAGTGTTCATGGAAGCAAACTGATTCTCTAAATTCCTGACTGTAGAAGCAAGGTGTGAGAATTTGTTGTTGAGCTCATTGTAGCTCCCATCAATCTTGGTATGAAGGTTCTTCAACTCATAACCAACATGCTTCTCACTTCTAGTCTGAGACTCCAAGATTTGTTTCATTAAGGTATCAGTGCTGCTCTCTTGAGGAGCAGAGGAACCAGACGAGGGGTTTTGCTGAGGCTGATAGCTGCCTTGCTGGCTGTTTCTAGGCGGATAACCACTCTGTTGGTTGTTGGGATAGGATTTCTGTTGGTAGTTGTTGTACTGAAAGTTGGGCTCCTTTTTGTACCAGCTACCATTGTTGTTGATGAAACACAACTCCTCTTGACCTTCCAAACCCTCAACCTCATTGACAGCAAGTGGATCTTCCTGCTTGGAGTTACCAACAAACTTCAGCTGCTCTTGGGTTGCTTTTTCAGCAATGAGTAGGTCGATCTTGTCTTCCAAAGCTTTGATCTCTTTCCTCGTCTGCTTATCATCTGTTCTACTGCCTCTGTCGTGGTCTCCACTGTAGACTGCATCACTCTTTACCATGTTGTCAACCAGCTCCTCTGCATCTTCCTCAGTTCTCCCCAAGAAGAACCCATTGCTAGCTGTATCCAGTCTGGCTCTGTACTTAGGAAGAGCACCACGGTAAAATGTGCTCAGTAAGCTCTCCTTAGAAAAGCCATGGTGTGGGCATTGAGCTTGGTAGCCCTTGAATCTCTCCCAGGCTTCACTGAAGCCTTCCAAGTTCTTCTGTTGGAAGCTGGAAATCTCGTTTCTCAGCTTAGCAGTTCTTGAAGTAGAGAAGAACTTCTCCAAGAATGCTTTCTTGCAGTCATCCCAAGTAGTGATGGAGTCACTGGGTAGAGACTTCTCCCACTGACGCGCCTTATCCCCCAAAGAGAAAGGGAATAGCTTGAGCTTTAAGGCATCTTCGGACACACCATTGGTTTTTGACAACCCACAGTAGCTGTCGAACCTGTCCAAGTGATCAAATGGATCCTCTAGAGCCAAGCCATGATACTTGTTGTTCTCGATCACGTTGAGGAGTCCTGATTTGATCTCAAAGTTGTTGGCTGCCACAGCGGGTGCTCGGATTCCCAATCTATGACCATGAATGTTGGGGCGGTCGTAAGTGCCAATGGGTCGAGCTGCTCGCTGTTGGTTTTGAGGTATGTCTCCCATATCAGTACTCAATCTCTGCAAGTGAGCCTGTTGCTCTTCTTCTCTTCTATTTCTAGCACACTCTCTCTCTAAAGCTCTGATGTCTGCAGCTATTGGAACTAGGTTTGATGGACCCCTGCTCCTCAAGTTCATACACCTGTAGATTAAAGGGAGGTGAAGAAAGAGAATCAGTAACAAAAGAAAATAAAAATGACTTAGTCTCAAGCAAGTGACTAAATCTCAATGTTCAAATCTACTCAGAATTTGGCAACGGCGCCAATTTGATGTTAGGAGTTTTCAAGGCTCCTAAGACAAATGTTGTAGTATAAATGATTGTCGAACCAGTTCTGAGGGATATCAAAGCACTGAGAATGCAAGTACTCACTTAATCTAAGTGCAACCAATGATTTAGATGGGTTTTAAACTATGACTAATTAAAAGAATAACAAATGATACTTTCTTGACTAAGGGAAAAGAGAACTCATGGGCATAGGGATTAGACCTTGGGTGATCAAGTATCGAACTAAGGATGGCAAATGATCAATCAAACTATCAACCTTAAGCCTAGACACAATTCTAAGCAAGCTCTATGTCTAGATGAATGCTCATTTGCTAACACATCTCAAACATCAAATGTCTTTGGTTGAATAATATGAAAGCAATCATTACTAACAAGTCTATTAGCTATCTTAGCACCTTTAACAACAAATGTCTTTGGCAAAGTATACTAAAAGCCTAGGAGAGTTGTCTCGGGCATTTCATCGAACACCTTTCGGGTGAGAAATGCCTAAGGATCAACAACTGAGTGGCCAACTCAGAAGATGCATTATGATTACTCTACTAGCAAGGAAATATGAATGATCTACACTAAAACATCCTAGAACTAACCTAATCACCCTTAATCTCCCTAACCCATGAATTCAAAAGGTGATTACTCACTAATCTCCATGATTCCTCTTAAACCCATATTGGATTTCAGATTAATCATGTAAAGAAATAGATAAGAAATCAACACAAGAACATAACAAATCAAAATCCAAGAGATGAACTTCTCAAGAGAGTTCTTGTGTATTTCTCAATAGATCAAAAGATAAAAGATAATCTGCCACTGGTGGCTACAAAAGATGTTTAAAAACATAGGTTTTTCCAAGTGCAAAACGTCCAAAATAAATTGCAAAAAGGTCCTTAAGAAATCATGATTTTCGGCAGCAAAATAACGCGGAGCGACTTGCAGGTGTCGCTCCGGGAAGTCGCTCCAGGGCCGATTTTTGGTGTCTCCGGGCGAGAGGTCGCGAGCGACTTTGGTGTGTCGCTCCAACGGGTCGCTCTGGATCGGGAGCGACCTTGGTAGGTCGCTCTGAGAGGTCGCTCCAGGCTTCGCTTCGTGTCGTCTCTCCATAAAGACGCGAGCGACCTCGGGGTGTCGCTTTGGGAGGTCGCTCCGAGAGGGGTGTGAGATGCGAGCGACTTCGTGGTGTCGCTCCGGGAGGTCGCTCCGGGCTCGTTCTCGCGTCTCCGAGTGATGAAACCGCGAGCGACTTCTCCCTGTCGCTCTGGTAAGGTCGCTCCAATAGGGAAGTCAGAGCGACTTGGTGGTGTCGCTCCGGACTGGTCGCTCCATGCCTTGCTCGCCCAATGACCACTCTAAACACTCCTTTTTGAGCTCCAAATGCACCCAAATGTCTCCAGAAACTCCATGTGGTACTCAAATACCTGATAGAGACATATGTATGCAAAATGCAACCTAAACATGTCTAAATCCTAATCTATATGATGAAAATGTTTATGAATGAATGGATAAAACAATGTAAATATGCAAGATATCACTGGTCTAGGCGGTCAACGATTTATTCTCGTGTGTTGACCGCGTAATACGAAAATCGCCGTGTAATTGTTTGATCCGAGTAGGTCTAATTGGGCCATATATTCATTTTCTGTATAATAACAACACAAACCCAAATACTTATTTTTTCTATTTCTGTAGAATTGGGTTTGATCCTATAGAATCTGACCCATGTTCTCATTGAGCGAAGGGTACGAAATAAGGCCATTTATCAGTTCTCTGATCTTTCTTTAAATACTGAGTTGAGTTTGAGATTTTATTTGTCGAAGAAACCCTAATATCATGAGCTAAGAAAATCGAGTGTTTAAATCTAAGACCAAATCAAGTATTGGATATCTCTTTTCACTTGATTTCTTTCTATGTTACTTTATTTTTACTTGATTTCAATTAGTTTTTGGGTTCTTGTTTCGTCACGACTCGAGCTTAATGTGAGGAACGTGATGTTTTGTTCTCAAGTTATGTTTTTGTCTTTGTTTGTTTTTGCTTTCAAAGTCAAGCTGACATTGTTTTATTTTTCTTTGCAGGTGTAACGTACAAGATATTCTAACACATCTTTCTATTACACGGTAATAACTTGATCTTTGAAGATTAGAACTAACTTTTTGTATATTCTTAAGAGCAAGACAATATCTTTTTGGCGTATCCCGTGTATAGAAATTAGCATTTGTTTTTTTGAACTCGATGTGGATTAGAAGAAATTTCAATATATTTTGGAGTATAAGTTCTATGTTATAAATTTATAATATATAAGCTTTATGTTATAAATTTATGAACTAATATATATATATAAATATTAATTATTAAAAATTACACTCCGATTAATTACTGCTTTTTTGAAAACTCGCTAGGTCCGACGTCGCCGTCCGACTCGCGCCTAGCGCAATTTCTAACATGGCCTAAAACCATAATTGTTGTTTTTAAAAAACTTTTACGTCACACCTTTTACGTAACAATTTATGTGAAGAGTAAATTCAGTTATTGTGGCTTTGAGAATTTTTAGGAATGCTTTAAAGTCTTTAGAAATTCTAAGGTTTGATTGATAATTATTTGATTTTAAAGACTTTGGATTTAATTTAAAATCTCAACCTCTCTATACAGTAGAAACATCTGTTTAAAGGCTTCTACACCCATGTACAAAGCTTATCGAAAGTTTCAGAGTACTGTATGCAGAGCTGTTCGTTGTGGTCGTCTGCTGCTGCGGAGAGAACCTGTCCATCGAAGATGTCGTAAATGAATAACCGTCCGTCGATCTGTCATGGAGAAAACTTCATCGTGGAATCCTTGTCCGTGTAGTGATTTCATCGATATAGCATATGTTGCAGGGATGGGCAGACCTTTCGAAAGAATGTGGGGTCGGTTGACAACAGTAAATTTATATAAATTTGATTTGTAAGCTTTGTTCATTAGTTATCAACAACAAAATTGGTGTGTAACTGAACCACTAAACCCACAAAACTCGGGTTCAATTCCTCCAACAGCTTTTAGATCTACTTTTTACATTTATATAATATATTTTGACTCTGGTAAATTTTAATGCCGAGTCTATCACTGGTTATAGGTAATTGATCATTATATATAATAGAATCATAGATTATAATGTCTTAGGGGTTGATTGGCAAATGCTGTAAGATCTCTCTACATCCTAAACTATTTCTACATCCCAAAATTTTGTTAATTATGCTTTGTAAAGATTTTTTAAAGCTACAGATTTTTTTTTTCTTTTTTATTTATTTTTAGTTGCTTTTGAAAATTTATATGTAAGTCATTGAATCTTTTTAAACCTACGGATAATATTCTATAGCAAAATTATCTACATCCACTTCGAAAAAAATCTACAGTTTTATTTCTAAAACAAAAATATAAAGCTACAATTCCTTCGGATCAATCCCGTTGTTAAAAAAAATGTCCCGTCAGGTTTACAAAAAGAAACCCCCGTAAAATATGGATTGAAAATAAAGGCTCGATTGATTTGAACAGATGGGCTTTAGTCCACATTGAGATGTATAATAGATTCTAAGTTACTAGAAGCCCATTGCGACTTAACGATGATCTCGTGACTACTCCACGCGCCTGTCGATCTTAGTTAAGCGCGTTACTTGTTACCACGTAATCGGCGCAACAAACATACATTAACTTTTTATTGTAGAAAGTCGCATTCTAATGCCAAAAATAAAAATTACTCAGCTACATTCACATGTGAAAGCAAAAACTTCTGGAGACTCTTGCTCTGGTCCCTACTTAAAAAAATAACTATTCTTGTGTTTACAATTATTTCTTTTTAAATTACACTAATTTATTTAAATTGTCTTACATTGGTAAATATTTAATGAAAAAATCCACTTCTAAGGCAAAAAAACTTTATCAGACCAAGTGAAAATAATTGCGTTAAATATGTAAATATCTAATTAATTCGTTACTAGATAGTAGATACACACTGACAGTCAGAATTTCCACACGTGTCTCGCTTCAGCTTCCTCGACGCACGCGTATCCGAGCTTGTCGGTGCTGAGTTCGAAGGTTTGGGTTTTGGGCCGTTTTAGTTTATTGGGTTTTAGCTTTTGGTTGGTTTTGTTAGCCCGTTAGTATTGTGAGTTTTTGTATTTGGGTTTCGGCCGTTGGGCTTGGCCCGTTCTCTTTATTAAAACAAAAATTTGATGGAAAAGAAAAAGATAGTAGATACACACTCAAGTAAATAATGAAAGCGAGAGTTGCTATCACATTCACATTACCATACGTGTCTGTTACACTGGCTACGCAATAAATATATGTTTTGTCATAAAAAGGGTAAGAGTTCTAATCCTCTACACTCACATCCACAGATACTATCTGATTCATCAATTGGCTGGCGGGTCTGGTTACGTGTCGGCCTCTGATTAGCTTACTTGTACGGTCTTAGTGTAAACTGTAGAGAATAATTAAAGAGTTTTTCTTTGTCTTCTGCGTTTTAAATTAATCAAAAAATTTAAAACCAAAAATCGTGTAGATTCCTGTAATAAAGGAACAGAGAGACAGAAGTAAAGTGCTGAATGAATAAAAAATTTCTTTGTTTCAATATATAAAAATAGAAAATTTCAACGAATTGGGAGTATCACACACGCTCATCGAATTTCCAGGTTAGAAAAATCGTGAAGTTTGAATTTTCTATTTTGTTTATTGAGATCTCACTGTCTCTCTTCTTCATCTCTTCTATATAACTTTACTACTCTCAGACACACAGGAGTGTTCCCCGTGTTCTTGAGCACAAAGTATAGCATCAAGAAAGCGCATTCAAAAAAGTTATATACGCAACGAACCAGGTTTCTTCATCTCATTAATCTCTATCGTCTTTCAAGCTTTCGTTTCTCGATCTCTTTTTCTAAATCTCTAGATTTGTTTCTTGTTATTGGTGGGATAAGATTAGTATGTTCTCCAGTGCGGTAGATCTAAATCGCAGCTTCGAGATTCTGATGGTGTCGGTGGTTTGTGACAATCGTTTTTATATTTGATCGATAATAAAAACTTGATCCTAGGGATAATCTACGACAAGGGTTTTTTAAAATATTCCTTTTTTTTTGTAATCGGTAATGTCCCTTTTGAGAGGTTTTAAGAGCTGCTTAATATGAGGTTAATCTAGCTGCTGAGATGTCCTATTGATTGATTGGTTGATGATGAATCCTGGTCCGAAGATGTTTTTTATGGAGAAGAGAGCGTTGTTGTCTTAATTGAATTATCTACTATGTTTCGTAATTTTCAAGCTTTGATGTTGCGTGAGAATCTGGCAACTTAAATGTGCGTGTTTTAGTAATCTTCTTGTGGCTCTCAAAACTCCTACTAAGGTTTCTCACTGTCTCTGTCTGATAGGTGTCTGATCGAGAGCCTGAACTCGAGATTGTTTGCTTATCCTAAAAGATTCAAGAAGAGCTGTGAATCAAATATACATACACTTGACGGTTTTCTTCCAGAAAGGCTTTGTTTGTTTTCTCGTCTCATGATCACTGCTTCACAGCAATGGGGTATGTAGTAAACGTGGAGAAGAGATGGGTATTCCCTCTCGTCATCACATCTCTCGTCTGCGTTTTCCTCCTCGCAACCTCTTTCAACATGGGCCTCGTCTCCTCCCTCCGCAAAATCAACGGCATTTTCTCCATCATCCCTTCCCCTCTCTCCAGAAACCAAACCACCAAGCTCGACTTCGCCGAGTCCAAAGTCGCTAAGCAACAAACCCTTCCTCCTCACGAAGACAAGCTTCCCCGTTTCGCGTACCTCGTCTCCGGGTCCAAAGGAGACGTGGAGAAGCTCTGGAGGACGCTTAGAGCAGTGTACCATCCGAGAAACCAGTACGTTGTTCACTTGGACCTCGAGTCTCCCGTGGATGAGAGATTACAGCTGGCTTCTCGGATTAATAAGGATCCTATGTATGCTAAAACCGGGAATGTCTATATGATAACAAAGGCTAATCTTGTCACGTATAGAGGACCGACGATGGTGGCTAATACACTTCACGCTTGTGCTGTTTTGCTTAAGAGAAGCGCTAACTGGGATTGGTTTATTAATCTTAGTGCTTCAGACTATCCCCTGGTGACACAAGATGGTAATTAACAAAACAAGCTTTGGTCTTATATCTTGTGTTTGATTAACTTACTGACGCTTTTCTCTGTATTTAAAGATCTGCTTCACACGTTTTCGACTCTTGACCGGAACCTAAACTTTATCGAACACACAAGTGATCTCGGTTGGAAAGAGTAAGTTTTTTTTTCCCTCAAGTTCTTGAGTTGAATCTTTTCTCTTTGTTTTCTGAGTTCTTGTTTTTTAGGGAGAAGAGAGCAATGCCAGTAATGATTGATCCTGGACTATACATGTTGAACAAATCAGATATATACTGGGTCACACCTCGTCGAAGTTTGCCAACTGCGTTTAAACTATTCACTGGTTAGTCAGTCCTCTTTGAAGCTCCATTACTGCTGTAGATTTTTAACTCTTCTTGTTGCCACAGGATCTGCTTGGATGGCTCTGTCACGTCCCTTTGTAGAGTACTGCATATGGGGATGGGACAACTTACCACGAACTCTCCTAATGTACTACACCAACTTTGTTTCATCGCCAGAAGGTTACTTCCAGACTGTGATCTGCAACGTCCCCGAGTTCTCAAAAACCCCGCTCAACCATGACCTTCACTACATCTCATGGGACACTCCGCCGCAGCAGCACCCTCACGTGTTGTCCCTCAACGACACGTCGCAGATGATATCCAGCGGTGCTGCGTTCGCTAGGAAGTTCAAAAGAGACGACCAAGTGCTTGATATGATCGATAAGGAGCTGCTTAGACGGAAGAATGGTGATGGTTTTACTCCTGGTGGGTGGTGCAGTGGGAAACCAAAGTGCTCTCAGGTTGGTGATGTGGCTAACATTAAGCCTGGTGCTGGAGCTCAGAGGCTTCAGGGACTAGTGGACAGGTTAGTCAACGAGGCTAAAACAGGAGTTAATCAGTGTAAATAGATTGAGGAATCGAATCCAGGGAGGGAGAGTGAGACTGTTTCTTACCATATATAATATATATACATATAGGGCTTAGAGAGACACTATTTAGACATTGTTTTGATTGAGTTAGATGCCTTGTATACCACGACACTTACTAGTCTCATATTGGAGATTAGTTTTTTTCCTTGTTTGAAGCCATTTCACAAACTAAATAAAAATTATAATCTCTTTTTTCCTATTGAGATGTTTCAATGTATAAACATAGTTATTCTTTCAAAAAACAATGTATAAACATAGTATACAAATACAAAGATTCAATATTTGTATCCTCCCTTTTCTATACACAATCCTATTCTTTTTTGGTAACAATTGTTTTATCCTATAGCACTCCAAACAAAACAGATCTCTTGCCAAGAAGAAACTACCATCATGCCACCATTTCCAGAATCTTGATGTTGCCATTGGAGTTAGCAGCGACTAAGGTAGATGACTGTCCTCGCCAGCAGATGGAAGATATGAACTGTGAGGCATCATCAACTTCTAGACCAGATGTAGAGTCAGTGTTGCTGAACATGTACGACATAACCGGCATTGGGAATGCCTTGTGGAACACGAAAACCTGTAGTGTAACCACAACAAGAAAGAAAGAATCTCAGACAATCAAGTTTAAAGTGACAACTCCTTTTTCTGTATAAACCATTTACCTCGTTAGTCTCTGAGCCTGTAGCTATATACCCATCAGAGACCGATAAGCCGACAAAGTTCTACAAACAAAACCAAGAACATACCATGTGTTCTCAGAAACTGGAGACTTTACGAGAGTATATACAAAGCAGATTTCTGAATAAATGTTTACCTTTAGATTAGTGTGTCCAGCAAATGAATGAAGAGGAGTTTCGTTAACACCAGAGGCAGACATGGATAAGTCCCAAAGCTTCAGCGTGTTATCAGTAGAAGAAGACACAAGAGTAGACGAATCCACAAACTTGACATAACTCACTGTCTTACTATGACCAATCATTGTGCTCAGAGGAATCTTGGGATTCCTAAGATCATAGTAATACACTTTGTGATCTGCAGAACCAAATGCTAAAGACCGGCCAGAGTCTGATGGAAACTGGACACAACATACATTAGCCTTTGTCTTGATGGTTCCAATGGTAGCTCCCTGAAAAAACGTTTTACAAAACCAAAAAAAAACTCTTAAAATCATACATCCTGAGGCTTAACATGTCTGCAAATTTGGAGCAGTTTTCAATAGCCGACATTTCAAATTAGAATTGCCTGATTGATACTCCATAGCTTAACGGTTCCATCATCGCTTCCACTAGCCAGCAAAGTAGGGTCTGCTGATGAAATATCGATGGACCATACTCTCTTCTTGTGCTCCTTCATCTCTGTAACCAACTGGCTTCTTGAAACATCCCATATCTAAAACAACCACAAATGTATATAAATCTTGAAGTTCTTATAACAACAATAAGCAGAATCTAAAGACTAACCTGAACCACGCCTTCAAAGTTACTTGATGCAATCTGACTCTTTATGTAACTGTTCCAACACGCACTGCTCAGCTTTGACCGGCTAGCCAACTCCACAACCGGATAGTGAATGTCCCGGTTATTGTTAACAATTGAGTCACACTCGAAGATCTTGATCTTCTTGTTGACACCAGCAGTGGCGAAAAACTCTCCATCACGGTCAAACGCAAGGGAGCAAACAAGGTTAGAAGAGTTCAACAAGTCTCCTTGTTTTAAATCTGCTTTCACTCTGAGCTTACTGAATGATAAGTACTTGCACAAACCCTCAAGGAAAGGGTCTATCCACCCTCCTTGTCTTGAATCATTTTGGGAAAGATCTTTGGGTGCTGCAGAGTTGCTTACTGAGCTTTTCTCCGAACCTCTTCCGTTTTCGCTGCTTAACTGTGAATGTCTAGTTAACGACTTCCCTGAAGCAGAAGCTTTCAGTTGCCTGCGCCTTGTTAGAAAGTAGACGGTTTCTAGCATCTTGAAGTTTCTCATCAACCTGGAGCTTTCAAGAAACAGGCTCTCCTCATCATTGGTTTCCTCTGGGGGAATCACTTGTCTAAACCGTTTTCTTGAAGCCAATAATGTTGAAGGCTCTTCAGGGAAGCTGAGATCAGAGAATGAGCTTCCCTTTTGCTTCAAAACTAACTGTCTCTTCGCAACTTGCTCTATGTCTGAAGAAAGAAGTGAAACTGTATCCCTCAATCTATAAGCAGACTCCTGCTTTCTCTGTTGAATCATCAACAAGAACTCGAGTAACGACTCTTGTTCCTCGATTTTGTCCCTAAGCTCTATTGCTGCTTCACGTTCTTCCAGATTATCTCTTGGTTCGGTCATAAACTCGCTTTGCAGCAAGTCACTGCACCATTAAAGACAAACTTCTCGTTTAGTTCCATTAAGTAAAAGATGAACAATGCTTAAAACAAACCTCATTGATGGTCGACAGCTTGGCTCTGGATGCAGTAGCCACAAGCAGAAAGAAGCTTCTTTAGGACATTTGAGTAGTATCTGAGGCGGAAGCACACGATGTCTTAAACTAGACATAGTTCTTGACTTCTCTTCTCTTGAAGGCACAGGACAGAACAGCTGCAAAAGGACTAACTTTCATCTAATTACAAGAAAAAACAAACAAAAAAATGTCAAATTTATTCATCACAAACCTCGAAAAGAAGAACACCAAGACGGTAGACATCAGAAGCACAAGTACTCGGAGAACCAAACTCCTCTTCAGGGCTTGTATACCAACTTGTCTCCATCGCTAACACATGTTTCATCGGAAACGGCTGCTTCTTCTCTTCCTCTAGCTTCTCTACTTGCCTCTCCAAGATCTTGTTATAGGATCCAGCGTCCTCTCTTTTCTTATGGCTAACTGGATCGTCCTCCAAGGAATCAGCAGACCCCGAGTCGGAGCAAGAAGCGGACTCAATGAATGAAACATGGTTAAACGAAGACATGACGAAGCAAGAAGGTCTAACGTTATGAACAACAATGCCTTGAGAGTGAGCCACATTCACAATCTCCACGATTTGTCTGAAAACGTGCAAGCACTCAAAGACATCTACAGACCGTTCAGGCTTGTCCAGCCACTGTCTCAAGCTGACATCACCCCATTCCAAGGATCTAACAAAAGGGTCATCAGTCCCTAAAGAACCTTCTTCGAAGGATTTGCGTGTGCTGCTACCAAACACGCTTCTGACATACTCATCAACATGAGATAAAGAAGGCTTCGAGCGAGCAGTGACTCTCTCAGTGTTCCTGTCTGAAACGCCAGAGGTGTTGAAGAACCCTCTAGAGTTGGAGTTTGAAGAGCCTTCCATCGATCATCCGCAAAAGGCTACTAACTAGAAACCACCAATAAGTAGGCAATGAGTTCTCTGGATTCTCAGCTCTAACTGGAACCATGTCGGATTCAGCAGCTCATTGCTTTAAGAACTTAAAGACACTCAGAATGTAAAAAGCCCCTTTGGAGTGATCCCAACCACACAAAAGGAAACCCTTAGGCTAGAAAAGGAAGAACATTCAACCCATTTGAGGAAACCATCCAAAAGATATAAATGCCCAAATAAAAATGCAAACTTTGATCATATATGAAAAAAAAAAAGAGCCAAAAAAAGGAAGGAAGCTTCTGTACCGCAAAGCTAAAGTGAGAGGGAGAAGATAAGAAGGACCTGAGAGAGGCCAACCAACCAGAAATGATCTTTTCGAGATTGAAACAGAACCACACATACAATACAGAACACAGTTTTTATTTCTTCCTCCTGTTTTTAACTTGGAAAAAGCAGAAGCAGCCACACTATACACTCTCTCAGCCTCATAATAAAATCTCGGCCTTTTAGTATAAAAACAAAACAAAAACGACTGCTGAAAGAAACGATTCACTGTCGACGAGTCGTTGTTTAATTTATATTTTAATGGGGATATCTCTCTCTTAGTTCAGGTTTTCTTTCGATTTTGATAATCCTCTCTTTGCACGCAAGCAACGTGGTTGCTCTACGGCCTTACAAATCACCATAACAGAAAAAAAAGGAGAACATTTACTTGAGGGGGAATGTATAAAATATAGGCAAACATTGGGGGTCAAATCTTAAAACTTTTGCTCTGGAATAAAGAAACATTTCTTATGAATAACACACAAAATGACCAGATTCTTTTCAAGAGCAATGAATCTCTCCAAAGACAATAAATAGCTATGAGACCTAAAAAAAAAAGAGACAATAAATAAATGCCTCGGTTTATCACTTTCTTTCTTAAACAATAACACCGTTCCGAACCGGTTTAGCTGTTGGTTTTGTAAAGAGGTTCGAGTTATCGAGGGTCATGACGTTGAATTTAATGGGTGGTATGGTCTGAAAGAGGAACATAACTTCAAAACAGAGTAATGAAACAGGGTCTTGTAAATTTGCATTGTTCGAGAGCAAGACATCGAACTCGAATTGTCAAAGAACAAAAAGAAAACGAATTGCCAGTTTACAGGCGCCAGTTACTAGCTCCAGGCAGAGGCGTGTCTACGGTGTATTGAAAAAGACATTCGTTTTTTAAGGCTCCAAAATTTAAAATAATTTCTAGTCTAGTTGCTTAAACTTATTTCTAAAAAAACTTTCCACGAGACTCGAATAATTCAATTTCTGAATCCATATATTTTTTTCTTATAGGACATAATATAGCATATTTACGTAATAAACTTATTTTTGTAAGTGTTAAACTTATGTATTTGGCAAAAGTGATATATCGAATTAGAAAATTATTTTCTTTATAATTGTATATAAATTTATTTTTAAAGCTTGTCTTAGGCCCCTAAAACTCTTCGTACGACACTGGCTCCAAGGCTTGCTAAGAAATGGACCTACTGTGTTTCAGGGGACGTGGTTTATTTTATTCGTATTTTCTCAATAATTGAATTGGAGTAATATAACTGATCTCGTTATCAATTTATTGTCCCATTTTTTAGTTGAACATTTTTTAAAATTCATATCTCCTGTATAACCCTAAGACATTCCAAGTTTGTAGTCTCTGCGTCGAAAAGCATATTATATATTTAGACGTTTATTTATATTTTATTTCAAATATATGGCTTCAAGCATACATGGTATACAAATACAAAAACGTGTCAAGCTCAATTTGACTAGCCATCAAGAGAGAGGAGAGAAAAGTGAAACCCTCTCTTTAGTCTCTCCTTTCTCCCACCGTAAACTTTAGGTTACCGCCGCTTTATCTGCCCGTTTAGGCGGCCGACGGCACCTCTCGCCGTCGGTTTCCCTCCTCTGTCTACCGGTTTTCATTTCATCGCCTTCGCCTTCTGCTATCTTCTCCTTGTCTCTCCTCCTTGCTTGATGTGTCTGAGTCCGATGAAATCTTCTTCGCCGGATTTAACTGAAATCAAAGGGTCTTTGCTTTCTCCGGACCATCAGCGAGGCAAGACGGGTCTGTGATGGCCTTGGGGGCCCTGGATCTACTGTTAGACGCCGATTGCGCTCGGATCTGGGTCAGATCCGAGATCCGAGATCCGCCAGAAGCTTCGACGTGTCGTGACCGTCCACGCCTCTGCTCCGCCGTCTCGCCCCAGTCGATCTATTCTAGCGGTTAGTTTCTAGGGTTTGCGTAGAGCTCCTCCTCTCTCTGAGTGTAGGGTGGTTGTGAGGCGCACCACCGAGGACCTCTGTTCCTTAGCTCAAAAGGCGGCTTCCATGGTGTTCCTCAGCGAAGGGTTGTCTCCTCTTCCCCGCTCTCATCGTCTTCAAAAGGGTCTTGAGGACTACCCTCGACGTCGACGTCTCTTGCGGATAGGGCTATGCTTTCCTTCGCCTTCAGGTCACCTATTTCAAGGAGTTCCGTGCTCCTTCTGTGCTTCATCTCCCATTCCAAAGCTCCCGATAGATTGCTGTTTTGTAACCTTGCTGTCTTCGCTGCATCTTCTGTGTCGCGCAGCAGAATGAGATCATAACGACCGACTGCGCTCGACCGCGTTCTTCATCTTCAGCGGTGTAGCAAGCAGGTTTACATTCTAGCGAACTTCTGCGTTAGCTTGGGCTTGCTTTGTTGACGTTCTCCTCCTGCGGAGCTCCGGGGCGTGAGCCAGACGCTTCCGTCGATGTCTGGTAGGAGCCACTTCGGTGAGGCTCGATCAATCTCGCCTTCAGGTTATTCTCTTGTTCTCTGTTTTGTTACAGATGAACAAGAAGCGCTTTGGTATGGGAACCCAAAATGTTGTCTTTGTGCTGTAATGTTGTATTAACTTCATGTAAACCATTGTCTGGGTTGCATGATGTTAATTCTGTAGGTTTTTTGGGTTTTTTTTAAACTTTTTGCAACTCCTTAAATCTGATTGGCTGAAAAGCAGCTCTTGATTTCATTAACTTGTAACCGGATCTTCATTATCTTCTTAATGATATTTACCATTTAGCAAAAAGGTATACAAATACAATTCATCCCTAAAAACGCTGTGTTAAAGAACTTTGAGGGTGATATATAGGACGGCTTAAAAACTATATTGGACCTTTGGACAATTTATGTTATATGTATTATAATTAGTTAAGTATAATAATATAGATTCTTGTTGTGAAAAAACAAAAATAAATATGGACCGTTCTTATCATTAAATTTAGATAATTTTAAGATGAACGCATGGCATATGCCATGTTTGCCACTCCCTAGAACCGGTACTATATATATAGGCTTCAAGCAATATCAAGTTATACACAAATTAGTTTAAAAAAAAAAGTTTATTTTATTGTCAATCTCAGAATACAAAAGAACATGAAAATTTGAAAATACAATACAAAGTAAGCCACATATCTGGCTTTTTTATTTGTTTAAAGTTTTAAACTTTAATTATTCACTCGAACGAGCATAAATAAAGCAAGCCGGACTTAACCAAACCGGTTTAGTTGTTCTTGGCGGCATTTTCGAAAGACCAGCTCCAGATATCGTGACGCTCAGCGGCACGTCCCATGGAACCAGCAAAACCGACGTAACTGTTTTGTAGAATAACATCATTGAGCTCTCTCGGACCTTGTATCAAAGGTCTCTTAGGCTTCTTCACGTTCTCAGGCGCGAGCGTAATGGTAATCCTATTGTCTTTGTTTCTAAACTCAATCCAAGCCGTGAACCTCTCTCCACTGCTCAGGTTCACATCTTTGAACGACCAAACCTTCCTCTTCCCGACTCTTGTCTGAACCCAGTAACCAGCTTTCTCCGCTACGTTCGAAGTCATGGAGTTGATGTTGAGCCCGACGTGGTTACCACTTATGTCTTGGAACTCCTTGTTCTGGAAAGTGTCGAACTCAACGGCAAAGAGGTTGTTCTCCGGTTTACCGTTGTTGGTTTTGTTGAGGATTCCGAGGAACCCGCCGCCGGAAGCGCCGGAGTTGTCGACGGTGGGGACGACGATGAAGGCGAGGCCTTGGCCGGAGTTTGGCTTGGTGCGGGGAGTGATGGAGAAAGTGAAAGAGGTCTGGAATGAGTAAGGAGCAGAATCGTTGGAGGGTTTGAATGGGATGGGGTTGATGTAGAGACCTTGACCGTGAGAGAATGGGGTTTCGTCACGGGTCATGGACCAAGCTCCGGATCGGTCTAAACCGTCGGAGGAAGGACCAAGCTCTGCGTCTCCGAGGAAGAACAAGTTGTCTCCATTAAAGGTTTTGAAGTTGAACTTGACGGCAAAGGCTGCTTGAGCTAAGAACAGAGCAAGGAAACAGAGTTTGTGAATCTGCATTGTGTGTTTTTTTGTATGTGACTGAAGTGTGAGAAGATTGATTGATGATGATGAAAGATCTCAGGGTGGTAATGTGTTTATATAAGAGTTTACGTAAGCCATCGAGTTTGATTATTCAAACTTGGAGAAAGCAATGTTCGAAAATGGTCAAATAAATTAAGCCAAGTGGACGTGTTGGTGCGTTACAGAAGCCGCCACTAGGGCCTAGCAGTGATATTGGACCTACTACTAAGATGCCTTTCAATCAATGAACCATCCTTATCATTTTGCTAATTGTAGTAATTGTTTTTTTAGTAATAATTGATTGATTCTATTACGTAGTTTCTTGTCGCCTTTCAATACGAAACATTGTGTGAATTCATGACTCATGTATAAACCTGAGATATTGACATCTCTTGATCATTACTCTTCGCCTGTTTGATTGATGTTTGCTGTGTCTTTTTCCAGTACGTGGATACATGAGTTATTTAGGTGTTATGAAAGTTTAACAAGAAACACTAATCATCCGATGCCGTCTTAGCTCAGTGGTAGAGCGCGTGACTTTTAATCCCGTGGCCGTGGGTTCGATCCCCACAGACGGCGGTGGATGTTTTAACCAAGACACTAGTGTTCCTTCTCCTTTTCGATTCTATGATGAAGGGGAGCTCAACCAAACCTGTGGTTCTGGAAGTTTGTTCGACGTGTCAACCCATGTGGATCAGTGGATGATACCCTTATGAGCTGACCTTTTTGCTGCAGTCCCTTTTCATGTTGTGCATATACAATGCTATAGAAAGGTTTGTCTTCTCTACGATTTTGCTACCTTTTTAAGGAATGATGTAACTTACTATTAGTCCCATGAGAAAAGGGTCTACTTGTGACTGTGTAGATGAAAAGAAAATGGAATTTGAATAAAAAAACTGCAGAGCTTAGCAAAGGAGAATACTCTATTTATCCGAACTTGGCTCTCTTGCTGATAGCATTCCTTCAGGGATCATCAGATCGTCTGTGACGTTAAAATACAAACAGTAAGCTAAGTAGAACAATGCTCTTGACATTAATACCAAAAAAAAGAGAACAATGTTGTAATGTTGAAAGAAAAAAATATCCATAGTTTCTTTTATGTTAAGAAGTCACTATCCTTGATTATGATTTAAATCACATAAATGATATTTTATTGTTTGTTCAAGGATGTTGATTCTAGATTGTTCAAGTTTTACCAGAAAGAGTCATGGATAACGTTTCTCATAAAGTTACGAGTGAAATTATTGACAAAGTATTTGATTATATTGTTTCTTTTGGCAATCTGAAGTATTTTTTTATAACTTTTTTAAAATAATTATTATAATGATAAATCTTCAACATATATCTTTCTATATTTCATAAGATTCATAATAGCTAGGATTTATCTGTATCATATTCTAACAAACAAATTATTTTCAATATGACTATTTTTTTAAAAAAAAATGATCTATTAATTTACAGAATCCATACTCTCTGAAATCAAATCATACATTTATAAAAAAAATATTAATTAATTAGCTGATCAAAAATTGATTAATTCAATTGTCTATCTAGTTATGTTGTATCGCTGGCAATTCTTGAAAAGGAATTAAATTAAAATAATAATCTCCCATTTAAAACCGGAAAGCAATCTTTAAACGGCGGGTTTGAATTTCTCTGTTGAACAGAAAAGAAGCTGCCAAAAAGAAGATCCAAAGTCAATCATCTTCTTTTTGCATCATCACAAAATTAGGGTTTATCGTAAACACAACCCCCCAGAAGCTCCCTAACTGTTGAAGAACCTAATATCTCTGATTCAGACAAATCTCCCTCTCTCTAACAAGACCCGTATCTCTCCTCTACTGATTTTCCGACAAAGCTTAAACCCTTTATATGCAAGTGAAGCGTGTTCCTTTCTGCTCTTCCCTATCTTAAAAAAAAAAGATTCAATTTTTTTTTTTGTCTTATTATTTCGTTTGACTAATCTCCACAGGCTCAAAAAACTCCGATGAATTCACATCTCTTCCGCGTAATCTGCATCCTCCACTCCGTAATCGCGCTCACGAGCGGAACCCTGATGATGTTCTACACAGAGAAAGCCTCCATCTTTGGCCACGGCAGCGACATAGCCAACAAGCTCAAAGGCTCAACGCCTCACGACGAGCTCCTCATCCAGATCTCTCAGTCTTTCTCCGGTTTGCTTCTCTTTGCGATCGGTTTGGTGCTTTTCATGGTGTCGTTTGTCAAAGACAGAGACTTTCATAGCTTCTTCGCCGGAGGGTCTGTGATTCTCTATGTGCTTATGGCGTTATGGAGAGTTATGTTTGAGTGGAAGATTGAAGATCTCGCCTTTGAGTGTCCCAAGCAAGCTCTTGGTGATATTGCTTTGGCTGTCTCTTGGGTTTTCTTCCTTGTTTATAATTGGAGAGAGAAGTATGATTGATTGATGTTTTTTTCTTTTGTGGGCTTTGATACAAAGTGGTTAGTGAAATCTTTTAGATCAAAACCATTGTTGGTTTCATAGTTTTTTTTTTTCAGAAGATCAAAAGTGTGAAAAGTTGGATTCTGTATTCGTCTTTGTAAATAATTTGTTGTGAAACTTCCATTCTCCAACTCTCTCCTCTGCCTCGCTGTTTAGACTATAGCTTCCAGCCTCAGACCGGATGATTGAGAAAGTATTAAAAGGTGAAGCAGAGAAGCCTTTCCCTAATGCTTTCACATAAGCTTCTTTGAGAGTCCATAGCTTTATAAACTCCTTACTCTCAGCTTCCATGTCTGCTATACTTGACAGAAACTTGACTTCTTGAGACGAGTAAAACCTCTTTGCAAGTGATATCACATTGTGTCTCAGCTTCCTTGTCTTGTCTTCAACGTCAATACCAACCGGAACGTTTACTGTTACTCCACAGGCTATCAATGAATCCGTGTGTGAGATGTTGAGCTTCAGTTTAGGATAATTAGTAGTAGTATCAACCTCCCAATCTACTTCAGGCTTTCCGTGTTTTAGAAGAGATTCGCTCTTCACTTCATTTGGTAATATGTACCAGAGATGAGTTTGCATCCGAGATGGAAGTTGCAGAGGAACAAGGGAAGAAAACATCACACCTAGGCCTGGGCAAATAAACCGAATCCGATAACCCGAACCGAATCCGATCCGATAAAAATGAATCCGAACCGATCCGAACCCGATGTAAATACCGAATGGATCTTGTTTTGTGGTATTTTGGGTTATGGGTATTATCCGAACCGAACCCGAATCTAAATGGATATCCGATAGAACCCGAAACATTTAAAACCTCGAAAAGATCTTATACCAAACATGATCTCAATTCCTAATATGTATCCAAAATACACTAAGAAATATTGAACATCTAAAATACTTATCTATTACATGAAGGTTGATGGTTCTATTACATGAATGTTGGTGGTTCTATTGCATGAAGGTTGATGGTTAAAGTTGGCCGTTGAATCTTTAAGTATTTAGATTTAGATTTTGTTTTCGTTAAACAATGTTTCTCATTTCATGAGAACTTGGTTTTCGTTTTATGCTTTTATTTATTTGGTTTTCTTTTTATCAGTAAATATGTTTACTTTTCGTTTGATTTTGAATGATCAAGGTTGATGTTCCTTATTTTTGAATCGATTTTACTTAACTTTTGGTTACAAAATAGGTACAAATCAGATATTTTAAAATTGAAGAACCGATTTTACTCATGTTTTAGTTCTAAAATAGGTAAAAATCAGGTACTTTTAAACCGAAAAATCGATTGGGACCCGAACCCGAAAGTATATTGGGTTGTGCCGGTTCTTTGAAGATTTACTAACCCCGACCCGAACCCGATAGAACCCGAACCGGTCCCGAACCGAACTTTCATATAATCCGAATGGGGCTGATTTTGATAAACCCGAAAAACCGAAACCCGAATGGATAAAACCGAAACCCGATTGAGACCCCGAATGCCCAGGCCTAATCACACCGATTCTCATACGAGATGGTGTCACCAGACTCACCACCACCTTAGCCGCCGCATCCCCGCCATTAATGGGATGACCTTTTCTTCGCTGTGATCGCTCTTGAAACTTATATAATCGGCCTGGCCCATTTAGACCAAGAACATGGGTCCATAACTCAGTTTGATGCTTGTGTGTGTGCCTTGTCATGTAAATATTTTTGTGAAGAAGGGAGAGATACGTTACTAATAGATCAATGTGATGTATAAGAGGAAAAAGGCTAAAACCATTACATGACATCATAGAGACAAGAGAAGTTGTAATAGCTCATACACGAGCCAACCTCAATTTTTGTTCATAAATGCCCAAGATGCCATCTCTACTCTTAAATATTTATGGAGCTTTTTAGTAATGAACTGATAATCAAGTCACCAAACCTTTTAAAATGAAAAGATTATTTGGGATGGAGGCAAGACAACTGAAACTAATATGTAGATAATATGATGTATTAGAGGATAAGGGACCATAAAACCATTACATCACACACCATGCTAGAGAGTAATAAGAGACATGAGCTCAATAGATGAACTCACATCAACTTTTATTCATATTACATTTAGGAGGAAAAGAAAAGAGAAATGGCCCCTTTTAAAATGTGTATGTAGGAGCTTTTTTTAATTGGGGCAGCAAGTGCAGTTGACGCAGCTGCAGCTAGAGCCACACTTGCATTGGCACCCGTTCTCTTCTGCACCATTAACTTCCATGATCATGGCTTCCTTGTAGCTGCAACACAAAATTAAAATCATCATCAACATAACCATCACCAAAAGTCCATAACCTTAACTTTCATCTACAATTACCTCTCCTGAGTCTCGACGATGTCCAAGGTGTAGCTGGTTCCCTTCTTACTGAAGTTCAAAGAAATAGAAAACATATGTCAATCATTTATCTAGAGTTCTAGACCATAATAACAAAACATAAGATAACACAAAATATTAAAACAAATATTGAGAGTTTTCTACTTTCGAGACGTGAAGAAAGAGAGAAAACTTACACGCACTGGGTCTTGTCAGCACAGTCGCAGTTTCCGCACGAAGACATGATTTGATCTTGAAAAAGGCTTGAAAGGTTTTTGAGTTCTTTTCTTGTGTGTGTTTTGTTGTTTTGCTTTGTGATTATAGAGCTTTGGTTGCTATGTGATTTATAGATGGATAGAGAGTGGAGAATCTATGCCAGTTATGGTGAAAGCAGAATCTTTATGGGTTACGGAGAAGAGAAGCCTTTCTTTGCCAACCTCTCGTGTCCATTTCACTCTTTTCCCCACTATATATATTCCATTATTCCTCCATTTTTTAATTTAACATATTTGGAATTGTAGGCACCAAATTTACTAGATAGGCAAATTTGATATGTAAAGCAAAAAATTTACAAATAACATGAATAAAAATATAATAATATAATACCAAAGTTGAAAAAGAACTAGGTTGAAGCAGAGTCGAGATTAGATCTCTTTCCTTAATCCTTTAAACGCCCGTAGTGTGCCGGTTTGATACGTTTAAGAATCCCAGGATACAACTGCCTATATCTTCAGTCTCACAGCACTTGAGAACCAAAGCCTGTCGAACCTATTTCTATGTTATACTCTCAGACACAAAACAAAAGAAGTAGGAGAAAGTGGTTTTGTTTGTATTGGATGTATATGATGAGAATGAGAAGAGCATGACCTTTATATAGAATATAAAGTCTAACGTGTGCTACTGCGAGCACTAAATGGAGATGGTGGTTTTTGATTCCTTCATAATGACTATTAAGAGGTGATTGATTTTCATATGTTACGAAAATAAATTCACAAAATCAACTTGACATTGGTCAAAGATTTAGTCAAGTAGTAATGAAGAGCCTTGGTCAAAAACGTGAGAATCATTCTCTACACCAAGAGATAATATGCTTGTATTATTTATTTAAATAATTAGCAAATGAATTTGGGCTAACAAGATTAATCTTATTTGATTAATTCCAAAACTTGATCCAGCCCAAATATCTCTTTTTATAATACACCAAAGTGTCTATAAAGTTTTTTTATAACTTTGTTATAACTTCTCCATTTTAAACACAAGAGGTTTCTTACCTCACAATTCTAATATAGATATTTTACAAATAATCTATTTTAGACTTTCATTTCTCATTCAAACGAACTTCGTTTTTGATATATGATTACACTATACCATAGTGCTCATAACAATGAATCCTACGATTCCACAATCCGGTCATTTCGACAATCAAATTGCTCGAAAAATTTACCGGAATATTGGCCATAGCCATTTGTCCAAAAAACAGTTCCAACAATCCCCCACATGAATAGAAATGACTCTAGACACTAGACGACTCGATAGACTTGACAGACTTGACTACCTAGACAAGACTCGACAAGACTCAAAAAGACTCGATAAAAACAACTATTGAGAGTATAAACAAAAAATCCACTGCATGATGAGTTGGTAGCAATTTTTCAGCCTTGAACCAGTCATTGTTAATAACTATCGGATTTACTCGGCCAGGAGGTGGCCATGATGTCTTGAACCTCCCGGGCTTTGGTGTAAACCTAGACAATAGCCAAAACACAGCTTCATTTTTTCATAGATTAGGTTCTCTATTGTGTTCATTTTGGCCGTGAACAGTCCTGGTAATCATGAGTGAACTTGGAGAATATAGCCTTTCCTTCATTCTCCTAGAAACGGCCCCATTTCACACTCACAAGGTGATTTGCCATTAACTTTGTTTAGAGGAGTATCATGTACTACTCCATTCATATCTCAAAGCTATGGACACAAATCATTAAAAGCTAATGCTTATCCTGTATTCCTTACATGTAGCACTGTTTAATCATCATAGGAACTGGGTATAGACCGAAGTCTTACAGTGCTTTGGGCAGACTTAGTTTCACTTAGTTGTCTCCTTGAACCTATTTCTTGGGATCTCCAGTCAGTTAGGTAGAGTTACCGCGAAACCTCATCTTAATTCACAGGCGACCCATTCCTTTTGATGATATAACAATTTGATCTCATGACACACCTATAATAAAAGGATCCTAGGTTGTCATCATAGTGAACATAATCTCTTGATATTAGTCGAGATCAATTGTTGGAAGCAGCCCATAACTTTTAAGTACATAACTTAATACTATAGTTATAGCTTTTCAGTATTTATTTAACTGAATTACTTGTGTGGTAAGATTTACTCACCCCCACATTTTCTGAATTAACTTAGAAATTATATTTTCCAAGTCTCATATTTTGAACATATTTTAAAGCACACAAATATAGTGATTTAATTCAAAATGTTCGTTTTCTCTCCAAGAGAGGTCGATGGGGGTTTTTCTTTTTCTTTATACATTTGTTTTTTTTTTCATACACAATGTTTTTCCATGAACAAACAATTGTAGAAAAAATTCAATCAAATAAGAAAAAACTGCATTATTCTTTATTGAATTGAAATGGAAAAAACAAATGAAAAACATCCCTTACATATTTTTAAGGTAGGACTGTCTTAACACACATTTTGACAAGTCCACCTTGAACAAACCCCTTTCCCAAGTAAACCCCATGTTTCTTGAGTACAACCTTATCAGAATCAAAGGTTATAGCAAATCCAGCTTTGCTCAAAAGTGAACCGGAAATCAGATTCTTCCGCATATCTGGTACATGCTTCACATTCTTAAGAGTTATCTCTTTTCCTGAGGTCATCTGAAGCTTCACTTCACCTTTGCCTTCAATCTTGGACGAGCCAGTGTTACCCATTAAGAGTCGCTCCTCACCATTGCATTTTTGATAAGTGGAAAACATGTCCTTATCAATGCACACATGAATGGTGGCACCTGTGTCATACCACCAAGTTCTTGGGTTGTCCTCAACATTGTTGACTTCAGTGACCACAGCACACATGTCATCTTCAGTCAAATTAGCTTGAGACTTCCCCTTGTCATAGCTTGGACCAGCCTTGCTCCGGCAAACATGAGCTTTATGGCCCACCTTGCCACACTTGCGACAAGTTCCAGTGAACTTCACATGTTCCATTGGCTTCTTAAAGCTTGTGGTGCTTTTTGGAGGAACTTTTCCTTTCCCCTTATTCTTGTGCTCAGCCAAGTTTACATCATTCTTGCGAATGAGAACAGCATCGGCTTCACGGTTTCTGGATTCAACTCGCAGCTTGACAATCAAGTCCTCGAGGGAAATTGCCTTACGCTTATGTGTGAGATAGTTCTTGAAGTCCAACCAACTAGGAGGGAGCTTCTCAATGAAGGAATTGACCGTGAAAATTTCACAAATCGACATCCCTTCAGCCGCTATCTCATGCGTAATCAATTGGAAGGCTTCAACTTGTTCCATGATGGGTTTTGAATCCACCATTTTGAAGTTGTGAAATTTTGCCGTAGCATATTTCTGACAGCCAGCATCCTCGGACTTGTATTTCTTTGCCAAAGCAGTCCAAAGCTGCTTGGAAGTTTTCACCTCACAGTATACAGCGTACAGCGGGTCAATCAAGCGGCTTAAAATCCAACCTTTGCACACAAAGTCCGAATGGTTCCACGAATCCACACTGGCAAAAACCATGGGATCTGTGTTTCCAGATGGAAGAATGGGTGGATCTTCTTTGAGACACTTATCCAAATTCAAATTGGTCAAAAAGAATTGCATCTTTTGATGCCAAGTTTTGAACCCATTCCCACCGAACTTTTCGGGCAACAGTCCTACGCTTGCAGCGCCAGGTACTGATTGGTTTCCATGTGGAAGACCACTTCCAAACTGAGTTTGGAGCATCGACTCACTTGAACCATTTCCACCACCAACGGTTGCAGCATCGATCGCACTTTTGTTTTGCCCATCGATCGAAGTTTGGTTGTCGTTAGTCATATTGAATTCAAATCTGTTTACAAAAACAAAATGAATTAATATACTAATTTTAAAACCAATAAATAGAAGTTCAGTTGCAATATATAAATTATGAGAATAAATATATTAATAGTAGATCAGTATTAAAACTGAAACGGTACTATCCGGTAAATGCAAAGACAATATTAAAACATAATCAGTTACGAGAATCAAGCGACATTAACGTTTATCAATATTCTTTCTAATAAATAGAAAACGTTATAAAAAATATTAAAATGAATCTAGCAATTATCAACCGGATTGAAACAAATTTACTAGTCAAACTAATCAAGCTCACTAACGTTAAAAACAATTGAATATTTAAATCATATTTCCATATTTTAACGAGTAGCAGCAGGTCAACAGATTCGATTATAAATTCAAATAAACCGTATACATCAATTCGACAAGAACGGTAAGAAATTCCCTATTATTAATCAAACCATGATTCTAAACCGATGCAGTTTTAATTTAATTAAAGAACAAATCGATTTCTGTTTTTTTTTTTCCTTCTTTCCAAAAAACCTTAACCAAAATAAAGATTGAAGGTAAATAGGAAGAAAAAAAAAATTATATAATCCCGCAGACGAGACTAAAAAGTTCGTGCAAGGAAAATAATGAATCTAACAAATCTGCTTAACCAATAAACATAAACAATATGAACTATTGAACAAGTCAACTAAACGATTACCAACCAAATCATTTTCTATAGATGAACTATTATCTAATGAAAATTTGTTTGAAATAACAGCAGCAGACGTAATAAATCAATACGGTAACAGAACGAATGCATGAGCAAATTAACTAAAACATTAGAATCACGAGCGGAGAACAATAAACGAATCAAATTCTGCAGAAAATAATATTAAGAATATAATATGCAAAACGCTCATGTCCTGCAAAACAGAGTTGTTAAATCAAAGCATATCCAAAGCGTTAAGCTTTCTCCACGGCACCGTTAAATGTAATTGCTTCACAATCAAATATTTCATTAGCGCAACAAGGCAATATGAAATTTTAAAGGATTAAGACTGTAGGCACCAAATTTACTAGATAGGCAAATTTGATATGTAAAGCAAAAAATTTACAAATAACATGAATAAAAATATAATAATATAATACCAAAGTTGAAAAAGAACTAGGTTGAAGCAGAGTCGAGATTAGATCTCTTTCCTTAATCCTTTAAACGCCCGTAGTGTGCCGGTTTGATACGTTTAAGAATCCCAGGATACAACTGCCTATATCTTCAGTCTCACAGCACTTGAGAACCAAAGCCTGTCGAACCTATTTCTATGTTATACTCTCAGACACAAAACAAAAGAAGTAGGAGAAAGTGGTTTTGTTTGTATTGGATGTATATGATGAGAATGAGAAGAGCATGACCTTTATATAGAATATAAAGTCTAACGTGTGCTACTGCGAGCACTAAATGGAGATGGTGGTTTTTGATTCCTTCATAATGACTATTAAGAGGTGATTGATTTTCATATGTTACGAAAATAAATTCACAAAATCAACTTGACATTGGTCAAAGATTTAGTCAAGTAGTAATGAAGAGCCTTGGTCAAAAACGTGAGAATCATTCTCTACACCAAGAGATAATATGCTTGTATTATTTATTTAAATAATTAGCAAATGAATTTGGGCTAACAAGATTAATCTTATTTGATTAATTCCAAAACTTGATCCAGCCCAAATATCTCTTTTTATAATACACCAAAGTGTCTATAAAGTTTTTTTATAACTTTGTTATAACTTCTCCATTTTAAACACAAGAGGTTTCTTACCTCACAATTCTAATATAGATATTTTACAAATAATCTATTTTAGACTTTCATTTCTCATTCAAACGAACTTCGTTTTTGATATATGATTACACTATACCATAGTGCTCATAACAATGAATCCTACGATTCCACAATCCGGTCATTTCGACAATCAAATTGCTCGAAAAATTTACCGGAATATTGGCCATAGCCATTTGTCCAAAAAACAGTTCCAACAGGAATAATGGATTAGCAAATAATCAAACTAAAATATTTCAGTCTTACTGTATGTTGCTGTAGAGAATCTAGTGCTTCACTGCATGAATTGGAAGTTGGAACGAGTAAATGATATGAGAAGTTAAAGATATTGCGATATACACGGGATATAACTGATTACTTTCTACTTCCTATGATCACGGAATGTAAATAGATACTCCCAAGATACATGTGTAATTGTATAGATTTATACTTATCCTCTAAAATTGTTGATCGTGGCCCTTTTTATTATCATGTAAACGAGCCACGAGTCAACACTTTTATACTAGGCTCGTTTAGTCCGCAGGCTTCAACCCCATTTTAATATTTCTAGCTTCAACTAGTTAGTTGACCGAGCTGGCGAATGAAAAGGTAATCAAATCAGTACTTCAGTAAGTCGTGGTTGAATGTTAAAGGGTTTTACTATTTGATTTGTAATGTATAAAGGAACACATCCAGCTATCAAACATTGTTTTTTAATACAATAATTTAGCTTGCGTTGTAGAACAGCTACATGAATTCATCAGCTACTTAGTTGGAGTCCAAGTTAATCAGTATCGTCTAGTTGAAATATTCGAAAAAGAAAGATTCCAAAAGGATATGTGTATGGTTTGAAAGTGGTGCTCATGAGTAGAGATGGCAAAATGGAGGCTTGTCCGCGGGCCTGGTCCGTAAAGACCCGATGCAGGGCGGGATTGGGCACAGATTTTACTGTCCGTTTGTTAGCGGGTCTGGCAGGTTATACCCACAATTGTATTGGGCCAAAGCGGGTTAGGCCAAAGCGGATGCGGGACAATTGAGTGGCCCGCTTGAATTTTTTCATTTCGTCTCTTTGGTAACATCGACAAGAGCTTAGAGTAAACCGAAGATGATGATGGCGATTCTCATTTCCTCCACTGGTGACCTAAACTCATTTACTTCAGTTGTGCCTCTTCCAGTTCGTTTTAAATCAAGGAATCATCTTTTCTCTTCAAGCTTTGCAATGTTGACCAGAACTCGTTCACTTTCTTTGTAACTCATCGTAGGGAAAAGGGGTTTTTTTTTTTTGAAGTGAGTGTGAGTGGAGACAAGAAATTGTACACAAAACTTGTTTTTTTTATTGTTATTTTTCTGGAAACTTAATCATCATTCTCTCGAATGTGAGTTGTCTAAACATTCTTTTTATATACACAAAACTTGAATTTACTTAGTGATCTTTTTTTCGTCTCTTTGGTAATTTTTTTTAAACTTGTATACATATATATATATATATATATATATATATATATATATATATATATATCAACAAAATTGTAGTAGGACAAATTGCTGTTTCTGGAAAACACCAATGGGTACATTGTCTTATGCTACAAACGAGAGCTGGGACAATATTTGTAACTTAATAGATTTGATCAACCTGATAACTCATTGATGTCTCTTCTTCTTTCTGGTTCACAGGATTGGTCAAGCTTTGAAGATATGGGCCCGCGGGCCGACCCGCATACCCACTGCTATAGTGCGGGTCGGGATTGGTAATAGGGTTCAGGGCCCGTGTCCCGCAGCGGTACGATCCGCAAAGACCCAACTGAAAATGGTACCACAGCGGGGCGGGACAAATGGATTGCGGATGAGCCCAATTGTCATCTCTACTCATGAGTGTTCTATATACCTTTTCCCCAAATTCAACTTTCCCCAACAGTACCTAAATACAATCATTAGAGGTCGATTTATCTAATGATACATGAACAATAAGATAGTTTAAGAGTTTTCTTTTAAAGGTAAAACAAGATTAGAAATTCCAACTGGATTTGAAAAGCACATTAGACCATCTCATATTTATTTGTGATCCAAAAGAAGAACCTCCGCTATTCCTATTAGGTTAGAGCATGATTATCCTAAAGCCCCTTAGAGCATAATTATCCTAAAGCCCCTTCTTGGGTCTCTTAATATTTTTTTAATACTTTTAAGTAGTTAAAGTGAGATTAAGAGACATAACTAAGAGACTCCTACAATTAGCACCTCCAATGCAAGTCTCTTATTTTTGGGGTTTTTAAAAACATTATAAACAACAACAAAACTCTAGACATTAGAAAGATAAGCAATGCAGACACACTACCATCATACCCTTCTAGAGAATTTTAGGAGGGCTACTGCTACTGCAAAGTTAATGCAAGAGATGATGACATCAACACTGAACCTTCACTCCCTTCCAACTAAAGGAAGCATCAAGTGCACGAGAGGCCACGGCTTCAATCCCTGAACCTTCACTCTGAGAAAAAAAAAAAGTTATCACGTCAACCACAGGTAAAGGTTATGTTCTACATGAGCCTTTATTGAAAGCTCTACGGTTGGAGTTCAGTTGAAAATAAACCTTCAAAGTTCTTCATCTTTGGAGCTGAGATAGGGTAACCCAATATGCTTGTAGACGTATCTATTTTGCTCACATCAACAAGAACTCTAGGCCTAAACCTGAACATCAAAGCACACAGGTAGTCACTAGGTGTTGTTATAGTTGTCACCCACTAAACCAAAAAATGAAAGGATAACTGATATTACATGATTATAGTGAAAGCTTGTAAGTAGTAGATATGATCTAAGAAACAGTTACAATCCTGCTGAGATAAGAACTCACATTGGATAAAAGGCAATGACATTTACAAGGTAAACAATGTCTCTTCCAGCCTCTGATTTCCGATGACATTTGAAAGCATATCTGAGAACAAGTTTAAATATATCAATCTTTGGAATAGAGAAAAAGAAAAAAAAAACTAGCAACTCTGGATGTTGCCAACAACCAAATAAAGCAATATATGAACACATCTCGTCTGATGTTGACATGCCTTCCTGCTGTTGCCACAACCAAACGGTTTCCAACAAGAGACAGAGAGTAAACACGTGCTTTACCGTGCTGTGAGCTGCGGAAAAGGGACAGCCCTGATCTTGCTACCGTTCTGTTGCCTGCACTGAGCAAGCTAAGGGAGATTGCAACAGAGGAGCAACTCGGTTCCCCGTTCCCCAATATCTTCTTCCTCTCAGGTTGGTTTATTAGAACCTGTAATTACAGAACTATACTTTGGTTCATGAATCTTCTTTTTTTCAATCATTTTATTTGCTATGTAAACAGTGGATGCATTGAGAAATTCCTATTGATCCCATACCTTCAAGAAGAAGGCGACAAGACAATGAGAAGCCAAAAAAAACTATCAACTAGTCTTGCCTACAAACGAGAAACAATCTGAATCCCAAACTAAGAGAACGGTCTATTCAAAGAATCGAACTTTCACAAACAAGAGAGCATAAAGTGAGAATATTTTTTTGTTACCAGGATAAGATGGTGCCGGTTGTGTGGCGACGGCGCAAACAGAGAGTCTAGAGAACTGACATGTGGGATCAGATCGGCGACGGCGCAAACAGAGAGGCGGAAGGAGATGAAATCCGGCGACGACCAGAGCCACTGACATTGGCTGTAGACATGTTCGTCTCGAGAGAGAAGGGGACGCAGTTTGACAGACACGTGTCTCATAAGAGACGTGTCTTAGAGCATGTTTATTGCTAGCAACCTTTAGTGTTGCTTAAGTGGTTGTTAATGAATTTTTAAGTATTAAAATTTAGCTAAGAGATAATCTTAAGAAACACTTAATTGTAGGGGTTTATTGGTAGTTGCTTGACTTAAGGTGCTTAACAATAAAAATTGAGATACTACAAGTGTGATGAGAATTGAAATTATGAGTGATGAAAATTGATATTATGAGTGCAAGAGAACATGAGAATGATAGAACGTTTACAAGAGAGAGATACTACAAGTGTGATCTCTAGTTATATAACTCTCCACTCTCAACTCGTGACCTCTCCACTCTCTTGAGAAATAATACAACACTCAGAAAATATAATTAGCAATGATTCATCCAATTAGCAATGATTCATCCAATTAGCAATCTACACAGAGCCACCGATCGGGAAAAATCTCGCCTTTCGCCTCGGAGAGGAAAGAACCAGAGAGAGATCTCGCCGTGTTCCTTCGTGGAGGAGAGCAACAGATACAGGGGACGTCGTTCGCCTTCGACGACGACAGCAAACGAGAGAGACGCCGCCGTTTCAACGAACAGAGCCACCGATCGCAAGAGATATCGCCTTTCGCCACAGAGAGAAAGAGAGAGAGAGAGAGAGAGAAAGAAAAGAAGAAACGCGACGGAAGCCAACGACACCTCTCCTCAAGCCAATTCCTTAGCGACACGTGCTCGTTTAGGGACGACGCTTCCCGTGCTTAATTAAGCAACGTCTGTTCGTTTTTTTTTCTTTTTTCTTTTTTTTTAAATTGTAATTAACCTTAAGCAACAGCCTTAAGCTACTGCATTAAACCTGCTCTTAAGTGCCCTAATTAAGAGACGTTTGTTCAGTTAATGCATAATTTTCTTTTTCTTTAAATCCTAAAAATACTAAATACCCACCTTAAGATACCCCGATAATCCTGCTCTTATGAGATCCTTCATAAATGGGCCTCATCGTTTCTGATCGTCGTTAGATTATCAATAAAATAAAAGTAATATATTCAGGCTCAACTCCTTTTCAAAAGCCCAATAAAAATCTTAGTTTTTTGAATTTTCTTTTTTCTTTTCAAAGAAATCATAAATTAGTTTTAATCAAAATTTGCTTGACAAAAAAAAAGTTTTTATCAAAATTTAGTTTTACCTTTTTCTGATCAGTGAAATCTATTCCAAATTTATTATAATTATTATTTAAGAGATGTTATGATCTAAATACACATAAATTCAATTTAAACTTAGAAAATGACATGACATACAAACATTAATATTTTTAATTAATAGTATATTATATCATTTATCACAACTTTCTATTAGTGGTTTTATCAATTAAGATTATTTAATGGTTTTATTATTTTTGAAAAATGAAATTAATGATACTAGTATTTATCTTACTTCTTTTCTAAAACTAAAATAAGTATATACTTTATAACTTTAAAAATAATGATCCGATAAATTAGTTTATTTTCATGTATCTAGAAGACTAGAGCTCTAGATTATGATTTCTTTCCAAAATATTTACTACTATTAAATCTTCTCATTTGATTTGCTATGATTAATAATAGTGATTATTCTGTTATTGGACCAAAAAGTTGGAAAACAGTAGAAGAGTTCCTGTCCGTTGGATTTACCCAAAGCTTCTCTTTTTTTCCTTACATCCCACGACCGTAAATTCATAGCCTTGGTCCAAGTCATCAACCGTGTAACCGTGTTGTGTTGTGTAATCTCGGTTCATTTCCACTACTACACAAGAGACTACTATCCCATAACCGTCGTCATTATCACTGTTAATATCGCCACGTCATTATAAAATAATATTATAACCGTCCGGTAAAAACTGGGCCCCATCTTCGTAGACTTTACAGATTGACTTGTTGAAAAATAAAAAACGTACAATAAATAAGCAATTAAAAAAGGCTTTTAATTAGGTCTTTTTTTAATTAAGATTGGCAAGTGTTGAGAGAGCAAATCCGACTTGTGTTGGTATATAATACGGCGCCAAGGTAAAAACTCTTTTTTTTTCTCTCTGATCGCTTTCTTCTTCACTAAGTTCGAGGATAATTCTCTCTCGTTTTCCGTTTTTTCTTCTCGAGGCAAGTTCAATTGTGTTCAATGGAGCCCGAGATCGCTCATCCTGTTGCTTCGTGCTCGATAACTCTAACGCCGAACAAGGTGAATGCTTTTATCAAATTGAATTTTCACCGATTTATCTGGGTTGTCTTGACAGTAAAATCTGTTTTAACCGTGTTACCCCCAAATTCACTCACATGCCCAAACAAGTTGAATTGATTTGGGTTATTGTCTATTCTCTCTCTGGGTGACGTGCGATCATCATCGCCTTAGGGTTTTCTAAAGTGATCACGAGGATTGGTTCTGATCGTTGATTTTGAGGGTTTTGTTTTGAAGGATCGTGTTTTGTCGTTTTCTTGTTCTGATCACTTATAAGTAACCGTAATTCACTTCTGTGAAGTTTATTAAGTTGTTGTTATGCAATGTGACACTTGTGTTCGGTTCTAACTTCTAAGATCCCTTCTCTGTTCGCTTTTTTTTTTCATATGCATAGTTAGTGGTCCATACTCGTATGTATTGTAAAGCTTGAGCTTCTTTTTTTCTTTTACTTGGTATATTTTTTTTGCTCAACTTTTACTTGGTAATTTCTGTGTGGTTAATGTTCATACTCATTTAAATATTATGTTATCTTACTAGAGATTCTTCGTGGATAATTCATTATCTTGTAGGCACCAACTTCAGATGCTAATGGTGTGGAGGAGCAATATGAAATGCAAAACGGTGGTGGTGTTGTTGATAATAAGAACAAAGGGAAGGCTATACAATTGGAATCACCATCTGACGATGAGCAGCTTGAGGTAAGTTGTTTTTGATTCTTTTCCATGTTATTAATTAATGTGCTAACTCCTAAATGCTGACATTGTTTAAACTTTAGGGATCTGCTAGCGATTCTTATGACGCAACGAATAACAATGGATCCACTCCACTGTCAGATAGTTTGCTAGACCCTGACTCTTTGGTATATGAAGACGACGATGACTATTCTGATCATTATGCCTATGAGATAGAGGATGAGATCGAGGATGATCATGCAGATGATTACGTCTCCGAGTATCAAGCCCTTTTTGATGCCAAGGAGAAGGAAATCCCAGCTGGTGTGGAGGTGGCCATGGATTGGCTTCCAAGTTCGGAAACTGCTAAACCAAGTGGAAGCAGCAGCAGCAGCAGCAGCTCCAAGAAAGCAACAACAGGAAGTGGAATCTATTTAACTCCAAACAATGCTTACGCATTGCCACAAAAAATCCATGGTTTCCATTACTCTGGACCAGCTTTGAAGTATTCTTCCACTCATCTTGGGCCTAAGACTGATCCTGGTACCGTGATGGAGGCTCCAGCTCCAGCTTCTTCTGGTTTATCGCTTCAGATGTCCAAAAAAAATCCAGGATATTTGGGTTTTGCTAGCACTCGGCCTCACGTGGAAGAGGTTATCTCAGCTCCAAGTACTTACACAGTTAAGAGAAACGTGGAGGATTATCTTGGCAAGTATTTGTTTTTCAAGAAGTTTGACATTGTGGAAGATCTTGTGGACCACCATTATGCTGCCAAGGGAACAGCTTCCAAACAGGTTGCAATAAGTTAACTATTATTCTTGAGAATGTTTTTTTTTTAATTTCAAGAACTGAGTCTTATTACGTTGTCCTACTTTCTTCAGCATTCAAAGGAATGGACCAAAAGGATCCAAGAAGAGTGGAAAATTCTTGAGAAGGATTTGCCAGGTTAGTGTATTAATATACACACTATATTATAGTTCTTGATGTTAGCAACTTCCTTACATTGTCTCTTTTTGTTTCTTACTACAACAGAGCAGACGATATTTGTGAGAGCGTATGAGTCGAGGATGGATCTTTTGAGGGCTGTAATTGTTGGAGCCGATGGAACTCCCTACCATGACGGTCTCTTCTTTTTCGATATCTTCTTCCCTGATACATACCCTTCTGGCCCACCGATGGTTCATTACCACTCGGGTGGGCTAAGAATCAACCCGAATCTGTACAATAGTGGGAAAGTGTGTCTGAGTCTTCTCGGGACTTGGAGTGGTGTCCAGACGGAGAAGTGGATCCCCAACGAGTCTACAATGCTGCAGGTTCTTGTCTCAATCCAAGGACTAATCTTGAACCAAAAGCCTTTCTTCAACGAACCTGGGTACGAGAGACTGGCGGGTTCTCCATCCGGGGAGGGCCAATCTAATGCTTACAGCGAGAAGATATTCTTACTTTCTCTCAAGACGATGGTTTACAACATGAGGAGACCACCCAAGGTAAACAACAAAACCTAAAACCTCATCCATTTACATTATTTTGAAACAACAAAACTTGAGATTAATTGTTCTGGTGGGTTTTGAATTTCAATATGTCAGTATTTTAAAGACTTCGCGTATGGGCATTTCCTCAGCTCTGCGCACGACGTGTTGAAAGCGTGTAATGCTTATAGAAACGGAGCTCCAGTGGCGTCTTTGGTGAGGGGAAATGTTAAAGGAGGGGAAGAGAGTAGCGAGAGATGCTCGGAGTCGTTCAAGAAAGATGTGGGTGTCTTTGTGGACACGCTTTTATTGAAGGAGTTCATTCTTCTAGGCGTCCTTGGTCTCGAACCGGAAGAAAATGAAGAAGACTAACCCTCTGAGATTAGCAGACCTAATAGAGTGTAGTTTCTTCAAATTGAACTTCATTGCTTCCTTCTCTTCTTATTTAAAAAAAAAAAAAAAAATTTCTTGACATTAATCTCTCTGAAGAACAGAAGAGGACTTGGTTGATCCTCTTTTTTTTTTCACTTAAATATGACATTAGTCCTCTCATTTGTACAGTTTTGCCTTGCTCAGAGTTTTCAGAGCTAGCTTGAGTTTAAAAAGTTAACTATAGAAGGTTTTTTATACTAGACACGTGTATGTTCACGTGGTAGTATACGCAAATAATTTTCTGGATCAGCTTCATCAGACCCATACACGTGTACTCTAACGAAAAACCCTACTCCCTCTGGGTATATTACTAGCCGTCACTGTCACACACACACACGAACACTATACGATCAAATATGGCTTCAGCTTCATCATCGGCGGCGAGGTTACTCATCCGCGACGGGAGATCAGTGGCGAGTTTACTCTTCCGTGGACGTGCCGCCAATCTCACGGAGAACACTGGACCGGCCATTCGGTCTCTGCTTCTGTTAAACCAGACGGTGGTGCCTAGTCAATACCCGGTTTTCTCTGAAACATTTCCGGTTATGCAACCCGGTTTAGGTCCGTGTTACATTCAGGAGGAGGCTGTGTCGGAGAGAAGAGGGAAAATGGAGGCGGGTCAGGGAAAGCGAGTGGTTAACAACGAGGGCAGCTCTTCCTCGGAGGAGGAGGAGGAGGAGACTGATTTTGATGAGGAAGAGTTTGATGATATTGATATGGACGATGATGTAGAGTTTGACGATACCGACGAGGAAGAAGATGAGGATGAGGAGGAGGAGGACGAGCAGATAGTGAAGAAGAAGAAGAAGTAAAAACTCTCAATTCTTTGCAAAATGCTTATCTGTTTCTTTTTCATGAGATTAATGTGTTTGACTTAGACATGATCACATATTCTTGATGAAATAAAGATTTCCTGTTTTAAAATAACGATTTCTTCTACTGTGATGCCATGTTCTCTGTTTTTGTTTGTGTGTTGCTAACCGGAAACTACTATAACAAAGTACGGTCTTTGAGATGTTAAATGCTCTTAGTGCTAAGAAGAAAACGAGGTTTATTCATGGTTCGAACCAGCTGCTGCTGCTGCTGCTGATATGACATCATTCAACTTCATAGTTCTTGGTTGGCTACGATTACGAACATCTATTACTTCGCTTATTCGTTCCATCGTTTCTTTTAGCATCTTCGGAAAATTAATTAGGAGATTTTTGGTGGGTAACAAAGTTGTGATAATCGGCCGATGCGAAAGCAGTAGAAACCTGCTTTATGAAGCTCATGCCTAAACCGGGTTGGTACATGCTGTTTTAACCGGAATCGGTTTAGTCCTATAAAAACGGTGCCGTTATAGCATAGGACGAAGAATAACGTGGCGGAAAAAAATAAATCGAAAAAGAATTTATCCAGAACAACACATGGCATATGTGTGTGCTATCTATCGGTTTCTCGGGACATTCATATCAAACAGCCAACCAAAACCAAACATCTCTCGCTCTACCACTCAAAATCTCTCTCTCTCTCTCTCTCTCTCTCGCTGCTTTCAATGGCTTCCTTTCTCGATTCCGTAACCGTCACCCGCGTGTTTTCTCTTCCCATCACTTCCTCGATTTCACCTGCTTCAAAGGTTCCGTCAGTCTCTGCCCGGCGGATCTCTCCCGTTCCGGAATTCAGAGGTTTGAAAGCTTCCCAGAAGAGTTCGGTGACTCAGTCAGCGAGTCTTGGTACGAGTCTCGGATCCCGATTCGCTCGTGGTGGTAGAATCGTCTGCGAGGCTCAGGACACCACTGCCGCCGCCGTCGAAGGTATACAACTTAACTTTTAACCTTCTGTGAAAAAATAAATTCACCGTTTGTTATATATCTGAAGCTGACTGGTAATAAACTGATGGTGAATCTATAACCGTTACGTTAATATAGTTATCCCATCATACACGAACTAGTTGAACTTCTTCAAACACTTGACTAGATCCATGGCTCTCCTGAGATTTTGGACTATATAAAAAATTAATTAGATTTGGGAGGCTATAAATAATTAATAAAAATTTTAATAAAATTTTGTTTGAGAGCTGTAAGAGCATCTCTAATCCTACTCTATTATTCGTTCTAAAATAGAGTTTAGAGTAAAGAATGCTTCAATGGTACTCTATTTTTCACTCTATAATAGAGTGAAAAATAGGTTTACTCCAAATATAGAGTAATTTGTTTTTTTTGTTCATCACTTTATTTTCTACTCTAAAATAAAGTATTATTAGAGCAAACTCAAACTCTATTATAAAATTACTCTATTTTAAAGTAAAAAATAGAGTAAGCCATTGGAGATGGTCTAGGACAATGTTTTACTTATGACATCCTTTCAGCATACGGTTCCTTGAGGGTGATGCAATAAAGAGCGCAGTATTGGCAAATAGCAGTTGTCTTTTTGAGAGAAATCTAACTTAACCGGTTTGTTGTTTTTAATGATGCAGTTCCAAACATCTCTGATTCAGAATGGCAAACACAGGTTCTCGAGTCAGATGTACCAGTATTGGTCGAGTTTTGGGCACCTTGGTGTGGACCTTGCCGTATGATTCACCCCATTGTTGACCAACTGGCCAAGGACTTCGCTGGTAAGTTCAAATTCTACAAAATCAACACCGACGAGAGCCCGAACACAGCCAACCGTTACGGGATACGCAGCGTTCCTACCGTGATCATATTCAAAGACGGTGAGAAGAAAGACAGTATCATCGGAGCTGTCCCTAAAGAGACGTTGGAGAAAACTATAGAAAGATTCGTGGTCGAGTAATGAAACAAAAAAACAAAATTTGACTCTTTATCACTCAACCAGCATGTCTTATGTGTTGTATAATTCATCGTAAGGTCTCTTTTGACTATTTATGTTTCCATGCGTCCACTATGTATTGTTTAGTATTATAAAAAAAAAGAATAACGAACAATAATAACTCCACCGACGCCATTAACGGATGAGAAGCACAACTCCATGTGGAACCACATGCCATTGTTCTTTTTTGAGTACAACCTATATACATACATAACTTTTTTTGAGTACAACCTATATACATACACACTCCATAAGCTCTAATTCACCGTACAACCTATATACATACATAACTTTTTTGAGTATGTGATGATTCCGTACTGTTTCATTCTGTGTGTACTGCATAGGACATTATAGTAATGCCACGCGGGTTTATGTCCATATATTATCTGTGTTCGACTTTCGATTTCTAGTCCAATTATGTAAGTCTGTATACTTTGTGCCATGACATGTATTTTTATATAGTAAACGGTGATGATAAAACGCGTTTGTTTTCTGATTATATCAACTGGATGATCGCATCTAATCTTTTGGATATTACATGTCAATATATCATCTAAGTCCAGATTTTCGCGAACTTGCATTAATTGAAATAATAGACTAAAACGTTGGAAAATATATTTTGAATTAAACAATTAGATATGAAAAACTCTGATAGCAGTTGACAAATCCTGAAAATATCTAAATATACAGCTAGCTAGATCTCCTATATAATCGTCAACTATGCTAATCTTAATTCCATAAACACATGTTTTTCTCTTTTCTGAAAGATCCTTACCAACTGTGCCAATCTTTTCTACATATTGTAGTGTTACGCTGATTGGTATCTTGTAGTAAAAACTAAAAAAATTGTTACATACAGTGTAATTATGAACATATCAACGTACGTTATCAACTTATTTCACCAAGATAAGCAAAAACTAACCACAGTATACAGAATTATAGCTTTCTTTATAAGAAGAAGCATTGTTTGTCATGCGTTTAGACCTACATTCAATTATTAGAGAATTTTCAAGAGTAATATAATTAAAAATAAGTATCCAACTAAGAAAGATAACGAACACATGCATGAGATTGAGGTGCATGTAAGTGAAATAAGTCGTAATAATCACCGACAAAACGCGTTAGTTTTCAATCGACCCCTTATAAAACGAGTCCAAAAGGCTTCCTTCTCCATCAAGCAATCACTTCTGAACTAACACTTTCTTTCGATCTCTCTTCGTCTCAATCTACTAAAATATACATGGAAATGAAGGGAAAATATTTGGTTACGGTTATTTTATTGGTTGGTACGTTAAGTGTGGGGATGTGTTCCAATGGTTGGATTAGGGCGCATGCAACGTATTATGGTGTTAATGATAGCCCTGCTTCACTTGGTAAAGAGTCCATTATATACCATAGTTTTAATACTTTTGTTTGTTACTTTAAATTTTTTGTATATCAAAAGCCTTTTCCTCTAAACAACTTCACTTCGATGTATAGGAGGAGCTTGTGGGTATGACAATCCGTACCACGCTGGATTCGGAGCCCATACGGCGGCGCTAAGCGGTGCGCTATTCAGAAACGGCGAGTCATGCGGTGGTTGCTACCAAGTGAGGTGCGACTATTGGGCTGATCCTAAGTGGTGTCTCCGAGGAGCCGCTGTGACGGTGACGGCGACAAACTTCTGTCCATCGAACAATAATGGAGGTTGGTGCAATCTCCCTCGCCACCACTTTGACATGTCCATGCCCGCTTTCTTCCGCATAGCTCGCCGCGGCAACGAAGGCATCGTCCCCGTTTTCTACCGCCGGTAATATATTTTGTTATATTTCGCTTTGAGTTTTTTTTAAAATAATTAAATTATTAATGTTTTATAAATTATAATGTTGTGTTTGTATCTAAATATCAAATAATATTCACAACATATAAAACGTAAACAATATAGCATCATGTAATATATTATATGTCTAATAATATATCGACATCTTAATGATTTTGTTCTTTTATTGCAATTATTATAGAGTTGGGTGCAAAAGAAGAGGAGGTGTGAGGTTCACGATGAGGGGTCAAGGGAATTTCAACATGGTAATACTCTCAAACGTTGGCGGCAGTGGCGCGGTGAAAGCGGTTGCGGTGAGAGGATCAAGGGGAAAGACTTGGCGTCAGATGACTCGTAACTGGGGTGCCAACTGGCAGAGCTCCGGTGATCTCCGTGGACAGAGACTCTCCTTCAGAGTTACTCTTCTTGACCGCAAAACGATGACGTTTCTTAACGTTGTTCCTTCTTCTTGGTGGTTCGGCCAAACCTTCTCTGGTCGAGGCCAGTTCCTCTGAATGGAACTCCTCGTGAAGACAGTGTCCTATTGGTTGCTCTTTCATCTTTGTAACGAATGTGGAGCTAATTTTCAACTATTTGCTTATTTATGAGCTTAGCCCTTTGTTTTTATCTGGGCAATGTTCCTTTGATCTTGATTTTTATTACTACTAAATAATTACACGTTTTTTTGTATTGGTTTGTCATTTATGTATGAGCATTCCTCAAAAGGTTACAAGAGTTTTGCTGAGTCTATAGTAATGGACATTTTTAATTGGTTTCCAATTTTACTACAAAAATTCATTCATAAATTTAAATATAATTAGAAACCTTCACCAAAACAAACGAGAAGAGCAAGTAAAATGTAAGATGATACAGAAATAACTCAAGACAACCCTTTGACAAAAACGAAGAAATAACTCTTTTCGTATAAAAAGTAAACAAATAAAAATATCATACAGAGAAATAAATATGTGATACGAATTTGGAAAAAACAATGAGCCGGCCCATGCTTTTTTCTGCTACTTTTCTCTATTTTCGATGAGTTGATTTTTCAAATACAAAATCAATAATAGTTCTGGTTAAAAAGTCAGTAAAACCAACTTTTGTTTATCCTTCATTTTCTTTGTAACTTGTATGCTTTCTGGGAGTTCAATAATAATTTAATTCCCAAAAAAATTCACATAATTGTATGACCGTTTAGCCACCTTCAGTTATTTTTCTTTATCTTCAGATTAATTAAGCTTTTTAAGAATAATCTACCAATAAAGTTGAACCAATAATTCTTTAATCAAAAGACTGACGTTACAATTACAGTCTGCAGATCTCACAGTGTGGAATAAGAACAAAAAAGTTTGTTTTAAATCTACACAAGAAAAGCAGAATAACAAAGATTTTTAAAATAGTCAAAAACATGCAAAGCCCATCAGAAACCAGACATGGATTCTTTTCATGTTCCACGGATGATAGATATAAGATTGAACAGAGCCATTAAAAAAGAAATTAACTTTTCATCAAAAGACATTAATACCCTTCCAATGCTTTCACACTCTTCTTGAACAAAGAACACAGAGCAAGAAAGAGAAGACACTCTTTTAGTCTTTAGTAAAAAGGTCTCTCTCTCTCTCTCTCTCTCTCTCTCTCTCTCTCTCTGTATTGTTCTCTCCGAAATTCTTCTTTTTTTCTATCATTGATCTTAAGGGTTTCCAGACAGTGAAGAGAAAGAAAGAGGATGAGAGGACCTCTGGGAGCTGTGATTGGAAGATACACTTCAAGTGATGGGAGTGAAAAGGATGGGATCATCAAACACAACAGAAAGTGCAGAGACATCACGTTTCTCATCATCTTCATTGCCTTTTGGGTCTCAATGATTGTTAATTCCAGCTTTGGCTTCAACCAAGGCAACCCATTAAGGTAACAATTTCCATCTTTGGTATAAAGACTTCACCTTTTCATCACACCAAAGTTTGAATCTTTGTAGTAAAAGTATGATTGATGTCTTGTTTTTGTGGGGTTGTTGTGTCTTTATGTTTCTAGACTCACATATGGATTGGACTATGAAGGGAATGTGTGTGGGAGCAAGCACCGTCACCGTGACCTTACTAAACTTGAGCTTAGGTATTGGCTAAACCCAAACCAAGTTTATGAGAGTGGTTTGAAAGATGGGGAGCATAAGCTGGCTAACGCTAGGACTATCTGTCTCTTGGATTGTCCTGCGCCTTCGGATGATACTCTAAACTGGGTCTGTGACTATCCTGACGGCGAGATTCGTCTCAAGATGAGTGATTGGGTGGACAGGAACTATGATTACTTTGAGTTTCTTACTCCTGAGATGAGGAACTCTTCTCTTCAGCTTCAGGGTCCTTGTTACCCTATTATATTCCCTAGTGTCAATGGTAAGTAAGTTTCAGTCTTTCTTTGTTTCCTTAGTACTGTTTTGTAACGAGATTTGTTTTTATTGTAGTTTATTGGAGCTGTCAGTATATTGCTCGTGCTTCGAACTCATCACTTCGTCACTGGCAGCAGATGGGTGGTGTGAGTATTGAAGAGGATATGATCATAGACAAATCCATCAGAAGGTCATTGAATTCTCGTGCCTCGGTTCTAAAGGTTAGAGACTTATCCTCTTCGCTCCTGATGGTTTTGAAGAATGTTCTAAAGTGTTTGTTGGTTGTTTAACTTGCAGCGTTATGTGGCTGATATAGGCAAGTCGTGGCCAGTGTTGATTGTGTGTGGAGGCCTTGTCCCGCTCTTTCTATCCATTGTTTGGCTTCTCCTTATTAGGCATTTTGTTGCGGCCATGCCATGGATCACTGTTGTCCTCTTCAACATGCTTTTAATATCGGTGACCATCTTCTATTACTTGAAAGGTTGGTTTAGGAAAAAAATCAAATATCTACTGTGTTTCAAGTCATTTGGACTCAATATTGTGTCATTTTTTTGTAGCTGGATGGATTGGGAATGATGCTGTAACACCTATCATCGGTGAGCATGACCCATACTTTCATGTATATGGTCGAGTAAGTTTCATCAACATTTGCTTTCAAGTACATTAAATCATGAGACCGTTAGTCTCAGTTCTCCATGCTTATTTGTATTTGCTTGTGTTCCCAGGAGCTGACTCATGTCAGAGGAGTCGCCATTCTGATGACTTTCATCTCAGTTATTGCTATCCTCACTTCAATCGCCATCATCCGCCGTATCCTCATGGCTACATCAGTCCTCAAGGTAAGTATTACTCCCTCCTTTCAGTTTAATTGTAGCTGTATAGTAAAATTTTCGTTTAAAATAAGCATTGTTTTAGATTTTCGATGTAAAATTTATTAACAATATTATCTTGTTTAATTTTCTATTGGTTGAAATATGCTTAGGTGTATAGGTAATGATATTTTTATTTTGGAAATATACAAAATTAAATATTTTTTTAATCTATGTAAATAAACTACAACTAAAATGAAAGGGAGTAGTTGGTTATTAGTTTGGCTTTTTGCTAGAAATGTCATTTTGTTATATGCATATGTACTTGTGAAATCCAGGTAGCTGCTAAGGTAATAGGAGAAGTGCAAGCGCTGATTATATTCCCAGCTATACCATACGCAATGCTCGCCATATTCTACATGTTCTGGCTCTCAGCAGCTCTCCATCTATTCAGCTCTGGTCAAGTTGTTCAGAACAACTGCAACAACACCAACTGCTGCGCGTATGATCTGGTCTTAAAGAAAGTGAACTGTGACCGTTGTTGCGGCTACAGCATACGTTACACTCCTCACATCACCATTGCAATATTCTTCCATCTGTTTGGTTGCTATTGGGCCACACAGTTCTTCGTTGCGTCTTCTGCTACGGTGATTGCTGGATCTGTTGCTTCTTATTATTGGGCTCAAGGGGAAGAAGCAGCGTCTCCGGAGATACCTTTTCTTCCTGTTTTCGCCTCTATGAAGCGGCTTGCACGCTACAACTTGGGATCAGTGGCTCTTGGTTCGCTCGTTGTCTCTTTTGTGGAGTCTGTTCGGTTCATTCTCGAAGCTATTCGTCGGAGGACAAAAGTGAGAGGGACCACACCTGATCACTGGCTTGGGAGAATGGGTTATTACACATCACGTGGGTGTCTCAAAAGCGTTGAGTGGACTCTCAAATCGGTTAACCGCAATGCCTACATAATGGTAATAGAAACTCTCTTCCTTTTAGCAAAGTGAAAGTCCATTTCTTGATAGATTGGTGTCTTGTTTCAGATTGCTATAACAGGGAAAAGCTTTTGCAAATCGTCTGCAATGGCGACAGAGCTGATCATGAACAACATTATGAGGATAGGGAAGGTTAACGTAATAGGAGATGTTATATTGTTTCTAGGGAAGCTTTGTGTGAGTCTCTTCAGTGCTCTCTTTGGCTTTCTGATGTTGGATTCTCACAAGTATAGGGATTCTCACAACAAAGTCTCCTCCCCTCTATTACCTGTCTTGGTAAAAAAAAACTTTTCTTCTCCCTCTAAGACTCATTGTAGATTCAAAAAGACATTGTAGATTATGACTTTCCCTTCTCTATGCACAGGCATGCTGGGCTCTGGGGTATGTTGTGGCTACACTGTTCTTTGCGGTGGTTGAGATGTCCATAGACACAATCATACTCTCTTTCTGTCAAGACTCGGAGGAGAATCAAGGGAATGCTCAGCACGCTCCGTCGCTTCTACTTGAAACTTTAGATAACAATGAGGAAGATGTTCAGAGACTCACCCACTGATAGAGATCCATACTGTATAAGTTTTGTTTCTTACTTAAAGAATGGTATCTGTTATCTCTCAGAAACATTATAATCATATTGTAATGTCAGATGGCTTGAGGATTCTGAAACCATAATATTATATTTCTTCCCAAAATGGTTTGGTTACATTAATGAATGGAGTGTTTGAAACAGTACACTCAAAATTTGTAATGGAATGAAGCAAAAGGATTAAGAACAAATGGGTGTTCTTATTTCTTGGCAAAACTCAACTTCTCGGGGATAACCTCATCAACGCGAATCATCATCAGGAGGCCATTATCTTCTTCAGACCAAGCAATGGATTCTCCCGACAGCAACTTGGCAATTGCCGTACGCTAAGGAAACAAAGTAAAACGAATCAGTTCAAGTTCTATTCAGAGATGAAGATAGATGAGCAGAGATGGTTTACCCGTCGTTTGCATTTGGAGTCTTCCTTGTTGTCACCCAATTTGACCCTGAGGTACTTAATAGCTGAATCATAAACAGATTAGGTTCGTTTCTGCTAGAGCAAAAAAATAGGTTCTAGGGAGATGGATTTTAAAGCCTTACATGGAATGCCAGAGAAGTTCCTAAGTTGGAGCTTGAGAAGACGAAGAGCTTCCCTTGGTTCATGTTCATTCACATTTACTGTCACGACCTCGTCTTCCTTGTAAGCCGAGCCATCGTCTTCCCTATAACAACATATTAGCATGGTTTTGAGTTTTCTCAACACTTCTTGCCAATGGAGTAAAGAAAGAGCAGAAAACTACAATACAAGACTGAAATTAAATAGTTGCGAAATTAACTGACTTGAGTTCAAGCATCTTTGCTACGGATTTGTCATCTGCATCCCTAGCTTTTTGTCCGAAAAAGTGTCCCTATTGTATTGTGGAAGATATCAAATAGTTATTAGATATAACACAAGAAGACACTGATCACTTTCAATCCAAATTGTACCTTCTCCACGAGTCTGTGCGCTCGCTCGGTTTCTCCTTTGGAGAATGCTTCTACAGCCTGCCAAATAGAAAGAGGTTTTTAGTTATGCCACCATCACATCATGGCAATCACATTCTTGTTATCTAAAAAACTTACAGCTCCGTAGTATTCTTTCATCTCCTGCAAATTCTCGTGCACTGCTTTACGATGTGCCGTGTATTCATTTTCATCATCTTCATCTATCAAAGAGAGAAACGTAGATAGTTTAGCAGACTCTTGAGAAAGGAGAGACTCTGTCACGGTTACCTTCTTTAGATGTATTTGTTGATTGTATCACAGTAACAACACTCTCTTGAAAAGTGTCTTCCAGAGGTTCAAAAACAAGACGGCCGGCAACTCTTGCTCTCCTTTCTCCAAATCGTCGAGTTACTTTTGGTACTTCCTCATATCTTTCTGCACCAGAGAACAAAGCTTCTAACACTTCCTTTTCAAGACCACTATTGTTCTTGCCTCCGTCCTGTGAACCTGTTACGGTTCTTGCTTCACCACTGCTGCATCATCACAGAGATAAATTTGAGGAGGAAAAATATCAAAAGGATCAGCAATGGAGGGACTAGAAAAATCTTACCTCTGAGGATCAACTTGTGAAGTCTTTAAGTGAAGGGAAACAAACCAAGTAACCAAGCAGAGTTAGATTTATAAGAAGACGGTATTCTAATATTCTTTAACAACGACCAAACTGAAAGTCATAATAAAAGCTCACAACTTCATTAGAGATTCCAACATCAGCATGCTTCTTGGTATCAGACAAGTCAAGCAGTTTCTCCGTACTCTGCAATATCATTAAGAGTGGATGCCAAATCAACAAGTTACAGCACAAAGATAAGGCAGGACCTGTTCAATACTTACAGGAGCCAAATGCCAAGAGCTATAAAGATACCACTAACAATCAAGTGAATACAAATTAGAGACAATAGGAATGTGAATGCGCTTTTTGACTCTGGCGAGAAAGAGAAAAAGGATTTAGGCTATGCTTTCTTTAAACCCTCCAGTTTAGAGATTAAGATTAATTTATGGAAGTTGATCTCTCATTAATCATAAACCTGATGTAAAAACAAATCTTAAACTAATTAATAAATCCAACATAAAAAGGGGAAAAAATCTAAAAAGTCTAATATAAAGGAAAACACCAAAATCTTAGTTAGAAGAGTTTAATAACAAATCTTATCAGATTGAAAAGTCAATTTCATCTCAAACTTAGTCAGCAAATAGTATTAAAGCACAAGAAATGGATTCTCAAAGTAGCTCAAATAAAAAGTGATGCAACTATAAAGTTCACAGGTCATAATTTAGAGAGCTTCAAGGTATGGGAGAGTATAATATAATGCAGCCAAGAAAGGCTAAAAACATATTATAAAAATATTTAAAGACAAACACGAAGGTATCTTATGCAAAAAGCAAATTAAAGAAACAAATAATACACTACTTGCTTCAGAGCTAAGGGAACTGGCTTACCTTCATCACATCATATCCGCATACGCCTGACAGTTTAGTGAAAAAGAAGATAAATTTTAGCAGCTAAGATCATGAATGATGTCAAAGCAATTATCAAAGTAGAGAATGCTTACCAAGAATCTGCTGAATAACCTCAGGGCTAGCTTGAAAGCCTTCTCCGAGCATCTTAGCAATAAACTCCTCAACATCAGTAGGTGCCCTGCTTACGTTTCCCTCACTGCTTCTTGGCAATTCTTCTTCACTCCATATCTCAGTTTCAGGAATATCCCTTGCGTCTATCTTCATCGGTTTAACTGCTTCTTGGCGAGCATTTGATTCAGGCATGCTTCTTCTAGCATACTCCTTTCCAATAACACTTGAAACAGTACCAACTGATACAGAACTTTTCTTCGGCCTCCATACTTTGGCGGCGTTGCTATCATTCTCTCGTGGCTGAACTTTCTTGGGAACGTAGACATGAGTTGGCTTTGAGGTTGCTCCATTCGTTTTCACTTGGTCACTTTGAGGCGTCTCTTTGGTGGTCATGGCGAAGAGAATCTCACCAGCTTCATGGACGTTCTGGCTAGCTTGGCAGTAGGCAGCAGCAATGTCGTCGAGAGAGAAACGAGAGCCAAAAGCATCGAGAAGGACTTGCAGGCTTCTCGAATCTGGATCACTGTGGGAAGAGCTTGCAATCATTGACATGTCTCCTCCTCCTACCAAAAAACGAATGGGTCGATGAGCAAACAAGTCTGGTAGTGAAGCTAATTGGAGAATGCTGAGTAAAAATGTTCTCTACATAACATCCAAAATAGAATATGCACTAAAAGCCGTCCTCTGACTGGGTAACTAAAAGCAGAACATGGTTTTGTAATTATGTCCGAAAAAAAGAAGAAAACTTTGAATATACATTTGGCTACCCAAAAAAAAAAAAGCATTGAACAAACACCTGGCAGGCATAATCTCCGACCAAAATGAAACTTACTTAATGTAATGGCGAACAGCACAGTTGCCACTAGGAAAGCCAATCAAGCAATCATTTTTGCAGTTGTAATGTAATACAAGTGAAACAAATCAATGGCACAGTGACAAAAGAGAGGAAAAAATAAATAAAAACACGATTTTTACTCGTTATAATCAAAATACCCACAGCGCAAAATAGAAGAAAGCTAAGAATGTGAAACCTTTAAAAACAGCATAAAAAAAGAAGAAGAAAGGAATAAAGGAATCTTTTTTTTTTTTTGATAGAGAAGCAATCCGAACTCGTTTCGAAGAGAAAAGAGTAGAATGTAATAGTTATCGCTTACCACCGGAAACACAGGGTAGCGATGTAGGTCGGAGGAAGGTTTTGAGCCACCGGAGACGTAAGGGAGTAGAGCCTAGAGGGCTATTCAATCGACAAACTGATAATTGGTTAAGACCGAGACTTCGTGAAGTGGACCGGAGAAGAAGACTAGAGAGATAAATTTTGCCAGCGATGTTATAAGTAGACAAATGTAAATCGGTGCAGGACTAGGAGTGTTTTGTCAAAAGCGTTTTCCCCGAAACTTCACTTACATTTAACTCTCCATTAGATGTTTTAATGTTTCCCAATAAGGTAAAAATCAAATATTAAGACTTTTTTGAGACTCAACACATTTTAATGACCTTAGTTAATAGAGCAGATGTATATTAAATCGATACACTGATAAAAGATACTTAGGAGTTTTCATAGAGTCGAATTGCAGAAATGAATAATAATTTGAACTAGATTTTGACCCGCACGCCTGTGCGGGTGTATTTTTTTAAAAAAATATGATGCTATTTGATTTTTATGTCACTATTTAGGGTTGGGCAAAAACCTCAAATTCGAAGAATTGAACCGATCCCAATCCGAATAAGTAATACTAAATCCGAACCGGAATTGATTAAATATCCGAATTATTCAAAATTTTGGTATTTGAAGAACTGAAATCTAATCCGATCCGAACCGAAGTATTTTGGGTATCCAAAATAGATTTATATACTAATATATACATTAATTATTTTTAGATTTTATATATATAAAAACATCCAGAATATATATGATACTTTTTAGTTTGCTTAAATGCTTGAAAATATATACAAATAATCAAACGTAAATATCTTAGATAGTTAAAATATACTCAAAACTCCAAAAATACTTTAATAATTATTAATTCTCTACCAAATATTTAAATCAAACCTATTTAAATTGATTATCCAAATCCGAACCAAATCCTCAAAGATCTGAAATGAACACGAAATCCCAAAAAGACCTGAAAACGATAACGAACCCGAACGCCCACCCCTAATCACTATTGTATATATATATATATATATCTTATATGTGTCATCATAGGTTACAAAATATGTGTTATCATATAATTAATCATATTTTATAAGTACCATCAAATAAGTTTTCTTATAATTAATAATATTTTATACGTACAATGATATAAATAATCACATAAATTATATTTTAAAATTTAATGTGAAACATAAAAACCATAATTTAAGTTGGTGTTTGAAATTGGGCTTTGTATTGTATTTTTCTTATATATATTGAAAACATTTTTATAATAGTTATTGAAAAATATGTTAGTAAAAATGAAATTTTGAATATATGTTTATTTTTGAATGAATTTTTGATATAAATCAATTTTAAATTATTATTTTGATTTGAATATATATATTATCAAGTAACATAGACTTATTACTTTTTAATATAATGTAATGGACTTCCAATTTTTTAGTAGCATAAGCCCATTATTTTTTTCTAACTTACTACTATCCATGTTTCCAAACAATACTATTTTTTAACTACTATCCATATTGTCAAACAATCTCAATGTGTACTTCAACTTTAATAATATAGATTTCATAATTTTGTGAAAACGATAAAGTAAAACATTCGGTCAAAAGAAAAAAGTATCATTACATGTGAGGATGTAGTCTAGTCCTTTATGTTTTTATTAATTATGGAGCAATCCTCCGTAGTTTTGTTATTTATCCAAATAAGCACATTTATGTTTAGTATTGACAAAGTAGCCCCTCTTGTTTCATTTGAATTCTGGTAATCTCACACTCCTATTGTTGTTCTCATCTACTTTTTCCCCAAATAGTTTATAGATCTACATTTCGAGTAATTTTTTTGAATTTTAGTTTGAGTCTTTTTGCTGGTAAACTATAGCTTTGAAGGGGGTTTATTGCAGAGCAAAGTATGATGGTGTCGAGAGGGATAAGTGGTCAATGAGGATTCTCTGGGGCTGTGCACTCGGAAGTGCAGTTGGTAATGTATCTTCTTGGACCTTTCGATCCGTTTTCTTTAAAGCTTTTTTCTTATGAATTTATTGTAGGTGGTTGCTGTAGAAAGACAAACCCAGAACAGAGCACGTGCTTTGGCTGAAGGTTTGAGAGCTGGTGATGCCTGATAATACTCTCTGAAATCTACCAAGTGCTGTGTTTATTTTTACATGGATACACTATATAATAACATCTTGTTCCTAAGATGGTTTTTGATGCACTTTCTTGTTGGCAACTAATCCTAAAACGAGTTCGAAAACTTGAACACACAATTTGTGTTATGGAATAAAGCACCTTCTTACCTTTCTCCTTGGACTCATGCTATGTTTGTGAATCACTCTTTTTTTTTTTGCTTTCACGGTATGTGTTTTCTTTAAAGAATATCACTTCCTATAAAAACCATGAGGGATTCATTATTTGAAAAATGTACAAGCAGGATCAGTTTATTTCATAGGATTAACAAAAAAAAATGGCAAAGGGACACCAAGGCAAATGCTTTGGACTCCTCCTGTTACTATGCCTCTTTAGTTCAACTTTGGCACGCAGGGTTCTCAAGGATCTCTCAATGAAGCTAGATATGAACCATGTTGTGAAGCCTAGTTTGAGCGTGCAAGATCATGAGATGTTCAATGTAGAATCTGAGCACATAGTGAAGCCTGACCATAAGCTGCAGTCCATGCCGGGTGAACCGGAAGAGCCTGAGGACAGGATCATGCCTGATCGCAAAATGCAATCCATGCCGGGTGAACCAGAGGAGCCTGAGGACAAGATCATGCCTGATCATAAACTGCAATCCATGCCCGGGGAACCAGAAGAGCCTGAGGACAAGGTCATTCCTGATCATAAGCTGCAGTCCATACCGGGTGAACCAGAAGAGCCTGAGGACAAGGTCATGCCTGATCATAAGCTGCAGTCCATGCCGGGTGAACCAGAAGAGCCTGAGGACAAGGTCATGCCTGATCATGAACTGCAAACCATGTGGGGTGAGCTAGAAGAACCTGATCCTAAAACTATGCTCGATCACAAAGAAAAGCCTGATCATAAAGTGCAGTCCCTGGCGAGTGAACCAGAAGATCCTGACCAAACAGTTAAGCCTATGGGGTATGGTGAAGGTAGGGGCTTTGGACATGGCGGTGGCTATGGGGAAGGCGGTGGCTATGGAGAAAGCGGTGGCTATGGAGAAGAAGGTGGCTATGGAAGTGGCTATGGAGAAGGTAGTGGCTCAGGCGAAGGGATTGGTATCGGCGTAGGAGGTGACTCTAGTGGTAGTGTACCAAGTGTAGTTGTCCCAAGCATATCAATCCCTCCCATAACGGTTCCAGGCGCACAGATTCCCGGTTTTATGATTCCAGGGGTCAGGGTTAATCCTGGTTATGGTTCTGGGGGAAGCCAAACCGGTGGTTGCACCCCAAGCGTACCATACTACCGCCCACCTATATACCAACAACCACCAAGCTGTTCCCATTGTGCACCTTTCGTTTCAGGACAAGACAAGCACATGTCAGACAAAGGAACTATGACCGAAGAAGCTCTTGCACCCACTTCAAACGAGATGCTCGTCTAAGCTTTCAGTGTCCATAGAAACACAAAAGTATAATAAAATCACTCATAAGGATATATATATCGTATTTTGGTTTGATAAAAGCGTCACATTAAGTTGAATAATCCAACGTTACCAACACAAAGTTTTAAATAAATGAAGACCAGAAATAGTAAAGAAGCAGGCAACTAACTGGAACTGTAATTGAATTGCCTAATATTGATTTATAGTGTGACATGATCATCGCTCGTGCCATGGTCATGATGATCAATCATTCTCGGAATCATCATTACAGCAACGATGACAAAAAAGACGTAGAAAGAGCACAAGACAAAAAGACTTGGCTTCACGTAACTTTTTGTTCACTATTTTGATCGTCTCTCTGGTTTAATAGGCCGGCTCATAAACCCAACCCAGTCAAGCTGTATATTATAATATTAAAAAAAAATACGAATAATATTGTGAATTTTGTTTTATTAAACCATATTCCCGAAACGACGCCGTTCAACATCTTTGTTCATAAAGCGATTAGCGAAGGAGACGAACGAAGAACAGGCACAGAGAGTGTTTTGTGTCTGGTAATGGATCGGATTCTGAAGGCAGCTCGAACTTCCGGTTCGCTCAACCTTTCCAATCGATCTCTCCGGTTAGATCCCCTAGCTTCCATTGTTTTTTTCTTTTTCTTTTAAGTTTTCGAAATTGGATAGAATGTGACTAGATGCATCTCCAGTAGATGACGAGTCTCTCTTTTTTTTTTTTGTTTTTTTAAACTTGTAAATACTTTTATAATTCAAAAGATTTTGATCCTCTCTGTTGCTTAAGATCAGATCTTGTATGGTCACGAGATCCCATTGTATATGAGAGCTGCTGCAAAGTCTTTTCCTTTCACCACTGTTTATTGATTTGAGAGGGTTGTTTCAATTTTGCAGGGAGGTACCTACAGAGGTTTATCAATGTCTGGAAACAACCGGAGAAGGGGAGAACTGGTGGGAGGTGATCAATTTATATCATTTTCTCTAATGCATTCTTGTTATGTCATCAAATTTCTTGAAATGTTTTAAGTTTCCTCCATCTTGCACATTGTAGGCGGTTGATTTGCAGAAGCTTATTTTGGCACATAACGAAATCGAGGTTTTAAGAGAAGATCTTAAGAACCTTGCTTGTTTGGTTGTGTTAAATGTCAGTCACAACAAACTGTCGCAACTTCCTGCTGCCATTGGGGAGTGAGTGTTTTCTTGAGCTTTCTTGCTAGCTTCCATTGTGTTCACTTTGGTAATAATGGTCAAATGCTCTCTCATTCGTAGGCTTACGGCGATGAAGTCGTTGGATGTGTCCTTCAACTCCATCTCAGAACTTCCTGAGCAAATTGGTTCTGCAACTTCTCTTGTCAAGTAGGTTATCCTGGCATATAATTAGATTAGGGCATTGGATTCACTAAACTTTCGCAGCTCATAATTGATTTAAATTTCTTGTGATGGTTTCAGGCTTGATTGTTCAAGCAATCGGCTTAAAGAACTTCCAGAATCTCTTGGAAGATGTTTAGACTTATCTGATTTGAAGGTTGTTCTCTGTTATTTTTGGATCAGTTGATTTTTTTAAAACTTTCTCTCATATTTTTCATGGCAATGATTGTGCTTTTACTATAATCCACAGGCCTCAAATAATCAAATTTCCAGTTTGCATGAAGACATGGCCAACTGTTCCAAATTATCCAAGCTGGATGTGGAGGTATGAGAGTGGTGTCTTTTTCTTTCTCTAACTTATAGTGTCGACCTTTTTTTTCCCGACGAAATTAGAACTTTATTAATCTTGAAAATACATAGTTAGAATGCAAGTATGGAATAACCAAGGGCAGTATAGCCTTCTGAAAGAAAGAGAAGGCAATGGTTTTCATAGATAGATGATTTACCAATGTAATTTATGCTTGTTGCAGGGAAACAAGCTCACTGCGCTCTCTGAGAGACAGATAGCATCGTGGACCATGCTTACAGAGCTTAATGCATGTAATGATATTCAGTTTTTTATTCTGCGTTTTCTTATATACTGAAAGATTGTGGGGACACACGTTAATATATTTTCACTCTGCAGCTAAGAATATGTTGGTTGATCTGCCACAAAATATCGGAAGCCTTTCACGTCTTATCCGGCTTGACCTTCATCAGAACAGTAAGTCAAATCTGAGGAGATAACGTTTCTGTAACTCATTCCTTCTATGTAGTTGCTGAGTTAATTTTCTTATTCGATTCATGCAGAAATCTCGTCTATCCCACCATCAATAGGCGGTTGCTCTTCTCTTGTGGAGTTCTATTTGGGGTCATTCTCTACTAACTGTTTCTTAAGAAAGATTTGTTTGGTCCTACATGGTATCTAATTAGAGACTTTCACTACTGACATTCTCTTCTCTGTACTTTATGCCAGAATGAACTCACTATCGACATTACCAGCAGAGATTGGAGATCTGTCACGTCTAGGAACACTTGATCTTCGTTCTAATCAGGTATTGTGCTCATTTCTTGTTTTCTGACATTCTATGTCATTATATAATCCTTTATATAGTGACAATCACTATCTTTTAAATAATGGCCTGCACTCTTGTGATTTCTCCTGATTTTCAGCTCAAGGAATATCCAGTTGGAGGATGTAAATTGAAGCTCTCGTACCTTGATCTCTCAAATAATTCATTGACAGGATTGCATCCTGAGCTCGGTACTTGCCATTTTTGCATCCCCTGCTTGTTAATGAATTTACATATGACATCATTAAAATAGCAATTAGCATAATGATTCTTGTTCTCTCCTTTTCTTGTAGGAAACATGACTACTCTGAAAAAGCTTGTGCTTGTTGGCAATCCTTTGAGAACCCTTAGAAGGTAAATTTTAACTCTCCCATTGTCTGGTTTCTTGATTCCTTGGTGTTAGTTTGATTGCTACTTCAAGAGACCAATATTTCTTTCGTTTTTTGACTCTTCAGCACGTTAGTAAATGGTCCTACAGCTGCTCTATTAAAGTATCTTAGGAGCCGTCTATCTAATGGTGAAGGTGCATTAGTCCAACCATCACTCTTTCTCTCTCTCCCATCTAAGAGGTTGTGGCTAACTGTTAGAAGTTTCCATTTGTAGAAACTAGTGCAAGCACTCCGACGAAGGAGAATGTAATTGCTTCAGCAGCTCGTATGTCCATATCTTCAAAGGTAAGTGAAATCACAGATCTCAGCACCATCCTAAAAAGAGTTCTATATTTGTAAGAGAAAACAGGAATTCATGTTCTTAATCGATTGACGCTGAACACAACTCCAGGAACTTTCTCTGGAAGGTCTCAACTTGACTGCTGTCCCTTCACAAGTTTGGGAGTCTGGTGAAATCACGAAAGTTAATCTTTCTAAGAACTCTATCGAGGAATTGCCTACTCAGCTTTCTTCTTCTGTTTCCCTACAGGTAGTTTTCCATAAACACACTTTCTATATACAAAACCTGTTATGGTTGCTAAAGATTTCATATTATCTTTGTATTTGCAGACTTTGATTTTGTCAAGGAACAAGATTAAAGACTGGCCCGGTGAAATCTTGAAGTTACTTCCCGGTCTTGTGTGCTTGAAGTTGGATAACAATCTCCTGAAGCAGGTTGGTGATGCTTGTGGAGAAAAGATTTAAAGAGTTGACTATAGCTTCCACTCTAGAAGACGCTAACCCATCACCTTACTTTTTTCATTTGCTTGTAAGATTCCACTGGATGGGTTTCAAGCAGTCTCTGGGCTTCAGATTCTCGACATAAGTGGTAATGCAGCTTCATTGAGCATCAAAGAGCATCCCAAGTTTTCGCACATGCCACAACTACAAGAGCTTTATTTGAGGTTGGTTATTGTACGTTACATCATCCATTGCCCATTTAGTTACTGTTCGCTAGTTTAAGATGTTACTTCACTTGACAGCCGAGTCCAGCTGTCTGAAGTCCCTGAAGATATCCTCAACTTATCTAACCTGCTTATCCTTGACTTGAGCCAGAATTCACTTCAATCGATTCCCAAGGTATGTTTGCTATAAGCTGTCTACTTTGTGGTTTATGATTTAGTGGAAATTGTATCAGTCAGCTAATTAACCGAAGTGTTTTTTTTTTCTCAATCAGGATATCAAGAAGATGACTTCACTCAAACATCTGGACATATCCAACAACAACATTTCAAGTCTTCCTCCAGAACTGGTAAGCCGCCTTTCCTTCTACCTGGAACATAGAAATTGCATTAAAATTTTCTGATGACAAAATCATGTGTTGTTTCTTAGGGTTTGCTTGAGCCAACACTTGAGGTTCTAAGGCTTGATGGGAACCCATTAAGAAGGTATTTTCTTCCTTCCATTTAAAATCAACTCAAATTCATTCATCATACAAACAACAAGTCTGATTTATCTTTCCCTTTTCACCAACATTATTGAAAACAGCATCAGGAGACCCATTCTAGAAAGAGGAACAAAAGCGGTCTTGAACTACCTGAAAGACAGAATTCCAGTTTAGTAGATTCTACAACATGAACATAGCAATATATTCATATATGTTGTTTCACTGTTTGTAACATTTGTGTGTTGTGTGACCAAATTGATTCTTATTGGTGAGAGATGAGACCCACTTGTGTAAGAGATCTTGCTTTTGTCTCCAGTGACTTCAATAGAAAAAGACTTTTACAAACTGGTTGGTTATTGATTTCCCCAACCTCATTGTCAAATGCTAACATCATAAACTTTGAGAGTTTTGGCGTTTAATTTACAACCACAAACTAGACAAGGACGAAGACGAGGACTAGTTAAAGCCCCAGAAGATTCTGCAAACTCTCTCTCTCTCCACGACAGAGAGGAAGCATCGCCACAAAAGTAAGAAGCTTAAGAAGCAAGACACTGAATTTTATATTCCTCTTCACACGTCTTTCATCATTCTCTTATAAAACAAAGCTCCTTTTAGACTTTTTGGTTTCATTTTGTTGATTAGTGGCGATAAAGTCAATAGCTTTTGCGTTCCAGGTAAGCTCCTCGCGCATTCACATTACTCTTCTTCCTCTTCTTCTCGATCAAATCAATTAGGGATTGCTCTGTTTTGGTACTCTGTTTTTTTTTTTTTGCAGGTAAAAATTCTGAAGAAATCTGGTGGGATTGATTCCTTAGCGATCTGACCCCTTCTCATGATTAGTTTTCGATCTTCGAATAGACCAATTGCGAAACTCTCATCTAAAACTCCCTTCTCCTATTCGATCTCTTATCTCTTCTTACCATCCAACGTCTTCTTCATACGCTACTTCAACTGCTCTAGATTTCGTCTCAAAATCTGTCCTTTATAATCCTTAAAGTCTCAACCTTTCGTTTCCTTAGCTTGAATCCTCTCATAAAGTCTCGTCCTTTACGTTCGATTCTGAAAACTCTGTTCTCATAGTTATGGCTGGCGGAAACTGGGTTGTTTCGTTTGAGGATCTTCCTTGTCATTTGATCTTGGAGGTGTTGACATCTGGGAGGCTCAATGCGTTTGATCTGCTCAGCTTGGAGCTGACCTCGAAGAAGGTTTTCGGAGGGAGCTGCTTTGGATTGTACCCTTTCAAGTTCAGGTCGCTGGCTGATTACGCGGCGTCTCAGCTCTGCTCTGTGCATCCTGTCTATGTGGGAATGGGGTTGGCTACGCAGAAGGAGCTTTTCGCTAATTGTGAGGGGAACTGGAAGAGGCTTTTGAGGTTCTTGCAGTCTGTTGAGCAGTCCTCAGATATGGTTGAAACCTCTGCAGGCAATGTACGTTTTCGTTAACTGAGTAAAGGATAGGAGTATAGCTCTGAATGATTTGGCGAGTTCTTGGTTTAGAAGTTACAAATGCGTTTGTTTTCATAATGCTTTGTGCAGATGCAAGTTACAACGGGAAGGTATCACACGTTGCTAATCAACAACTCAAAGGTTTACTCTTGTGGGTCGAGTTTGTCTGGTGTTCTTGCTCATGGACCAGAAACTACTCAATGCGTTGCGTTTACCCCTGTGGAGTTTCCCTTCTCTGCTCAAGTGGCTCAAGTCTCAGCCACACAGAACCATTCTGCTTTTGTGTTGCAGTCTGGAGAGGTTGGTTGCTTCTGTTTCTATAAAAACACTTGTCCTATTGAGTATGTATGCTTACTTGAAAACCTGCACAGGTTCTCACATGTGGGGATAACTCATCGCATTGCTGTGGTCACTTAGATATAAGCCGTCCAATATTTAGGCCTAAGCTTGTTGAGGCTTTGAAGGGAACTCCTTGTAAGCAGGTAAAAACTGATACCAACTGTATCTAAATTGAGTTAATAGAACATTCCTGATCTCATCTCCTGTACCAGGTTGCTGCAGGGCTTCACTTCACTGTGTTTCTATCAAGGGAAGGGCGTGTGTTTACATGTGGATCAAACACACACGGACAGCTTGGTCATGGAGATACCTTGGACAGACCAGTACCCAAAGCTGTCGAGTTTCTTCAAAGCGTTGGCCCTGTGGTGCAAATCTCAACGGGACCGAGCTATGTTTTAGCTGTGACACAAGATGGCTCGGTGTACTCGTTTGGCTCTGGCTCTAGTTTCTGTCTTGGTCATGGAGAGCAGCAGGACGAGCACCAGCCGCGTGTTATTCAGGCTTTTAAAAGAAAAGGTATTCATATACTCCGTGTCTCTGCAGGGGATGAACACGCCGTGGCACTTGATTCCAATGGCCGTGTAAGTTCTTTGTTTCCATCTCTCTCTCTATGTCTCCATTTGGTTTTGAGAAAGCAGAAGAATCTTGTTTTGATTGTTCTTTGAACTCTTAGGTATACACATGGGGTAAAGGTTACTGTGGTGCTCTTGGGCATGGAGATGAAAACGACAAGATCACTCCTCAAGTTTTGGTCAGTCTCAACAACTGCCTCGCTGTCCAGGTTAGATCCTTACATATGTTGATTGCTCCCATGTTCTAAACGTGGTCAGGAAGGTCCTTATCATGACTCTGCTTTGGCTTGCAGGTGTGTGCAAGAAAGAGGAAAACTTTTGTGTTAGTTGAAGGTGGATTGTTGTATGGATTTGGGTGGATGGGATTTGGAAGCCTAGGGTTCCCTGACAGAGGAGTTTCCGACAAGGTCCTGAGGCCAAGAGTGTTGGAGTGTCTGAAACAACACCGTGTGTGTCAAGTAAGCACGGGTTTGTATCACACCATTGTGGTGACTCAAGGTGGTCGCATATTCGGATTTGGGGATAACGAGAGAGCGCAGCTTGGTCACGACTCGCTCCGTGGCTGCTTGGAACCTACCGAGATCTTTCTTCATTGTGGCCGTTCTCGTAGCCGACTTTGTTGATCATCCAAGAGGTAAATAAAACAAGCATGTTTGTACGAACCGGCTTGAGATTGGGTTAACCGGTTAGTGTCTTTTGTATGATTTGTATCTCTTTGATTTTTTTCTTAGTCCATGACTGTATCAAAGATATTTCCGGTTTGTTTGTATGGAAGATACTTTCAGTATGAATTGTAATTGATTGGGAATGACGTCGATCCACCTTTATCTCTCCATAGAAGAAATACATAGTGCAATAATTGAGGATGTCATAAATGGGTAGTTGGAAATAATGATGGTTTCCTAAAACAGAAAGTGTCGGTTACTAAAATCGTCGGTGCATTAGGTTTTATTGTAATGTGTTTTGGAAGCTCATTAGAAAGAGTTATGCTCCGCTTAGGGACTAGTGGTTATTGACTTATTGTATTCTTGATGAAAACACGCACACACCAAAAGGTTATGGGAAGGAAGAGTGATGAACAATGTCTCTCACTTGGAACGCAAGCAAGCACAAGTAATGTTCAAAACAGAACCAAGTTGTGCTCTGGACGGGGATTGAACCACACTATTTTTCTCAAGTTAGCTCATGTTTGTACTGTATCAAATCATTGTGATCGCTCAACGTGGTCGCTTTTTTGGGTTAGGAGATAAGCTTAATCATGACTGCTTGAGGAGTTAGAAGAATGTTTCTGAATTATGGCCGTTCTCATAGTCGACATTGTTGATCCAAGATAGGTAAATAAATTAGCTCGCTTTTGTATGAACCGGATCAAAACCGGTTGATGTTTGATGTTTATAGTCGAAGATCATTTCGGTTTGGTTCGTAGCTCTAATCGCTGTGTATCATTCATAGACATTCCTTGTTTGGAATCTTTGGATGTGTTAAAAAGGGAAAATTCCAACGAGCAGAGTCTCAGAGTAATTGATGGGAATGACGTGGATCCAACCTTACATCCACAAGAAATTGATTAACGTTGATCTAACTTTCCCTTCATAATAAATCGTGTCGGTAACTTTACAAAGGCGAAATACATAATCGGAAAGGGGAGTTATCGAGGATGCAATTAGTAGAAATCTCACATTAAATCATAAACAACCTTGTTTATCTTATCAATATGTTTGATAATTTTATCATTTTCAGTTTGTTATTGTTTTCATCGAATAGATCCATAATTTCTTACGATTAAATTGAAAGAACTACTATAGATTTTTTTAACGCTAAATTATTATAATACTAGGGTCGGCCCGCCCTACGGACGGGATATTAGTTAATTTGATATTCACTAAATGCTCGAGTTGAAATTTGTTTTAAGATTCAAGAATTCGGTTATCTGTTATGTCTTACTTATTAGTATGCGGTGGTATAGTTGTTTTTCGATTATTTTTGCTTTGGTATTGTATCAAATTAACTAATTGTCTAACTCATAATTATAGATGTACAAATGTGGATTTGTGATAAAGTTTGATGACAATACTGTTTTTTTTAATTCTTATTCATAGTGGAGTGTGCATGTGTCAGAAAGAGGTCTATAACAACTTTTATGTTTTTGTGTATGGATTTTAAATATATATCATTTTGTATAATGCATACTTGTTCTACAACATTTGCTTGTAAACTAAAAAAATTGTTTTCTATATTTTTAAAAAAGAAAATATTTAGTCTAGAATATAACATGCACATATGTATTGACTATATATAAAAGTTGAGTGTTATTTTAAAATGACATATGTATAGAGATTTTTTAACCATTACTTCACTGACACAAAACATTTATAACTGTAAATACCTTCTTTTAAAAGCAAAACTAATAAAAGCGTATACAACAAATGTATTTTGATATATATTATATGCATCAAGTTATAAAGGTTGGAAACATTGCAAAACTGTTTGGAGCAAAGTTTTTAACTTCACGATTTTCATCTTGACGTCAGTTCAGTGTCGGCCCTCGCCACAAGCAGAAGAAGCATGGGCTTCCAGCTGACATGATAATAAGTATTTTCGCGGCCACATGTTTATAAAAAATGACTTTAGCCTAGTGGTTCTAAGAGAAATTACCAGTGCTATAAGTGCTGGGTTCAATTACCTTTAACTGCATTTATTTATTTTGGCCCTAAATATAAAATGGGACACATGTCACTCCCAAAACACACGAATTGATGACGTGGCTTCACGGGAGAGAGGCGAACATTTCTTTATATATATAGATTATTATAATTATAAAAAAAAATAAATAGACGATAAGACACATTATATTGATATAGTTGCCTTAGACAGAAATATAAATATCTCAATGTACCACTACTACTGGGAACCAAAAGATTTGACAGAAATATATAATATCAAAAGATACTACTAACATATTACAGAAACCATAAAAAATGCTACAATTATATAGCGTTAGTGAAAAAGAAATTAGTACTTTTTCTAACGTGGCACGTTAAAATATCGTATCATTACAAAGATAGACTAAACAAACGACAAGTAGTTGGATTTAATCAAGTTGTTTATTGACTAGATTTTGACAAAATGGTAAAAAAAGAAACGGATAAGAACACGTCGGACATTGGTCTTATCTAAAATCCAGAATCCAAGTCATCATCACGTGGAATCACCTCCTATAAATATTCTCTTACATCAACACTTTCTCCTCACCACCACAACAACAACAACAAGCACAAGAACAAAAGATTCAAACAAAACTCAAAAGATGTTGGCTATATTCCAGAAAGCTTTCGCTCACCCACCGGAAGAGCTCAACAGCCCGGCGTCTCACTCCTCCGGCAAATCCCCAAAACTCCCCGGAGAAACCCTCTCCGACTTCCTCTCCCTCCACAAAGACACAGCTTTCTCCATGACCTTCGGCGACTCCGCCGTCTTAGCCTACTCTCGCCCCCAAAGCTCTCTTCGCCAGAGGCTCTTCTGCGGTATAGACGGCATCTACTGCACCTTTCTCGGCGCGTTAACCAACCTCTGCACGTTGAACCGACAGTACGGACTCACGGGGAAGAACACGAGCGAGGCAATGTTCGTGATCGAAGCTTACCGAACGCTCCGAGACCGCGGTCCTTACCCTGCTGATCAAGTCCTCAGGGGGTTAGAAGGAAGCTTCGCCTTTGTCGTCTACGATACTCAGACCTCCTCTGTTTTCTCGGCTCTGAGCTCTGATGGAGGAGAGAGTCTTTACTGGGGGATCTCTGGCGATGGATCTGTTGTGATGTCTGATGATGTGAAGATTATAAAGCAAGGATGTGCTAAATCTTTTGCTCCTTTCCCTACTGGTAAGTCAAAAGGCACAAGTTTTTCATGAAAGAAACAACATTTGTGACTTGTGAGTTAGATCTGAAGTGTTTGTTTGATGATTTGTGTTTGTTTGCAGGGTGTATGTTTCACAGTGAGACGGGGCTTAAGAGCTTTGAACATCCGAGGAACGAGATGAAGGCGATGCCGAGGATTGATAGTGAAGGTGTGTTATGTGGAGCTAATTTCAAAGTGGATGCTTGTTCTAAGGTTAATGGGATTCCTAGGAGAGGAAGTGAAGCTAACTGGGCTCTTGCTAATTCCCGTTAATTTATTTTATTTTAAACTCTTTGAGTTGTTGTTCTTTCTGCTGTCTTGTTGCATTTTCTTTTTACTTACTTTGTTTTATGTAATTAGAGGGCTTTGATGCTATATCAATAAAGAAACTAAATTGCATCTTACATTGCAAAGAGCTACAGATGAACTTTATCAGTTTGCAAGAAAAATAGATAAGAAACAAACAAGAACATTTAAGCTTTTGAGCCATAAGAATGTGTTTGATGATTCTGTGAATTGGACTCTTGATGCAATATGAATAAAGAAACTAAATTGCTATGGCATCTTGCAAAAATTCAACTTTTGATAATAATATAAGAGAGAAGAACCAAAGGAACAGTGAAGACTGAAGACATGAAAATGTATTGTTTCTGAGAATTTTGGGTGCTGATTGCTTATACTTTTGCTACAGTTTTTGCAAAGAGATTTGGTTGGACTCTTTACTTGTTTAAACTCTCTAATTTGCTAGAAAAATGTCAACTTTTGATCCATAAGAGGGAAAGATAAAAACAGAGTCGAGAACAGTAAAAAGACAAAAAAAAAAGTGATGGTTGTGTGAATTTGGAAGTTTACAACAAGAAAAACTTGATCATTCATCATCCTTCCACATGTCTGCAAACTCATCAGGCTCCAGTGGGTTTGAAATCTCATGCATCTTTTTCCTCCTTTTTGCTTTGATCTTCTTTGCAAACTTCCCAGCTTTATTCCTTTTCTCCAATGCTCGGATCTGATGAACAACATTGAAAAGGAACAAACAGGTGAATCAGCAAATGAGTTCTCATCAAGCGGAAGAGAGAACACAGTACCTGGTTTGGAGATACGTAGAATGGGTTCTCGTAAAGGGTTGGACCTCCAAAGCTTCCTCCAAAGATCTTAATCGGGTTTAAACAAAACCTTGGACCAACCTGTCATCAGATTTTCATTTCAATCAACACTAACGAATCACAACTACGCAAATGATTGTTACTAGTAGGTAAAGCCAAACCTCGACAAGGGTCATTTTATCCAAACCACCACGCGCAACCTTGTCTGCCTCGTTATGAGGTACTGATATCTGAAACAGAAGATAAAAACAGACATTGACTAAGTTAAAAACCACACTGAATCAAAGTGTAACAGCAACAGTTGATCTCTGAGATGCAACCAACCTGGTAATTACGGAACCAGATATGGTCATCGACAATGGAGAAGGCAAAAACATGGTCATGGTAAGGTTTAGACTTTCTGTGTTCCTTGGGGATTCCAAATACCTGCAAGAGATAGGAAGAGAAAACTATTTAGCATGAGGTACAAACTAAGCTAACAAGGAACATAAGGGAGTGAAAATGGGAGAATGACCTGTGTTAACATCTCTTTCAAGAGTTTCCAGTGTACATCTTTATCAAAGTTAGATGAGAACGTCAAGAGAGGGCGTGATCCTTTCAGATGATTTCCAGTGAGTTTCAGCTCCTCCATTGTGTGAACTTCACCATATAGAAAATTATTGAAACATGAGATACGAACAAGAACATATAAGCTCCACCAAGAACTAATTCTGAAACAAGATAGGAGGGGTTGGAGAAGTTACCAGCATTAACCAAGAACTTAACAGAAGGTCCACTAGGGGACTTGACCATCCACATGTAAAGATCTTTATGCTTCCTACACTGAAGTCCATAACAAAATAAACGCATAACAACTTCAGTTTCTTTGGAAAATCAAGATTTTGACAGCTTACTACTTCATACAATTACAAGCAAAACCAGACATTAAGAGTAGAGTGACAAAGGAATATCATCAGTACAATATTTGTTCCATCTTCTATGTATCAAACTTGATTATAAAAGCCTCTTAAAGAAGATCAGACTACCAAAAAAGAAGGAAACTTTACCTCGAAGAACAAGCAGGAAGAAGAGCCCTTAAGCTCAACAAGCTCATTAAGAGTCGCGCCTTTACTGCTCTTAGCTTCCACCTTACTATCTTTCTTACAATGAGGCAGAAGTGAAACTATGTTCAACATCAGATGCCGATACCTTCACAAACAAATTAACAAACAAACAAAAAAACAGATACTTTATTATTCTTCTACACCATCAAACCAAACTAAACTCAAAACTCAAATCACAACTCGCTTCACCTGAAACTAATCCGACGGGAACAAGTAACGAGAACCTTCTCTTTATTCCTGAACCCAGGCGCAGACGGAGCAGACGCTTCCTTAGCTTCCTCCACATCTTCTTTCTTATCTTTCCAACCCAAAAGAGTTCTCTTAGGTCTCTCCGGAGCAGAATCGTCCTTCACCGGAGCCGCCGCTTCCGCCTCGCTGTGCTTTCTCTTCCTCCCCATTCTTTTTTCTCTAAAACAGAAACAGCGCTAAACTCTTTCTAGGGTTTTAGGACAAGAGTCAAAACCTAAAAGACAAAGCTGCCTTTAACTCACTTCACGATCACCAAAACGACAACGTTTCGTTAATACAATATGGGCCTAACTTTTTAATGGGCCTGAGGTCTGACTACAAAAAAAAAAACCAGCTGTTCGTGTCTGTAAACTCTACAAAAGATCAGTATACCCTCTGTGTAACAAATCAGTTTAAAAAAAATCGAATGAAGAAAAAAAAAGCTCGCTAAGTAACATTACAAACCTCACTCGATTTTTTTTTCTTTACCACTCTGTACACTTTTTTATCTTTTTTTTTTCTTTATAATATCAAATCCTTATGGGCAAACCAAAGTTCTGAAACGCTCTAATCTCTCCTCTCAAACCTGCAGTGACTATCACCATCCCCCAAGAAGCAGACACGTTCCCCGAGTTAGACAAATCCGAACTCAGACGGTTCCCACTTCTGTTCCTCCCAAACAGCAGTTTCTCCTCAGGCCAAGTCGCTGACATTCTATCGAAGAAGTATCCGTTCGTCGCGCTCGAAATGATCCCGTTTCTTGGACTGTTGAGTCGGTCCAGAGTTGTTGTCCCTGGTTGGTCTACAGGTGTGGGCGGATGGTTAGCTGTGGAGACTTCGTCTAAGTTGTTGTTGGCTCTGTTTTGGGTGGCTCCCCAAGACTCTGTTGAGGCCATCCCGGGCCATGAGATGGCTGCAGAGACGTCTTGGCTGTGGAAATGCTCGTAAGAGTTTGTGACTGTGACGTTCTTGTTGCTGTTGCTCTTGCTTGGTCGAGAAGCAGGGGATTCGTACTTCCATATGTACACGTTTGAATCCTCGCTCGCTGACACTACGTATTTGCCGTCTGCTGTGATTGAGGCGGAGATTTGGCTGCTCGTGTTTCGAAACCCTGTCAATAAGATAGTAGGTGTAAAAAGATTGATTACTTTTGCTTGCGAATGAAGTAACAGAAGACAAAGCTTGAAACTTTGTTTGTTTTTGTTTTACCTTTGAGTTTGGTAACTAGATCGGTCCCATCAACAACGCGGATCCGAGAGTCCGAAGATGTGACAAGCACTTCAGATGAGCTTCCAGGCACAAACTATGGTAATGAAATGAGACACAAGCAAGCAACTTTTAGTGCCGTCTCATGAACAAAGCCTCAGATTTTGCTCCTGAAGAAGTGAGTGATTCTCTCATTTACCTGGAAACCAGTTATCTTTTTCTGATGAGCTTTCTTCTTCTTGTTTTGTAGATTTATCTGGCTTTTTTGTTGCAGCTTGTTATCTAGAAGGAAACAGAAAAAAAAACACTTATGTTAACGCATAGGAAACAGCAAAAAACAATAATTACATTAACAAACTTCATTCATTTACCTGATGCAGTGTAAAGACGACAGCTACCTTTGTATGAACCAACCAAAGCTCCCTTCAAGTTTCAATAGATTTTTTTAAGAAAATTAGGAAACTGTTTAAAGCCAAAAGATACTGACTTCAAATAATAATGACATGGCAGATTTTGTTTACCTGGCCGTCTGGAGTGTAGCAAGCAGAAGTGACCATCTCATGAAGATCATACCAGTCAACTACTTGCCGATCCGGAATGCTCCAAACACGAACTTTTGCATCCAACGAACCGCTGATGAAGTATCTATCATCAACCGGATTAAATTGAATGCAAGTCACTGTCCCAATCAGTAGAGTAAACTGTTATTTAGATAAGCACAGAAAGAAACAGATTAAATTAATATTAGCTACTAACCATAATCACTGTGGGAGAATACTTTCAAACAAGTGTGGGTAGACAAGCTCCACAAACGAACTGTCTTATCCATTGATGCAGACAGCAAATCCTGAGACTTGGACCAAGCAAGGTCAAGCACATCATCCAGATGACCATGAAACGAACAAAAGGGTTTATCCGAGAGCCCAAAAACAGAATCTGGAACATATATGTTCTCCAAACTCAACGACTTTCTACTCACAGAACTCCTCCCTCTTCTCCTCGGCGACATGGTAGTCGGTTCAGGAGATCCATTACTACTAGCCAAAAGAAACAGCTCCGGTCTATCCAGCAACAGCTCTCCTCTCTTCTCAGCCTCAACCACTTGCCAAACATGAATGACGCAATCCTCGCCAGCGCTAGCGAGATACTTACCATCCAAACTAAACTTAATGCTCCAGATAGAGCCGTTATGCGCTTGAATCTCCTGCGTCTTGTACATCGCCGTGAGCTCTTTGGAAGACTTCCCGTACTGTCTGACCCTAACTCTCTCCGGCCCGTGGAAAGAAGATTCCTGAGAGTCATCCGTAGCTGAGCTCGACCTCCGACCGCCTCTCTCCGATGACGTGTCTTTATCGTCACTGCTTCGTCTCTCTTTGCTGTAACCAGTCACAACGCTCTTTATGCTCTTGAACCAGCTTCCTTTCTTCTTAGACTTTGATGTGTTATTATTATTATTATCTTTACTCTCTTCATCATCCTTTGTTGTTTTGGTTGATGCGTTGTTGTTGTTATCAGAATCCTCCACGTTCTGTCTTCTCATAAGCTCCTGAACAATGGGAGAGTGTCCCACAGACATCTCAAACTCCTCCATTGTCATCTGCGTGTCGGTCCCCACTTCCTTCACCTGTTTCCATGTACTACCCTCTTCTTGAATCTCGTTCACCACAAACTGTTTCCCGTTGTCTAGATTCTTAATAGTACACACTTCCACTTCCTCATCCACTAACACACAATCAGAACTTCCTTCTAACCGCAAGGGATCACTGACTGTTCCCACATTGCAAAGCTTAGAGTCTAAACAAGAACATGAGTTACCCTGAGGAGGAGGATGATACAGACGGTCACGATCGCTGCATTGGCTAACGGAACAATCTGACTTCGATCTCACCACGAAGGAAGAACAGCCGCCGACAGTTTCAGAGCAGTCTCCGTGATCTCGCCGGACCAGCTGATTACACGAGATCGATCGAGAAATGTCCGGACCGGAATCGGAAACGGGTTTTAACCGGGATTGAACCGGTTCTCGGTTTAGGCCCATTTCGGTTAAAAGCTTAGAGCGTCTCTCGGAGACGGAGGCGGGCTCGGAGATCCAAAGGTCGAACCTTGACGCGCCCATTGGGAACCGAGGGACGGGGAATGGGTGGTGGCGACGGCGGGGGGCACCACCACCGTCGGGGTCATGAGAGGAGGAGATCCGAGGGGAGGATTCGGAGTCGTAATCGGAGTTGGAGGCGGAGCAGGAGCAAGAAGAGGAAGAGACTAAGCGATCAAGAGAGTCGTGGAAGGGCTCCTCCTCTTCCTCCTCTTCCTCGTGGTGGTTGCTCATGGTAGGTTTGGAGAAGCCAGCGAAGGCATTCCCATCGGAAAATTCCTCCGCCGGTGATTTCGATCAAACAGAAAGACGCAGACTTTTTTTGGGGGAGAGTTAATAACAATTTGTGAAGTCAAAGATGGAAACTTTTGTGGGGATTAAGCGTGTTTTTTTGAAGAATTCGAAGAATCAGATTGTGGGTTTTCGGGAAGAAGTCAGATCCGATGAAAGGCAAAGAGAGAGAGAGAGGAGAGAGAGGTGTGTTGGAGGTTCGGAGATGGCTGTGTGTAGAAATCAATGGAGAGAGAGAACAAAGTTTTATTTTGTTTTGTTTTTTTTTACTTTTTTTTTTTCTCTTCGCTCTGTTTTAATTTCGTTACCTCTTTGCACTTTGTAGGCGCTGAAAACTTGTTTAATTTTTTGATTAGATTTTCAATATTTAATTACATTTTAATTTCCGACAATATAGAAGGTATATGATTTGTAAATTGACAATAATTTAAGTGGCCATATGTTTTGCTTACAGACCATAATAAATTGAATTTGATTTTAGAGTTTCTGTTTAATAAAAGAAAGGCGTGTAGCATACTGCCATTGTTCCAGTTTATTTAATTTTCCTTGATCGTCGATTTATTATATTTATTAACAGAAAATTTTAATATTGTATTTTCATTACATTTTTATGTATGATACGGCAAGTGTTCTTATAGAAAGCACTTCTGATAAAATGCCGACACTAGTTTTGCTGGTTTTCTGGTTCAGATAATTTATTTTGGTTTTATACAAATATTTTATTTTTTATTAATATATGTAAACAGTTAATGAAGAATAATGAATTAACAGCTAAAATCACAAAATAATTACTGTGATAGTTCGTAAAAGCAAGTTTAAAGTCAAAAATGTTCCATTCTCAGATATGCTCACCTGTTGTGAGATGGAGGAATTAAGCAGCTCAGGAGATCGATTCACGTGGGCTGGAAAGAGATGGGAAAAATGGATCAGATGCTGTTTAGATAGAAGTTTTGGCAACAAAGCTTGGCTGGAAATATTTCCAGGATCCAACCAAACCTTCATGGAGAAACGAGGTTCCGATCACAGGCCTGTTTGGTTGAAGCTGTGCGACTCTCATGAGGACAGACGAGGTCTCTTCCGCTTTGATAAGAGGTTCCTCCGACGACCTGACATTGAGAAAGAAATTAGTGAAGTTTGGTCTAATCAACATCATGCTGCAGGGACCAACGTAGCTCAAAAGATCAGGAACTGCAGAAGTATTTTAAGCCGTTGGAAAAGGAAGGAAAACTTCAATGCCAAAGATAAAATCAGGTCTCTCCAGCTTAGACTTGAATGGTTCCAATCCAAACCTTATCCTTGCCGTTTTATGGTTGATCTGATCACAAGGGATCTCTTGCTAGCCTATAAAGAAGATGAGTTGTTTTGGAAGCAAAAGAGCAGGGACAAATGGTTGGTTTTTGGCGACAGGAGCTCCAAGTTCTTCCATGATTCTGTCAAAACCAACAGATCAAAGAACCAGCTTCTTAAGCTTAAAGATAAGAACAACCATGATCAGTGGTCGGATGGTGCCAAAGCGGAAGTTGCAGTGGAGTACTTTTCTGAGCTTTTCAAATCTTCAAATCCCACCTCTTATGAACCGGCGTTTGAGAGCTTCCTACCAAGAGTGTCAGGGGAGATGAACGAGCAACTAACGAGACAGATCTCCAAAGACGAAGTGACCCTGGCCATTTTCTCTATATGTGCAGACAGTGCACCGGGTCCTGACGGAATGACCGCGACTTTCTTTCAAAAATACTGGGGGATTCTAGGAGATCAAGTTACTTCAGAGATACAGCAAGTCTTCTGTTCAGGGACCATGCCTAGGGAATGGAATCTCACATACCTTTGTCTCCTACCGAAGATATCAAATCCCGACCTCATGACTGACTTACGCCCAATAAGTTTGTGTTCGGTTCTCTACAAAGCGGTGGCTAAGATTTTAGTCAAGAGGTTTCAACCTCATCTCCACTCCATAGTCTCTGTTAACCAGTCAGCCTTCGTGAGAGATAGAGTGATCTCGGATAATATTATCATAGCTCACGAAGCTGTCCATGCTTTAAAAGGCCACCCACAGATCTCAAAGGAGTTTATGACTGTCAAAACTGACATGTCAAAAGCCTATGACAGAGTTGAGTGGAGTTATTTGAGAAGTCTGTTGGCAGCTTTGGGGTTTGACAACAGAGTGGTGCAATGGGTGATGATGTGTGTAACAACGGTAACATATTCGGTGCTCATTAATGACCACCCGTTTGGATTGATCACACCTCAGAGGGGTATTAGACAGGGAGATCCTCTTTCTCCATTCTTGTTTGTGCTATGCACCGAAGGTCTCACCCATCTCCTTAATGTGGTGGAAAGGAATGGCTTGCTTGATGGAATGCAGTTTGCTAGCGATGGCCCTTCTATCCACCATCTCCTCTTTGCAGATGATAGTCTATTCATGTGTAAGGCCTCACATGATCAAGCTACGGTCCTGAACAGAATTCTGCAATATTACGGCAAGGCTACTGGTCAAACCATTAATCTGCAAAAGTCATCCATTTCCTTTGGGAATATGGTTGGAGAAGAGACCAGAGCGCAAGTCCGAGTCATCATGGGCATTGTTAGTGAAGGAGGAACCAGTAAATATCTCGGTCTGCCGGAATGTTTCTCAGGATCAAAGGTAGATATGTTGTCATTTATTAAGGATCGCTCACAAGCAAGGCTGGACAGCTGGTACCTCAGGCAAATTTCTCCGGGAGGAAAAGAGATTTTGTTAAAATCAACGGTTGGAGGAATGCCGGTTTTTGCAATGTCTGTATTTCGTTTGCCCAAAACGGTCACCGCCAAGATATCTAGCATGATGGCTAATTACTGGTGGGGAGATGATTCAAACAAACGGAAAATTCATTGGATTGCTTGGGACAAGTTATGCTTACCTAAAGACCGAGGAGGCATTGGCTTTAGAGACCTTGAATGCTTCAATCAGGCTCTGTTAGCGAAACAAGGATGGAAGATCTTAAATGCACCTGATTGTCTACTGTCAAGGTTCCTCAAAAGCATATACTTCAACAACGGTGATTTCCTTTCAGCTACATTGGGATCTCGGCCCTCCTATGCCTGGAGAAGCATCTTATTCGGTAGGGAGTTGTTGCAAGAAGGAATTCGACACAGAGTTGGAAATGGTTCAGCGACAAAGGTGTGGCTGGATAAATGGATCGAGGATCCTGTCGAAGGACTTAGAGCCCCATGGATTAAAAACTACTCGTTTGATGTCAACCTGAGAGCAGCTGATCTCATTAACGTAGAATCAAGAAGGTGGGATGTGAACAAACTTGCAGAAATTTTTGTTCCAGCGGACGTGGAGATTATCATGAAAAATCAGCCGGTTGTGAACAAGGAGGATTTTGTATCCTGGAGGTTCAATAAAAGTGGACAGATTTCAGTCAAATCTGCTTACTGGTTAGCGACAGACATGAAGATGAGAATGGCCCTCCCGCAAGCCTTTGCTCTCCCCTCCCTGAACGGCTTGATAGAGAAAGCTTGGAAAGTTCAAACATCACCTAAGCTGAGAATTTTCATCTGGAGAGCTTTAAGTGACGCTCTCCCGGTTTCAGATCTTATCATTGGAAGAGGCATGAAGATTGATGGGAGATGCCAAACCTGTGGTGATGAGGGTGAATCAATTAACCACTTAATCTTTCTATGCCCTTTTGCGAGACAGGTGTGGGTGTTGTCCCCTATTCCTTATCCAAGAGAGGGGTTCAGTACTTCTTCTGTCTTTGCAAACTTTGAATTCCTCTTCAACATACGTAAATCTCGTAATGTACAAAGCGAGGAAGGTAGAGTTTGGCCTTGGGTTGTCTGGAATATATGGAAAAGAAGGAATGGTTTTTTGTTTGAAAATCGCTGTTATAATCCACTAGAAGTATCAGCCAAAGCAGTCAGAGATGCGGAGGAATGGTTTGTGGCCCAGAGCATTGAGAAGGAGTGGAAAGAATTGGACAAGATAACCCCACCAGTACCTGAACGTCGATGGTTTCCGCCCAAACCAGGTTGGAAGATGTGTAACGTTGGGTTTACTTTTGATGGCAACAAAAAAATTGCAGGTGGTGGGTGGGTTTTAAGAAACGAGAGGGGGGTGGTTTTACTCCACAGCAGAAGATCTTTTGCAGGGATCAAAACAAAGGATGAAGCAAGATTTGAGGTTCTGTTGTGGGCTGCAGAAAGTATGAAAAGCCACAGACAGACTAAGGTCATCATGGCTGGTGAATTTAGTGAGCTTTTTGGAGCAGTGCAGAGGCCAGAGGCGTGGCCATCCTTTCTATTTCAGGGCACGGAGATACGAAGAGAACTTTTAGGTGTGGAGGAGTTTGAGTTATCGGTGGTTAACAGAAGTGCAAACAGAGGAGCTTTTTTCATTGCTCAAAGCGTTACAAATTTGGGGCTTGCTAATTCGTATGTGGCTGCAGGGCATCCTCCTTGGTTATTTGAATTTTTTGTCAATGAAAGTCGACTCCTCTGATGGCCGGTTAAGTTTTTTGGGTTAGATAGCACTACATTTGGCTAGTAGGGTTCTTATGTGAGTGGAGTAATGGGAGCTGTGGGTTAGCCCCTCCTTTTGGTATAGCGCCTCTTGGTTATGTTTTTTGTGTACTGAGGCTTTAGATTGTAATGGTGCTGTTACCCTTGTGGTAACTAATGGAATGAATCATCCTTTGACGGAAAAAAAAAAAAAAAGTCAAAAATGTTCTTCAGAAAGTTATTATAGTTAAGGTTCGTGGATTATTTTTGAGCCCACAGATTATTTACATGAAGCAAGTTTAGGACTGTTACTTTAGAGTTTTTTAATATTGAATAAATCGGTGTAACAAAACAGTATAAAGCTCTTACAAAGTGTGAGTATCACATCACAAAACTAAACCATCAATTAACCGATTTAACCATCCAACATATCAAATCACATATACTTTCAAGAAGATGATGATTAACACAATCTATACATCTTTCGCTTCAAAGGCCCACAAAAATATATAATGGAATAACAACCATAAGCAACGCTCAAAGTTGAATTTCTTTAGTGATTATACGAGGTTTATATAACTTTATTTATTTTCATAAATTGGAAAATTATAATTTAAAATGAGAAAATAGTGAAAAACAAGAGTGAGGGAAGAGAAATGGGCCTAAGGCCCACAAAGAGTAAATGCAGAGAGAAGAGGACAGCTAATCACATGCCCCTTCCCTACTCTACACTTCCCGTCCCACCGTTATTTACACTACATCCCGTTTCTTCTCTCTCTCGGGACCATTTTTTTGTGTGTTTACTGATTAATACTTATTTTATAGAATGCTAATCAAAGAGATTAAACATTTAGCAAACGTTAACAAAAGAAACCAAAAAACATATGACAACTAATGATATACCGACCACGAGTATAAACATGTTTAAGACACATAGACATGAAAATATCAAATCACGAGCTGTAATTATTATTATTTTTCTATTATGGGTTTAAACTTTAGCTGTGGACGACAAAAAAGAGAGAGGGTAGATTTGTTTGTGGAAGTTTATTGGAATCCTAGATCATACTGGCTTATTAGTTTAGTTTAGTTTTCCTTTTCTTCTTAGCAAGATGTGTCCAACAGATTTACTTTTATTTTAGATCTTGTTCTATAAACATCAAATGATTTTGTTTGTTGTGACACCAAATCATTTCATACGATCACATTAGTAACAGTATGAAGATTTGACGTGAAGCATGTGATTGTTTTATGAAATTTCACAACTTTATTTATGCTAATGACCCTAATATGTTGCATTACAGTGTTTCTGTTTGTAGTGAAGTTGCACTATAGACCCAAAAAAAAGTTAGTGGTGAAGAATGTGGCTACAATAAATCACAAAAAGACTCCGAGCGATCTTCTCACCGTTGTGTTTTTAATATATTTTTGATGTTTTGCGTTTTTCATGGATTATAATGGATGGTCATTTTAGAAAAAATCATTGCTAGTTTTTAAATTCCTCAAACTAGTGCACTAGGATTTCATCAATAATTTACCATCCAAATAGAATATAACTTTTCATTTTTATTTTACTTATTACTAAAACATATTCAGTTTTATTCTCACTTTTGTTAAAATAACATCAATTTTATGTGGTTTTTTCTTCTCCACCATTTTGTTTTCCACTTATTTTACCTTTAATTTTTATTCTGAATTACTCTATGTACCAATCAGACCTTGGTTTAACACATTTATTTACAATATTGTGTCACATTATTTAGTAACCCACACCTTTGGATAAATTAGTTAAATAACGGGCAAATTGGATACAGGTATGTCAGAAAAATTCGAAGCTAACGAATGACATAACATTGAGAAGATAATGTAAGAGTCAGAATGCTGTTGGGTTAATTCTGATAGTACACATTGATCGCAGTGAAATCAGCTAAAAATTATTGACTACTACAATTCTACCACTTCTACTAATTACCAATTCATTACAAATTTTGTAGATATGCTGATCTACAATTTGTGCATGTCAAGAACCGATAGAAACCATCGTAAACAGCGTGGTTAGTCCGTAAAATATGATTTCGTCAAAACTAAGTTCTAATCATTTGCACCTTCTCGATGCAGCATTTTTAGTCTATAGAATGTGCAACATGTGGTTAAAAAAAAAAGAAGAAGGTGCAACATTTAAATAATATCTCGAACTATCTTACTTGTAATTATGACGGATTCATCCCGGCAGCCATTCAAATCATAGCATTTCATACTTCAAATCAGTCACAAAGTACCTTCTCGGCCATACATCATATTATGGAAACATTATCACCATTTTATATATAATTAGAAGAGAAAAAAAAACAAAGTAAAGGAAAAGCGATATTTTTAAGTGATTGTGTTTTACCAAAAAATAATAATATTATTCTTGTTTGTTTGTATAGATGTTGTTATTTTTTTTTTAACACCGTATAGATGTTGTTAAAGTGAAACATTTCCTTGGGTCAAATTCAAAAGCTGGGAACTGGTATGACATGTATAAATAATTAAATGAATAAATAAATAATTAGGGTGATATTATAATGATACAAGAAATTAGTAACAAAAATATTTATGACAAAAAAAAGAGAGTAAACCTTGTCAGTGTCTTTAGATCAGCCACGTCCCTCTTCCTCTCCCCATTCTTTTGTTCTTCCACTGTGTAATACTTGTATTGTAACTGAAAGTTGTTTCAAAGAACCCAAAAACATATGATCATTTGTAATCAAAGAGAACCCAAACCTCGAGTATTACATTACAATAATACTAGTTTTGAAACAAAGAAATAAACCCGAAATCACATATGATTGATTGTCTTTGATCCTCACTTATAATACTTTTAGCTGTCAAAACTTAATTAGTAAAACATATTCAGTCTGTTATAGTGCGCGAGATTACCTTATGATAACGTAACGCTATAAACGACTGTTTTCGGCAGATAACGTTATAAACGACTGTTTTCCTGCAGATAACGTTATCAACAATTATATATTTGGGTAAGTTTGTTCCATTGAATTTAAACGGAAATTTATACTATGGCTACTTTTAAATCGAATGAGAATCAAACTATGTTTTTTTTTCTTCTGAACTTACCACGTTCAAATATTCTCGTTAAAGGAAAAGAAACAGGCTCAACTATCCAAGTAGCTTCGGAGGATAAAAACTACACATAGGTTATAGCTTACAGGCACATCTTATCGAAGAAAAGGAAAAGACGATAATAAAGTCAACAACTATTATTATCTTTTGTAATTTGTAAATAGGTGTCTAACTAATTTATGTTAAAATATTAAAATAAAATTATTATCAGTAAAGATACGCAAAACCGTTAGGAATTAAATGGTCTGAATCATTCTCACCCACCAATCTCTATTTAGAGCTCGTTGGCATAACTTTATTCATTCGCTGTCGTCAGTTGAAACATATGGAGTATAATTAATCAACATTTACATTATTCCTTTTAAATCACTTTATTTCAAACATGTTCATTTTTCCCCACGTAACAATATATAGCAGCTTGTGTTCTCTATGGAATTCTCGAGGCCGTTCGCAAATATTGTCAACATGCGTCTATATTTGTGAAAGCTAGGCGAGCCCTTCACAAATATTGTTGAGGTCACTCGTAACTATTAACAAACGGGAAGACAAATCATGACCAAGCAAAAATTATCGTACTTTATTTTTACTTATCTCTATGCAAATATCCGAAATTTCATTGACCTTTTGTGTTCTTATCGACTACGAATGTAAAAATGTAGATAATTCCATTTATGGTATAATTTTTTTGTGTTGGGGCAAAAGTAGGGTTTGACCATATATTTCTTGTTTGGATAGAAATAGACGCACACATGTAACTTTCTTGTATATAAAGACATGCTATTATGATATAGTTGTTTTGATTTTCTCGCATTTATAAGATAAATCTTCATATAGTGTTTTCTTATCTCAACATCTCTATATTAATTAGCTTAGTTTGATACAAGAAAAACTATTAGGATCGGATAAGATATTGTATCAGGATTTAGGTGTCGAATTCTAGTCATTATCGTGTTGTTTTTTTAGTAGGATATATCATTCTCTATTCAACATTTATATATACTAGAGACTTTTCCCGGGCTACGTCCGGATTTATTTTTATAAATAGTTAGTTGCTTTAAGATATTAAGTTATTTTTATCAGAATATTTAATTTATATATATTGGATACAATGACAAATAAAAATGATTAAAGTGAAGTTAAAATTATTAAAATGTAAATGTCAGCAATAATAAAACACACATATTACATTATTCAAAATATTATTACAGTAGAAAAAAATCTGGTTTAAACTCAAAATTTTAAATTTTGATTTCCTAACTTATTCATTCCCTCTATCTTTCGGATTTGTATTATTTAATTAGTGGCAAGCAGTTTTTTTAAGTTTTAGCAATAAAACTAATCATTCTAGAAGTATTAGAAGTATGCATGAAAAAAAAATTGTTGAAAAAACTTCAAAAATGTTGGATTTAATAAATATTTTGTAAATACATTGATTAAAGGTACACAATTAATTGCTTATTGTATATTTTTTGAAAATTCATAAAAGTTAAGAAAAATAGAATGGTTTTCATGAGGTAAATATGTCCTGAAGACCAGATATATCTACTAAATATTATTTTCTATATGTTGTTCTTTGTTAAATATTATTTTTATGAATTTTTTTTTCAGGAAAATTAGTAGTTTTCAAGGGTTCTTTTCAGCATTGATGTTTAACAATTCTATTTTTCCACCAACAGTTGGGTTTAGTAGAGATATACGGTGGATGGTTATAATGTGCATGTTCTTTGGTTATAATATTGCTTTCCCTCACTGTGTTTAAACTTTAAACTCCTGCCCTCATTATTGTAAGACTGTTTCCGGGGGAAATTCAAGTGACATCGGAGTTACACTTGAATCAATCTGAAGTGTGAAGCTCAAGCTTGAAGCCCTAAAACCATCGAACCAAGAAGTAAATGTTAAGCCACAACACACAACATTCTTACGATTTTTCTTCTAGCAAATCAAAAAAATGTTTACGGACTCTTGTCGTCAAACCAAAACTCAAATGACTCAGCTACCATGGAGACTTCTTACAAAAAAATGGAACCAACAACCGCAACGGAGAAGTATGGAAACCGCAGAGACGCAGCGGGTGTTTGGACGGTTAACAACACTGATGTTCTTGTAGAAGCCGTGAATTCTGTATCTGTCCTTATCTACTAACAACAATATTTTATCTTCCTGGCTCTCCTCTGCAAATTTCAACTAAAACTGAGAAAGAAATCTTTTTTTGGGATTATTCCAAATGTAATACAAATCCAGACGGAACAAAAACAAATTTAATTATGAAATTATGAATCCTGATTCCATTAAAATTCCATTACTTTTGATCTCTACTCTTTGACTCTTCATCTTCACCATTTACAATTTTCACCTTTGTTTCAATCTGGATCTCCAATCGTACACGCGATCGTGTCATATCTGATTTAAGATGTCGAACATCATTTGGATCCAGCTCACGCGCGAACTTCACCGTAGATGTAGCGATCATTATCGCTCATTTTTTGGGTGACAGTGAAGGGATCGTAGGGGAAGGTGGCGGGGAGCTGGTTGGGATTCTCAGGGAGTAAAGCAAAGTTGAAAAACGAAGAGAGATGGAAAACAAAAGTATATGAATCGAGACAATATTATTAGTTAGAGAATATGAGAAGAGAAACGATCCAAAATTTATTAGCCAATGAAGCAATACTTTTGGATGAATATTAGTAGAATGACGTGGTAATACATAGCACATAGCCTAATCTCATTGGCCTATTTTTTCTGAGGACGTGGCAGTCTCACAATAGAGTATATTGGCCTTTTAGTATTGTGATATGTGTGTGTGAAACTGATGAATCCATCAATTTAACTATCATATATAATCATAAGTTCATAACATTTTAATTTCTGAAGCGATCGAGTGTGATCTTATAATCACATCTAGAATCTTGATATTGTGCTTGTCCTCTACAATGACTGAAATTTGTACCCATGTCGAAACCAGTAAACATATAAAAGTATATACAGTATAATATTTTTAAATTAATACTCTACAAATTAATATACAATAAAAATTTCTATAAAATAATATAATTTTATAGTCTCAAATTGAATTTTTGGTTCAATTAATATATCGATAAATTAATATCTTTATAAATTAATAAAAAATATAGTTTTGGTGTAGTCTCTATATTATCATTATTAATGTATAGAAATTTTACTGTATAATGTATATAATGGGCAGTATAAAATCACAAAACAGTAATGCAAAATCACTCAAGTTTTAGAGGGTATAAAAGAGATTTGAGCTTTGTGTATAAAAAGCCAGGATTAATTTGTTTTTTTTTGTCAAGGAAAGCTTCATTAAAGTTAAATAAATGTGGTTGGTACAACTAGACCAAAAACTTGCTTAGTGAGACTGCCCTCGAGAGCAAAGTTACTGCGGTTACGAAATTTGAAACAAACATAATCGAAAGAGTTTGCTAGAGAGATAATGTCGGAGACGATTTCATGGAGATCAGAGAAATTCGTTACACCTTTGATGTAGCGGAAGCTTTGTAGGATAGGACTAGAGATCCGTTGATTCTTAGAATACCCGGAAAACTAGGATAATCACAAAGATCTTATTTAGTCTAAGAATGTCTAAGATCAATGTCTTCTTAAATTCGTTGAGATCACCAATGATCTACCGAAAACAAGAAACAAAAGAGAAATCTCTTAACTTTTATTAATTCAAATCATAAACTGAATACAACCTTAAGCCTAAACGGCTATATATAAGAAAACCATAAAACCCTAAAACAATAAAGATAATTATTCAAATAATAAATAAAACACTAAATAATTAAGATATTTATTCTAAATATCTATCTACATAATTCTCTCCGGGTTGGAAAAGATTTGTCCTCGAATCTTGATCGTAGTCTTCGAATCCAAAACATTTTCCAAGAAAAACTCTTCCTCGAATCTTCAATAGCATGTTTTGCACGATTTTTGCACTGATCTGTTTGTAACTTGAATCTTCACAAATCCGTTTTCGCACAAAATTTGCACGTGACAGATAATTAAGATTCTGCAGAAAATCTTCACAAATACGATTTTGCCCTAACTTTGCACGCGAAATTTTAATGGAACCCTCTTTGAAAATAAAGTCAATATGAAGGACATCGTCTTCATATATATCATAGATTGGATCACCATAGATCTCTCGATAGATCTCATGGTTCTCTTCTCTCACAACAAAAGGACTTTCGTCCAGGATAGAATAAATGCTTATACTCACCATGACATCCAGAATCGTTCTTCGATTGAAAAACCAAAGAGACGCAGCTCTGATACCACCTGATGTAGCGGAAGCTACGATAACACAATGAATCCTATTTAGTCTGAGAATACCTAGGATCAACGTCTTCTTGATTCGTTGAGAACTCTCGAGTTCTAGCCGTAACAATGAAATAAGGGTTTCAAACCTCTCTTTTATAAAATATCAATATCAATAATCTGAATACAACTCTAGGCATAGACGCATATTTATATGAAAACCAAATAATCTTAAAACTATTAAAAATACATAAGATAATTATAACTAATTAAGATAAACACCAGAATAAATAATAATTTAGATAATTAAGATACATCAACCTTCAACTGCTGTCACCAGTTGTTTGGAATCGGTTTCGAAGATCAAGTTCGTCAATCCTAGGAACTATGCGTGTTCCATGGTTTTTCGCAGTGCTAGACCTTCTGCCACGAGTGACGAAATCACAAGGGAGATTGGTTTGCTGTGAGATGTGATAACAGGATTAATCTGTCTATTAAGACTTTTTAAACTAGTTTGTTTATTAAGATAATCCAGAGAAAAAAAACATATACCGACATGCCGCTTACACCTTCTCAAGTTCTCATCAAAGAGGCCTTTTGATGGCTATATTGTTTATAATATTTTTTATCTATTAAATTAACAAGTCACGGTAATGCATTGTCGTTTTTAAAATTACTTGGAGGTGACTACTCAAGTATACGAGAAGACACTTAAGTCAGTTTTTAAGATGTTAAACTGATTATAAAATCAAGAGAAAGTACAGAGGAAAATGTGGCTTAAAAGTATCTGAGATCTAGCAAAGGACAAATGGGTGTGAGCAATCATTAAGTTTCTCTCTGGTGATCCTCTGAAAATTAAATTTTAACTAATAAAAAAATGCAAAACGCATTTTCCCACATGACAAACATACGTAACTACGTACGTGTAATGTGTGGATACAAGCGATAAATACACACAATGTATTGTATGATTAGATGTGAATATGTATGCGAACGTGCATGTGTAAGTATTAAGTTTGTACTTGGAGGCGTGGAGCATGTATAGATTTTGGTTATAACCCATGGGTTATAACGTATAAAACCCCCAAAAGAAGGTTTTACTTTTTGTTAACTTTTCTTTTAACAAACTTTTTGTTAACTAGAGTTGAAATTTAAAATTTTTTAAAATTAACTAAACCCGCATTATAATTCAGATTTTTAAAATATATTAACATTCCGCTCATATTATTGAATTAAATATACGTTATTGATAATTGTTTGTAAATTGGTATCCTATAGCACAATGTACTAGTGGTCATGTGCTATGATGACGCATGTGTTGGATTATTGTTGTTATGCCACCCATTGTTTTTTATTTAATTTTTCTCATAGTTAATACTATCCTAATGCCTAACGCCTTGCTGCTAAACTGTCAATACTTATATACTATGATATTCGGTATTTCATATTTAATCAAAAACAACGAAATGAAAATAGACTTTGATTTTCCAGGCTCTAACCGTAGTCATAGTCAACAATTACTCTTACAAGTTGGGGTCATAATAGTGCATGTATCTTCGAATTTGACACCCAAAGAGATGTCGCTATGGGCAGAAAAGCCCAGCCCAACACAAACCTGAAATAAATCCATCCACTGAAAGCTAGAATTCAAAAGAATCCAAAGTATGAAATGGTAGCTGGAACTGAAAAAAAACTTGTGAAATGTAAATAAAAGTTGAAATTAATGAGATTTATAGAAAAAGATTACATAGATCAAACGAAACATTTTATTCACTTTTCCACTAATGACATCATGATAGTTCTTCCCACTACGGAGATTCTGAGTCTGCATTGATTTGTTTTTATTGACACACAAGCTAACCAATAAATATTGCATCAACGAAGAAAAAATATACCAAAAGCTTTTTCATGTTTTTACTGAATTTTATACTGTGAGCCATATAAAAGGGATTAATTGCGGAAAAATGTGTGAATTAAATAAGACGGATTAAAAGAAGAAAAATATTGAGTATTGAGAGTCACGAAGACTTGACTGATAATGAAATGATCTCATTACTTCCACCAATTGAAAAATCTCAGTGCTAATTCAATTCCTATATCAAGCAAAACCAGAACGGTTAACCATACCAAAAGAAAAACAACGATTCACAAAGCATGTTTTCTACTCCTTATACACTACGAAACACACGACAATATACCTACGAATACGATCACAAGAAACATTAATCACTTCTCAATGTATCATCCTCAAGACACCATCAATATTTTTTAACATCACATCGGATAAGTACCACTGAAAAACTAAACAAACTCACTGCCCACATGAAAATATAGTTTCCAACTCTTGATGCCTAAACATAGCTTGCTGTAAAAGTATGACAATGTTTAGTAGGACGGATTCTGGTAAGCATCTCTAGCACGAGAGTAGCATACGTAGTAGAACTGAGAGACGATAGCGGTGAATAGTGTAAAAGCAGCACCAGCTGCAAACACTCCTTTCCTTATAACTTCACAGCTTGGTGGGTTATCGATGTTCCACATCGTTCTGTATTGTGTGTGGTACGCGTTTCTGATCGATGCCGCAAGCAAACATACCTCAGCGACCAGGAAGAATACCCTGCAAGAGAATAGTAATAAAAATGATCAAACCACAATCTGAAAATTATAAAGACTTATATGGGGAAGAGTTGTTGTTGGTTACCAGCAAATGAGGAAGAGAAGGAGAGCACAAGCTCTTGAACCGCCGGGGTTAAGAGACTTCCCACAGCAGAAGCAACGGCTAGCACTCATTATAAGGACTTGGCTTATAAAGAGGAGAAGGAACGCACCAGCTCCATAGCTTGTAGCAATGTCCGTGCCGTACACACAGTACTCATATGTCTTCTCAGTGTCCGTTACAACTTTGCCCTGTCAAAACAATGCCTACTTTTGTATAAACCGCGTTAAAGAACATAAATAAAAATCTGCAGAGCCAATACATACTATTAAAAAGAAATTTAAGCTCTGCAGGTCATGAATAAAAATCATGCATCTGTATCCTTCAAGTTTATCTAAAAATGATATAATTCTATAGTACTGCTTGTTCACACTTGACATTCAACAGTTTCTTGAATAGAGAACGAACAAGGCTGCGAAGTTTCAAGAACTACCTAGTCGACAGATTCTCAAGATGAAATAAACCAAAACCTATCAACTAAGGAAGAAGTCAGAGAGGAGTGAGTATGGGACTTACGACACTTCTTCTCTGCTCGGCGGCAATGGCTAAACCAACCGCGATGAGATCGAGGATGAACACAATTATGACTACAAGCTTCGAAGCCATTGGTGATCTTCTCAGAGCTCACTCTCTTTCTCTCTAAAGCAGCTTTCTGATGAGTTGATCTTTCTTTCTTTCTTTCTTTCTCTTGAGGGTACAACAAGATTGATAACAGTTGACAATAAATGTTGTTTGTTTAGTAAAAAAAGGAGTTATAAGAATGATTAGAGAATGAAAAGTCGGCAAGATTAGTAGTAACGTTTTAGAAAAATAATGGATTAGTTTAAAGGTCGCAGTCTTTTTCACCAAGGCAAATTTGAGTGGTTTACATCTAACCCGCCTCAGCTGGCGACTGCTGTATACTACGCGTCGGTTTTACCGGCAACTGGTACTTCCGGTTTGTCGGTTGTCTTTTCAGAAAATGGCCAATAAATATAGTCCAACGAAGATTGCTGGTCAATGGCTTTGCAGTTAATTTAGTCATGCACGCATAATGATGATCTTTGTCTTGCTTAATAATTTTAAGCACCATTAAGTATTGTTTAGGCATTAATTAATCTTCTTGTTTTTTTAGTAAGTTTTATAATAAGGTCCATATTGCTACGATAATTGGGCTTGTTCTTCATAGTTAAGAAAAACTGAAAAACAATGATTTATATTTGCTTTATTACCCCTCCCAAGTCCCAACTAAAAAACTTTACTATGTAAATATATATTTGTATATATTTATATGGTAACTAATTTCTATAAGTGTGTAAGATTTAGATACAGTAAATAAATTTAAAAGATACAGTAAATATCTCGTCTTATTTACAGTCTTGTATCGTTTTGTTTGTTTTGGAAAATAGATTGATTAGATTTTGATTGATAGATTTCGTTAATTCGTCTAATTTAAGATTTGACATCTTAAATTTTAAGAACAAAAAACAAACGACGATTTAATTGCCAGTGGTGGATGAAACTCGTCAAAATGCTTATTGAGTTCCTTTTATTATGAAGTACTGATGTATCAATATACTATCCACTTGTTAAAATAGCGTACATTAATGCATTTGGATTTTCATATTCCCTATTGGAAAAGAAAAAACGTGTTTTCCCATACTTAATACCATAAGTAAATCATAATACTAGATGGCTTTAAATTACCACTTTTTAAGGGATATATATAATAATAGATCTTTTTCACTACGGTTGTTATCATATTAACATCTCACTGTTAGATCATTCTTAAAGGCTCGCTTCATCTTCCTACCGAGGAAAGGTAATGATGTTTGCCAAGAAAACAGAACAGAAGTTCGGATGCTATTGTAATGTTTTTGCTGTTTGGTCTCGTTCTTCAAGATGGCAAAAAGCTTCAAAGTGGTAAGAAACCAAGTTTACTTGTGTTAGAAGGTAATGTTTATATGATTTTTGTTCAAGTATCTTATTAATAATATGATGTATTATTTGCAGCAAACTCCATATCCAGAATCTGCTATGTTCTGTCAAGGTGCAACGAACACGAACAGAGTGTATGGTTAGACAGTCCCGGTCCGATATTGCTCAACTCGCTCCTTACGGCCGATTTCGTGAAGCACTTCCTAAGGTATTATATGAGAATAAATAATCTTAATTACCATATAAATTTGTTTATTTCACAATATATGAGAATAATCTCGACTATCACTACTTGCCGTATGTTAAAATTTCCCTTAAATCAATCTTGTAATTGACGTTTTAAATTGAAACCGTAGGCGAAGCAGTTCTATGAAGATGAGAGAAGGCTATTAGCTTACGATCAGGTCAAGTACTTCTGCACATCTATATTGCAGAGTTTTTCTCCTCTACTTAATCAAAAGTAAGTGGTTCTTGATAACTTGCACCACAAGGTTTCATTAAAGTTTAATAGTTCCAGAACCTGAGTCACTTATGTTTCTCTCGACAGCGATGTTCATCTCTTACCGGATGAAACAAAAGAAGCAATGGCCGGACTGATATTTGCCGCATCAAGAATTGGGGAGCTTAAGGAGCTACAAATCATAAGGAGCTTGTTCGTTCAAAGATTTGGGCAGAAGTTTGACAAAGATTGCGTAGATTTGCGTCCAGGGAACCTAGTGAGCTCGGAGATAGTTAAGATTCTAGACACGACTCTGCCGCAAGATGCAATTACTCCAGAGATCATAATGGCAATTTCACAAAAGTACCAAACCGACTTCATTACTTTCGTGGGTTCAGCTTCACTTAATAATCTTGGCAATGCTGATTCTGATACGCTTGCAAGGAGAGAGAAAGCCACGAAGGAGAATCCAAAGTGTCTGCATACAGATCGTGGAGAGTCTCAAGAAAGAGATCGGTCAAAGTTCATGAGATAAAAGTTTGATTGTGATTGTGGTTTTGCTTTGATGTTTCCACTAAAACTCATGTATTGTTGATAGTAAAACTACTAAAAGAACAAAAATAATCTTTTTATTTTTAATTAGTTTTAGAATTTAGTATGTTTTGTCTTGCTTAACTTATCTGGTGATATCATACATTGTTTATATTTAGATTCATCTTTTGTTCTTATAGCGAGTGAAACTATTGAACTGAAAGATTTCTTTGAGTCCCGATACAATTTGCGGCTATTGTTGATTAATTCCAACAATAAGAAACCATGTAAGTTTCTAAAAGAAAAATAATATTAGTAATATAATTATTAAACTATTTTTGATTTTTTCTAAGCCAACAGAATCACTAATTTTTCCGTACATGGTGACACGTGTCTTCTAGTTTTGTAAAACCTCTAGGACTAAAATTATTGGTCTTTTTTCTATTTATTTCATTATTTTTTTTCTTAAATATTTAGATCATCTTCAAATCTTCAATGGGATTCTATTTTTTCTTTTATAATTTACACAAAAATAGAATAACTCTATTATAGTGTAACTTTTGTTCTAATGGTGTTACTCTATAATAAAGTAAAATATAGAGAAATATCACTTTTTCACTCCAAATATAGAGTAAAATATGACATTTCTCTATATTACACTCTATAATAGAGTAACTCTATTATAGAGTAACACCATTGGAGCAAAATTTACACTATAATAGAGTTACTCTATTTTTTGTGTAAATTATAGAGGAAAAAATAGAGTTTCATTGGAGATGCTCTTAGAACCCCTCTTAATACTCATTGTTGAACCTCCTCTAAAAAGATTGATGATCCGGTGTGTATATACTGAAACATATCTACTATATATTAATCATGAATCATTACAACATGTTTTCATAGACATGTGTCATCATTAGAATGATTCTTAAAATCCGTAAAACAATAAATTAGTCCATATACATATATATTCTACTTTTTATTAAACAACTATCGTATTGTTTAGTAGTATACAAAAAAATTATTTATAATTATTTTCTTAAATAAAAACTACAAAATTACATAATATGATTAACATATGACAATTAATGATTATGAATAATATGTATTTGATAACAGTTTTTGTATCCTCTATTTTTTTTGTTTAATTTTATATTATTAAAAGAAATTAAAAATTATATTAAGCATATAATAATAAATTAGATTTTTCTTATATGTTATATTTTGATTTTTTAAACGACTATAAATTACAAAATGGTAAAAGTTTCACATTGAAAATTTTGTGATCAATGCTTTAACATTTTTTATTGTTCAAGCAAGATACAAATGATCATAAGTCGTATGAATATGAAGTCTCATTAATAAATATTCATATTATATATAGAGAAAAAGACCAAAATAGCACTAAATCAAGTTTTTGTTCCCAAACTAGCACTCAAGGCCAAAAGTCACAAAAATAGCACTCAAGGAGTGGGGTTTAGGGTTTAGAATTTAAGGTTTAGGGTTTAGAGTTTAGGTTTTAGGGTTTAGAGTTGAAAAATGAGGTTTTGGGGATAAGATTTCAAATTTTGAAAAATAGAAAAATTTAAAATTTTCAAAAGATAAAATGCTATTTTGGTCATTTTAGTTTTTGAGTGCTATTTTTGTGATATAAACTTAGAAATGTGATATTTTGGAGATTTGCCCTTATATATATATATCATTTAAATTAAATTATATACTATATAAAACTATGTTAATTTCAAATTTTGCATTGAAAATTATTGAGATCTTAATATTAGATGATAACTTATGGAGAGTCAATAGTAAACAAATAGAAAGCATAAAACTTAGCCTTTTTCGTCACTATACAATCGATATTGCTTATCTGGTTTTGGTGATTTGTGTCAAGCCACAAAACATGTTTTCTTTTGTGCATATGAAGTCTTAAAAATAATTAAAACAAGTTGTAATACGTTAACTCTTCAGCAACGGTTGTATATTTAAGATACCAACATTTATAATCGTCATTTTGCAATCGATAAAGATTATAGTGTTCCAAAATGTTAAAACCATTTACTGAACAAACAATAGTATAAAAAACTCACTCCACGTATGTGCGCGAGTTATCATCTAATATGTGTTATTGTGTTGAAAATGTATTTGGTTTGTCAATACTATTGAAATATAAGTTTGAACTTGTAACTACATACTATAACACTAAAACGGCCACTCAAGCGAGCCATTAAACGGCCATCCATGCGAGCCATTACATACTATACATTGATTACATACTATACATTGTATAATATCATTTTATATTATTTAAAACATCCATAAAATAACAATTGTAGAGACCTGCAGTATGTAAATGCCAATAAAATGTGTCTTTAAAAGTTTGAACTTCAAATCTAAAATATAACTAGAGTTTGATCCGCGCATTCGTGCAGATTTTGATTTTTTATAAGTTGTTAATGTATTTTTAAACATAGTTTATTTGAATATTTTTATTTTGATTTTTACTTTTTTTATAAGTTGTGTAATGATATTTTAGACTCATACGAACCCACCAGGATCCGGAAGGATCTGACTCGAATCCCATCTGGAAATTTATAATATTCGAATAGATTTTAATTTTAAAACTCAAAAAACTCGATATAAAAAAAATTCATACTTGAATGGTTACATGGCTACCCATATCTAACTAATTCTTAAACAAATAAAAATTTATTTGTTAACCGGTTTAAATTCTTGTCACTAATAAATCAATTTCATTCAAACATGTAATATTATGGTTAATACATAAAATAAATGATGTCTAATTACTATAGTAAATAAAATTAATGAAGTAGCTAAGAAGAGTGAAAAAATGAAAATGTGATAGAATACTTAAAATATGTAAATTATGTTTTATCCTTTGTAATAAATATGTCGAATTAATTAGATAAACAATAAATGAAGTGATTAGAATTAGTTTAAAAATAAAAGTTCTTTAAAAAACTAATTAAAAATAGATATATATATATATATATTATTTTATACTTTTTTATAAAATAGATTGTATTTGAAAATTGGTGATTCAAACTAAAGGCCTGAAAGTGTACTAGGCTAAGTAATTTTTCCTGGTCTTCAAAATTTATAGATACCTCCGAAACCAATATTAAACACCGCATCCGAGATGTCATTGGCGTGAGTATATATATTGCTAATTATTAAGTGCCCATATTCTACAAAATATAAACTCGAAGAAGACACTAATAAAATAAAATTAAACAAGTGACGTGTAATCTCCAACTCCCCACAATGGGAATCTGATAAAAGTAACTGTCAAAGATCTATGTTTCGTTTTTTTCTCATCTATACTTTTCCAGGAGTCTCCAGCTTGATTTTGATGTGTATCGTAACGATGTTATCGAACAACGTGGGCCGTCCTTTGTCAGCTCAACGCTACTATTGTTCTCACCACATGGCTTACACATATCAGTAAGCATGAGATTTCGTTGCTTCACAGCCTTCACTATTAATTAGTATAACCAATAACAATATAGATAATGTTATTGAAAGACCTATCTCTTTCTTTTTGAAAGACATCGTTGCCCGACAAAACAAATTCGCATTATATAATAGGTTTACTAATTATTTTTAAAATTACCATCATTACCCTACAATATTCGTTAGTGAAAACTGATATAAACGTTTGTATATTTTTTTTCTTACCAAAAACTATTATTTTAAATCACGTTTTATATAAGATAATGTTGATACCTAATATTCATCTTCATCTTCATCTTCAAATTCCTTTTTTCGTTTTTATTCTCTTTTAAGAATATGAAAAGACGTATAATATGCACAAGTTGGTACACATTATGATAGATGTATCTCCAAATTGATCAGATTATTAATTAGCTTTTAGGGCATATAATATTCTATTGATGCTCTTATCGGAGGACTACCTTTTCTATATAGATGAAAATTTTGATTAATCTTTGTTGTTTGTTATCACAGGCTAATAATCTGAATTCATGCGTACTGCACTAGTTTTTAATTCTGTTTTTTTTTTTTAAACAAAGGCTTGCTATTAAATGCAGAAACAAAATGCATAGATATTGCTCTTTCAAGTCATACAGTTTAGTAAAGAATAAACATACAAGTTTAATTAAGGTTACATTGTAACTAGCCTTAGCCTAGAAAGAGCATAACATGCTAAAGAGAAATAATATCAGATATATATGGACTGAGATAGCAGTACAATATTTCCGCTTTTGTAACCTTATAAATTTATTTTGGATTACAATTTTCATAAATCGGTCCAGCTCCAAAACATTTTCGTCAAAGCATATTTAACGTTTTAAATGATAGTAGAAAAATATTATGGAACATTTTACAGGTTGTTTTAATCTTGTAATCCTAAGAAATTCTTTGTTTAGCTTAACTAGACTATATAAAAAAATAGTAAACTATTCTCCGAAGAAAGAATGTAAAAGCCTTTGTGGCCACGCACGTAGAAATCTGATGTGGTGCGGATTCGAACTCGGGTCAATTAGGGATGCACGGAAGTTTTGACCCGACCACAAACGTGTGGTTAAACTGTTTTGGGTAAATTTTTTATAGTGACTAGACTTCACCGCAAACGGTGCTCTAACTCCAGGAAAATCCTAAGAGAGTCATAGTATCACCGCGCCGACATATTAGGCTGTATATATATATAATTACTTGCTATAAAAAGCCATCAGATTAGGCTGATTTGATTTAATTAAGATCGTTCATCGCTTTTATCATCAGGGTTCGTCATCTATTGTACAACATGGATTGTGATTATAGAAGTAGCTCATAAATCATGTTTCAGATAAGCTAGTTCTATATGGTAGAAAAAGAAATCGTAAAGTAGCATCACAGATTCAACTCATATTTCACTGGAGCACTGTAAAAAGTAATTAAACTTTTGACAAATTAATGAACAAAATATTGGTGTTGTCATTGTTTATCCAACCAAACATAATTTAAACCCACATGTAAAAGGTTGAAATTTGGTTATCAAAAAAAAAAGTTGAAATCCACGTCACCAAATTCTTTTATACAACTCTCTCTCTCTCTCTCTCTCTCTTTGAGCCTAATTTTCCGGGTGTCCACATTAAGATATATGCATGACACACACGTTATGATATATGCATGACTTCATCGCGAAAAGGAGAAGAACAAAGTCTAAAAACAACTTTGACCAACCCATTAGACGTTTATTCGAAGAGCAGCTATACAATGTAGTTAATTAACACTAGACGCCCCGTGACACGAAAGCTATTGAGTGAAAGAAACCCCAGTTTCTTAATTCTTTATTAGCCTAATTTACAGCATCATGTACGTGTGAATACAAGATATCAAATAAAATAAAACCTTCATAGTTACAAGTTTATGTTTCAACTTCCACATACACATATTAAAATATCTTGGAACTGATCAAAGTGTTCTTAAACCACGTGCAAAGAAAATCAGAGAGAGAGGTGAGTTTGAATCCTATATTTTCATTTCTCAACCACAAAAGCATATAATATTTTCTTATATGATAATTGCTGCAGACTTTTTTTTTTTTACTGATTTTGCTGCAGACTTGCAGTATATATACTCTCGTTTTGAACTACAATTTGGTGAGAGCTTTCTCTCTCTTCTCTGTTCTCGCTCTAGTATCTTTCACAGAGAAAGGAAGAGAAAACTCGTCGTTTTTGTTGCCGGTTTTCTCCAGCTTTGCTTTCCGATGTTCGGGCTTCTGACTCTGGGTTGCAGTAGCTTTCATAGCACTGCTTCACCGGCTTCGACTCCGGAAAACGGTGGCTTATAAAGCGCTGATTTTGTCGGCTTTGGTTTCGATCGTTGCGTCTTGCTTCATCTTCCTCACTGACTCTCTATCCGTTTCTCTTTTCTTCCTTTCCTTCGGAAGATCTGAGTTTGTTGGATCGATTGAAGATGGTGATTATCTTTCTAGATGTGATGATTTGTCAGATTAGAAATTCCGGGTTGAACTCTGTGAGAACTACTCAGTTGGTCCTCCACCGGTTCGTTTCTTCGCTGATGGCGGAGCTCCGGCGTTCATCTTCTCTGACTCCGGCGAAGGAAGTGATCGTTCATCTTGACGCGTGTCTTGAGTGCGCTGGGCGTTCCTACACGTGGTGGATAACGTATTTCCTTCTCAACGGTTTGAGTTTATTAGGCTGAAAGCCCTAATCGTTTGTTTTTAAGTTCGCCCTTTCTGTTTGGGCTTTTGTTGTTAATTTTGGGCTTAATCCCTTAATAAATCTACCAGTGGAAAAAAAAAGAGTTATTCTTGGGTTCACCCCCTAGGGTGAACCTCTAGGTTCAACAACCAATATAATTTCATTATTTCGAATTTGATATCTTTTAGAAAAAGAAACAAAATATTGTCAAAATATATTATATTTTAAAAATAAAAAAGGTTAAAAAAATTAAAAAAAAATAATGGTTAGAGAAAAACGAATTTAAAAAAAATAATATTTTTATCGTCGTCAGCAAAACACTAAACCCTAAATCATAATCCCTAAATCACAAACCCTATAAACCCTTGGGCAAATTTTGAACCCTTGGATAATTCATACTCTAAATCAAAAACACTAAATCCTAAAACCCTAAACCCTAAACCCTTGAGTGTTTAGTGTTTTTAATTTGGAGTTTAAGATTTATCCAAGGGTTTAGGGTTTACCTAAGGGTTTAGGATTTAGAGTTTAGGGATTAGGGATTAGGATTTAGGGTTTAGTATTTTGCTGAGGACGTTAAAAATATATTTTTTTAATTACTACTTTTTTTAATTTATTTATTTTTACCTTTTTATTTTAAAAATATAATATAACTTATAGCTTGAGAAAATATTTTGTTTCATTTTTTAAAAGATTTCAAATATGAAATAACACAATTCTATTGATTGGTGAACCTAGAGGTTCACCCTAGGGGGTGAACCCAAGAATAAGTCAAAAAAAAAATACTCTCGTTTTGAATATACACAAAGGGTCTGACTGGTTCAAACGCAGCAGTTGCGGTTGCGGCTGCGGGCGTTTGCGGATGCGGGTGGTTGCGGTTTCTAGCGGTTTTAAGAGATTTGTACGACTGGTTCTGCGGTTAGAAATTGGTGCGTTTGCGGGATACTTACGACTGGTTAACTACCAAATACAGCAGCGGTTAAATAATAAATTAACAATATTTACATTTTATATAATTATAAAAATATCAAAAATCATAATATTATAATAAATATGTAAATTATATTTTCAAAGTTATAGTTTTAAATTTTTCAAAATTATAGAAAATATTTTTATTTTAAAATTTTATAATATTAATTAAAATATAATAGATATATTTTAGTATTTTTATAATTCCATTTTAAAAATTTTATTTTTATTTTTATTTTTGTATTTATATGGTTTTAAAAAAAAAAAGAAAAAAAAATTATCCTCCCGCAACCGCCCGCAACCGCAAACGCTAACTGGAACCAGCTTTTGATTTTAAGAGGTTTGGAGCGGTTTGAAGCGATTTGTAGCGGTTTGTATGATTGTTTCGAAACGCTGTCAACCACTACCAATCGCAAAAGCTGCGTTTGCGGGTGGTAGCGGGAAAACCAATCAAGCTCAAACTGATCCGTTGTTGCAGCCTATCAAACTTTACAGTCTGGTTAATTAAAATATTTAATAGAAAAAAATCGAGATTATGCATTATCATCAGCTCGTGTTTGTTCCTGTCTTTCTCTCATTTGTAACGCTTTTTGACAAGGAAAATGTCCCGCCTAACTTATCTCATAAACAATGGACACGTGCCTTTTTGTCATAGTTTTCACTGGAAAACGCTTTACCGTGAAGTTGTGAACTTACCCATCATTCACTTACACGTGTCTTTTCTTTTTGATAAAAAATTTGCATGCACCCATTAAAAACGAATAATATTTCTTATTTGCAGATATTATTTGATACTTTTCATATATTGACATATTGACGCAACTCATGCAAGAAATTTACCGCGTAAAATAACAGGAAAATCAGAAGAGTCTTAATTTTGATTTTTTGAACGTATAAATAACTGCCGACAAAAAAAAAGAACGTATAAATAATTTGGAGTTTGTGTGAATACTAATATTTATAAGAACATTTCCAACCCAAGACCTTATTTTAAAGGTAACAAAACTTTAAAATGAAAATTCGAAAGTTGATTACTCCAAAACCATAAATCCTCAAAAAAAAAAATTAAAAGTTTATTTATTTGCATTATACTTCTTGACATTAATAAAAATTACTGATATTTATGAAAAGAAATAACTATAAGAACAAAAAAAAGAGATAATTTTGAGGTTGTAAATAGTGAAAACTTAAATTTGAAGTTTCACTATTTACAACCTTAAAATTTGAAGATTTGAGATTGAGTTAAAATGATATAAAATTTTAAAATTTGAAGATTTGAGGTTGAGTTAGAGATATTCTGACAATTGGAAACCTTTGACAGAACATTTTCCGAAACAGTAAATAACTAAATATCAAAGGCGCTATACAGTAACAGAAAGTATTAACTTAAGTTACCAATATTATATATCAACTTTCTTGCATAGGTTCAACGAACCCAAGTGATCGCATAAATCACAACGCTCTTATTGATCCACGTGTCTTGATAAGCTCAAAGGTGGGACCCATATTGAGGCCGCACGTTAACGAAGATTGGGCGGCGATGTTGGACTCTTCTGTATCTCTGTGTCTATATAATACATGCGCAGACACAAGTAGCAGAGGTTCAAAAGTTCAACAAAATATCAAGAAATTGAAGATATTTTATTTATCGTTAAAAAAAGATAAATAAAAGAATGGGTATTCAAGAACTTGACCCGTTAGCCCAGCTAAGCTTACCACCGGGCTTCCGGTTTTACCCGACCGACGAAGAGTTGATGGTTGATTATCTGTGCAGAAAAGCCGCCGGTCACGACTTCTCTCTCCAGCTCATCGCCGAGATTGATCTCTACAAATTCGACGCGTGGGTTTTACCAAGTAAGTTACCTTAGCCGGCCCGGTTATGTTATAAAACCAGAGATAGTTTCCGTAGATGTATTATAAGTTATAACTAAGGTGTGTTGTTTGGTTTTCGTAGGTAAGGCGTTATTCGGAGAAAAAGAATGGTATTTCTTCAGCCCAAGGGACAGGAAGTATCCGAACGGGTCCAGACCCAACCGGGTTGCTGGATCCGGTTATTGGAAAGCAACCGGTACCGATAAGGTTATCTCGACCGAGGGAAGAAGAGTTGGTATAAAGAAAGCTTTGGTGTTTTACGTTGGAAAAGCACCAAAAGGTACCAAAACTAATTGGATCATGCATGAGTACCGTCTCATCGAACCCTCTCGCAGAAATGGAAGCACCAAGGTAAACTAAATAAAAGTATAATATTAATTGTTTTTATTGTATTTTTGTTTAATTTCAAATTTAAAACGTTTTTTATAATGATCATTTTCTAACTGTCCAGCTTGATGATTGGGTCCTTTGTCGAATATACAAGAAGCAATCAAGCGCGCAAAAACAAGCTTACGGTAATCTAATGACAAGTGCAAGTGAATACAGCAACAATGGTTCGTCCACGTCAACTTCATCTCACCAATACGACGACGTTCTTGAGTCCTTGCATGAAATAGACAACAGAAGTTTGGGTTATGCTGCCGGTTCATCACACACGATTCCTCATTATAATCGTAGACCGGGTTTAACCGAACAGAAAACCGGGTTTCTTGATTTAGCAAGGGAACAGAGTTATAATTGGACGAATTTTGGTGGACACAACTCGGTCCAGGAGCTAGGACGGAATCTTAACGTTCCAAGTCTCCGTTACGGCGACGGTGGTGGCTATTTACACGGTTTGAAGACAAACGAAGAAGACGATAAGACGCAGCAACAACAAGCTGAGGGGATTCCTCAGTTTAATAACTCGGGCGTGTTGGCTCATGATCAAAGTTTCAGTGTTGACCCGGTTAACGGGTTCGGGTACTCGGGTCAACAACCTAGTGGTTTCGGGTTTATGTGATTGTGTGTAATGGTAACGTAATCACAAAAAGAAAAATTATTATATTATTTTTGTGCGAATCAGACTAATTAGTTAATAGTGTGTAATTGGAATTCTTGGGGGTTAGCTTAGGTTCCACTTGTATATTCGTCTTCATTTGTCCTCAAAAATACAGTTTTGCAAACTTGTTACCTTGATTCTCATCATTTGTATTAATTAATTGATATTTTTATATAAAAAATTAGGATATTGATACATTTCGCTTCGTATTCATGAATTGATGACAAACAACAACAACAATATTCCTCCAGCTATATATAGCAACAATAGCATATTAACAACAAACATGGTTTAGATCGAAGTCGTTCATCGTTTATTATATCGTCGACAACATCAACTATAGAGTTTCAGTTTGTAAGCTTTCAGCCTTTCGCTGACGCGATTACGCAAAATATCCAAGTACATGACCAAATGTCTATGTTCACCAATGATGATGTTTTTCTAGCCTAAAGTCCACTGGTATAGTTTCTGAATATAAACATTTGGCAGAATGCAATTTCGCACGAGATAGTTGTGCATATATTCGTTTATGTATGATGACATATACCATGACGCAATGCTTGAAACAGTCATGTTACAGCTGTAGCCTGTAGGTCGAAAAGATTAAAAAGTGTTCAAAATTTGTTAGATAAACTGAATAATATCTAAATGGATGTGTATTGTTTAATGGGAATAGGAAAGTGATGGTTACAGATTATTAGATGACCAAATCCTAAAAGACCAATTGAATTATGGAGATAAGATTGGAACGGTTGGGGTTTCCCAAAGTAGCATGTGCCGATCAACATGTGCAGCTTATTTTGACCAGTTTGGGATCATTTCTTTCCTAAAATAGTAACAGTTCATACCGTACAAGTTTCAAACACAGCAACGCTTTTTACTCGTCTGAGCAGACGATTTCTCATTTTCATAATAAATTATCTATTTATTTACATAACTTAAAGAAATAGGGTAAATAATCCATTAAAAGGTATTGAATATTTTTCCTTAATATAAAATATATTTTTGGTTTAAGAATAGTGGACATTTAGTGAAAGATGAAAAATATTATTCAACAGAACCAGTTGCTTATAATAAATATCCAGTAAGTTGACTCTTGAATAGTTCATGGACTTTGAATAGAGGAATACAATTTCTTTCAATACTTCTCTAAATCTAATAACTATTGTATATTGTATAGTAGAAACTCCATAAATTAATATTCCATTAATTAATAAACATAGTAAAATATGAAACAGTTCAATAAGATAAGTCGAGCTTGGTAACGCGGGCTTGTGATCCGAGTGGAGACAACAAGATGTTGGAACTATGGGCCGATCTCATTATTTCCGCAACGCGTGTCGCACACTCCAAGTAGCTTTGTTGAGTCCTTCCACCTTTCGCGCTGGCTCTTGGTTTTGGGTATAGTAGTCGTGTTTTACACTCTGTTCTTCGTTGTTGTGTTGTAGGTTGTTGTTTTCCGCTACTTGTAACTCTTTGTAATTTCTGTAAAAAACTCGAAAATGGTAATACAATCTTAACATGTTTACCAAAAAAAAAAAAAAAAAAAAAAAAGTTCAATAAGATAATAGTTTTTTAAAAAATTATATAAATATGTAATTCCAATATAAGGGTAAAATTAATAAGTAATGTATAAAAAGTTATATAAATATATAAAATATGTTTTATAATTATTTTTTTTATTCATGGTGAATTTTTTCTTTAACTTTTCTATTTTTCTAAATATATTGATATTATTTAATTATTTCGCACCTAAAAGTACATTGATATTTACCGTGCATATTTTCTATACATCAAATAAACGATGATAGATATATAAAATTTGTATCTATAAAATTTAATCAATACATATAACATATTTCAAAATATATAAATATAAATAAATAATATTTGTAAATTAATAATTTTACAAATTGATAAAATATCAATGTCTCAACATGATTAATTTATAGTTTTTACTATATATATATATATATATATTTGAGTAATATGTTTGAAAATTTCACTAACTCATTTAATATCCACGAATTCGTTATCAAGATGGTAAATCAATACAATATATATAGTTAACATGATAATAATTAAGATTGGTATATAGTAGTCCTCATATACAGTTAATTTATCAAAATTCATTGGCATTAATTTGAGGATTAAGGTATCTATTACTATTTTGGAAGTGGTTTATTTTCAGATCTGAAGGAAAAATTATATAAAAAAAAAACCATATGACTGTTGTTGGACGAAGCTCTACGCAACCCATTGGAAGAGCATATTCTATCGTATAGATACCTGAAAACGAAAGTTTTGAGTATAAATACTTTGTATCTAATTTGCTTAGAAAAGACTTCTGGTCCAAATTCAAGATTTTTTCGTCCGTTCAACCAACCATTCGTTCGACCATGCCACATAAAATTACAAGTTATAGATATGTATTTAGTTGTTTGAAAAAATATATGTATTTAGTTGGACCAAAAAAGTTATATGCAATTTAGTATGTTTATATAAGTATTAGGCCATGGGCCAAAACTTGGACCAGTTCGGCCTTTACATTAGTAATAATCTCATTAGTAATATGCTTTCTTGGGCCCTATGAATCGAAGCTCTGACAAACGCAAATTCTCTTATTTACCTGACTAGTTCGAACAGCGGTTGCGGTTGCGGCCGGTTGCACTTTTAAGAGATTTGTATAACTGGTACTATGGTTAAAAATTGGTGGGTTTGCGGGTGACTTATGATTTGTTAATTATCAAATGCGGTAACAGTCAAATAATAAATTAACAATATTTATATTTAATATAATTATAAAAATATCAAAAATCATAAAATTATAATAAATATAAAATTTATATTTAGAAAGTTATAATTTTAATTTTTAAAAAATTATTGAAATTGTTTCTATTATAAAATTTTATAATATTAATTAAAATATAATAGACATATTTTAATATTTTCATAATTTCAATTTTAATTTTTTTATTAAATATTTTTACTTTTGTATATATATTTTTTTTAAAAAAGAAATTTTTTTTACCATCCTGCAACCGCCCGCAACCGCAAACGCTAGCTAGAGCGAGCTTTTGAATTTATGAGATTCAGAACGATTTGAAGCGGTTTAGAGCGATTTAAGTGATTGTTGCAAACCGCCGATAACCGCTACCAACCGCAAAAGCTACGTTTGCGGGTGGTAGCGGGAAGAATGCAAAACATCTTGACGCCGAATATTTTCTTGAGAAATGGTTAGAAATACCATGTGTTAAGTACCACTTTTCAACAGTACCATCAATCAAAAAATATATTAACATTTGGGTTTAGACTTTAGTGATTATTGTTTAAGATTTAAGTTTTAGTAATTATTGTTTAGGGTTGGGATTGAGTTTATAAATACTTTAAAAATAAGCTTAGTGTTATTTTATCATAAATTTAAGGTATTTATGAAAATAATCATTTATTAATGGTAAATTTAAAAAGTGGTACCAAACTTATAATAAAATAAAAAATTTGCCTATTTTTTTATTGTCTCTCCTTGAGAGAGAGACTAGATTATTTTATTCAACTTATATTATAATTAAAAAAACATCCATATTGCAATTTTATCAGTGAGAATCAGTTTAGAGCACTGTTTTGAAACCGACACAGACACTCAACGGAACAATTTACTAGGACACTGGGTTATTGGGTCGACCTTAGGCGAAGAGCGGGTTAATAAATAAATTAATTTTGCTATATAATAATATATTAGCTATTGAAAAATATAAGAAATGTTTTAAGTTTTAAAAAACATTTGTAGAAATACTAACTTTAGTTTTCTTTATTTTTATTTTTATTTCACATACAAAATATCAAAAAAGAAAATTTAGACTATTTAACAATTTTGTAAGTTAAGAATTATGACATAGAGTAAAATGTATCAAGACTTAAATTCTATAAGTATTTAAATGTCAAATGGGAATAATAAAATAAAATTATAAATCCAAAATAAGCTAAAAATAAAACATAAAATTATAATTAGTTATCGATAACAAAATAAGATAATGTCAAATCACATTAACTAATTTTGTTAATAGATTTATAATCTACATGATCATATGATCTTTTTTATTTTTGAAAAAACAAAAAACCTAATTATTAATTATAATACAAAATAGATTCTAATAATGTAACCGAAAAATTCAAGAAAAAGTAATTAAAAGTTACATATTGGTTCAACCGATAGAAGGGTTCCTGATTTTAATGGGTATTTGTAGGTTTTTCTAGGTTTTTAAATAATAGATTTTTTCTAAAACGCAAACCGGATTACATATCGGGTCACCGAATTTACCGGTTCAACCGGGGTCTGGTCGGTTTCAAAACACTGCTTTAGATAGTGATAAATCAAAAAGGTTAAAAGACATGATAAAATTATTTGAGACACCTACAAGATTTCCAGGGTTCACTTGTTATTTTACATATTTCGTACACTAGTTTATATAATTGTCAGATAAGTCTATTTATATAAGTTAAAAGATATACAGTAGAACTTCTATAAAGTAATACTCGATAAATTAATAATTTCTATAAATTAATAAATTTCAACGGTCCTAACTTGGACCAGTTCAAAATTTGACACAAATTGATAAAATAATAATATAATATATTTTTAGAAAATTCTATGTAAATATATGACTCCATTAAAATTATAAATTAATAATTCATATGTATACATATTTTATATAAATAAAAACCTATTATTACATTGTTTATTTATATTCACAATGAAATTATCTTTATATTGTCTTAATATTTAATATATTTTTGATGAGATTTAGTAATATTATATCTAAAACTACATTTAAGTTGAGAAATTTCTTTAGATAGTCATTTTTAGTTTATTTTCACAAAAATAGACTTTCAAAGAGGAAAATGACCAAAAGAGATTTTATTGAAGGGTAAATATGCATTTATAACTTTGGGGTTAACTAATCTAAAACTTAGGGTTTAGAGTTAAAGAGTTGGATTTTGGGGATATGTTCAAATTTTAAAATTTTAAAAATAAATATTTAAATTTTCAAAATAAAAAAAAAGTTATTTTGGTCATTTTATTTTGAGACCTTTCTTGTGACAAAAACTTAAAAAGACTATACGAGAGAATTGCCTTTAAGTTCTATGCAATATATATTATATACAATAAATAATATAATAAAATTAATATAATTGTCAAATTTCAAAAACTAACAATTAATGTCTATACACTAAAATCAAATATTTTTCTTATCTTAGAATAAATATATATCTTAAAATAAAAATTTTAAATAAGGAAACTTTTGTAAATTATAATATTTTTATAAATTAATAAAATTTTAAAGTCATGATATTATTAATTTATAGAGGTTTTACTGTACGTACTTACTGAAATAAACTTATGATTCCCCCAGTTTGGGGAATATGTATATACATGCTTCTGAAGAAAGAACTTAATTATAAATTAAATATTCTCAAATATATGGAATATCTACATACATGCTTTAAAATATAATTTCAGACTATGTGCGACATCATTTTTCTAGCAAAGTTTTTTCTTTGACAAATGGCTTATTTTCTAGCAAAGTTTATAGAAGTTGTTATAAAAATGGAATTATATAATTAAATATTTAATCTAAATATGTTTTTACTTAACCTTAAAGTTATTTGACTATTTAAATTTCTTAAACATTTGTTCAAAATATCATCACTTCAGAGTAATCGCGCTCGTGCAATTTTGTAATGCAATATCTTATATATTTAACAATGACATTTGCGATAATATACATCAGTCCTAGACAACTTTTTAAAGTGTTTCAACCGTTGATTTTGTGACCTTCCGGTGTGTTGAGAAGGTCATTAATATTATTTAACAAAACATAAAATTGTGGAGGTCCTTAATCACTTTCCAGATTGAGCTTACAAACAAAAGCATAGAAAGAAGAAATTAAAGCAAAGTCTCATCAGAATCATGTCTTAATCTACTTGATTGATTCTTTCATTAGGTGTAATTAATCTTAGCCATTAATATATATATATATATATATATATAAAATCTAGATTCTAGACTATCTTCAACCAATGTTTACGTATGACTAGATTCTCTATCCGCGCTACGCGCGGAAAATGCTTTTACATATTATTTCGGTCAATTAATAGACTAAGAAATAGTTTATCTATAATATTTATAGATTTTTGTGTATTTTTAAAACAATTTAATGAATTTAGAATTTATAAATCAGAAAACTTCTAAAAGAATAAAACAAATGTATATAGATTGAGTTTTTTTAAGGTACATGTTGTTGCTTTTTGAACGTGACATTAGTCTTCTATGTAATATATGTTTTTATTAGCTTCTGAGTGGATTAATGTGACTATCTTAAGTAAAGTAAGAATAATATTTTATTTTAAATGTTGAGGTGAATAATAATTTCTGTAATGTTTTAAAAAATCAAACATGATAATGAAATTTATTTTCCATTCAGCTTTATATATGTTTAATTTGGATTAGTGATTGTTATCAAGTTAATTTATATTTCCTATTATATGCTTTGAAATTGTCAAAATTTATTATTTGGCCATTTCATATTAAGAAATGTATAAAAGTTCGATGTGAGATATTTCAAGATTAAAACATTTTTTGTAATTTTTCTTTCTATTTATATATTTTTTTTGTACTTCTAGAAAAGCAAACCTATAACGAAATATGTTTTTGTAATTAGTTTTTTTTTGTGTTAAATGTTTTTTTGTTATGTGTATTTTCTCAATAATATTAGGATGGACCTTTAAAATCAAAAACATTTTCTATTTTTAAATTTAAATAAGTAAACACAAAATTTATTTATAAAACAATCTAATAGGAATGTGTTTGTAAGTGGCTAGACATAACAGTTGATTGCAAGTTTCACCATAAGATGTATGAATGTATTTTGGGTATATTTTCTTAATAGAATTATTGTGGTTTCTTGGGTGATTTGAATGTTATGTGAAGATGATGTTAGAATGTATTACCATTTGTAAAAAAAATACTATAATGGGAATGCATGATATATACATCAAAAATCCTTAATATATGTTCTTAATTATATATATATACGTATATTATGTTTAGTTTTAAATTTTATATAAATTAAAAATATAATTAATAATTTATTTTTTTAATTTGATAGATTTATTGTTTACTATTTGCTTGAAAACAATTTTGGTAGCAAAAAAGTAGACTCATCTTGGTTCAAACTTATTCACGTATACATTGAAGTAATAAATTTGTGTGTTTATTTCCTCTTTATTTTTTCATTTTATAATCCTTATTTTTTTATTTTTTTCTTACTTCGTTGCAAATTGAAATTAGTTTTTATTTATTTTATTTATTAATTATTACTATTTTATAGCTATACTTGGTAAATTTCTGAATATTTTATGTTTTATTTAATTGCATCATCAAAGATTAATACAATTCCTTATACTGCTTTATCACTAATTTTTTGCTTTTTTTTGATAATTTATATAGAAAAGGATATTATATATAATTTGTTAGAAATGTGTAAATTTAGAATTGGGCATGAGTTTGAAACAATGACATTATCTTGGCCAAATAAATCAATTTAATTTATCAATTTTCGTCTACAATTTTATTTGAATTGATCACATGTCAAAATAGAAATATGAGATCACAAATTTATAAAATAAGAATCTAAATTATGTAGGGAATAAAACATTTTGTGAAGTTTTAAAACAAAGAGAATAATAAAGAAAAACACTCTCTTTTAATCATTCCCATAACAATTTTACGAAAACATAAAGAAGACAAAGAGATCAACCATCTGTACTTATGCTACAAATTTCAACCTTGGTCACCGTTCTCATCATGAATTTGATTATACACAATGAAACGTAATTTAAAATGATCAACTACAAACCTATTCACTACCATCCTCACTCTCAATTTCATTATTAACCTCCGACACTGACTTGTTAGATTCTATCTTCATTTAAACATCCCTACTGAAAATCACAATGACTCAAATAACAACCAATCATTAGAATCTGAAAGAAGAAGAACAAATTATAATTTTGTGATTGTTGGCACTGGTGAAGCAAATTAAGAAACTATACCTTCAGTATTGGTATTAGGATTCAGCCACCTAAGCAAATTACAAACTATGAACCTTATCAGCTGATGGAGAAAGTTCCTTTATGATCAAGTAAACCGTTCTCTCCCAAACCAGTGTCTTTAGATTGGGAAAGCTTTGTAACAGAAAAGAAAACTTCTTTTGCTTCAACCTGCACATGAAGCAATATGAGGAACCATGTAAAATGTTTAATTCACTAATATATACAAATGTCGCTATACATTATTTTGTTCGGTAAGCATGTATCAGAGTTTCAAATGAATAAAACTGGAATCCGTGTAACGATAAAACATCATGGGTGAATGACTCCCCTTTGTCAATGAAATAGAGAAGTTTTGTGATGAACTACCAAATTTCATTTGGAAACATCTAATAAGATTCCATTTAAAGAAAGGGAGAATAACAAAAACAACAAAGAAGACGTAATACAAAGGATGTAGTGTTTACATGCGAGTACCTTGTAGTGTCTACTATGATTTGCTGCAGTTTCCACCCCCAGCGATAGAGGCTGGCTTCAAGTTGTCATGTTCATCTTCCTCCTTTTTGGCTTTGTAGATATGGCGTTGGTGGAATCTGTAGTATATCGACAGTAGCATAAGGCCACTGATCCCACTGGAGACAGTTATGTAAGACCATTCGAAAATACGGAGTTGGGTATTTTTTTTATTCAGTGAGCTGTGATTCACCCTATCCATAAAAACAAAAACAATGTGAGGCACATAATCATCAAAACACCAGTTTTATAAACATTTACAGAGCTTAGAAGATAACAAAACGTTAAAACAGTCACTGGCTTCTTCTTTTCTTCGGTGTAGAAAATGAATTTTCAAAGCCAAAATTAGCTGCAGGGAAAATAAATAAGACAAAGTAACATATATACACCATTGAGAGCAGTAACAATCAAATTTTATAAATCATATATATATTCTTATTTGAACTATTATATCACGTAAGCATATTATACCCAATTATAAAAAAGTAATATATAATAATATTAGTCTTACTGTATGTGCAACAACAAAAAAAAAAATAAGAAGCTTCAATAGTGAGAGTGAAATGATTAACGTACATACACTCAGGACAATGTAAGGCCCTTTGCTCCTTATCCTCCCTGCAAGCTTCTTCCCCATTTCCATAACCCTGAGAAAAATTCAGTGCTTCATATGCTACATGAAACACATTTTGTTAGTTGAGGAGAATAACAGACGTGGGTTTAGGGAAGCCACCATTGTTAACACTGGGCCACTGGCAAGTGGCAACACAAATATTGGAGAGGAGAACAGGTAAAAGGAATGTCTACAGAGTATATTCGAAAAGCTACCCATTGATCCGCCTTCTTGCTAGCATTTGAAGGTCAAACCTCTTTTAACTTCTCTTGATCTTCAAATGTTTTGAGAATTTCATTGTATTCCATGAATTTCTTGCACAGAACAGGAAGACAAAACAATGTATCAGTTGAGGCCAATACTTTATTCCGGAAAATGATACAGTTTTCATACTTTTTTATTCTAAAAAATCAAAAGGGAAAGTACTTTGCACACACACAACACAAACAATAGATTGGTCAGAACCAAGATTCACAGGATAGACAATCCACTAACCTCAATCCAATTCATCCTACGTAGTATCGATATCAGATCCACTCCCAGAATCCTAATTTGTATCATGTCTCTTGAGTGGCCATGGATATGATAAACTAAACCTCCTCGGAGTCGGCGAACTCTCAACCGTTTGTTGTCTGTCTTCCCCACTGGTCTGACCTCCATGAGTCATGAACTCGTATGACAAACATGGCACGAGTTATGAAGCTGCAACCATGTAAGCAAGCAAACTTGGTGGTAAACGATCACATCCTTATAAAATTAAGTCGGGGCTGTGGCGGTGGATTTCGCCGTTCCTATAGCTATGAATACTGTGGGGTTTGATTACCGGGTACGAAGAGTAGAGGAAGAGCAAGAGACTCTGAATTATTTATTTCTCATGGCCGTAGCTTTCAATTTTGGTTGAATTAAAGTTTGGAAGAAACGATTTTTATAGGAGAAGATAATAGGGAGGTGAAATGAGACCATAAAGAAAAGAGTAAAAGATAATTGATTGATAAAGGTGTTGCGTGTAACGGAGATTTCCAAGGATCCGAAACTGAGAAGAGAAAGTTTGTGAGCCATTTCCAGAAGTGGGTTTGACTGGGCCAAATATCATAAGCCCACACGAAAGTCTCGATAATTATCATTTTCGAACAAAGCTCATATGACATGGTAAAATAACTCTTTTCTATTGGTTGATTTTTTAGTCATATGTGGACAGTTTAGATGTTTATCTTATTCAACTTTTAGTATTGTATTGATTTACATCAGTTATACGTTTAATCCGTGTGTCCTCTCTGAGAAAATATATCATAGATGAAATACAATGATATATATATATATATTGTTGACAGAACATAAACCATAATTATGTTTGTTCAAAATTAAGTGATTTGTAAATTGGTATTGATGATACAGCATAAAATTGTAAAAATGATGATTTAAACTATAAGAAATAGTGAAGAACTGTATTTGTCTTTTTAATAAAAATATCTTAATAAATACTTTGGATATATGCTGGAAAATGTACTTTATATATTGATTATAAGAACTAGATGCATATGTTTATTAGGAGAAAATGATGTAAGTATTGATAACATTAAGGTATTGGGCTTTCCTGTAAAACCTAAAAAATCTTTATAATTTAAAATTTGGGCAGACTAATGGGTTTATTGGGCCGATTAGTTGGTTTTTGCGCCGATTAACTGGATGCCGATTTTATTATCCGATTCGAAAAAAATCATGACGGATGATGTCCGAGTAGCATTTAGAAAAGCGCCTAGCCGGCGTTTTAAAACTGTGATATATATATATACTAGGGATAGCCCGCTTTACGGGCGGTTAGTAATTTAAAAAGTAACAGAATACATATAATTATTTGGTCAAAAAAAAGTATTGATAACATTTGTTATATGTATGCATGAGACGATAAAACATTTAACAAAAAAAGGACGATAAGACAGAACCGTGTTGGGATTTTGGGTGAAACCTTTAAAGGGGACGCCGGGAATCACTTCTATCTAATAACACATTGGGTTTACACTATATCTCCTTCTTTTTTTTTTGCGTTTACACTATATCTCTTTTGTCTTGCGTTTAATTCATATTGGTTTATTTAATGATGAGCAAATTAGCTCAATATACTGAAAAGAATGGGATACCATTGAATTGGGGAAAAATGGTAGTGATGAGGGAAAAAAATTGAAGGGAAATAAGATAGGAAGTGCAAATAAGGGGAAAGCTGTGTGTAGGGAGTACAAATACTCTTTAATGATTCAATTTGTTTTTTAAACTAAAACTAATCAGAGACTGATCAATGATCGTTACTTCAATGGAAAGTACAGAGTGGTCATGTGTTGTGTGGGTGATGAAGAACTTTAGCCTTCTCCATTGGAAGTTGATTACATAAATTTATCCCAGTTTTTAGTAAATTCTTCATTTAATCTCCAACTTTAGTCTAGTATATTCTTTTTTTTTCTACACGTTATAATTTATTATTGTGAACTTACAAACGAATAAAAATAAACGTTTAAAACTTTGAAATAAAGAAGAAAACAAGTAAAGAGAATATCATATTTTCTAGAGAAGCTGAATTAGGAACCCTAACCCGGCCCGCTTTTAGAACATACTTTTGGCACAGCTTAATCACTTTGGTGAACACAACACGTTGAAAATAATATACCGGAAAACTATATATATATATATATATAATATACCGGAAAATTATATATGATATATGCCTCGTTATATATATCTTTGAAGATTCTCATTTACCAGACTAATTGTCCTCATAAATTAGAACATCCAGCAAAGATCCAAATAAGATCGAGAGTATGTGAATGGATGCAGAGTTACCACCTTGGTTTACAGAGTCAATATGAATATGTAAATATTTGCTGTAAAAAAAAAAGATCGAGAGTATATATATAGAGACATATATATATCCTTCCGATTTTTGAAATAGGATCCAAATTAAACAACAAGTTGAAAATAAAAACATTTAAATCATCTAAACTATTAAAACATAAGTACAAATTTGAATTGACCCCTTATTTTCTCTAAATATTCACAGTCAAATGTCACTGATAATTTTCTACACTTTTTCTAATTATTAAAACATCTCTAACCCAACTCTATTTTCCATTCTAAAATAGAGTTTATAGTAAAAATGCCCTAATAGTACTCTATTTTTCCATCTATAATAGAGTAAAAAATAGATTTACTCTATATATAGAGTAAAAAAAAAATTTCATCGCTCTATTTTTCATTTTAAAATAGAGTACCATTAAAGTATATTACAACACTATTACAAAGTTATTATATTTTAGAGTGAAAAATAGAATGAACCACTGAAGATAGTCAGTAAACTTTCACGCCATATTACAATAGGAAATAAATAACAAGCCCATTAATGTTTGGTTACCCACTAATATAATTTGTATTTTTTAAGACCATAAAATAGATTTCATCTTCATTGCGCCACAATCCTAGTCTCTGCATAAAATCATTTGTCTATATTAGTAAACCAAAAGTTTTAAATCAAGTGTCAACATCTAATTGAATTAACATTAAAATTCATTAGAAAAAAACTTTAGTAAATGTAATTGATGAGAACATCACTAAACCAGATTATATATGTAACATGAATTAGATACAATTTAAAAAACATTTGGTTTAAGTTTGTATTAATTGTAAATTTATTCAATTTCTTTTCAAACAAAAAAATCAACGATTTGATATATTTCCTATGGATTTAGTTGGACATAGAATTAAAACAAGAATTAATAATTTCCTATAGATAAGAAATCAACTATGTATTCCTAAAATAATTGAATATCTGACTAACTTAACATAACAAACCCCTAAATTAAGCTATCACATTAATAACAATAATATATATATACTTCAAAATCACACTTTACTATATTATACATTGTATATCTTTATCATATTCTTAAAATTTAAAATGCTATAGAATCTAATTAATTAATTAGATTGTCTACTGAATTCGCTACAAATTTTTTGTGTTCAAAATACATTAAACAAATATTTAATAGTGGCAATTTTTTTAAATAAATAAATAAATAAGTATATATAAATATATATATATATATTCAATCCTATTAAAAAAATTAAATTAGATAAATATTAAATTAAACATCCATGCGGGTTTACGGGTTAAAATCTAGTTCTAGTTAAGTTCTAAGGACCATGCATGTCTCTAAGATATATACTACGTGACCATCGACTAGCTAGAAACCTAATTCGTAACTAAAAATATAACTCAAAAGGTGTTGTGAACGATTGAGAGTCTAGATATCGTCTTGGCTGGCTCCGTAAGGAACTTTGGATGGCATCATATAGATCTATGTAATTACAATACAAGACATCATCACATACTAGAACCTTATAGTTTGAATGACTGTGAAACAAATAGAGGACAGTAAATACAATACAAAACTACAAATAGTTTTTTCTATGTTTAGGGAAGTGAAACCATCGGCAGAGTTCCAGATAATGCTTACAATCATATGACATAATATGTTTTTAAGCTAGGTAAAATAGTATCAAAATGTTTGATAATTGTCCGATGTTTGTGCTTGTCACGTAACATAAGACCGTGTAAATATGGAATTTAAGTTGGTTTAGATATTTTTGTAACTGGCATAAAAGTATTGTATCACATGGTGAACTGAAAGCTATTTTTACAAAAGCTTACACATTGGATCATTTGAAAGTAGGTCGTTTTTCTACGTATAGTTTTTCTTAATGGGGAAAGCATAAGATATAGTATAAAATTTTAAGTTAGGTTTACCCATATTATATACCTTATAGAAGGGTGAAATTTACCAACCTACATATGTTCTTGAAATAATCTCGTTTGTTCGAATCATCCTAGCATCTCGCTTATTAAGGGGTTTGAACATGTGTTTTCGCCCTATCCATGTTTCAGTCTATGCCTATCATATATAGTTTTGAGTATTGTGCTTGGACGATAAAATCGTTATAAATCTGGCTTATTTATCATTCCAAATTTTTATATGTTGATAACACTTGGAAATAGTTTCGCGTATTTGTTAAAGGTAACAGACAACATATTACAGTTTTCTTATGACTATGGGTTCGATAGTAAATAGATCGGGCGGGATGTGTGTGGGTTGTGTTGAGATTCTGAAAGTTAGAAAGAAAAAGGAGATGGTGTGCACCCATGTAAAGCACTAGAAATCTCTGTGAATGCAAATAGGATGTCTCTCGAGTATTGAATAATGATCTTGACTAAGAAATAATGTAATTAGATTAACTAATTAGAGGCAAGCATTTATTTGAGTTGGTACCGTGTGTAAAATATGGGCCACATTTCTCGTTTTTTTTAATGAGCATTTTTCGTTCTTTATTTTTTTCATTTTAAATCTAAGTGCTCCAAAAGACAAAAGTGGGGATATATGATTGTCTTTGTTTGATTATGAAAAAAGAAACAATTTCAGTTCATTGATAGTTTGTTGTAAAACACTTCATATATAATACAGAAATTAAAATGTATGAGGGACAAATTATAAATTAATTTGTATCAAAAGAACCAATACCACCATTTAATGTTATCAATTATTTTTTTAAAAAATATAACAGATTTTTTGAATATAACTATATATTTTAACTTTTTCAAAAAAATATTAATATTTTATTTTGTTTAGAAAATTATTTAACAATTTTTCTAGAAAATATATAAAATAATTTATTTTTGAGGATTTTGAAAACTCATGACATTTGTACTTTACTTTGGGACTCTTTAAGTTTTAAATTTTTGATTTAGAAAAAAAGGTAATGTAATACTTGTGATATTAAAGGTGGCCTCATTGGCTCATTTGTAAATTAAAAATTTAAATCTAAATCTTCACTTGATATATGTAAATTAGAACATAAATAAAATGTAAACTAGATTAACAAAAACAAAGGAAGTAAATTTTCAAAGAAATAAAAAACAGAGGAAGTAAATCAATTTTGAGGAACCGAGGACGTGGAAACCGAGGGGCAAGCGGATATAAGTGCTATTTCTTAACCTCTAAACTCGAAGTGAATGATCTGATTGTTTCTGGTTGATTAGTGTTCCCTTCTCTTTTGTAATCACTTGCTGAGATTGTATATGATTAAGTTCATAGCAAAAAAAAGATGTTAAATAAAATAATATTGCTATTAGTATTTACCAAACAAAACTATCTAATATTTTGAACTTGTAAGAATCTGAAGGTCCGATATCAAAACTGAAAAGTCATACGAAAACCCTTCCTAGAAAAATGATAAATCAAAATAAGTATGAAAAGTAATAAATATGTGCACACCATAAGTATTTTAGACTGTTGACAAACAAAAAAAATTTTAGACTTTTAGTGGTCGAGAAATATGCATGGTTATCTATAAACTATGCAGTCATAATTATTTTATGTGACGTTGGAAAATCAAGAAATATTGTTAGAATAAAGTAACAATAAAGTAATCGACCTAAAACTCACATGAAATGGGTCGATTTGTTTGTTTCCTAAAATTTAATTTTTATTAATTTTTTTCTGGTGGAGCGATTATCTCAATATCAAAAGCGTGACATATGACATCTGAAACGTAAAGCTTTTTTTTCCACACCCACCCGGCCATCTATTTCCACGTCATAAATTTGTTACCTTCTGTGGCGATAATATGGGTCCCATGTCTCGATTGCCACGTGTGAATATTTCTTCCACTAGGAATCATACGTGTCGAATTTTCATTGGAACAAAGGAGGCCACAGAAAAATTAATAAACTAACCTAATTTTGTTACAACTTGAAATTAGAAAATTCCTCAAACTTTTCTTCATTTTTCTTATATACTTTATCGTTAATAACTACTTATTATTATTACAGCAAGATATATCGATTATTGGACTTTGATGTGTTAATTGTAATTTGTCATCAACTAACGAAGAAAGCGATATATCTTACTATTTTTTGTATATCAATATATTTTTATTGCCCACGGTTTCGACGTTAATTACAGCTTCTTCTCCATTGCCGTAGTTCAGCCTATATTTTAACACAACCAAAATATCTAGTTCAATGGATACATTATAGTTATCATATAGTCGAATGACTAATATGTCCTCAGTATTTGGTTAATCTTGTAATTACACAGATTCGACATGATTAGTCAGGCTTTGTATATGTGTCGCATTGTCGCACATTAAGATTCTTTAGTGCCACCAAAGCACACTAAAATCGGCTGAAATATGGGGGAATATTGTACTTTTTGATTATCGCTAACATGAATTATGTGACTCTAAATTATTTCAGTATAACGTTAAAAAGCTTTTTTCCTGCCATTGTGTTAATACAATTGCCTTGATTATGTTTATTAACTAAGTTGTATTGTATATGCCTTTCTATGAAATCATTGTTGCTTTTTCATACTTCTTATCTACATTAACACAAATTGTAACAGTATTTTAAATTTCTAATATATCATTAAAAAGTTACACAATGTTTGCATGGGCTATAAATCTTTATACTCAAACCTTTGATGAATTTTGTAACTAATAACTAAATTTAGGTACATGCATCGTGTTAATAATAGTGAATTAAAATATATATGAAGTAAACATTAGGGTTTTTAGTGTGAAACTCTTTAACATAATTCAGACAAACTTTTTAACTAAAAATATAATAACAAAATTATCTGTTAATTTTTTAATCAATTAATTTTGTTTGTCGTTAAATCAAAACATGCATTTTAAATGATATGATGGTATATTTCAAATATTTTAAAAATAAAATATAAAATATTTTGGATTAAAAAAATTTCACCTAATAATCAATGTAAAACAACTCTTCAAAAGATCACAAAAAAAAACTCATACATTTCGAAAGCCAGTTCAAGAAAAAAAAAACTCTTCAAAATATATGTTTACTTTGCATTTTTACCCTAATCTCCGCGGGTGTATGTAAGAAAAAACATACGATTAGAACCCACAAATAAGCGTTTTATGTGGCCATTTAAAAGAATGGTAACGCTGACTCGGTGAAGCATTTTTCAGCACACCTTTCAGAAAGAAATATCTAGCAAAAAAAGAGAGAGAGGAAGAATCTCAGAGTAAATATTATATGAGCTTCTCCTACCATCATAACCAAATCATCCGACCACAGTGCTAGATTCTAAACGTAGAAGGAACTCGCCATGGAGAGCACCGATTCTTCCGGTGGTCCTCCACCGCCGCCGCAGCCTAACCTTCCTCCAGGATTCCGGTTTCACCCAACCGACGAAGAACTAGTCGTTCACTACCTTAAACGCAAAGCCGCCTCCGCTCCTTTACCTGTCGCCATCATCGCAGAAGTCGATCTCTACAAATTTGATCCATGGGAACTTCCAGGTACGTATAATCATCATCATCATTTCTTTTTTTTCTTGAATACCAGGAGCATCTGGGTCAAGGCCCATGCATAACCTCGCTACACCCGAAACCATAGCAGATAATATTAATTTCATTTAAAGCGTCACACAATCATGAGTCATCGTATCATGATCCAATTTTTACATCTTTTATTTTAAAACTTTTTTCTTCCTTCCTCCAGATATAATTTATTTGTGACGTGTGATCTAACTTTTTTTGTTTTGTTCTATAGCCAAGGCATCGTTTGGTGAGCAAGAATGGTACTTCTTCAGTCCTAGAGATCGGAAGTATCCGAACGGAGCTAGGCCGAACAGAGCGGCAACGTCAGGGTACTGGAAAGCGACGGGTACTGACAAACCGGTGCTAGCCTCTGACGGTAACCAAAAGGTCGGCGTGAAGAAGGCACTGGTCTTCTACAGTGGCAAACCTCCAAAAGGTATTAAAAGTGATTGGATCATGCATGAGTATCGTCTCATAGACAACAAACCAAACAACAGACCACCAGGCTGTGACTTCGGCAACAAGAAAAACTCCCTCCGGGTATGTAATAACATACTAGTAACTTAAAATAAAATAAAATTACTAGTAACTTCTTGATATTTCTTGATGATCTGATTATTAATTTAATATTTTTGGAATATTCTTATGTTAGCTTGATGATTGGGTGCTATGTCGCATCTACAAGAAGAACAACGCAGGTCGACATGTGGATAACGATAAGGATCATGACATGATCGATTACATCTTTAGAAAGATCCCTCCGTCATTATCAATGACGGCTGCTACCACCGGACTTCACCATAACGTCTCTAGGTCAATGAACTTTTTCCCCGGCGGCTACGGGATATTCCCCGACGGTGATCCGGGGCTTTACAACGGTAGTGGCATGATCAACAACAACATAGCAGTCTGCACCAACGGTGACGTCGTCGGTAACGGTTTGAATCATGCTTCTTCCTCTGGGCCGATGATGATGGCGAACCTGAAACGAGCTCTTCCGGTGCCGTTTTGGCCTGTAGCGGAGGAAGAGCAGGATGTATCTCCGAACAAACGTTTTCACGGCGGGGAAGGAGGAGGAGACTGTTCAAACATGTCTTCTTCCATGATGGAAGAGACACCACCGTTGATGCAACAACAAGGTGGTGTGTTAGGGGATGGGTTAACGACGTCGTATCAGTTAACTGGTTTAAACTGGTACTCCTCTTAAATCGATCTGTGTGTTCGCCGCCGGTGTGAAAAAAATTTCCGGTGACAGTGACGAATTGCAGAGTACAAATTTTATGATTGGTGGGGTCATTTGCATTGTGTAATTTGAGATTTTGTGTATGTATTTTGGGTTAATTAATTAATCATAGGGGATTTAGAGAGGGGGAGATGTGAGGCAAAGATCATATACAAACATAGGATTATGGAAAGAGTATACTGTTTTCTCAATTTAAATGTTGAAATGTAAAAATACACATACTTAGGTGTTTAAATATAGATCGTGTAGATGCATATAGTAATCTCAATGATATTTTGACCTTGTATTCTCTTTGTAAAAAGAAACAATAAAAATAAATAAAAGATAGTTGTGTTGTACCTTGTATTTTTCACGTTTGGAGTGTGTTTTGTAAATTTAATTGATGAAAAATAGTCTACATTTTATGTCAAACTATAAATTAAGCCATTGAATGAAGACTCTTATTACTTACTAATCACACTCTAAAAATTACTAAAATTTAATTATTTAGAAAACACACTCAACTATTATTAAATCATATTTTACAAAAAATAGCACGCTATATAAAAAATATAAATAATATTATTAAAAATAAAAATGTATTTATTTTATATCTGAGTTTATAATTTACTGATTATGATTTAGAATTTGGTATTTAAGGGATATAAATCAAAGTAGAATTTACCAATTTGTGTAATTTAACTTTTTGGTCACATGAATGCTATTTTGAAAAATTTATCATTCTATTTTGGATATTTTAAAATACTATTTTTGGAGTTTTACCTAATTATATATCTCTATTTAAATCGGTCATTGATTTATTGGTCAGTTTTATTAAAATGCTGGTGATAAATAAATATAAGGGTTGTATATTAATTTACCAAACAAAGTGAAAAAAAAAACTTAAATATATATTATTTAAAATTATAAGGTACTACATGTAGATTCTGAAAATGATACTTTTTCAGCACTTGTGATTTTTTTTTTTTTTAAATAGACTAGTTATCAGCACTTGTGATTATAGACTTATCTATGTCAAGCCCATCTGCCCATGACTTGCTTTATAAATTATATCCAAACTCTTTTGAAACGACGCAGGGGCCATGAATGTATATAGGCATTTATATAGACATTTTATTATTAAAAATAGTGAGGACCAATCTTATTTGGAAACATCCTGAACTAATAAAAAGTAATGATAAGTATCAACTACATAGTCTACATTGTGTAGATAAGGAATTTCAATAATTTATTGTAAAGCTATAAATACAATATAGTTTAATACGATGGCCATCTCACGTTGATTGTGATTTTTCTTTTTCTTTTCTATATATATTTTGTGTATCAATAAATTCATACCAAACAAATACTCAATTTTGTAAGAAATTATATCATCAACCCACAAAAAAGTATATTGTTTTAAACATAAAAAATTGCTTATGTTTTATGTAATAGTGTAGCTAGCAAGTAACCTACATATTTTTCCTTGGGATGCTTGTCATTAATTCTTAAAAAGGTCTCCAATAACGTCTAAAACGCAAATAAAAACAACCTATAACTAAATGATAGCTAGCTTATTATATTCATCTTACATTAACAGTAGTATTTTTTTTTACTGAATCATAATTAGTAATATGACTTTGAACAAACAACCACCTAGTTAAGAGTGTTTCCAAATATGTTCAGGTGCGAGTGTCATTTTTTTAAACATTATGGGTGTCATTTTCTTTTGTTCACAACTTTTTATTTTATCAACCAAGACTTAAATTTTGATCAGACATCTCCAAATATATTCTACTAACCATAGGTCATACAAGAAAGGTCGTGACTGATCAAAGATTTTGGTTGAAAGCTTTTGTGTGTGTTTGTAAATGAATTTATAAGCGCTAATTAATAGGAAGTAAGCATTCTTTGGACATGATTTTTGACATCCTTATTTAGCGATTATGTTTTGAATTCTTGTAAACCTTTTTGATATTCTTTGGACATATGACTTTACGGCAGGATACATGTAAAATGTTTTAAAGATATTTCAACGTTTAAGGATTTTGAAACACTTAGATAAAATTAGTATAAAAGATTATATAATAGGGATTTATGAATGCCTTTTTCAAAAAGAAAAAATATTATATAATAGGGGTTATTGGACAAGCCCTCTCCTTTGAATTTGAAATCCGAATATAATTAGACGTAAGCTAGCAAGCCTATGGAAAATTGGCTAGGATTATAATTCTGACGTGGCTAGCAAACCTAATGCACACGTTATGTGGGTTGGTGCATACCGCGGCTAGGTTTGATGTTTGAGAGCATGAGAGCAATGGTGTCTTTCTCTCATGCTATGCTACTCAAGCGCTGCACCTCATGACTCATGTGGTCCTTGTAAAGTATTTCATGGCACGCGTACCAAACGATAGAAAACTATAAGGCAAGGCCACCAACAGAGAAATAAGCTTCTAAGCATTGAACACAAAGTAAGCCAATCTGAAGAATATACTGTCCAAATCGTTTGTCTTCATGTTGTGACCTGAGTCGTCAACATCCATTGAACGAAAATTATATTTTGGTTTTCATTAGCTAGCCTCAATCACGTTAGACAGTATTCACAATTAACAAAAAAAATTGTAACTATACATAAAAAATTATATTTTTGTAAGATGCAAGCATGACCGGCTTAACATTGTTATGAGTCTTAGGACAAAATTTTTTTTTATCTTCTACGATTTATATTCAGTTAATGTTTAAAATATTTTTAAAATTTAATCATTAATATTTTGTATATTTTGTGATGAAAATATAACTATATACATATCAAATATTTTGGACCCTTTTTAATTTTATTTATTATATTATAATTTTTATATAAAAATATAGATTTATAAAAAAAATTGAACCCCTTAACTATTAACATACCGGAGGGAAGGGGAGAAACAGTGGCTTGGACCCGGGGCGGTCACACCGCTTGTTCCCCTTTGTCAGCCGCCCTTGGATGCAAGTATTAGTGCCAATTTGAGAGATTTATTTACAAAATATAAATTCACAATAAACCATCCAGAAACTTATATATACATACATTTATAAAAGAGTTCGAAAAAAACTTACACTTATAAAATTAATTTTAATAGAGTAAGAACATCTCCAATGATCTTTTAAAATTTTCTCTATAATTTTCTCTAAAATAAAGTAATTTTAGTATAGAACAACTTTTGCTCTAATGGTGTAACTATAAAATAGAGTTACTGTATAATAGAGTGAAATATAGAGTAATGTTATTCTTTATTCCACTCTATTATAGAGTAACTCTATTATATAGTTACACCATTAGAGCATCCACAATGGATAACTTCATTTTCATCTTCAAATATTCATTTTCTTCAAAATGAAAAAAAATATGAAGTGACATATCTTCCAATAGTCTACTTCATTTTCTTTTTCAAAAAAGAATTTTTCAATTATATTCTTTCTCTAGTTTATCATTAATTATTAAAAGCACCTTATATTTTTTCATATTTAGTAATGTTTATTTGTTTTAATACTAATCCAACACAATAACTAATTAATATAAAGTAAATATTATCATAAAAGAAAATTAGCACACATACCATAAATAAATATGCAAAGAACACCAGATTTATGAAGAAGCACTAGATATATTTCTCCCTCGAGTGATCAATTAAAGAGTTTTGAAGTGAGAAATAAACTTTTTGATCCTTGATTCTTTGAAACCGAGCCAAAAAATCTTTGAATATACTATATGTTTTAGTATATTTAATGTTGTAATTAATTAAATGAAAATAAAAATGAATTTTAGAAATTAACAAGGATCATATTAATAAATATAGTTTATTTTATCAAAAAGTATGAACAAATAAAAGTTGAGGACCAGTTTACAAATTAAAATTTTCATCTTTAAAAAGTGAAGATGTAAATAGTATATCTTCAAATTTAAAGCAATCATGTGCATGCCTTTATTTTGAAGTAAGAAATTAAGTACTATTGAAACAATTTTTTATTCAAAATGAAACAAAAAAATTAAAAAAAAAGCACCATTTAAAATTGTCTTAGAGCAAAAGTTACTCTATAACAGAGTTGTTCTATTTTAAAGTAGATTATAGAAACAATTATAAAGGACCATTGGAAATGTCCTAACTTCTGGATCTTAATTCCACAACTCAAATTCGAAATGTTTTTAGATATTCTCATTAAAAAAATAGTACCAAAAGTAAATTGTATCGAAGATAAAAAAAAACACATTTATTAAATTGTTATATGCTATATACTTAAAAACCAAACAACGGTCGTATTGATTAGAAGATAACAGTCGTTAAATTGTTATATGCTATATGGTTAAAAACCAAACGACGATCGTATTGATTAGAAGGTAACAGTTGTTACATTTCCTTTTCATAGAACTAGTCGTCCACGAACTTTCAGAAAGTATGTAATTTTAAAAAATCAAAAAATTGTGTATTTAAGAAAAAGAGAACGAAAAGAGCATACGCTGTATGCATAAAAGAATACTAGAAGAAAGGGCCACCGATGGACCATATGCTTCTACATCAGCAAAAGGAATCATTATCTATAAACCAAGAAATTAAAAACGCCTTTAATTACATTCTCTTCTAGATAATAAGTAGTTAAGTACAAACCGCCTTTCAGATATTTTGACATCATTAGCACTTAATTTTGGAAAACATACAGTACAATATTTATTTCAGGTTACACTTGCCATACATTTTCCATACCCTTTTCTGTTTTTCTTAAGTATATCCTTCATGCTCAGTTGAAACGTTGAAATGTCTATTTTTTAATCTTATGAACAATATCTTGTTGCTTTCACATCATATGGGTTCTTAAAGAAAAACGATTGTGTAAGAGACTGAAAAAAAAAAGAAAGAAAGATGGTAAAGAGGCAAGAAAAATGCACAATGAAGATCGAAGACAGCTATCCATAGAAAAGCAAAACAGTCGTTATATATGTGGAGAAGATTAACTCAAATCCAATAAAAACATTTTGTCATAATGCGTTTACAATAGGATAAAATATTGCACCAAAAGAAAACACAACTAAAATACTTTGAAAACATTTGTAAACGGTAGAAAAGGTGAAGACAAAAGAGTAAAAGACAAGTAGACAACTAATTAAAGTAGCAGCATTAACTTTTAGTGTAATTGATTTCATAAACACAAATGTGATTTTTTAAAGATTTCATAAACACAAATGTGATTTTTTATAAATGAATGTTAAATTGTATTCATCAAAAAACATTTTATACATCAAGTACTACTTTTGAGTTTATGGTGTGAAAAACATAAATATAAAGAAAAATCTTCTAAACCTTTTTTTTATCTTCTAAAACCAAACTAAATGTTCATGTCCTCGCCGTATTTCCGATCATCTTGTCTTTGGAAGGTGGAGAGCCTATTCCTTACTGTTTTGTCGATGGTTTTAATGATCTGTGTTGCTGGTAATAGGCTTTTTCCATGCCTTCTACTATTCCTTTCTCTCTATATCATGTGTGTGGCTGTTTGAAATGTGTATCTCATGAGAAACAGTCGGACTTGATCTTGATGGTGGCTCAGCAGAAGTGTGATAATATCTTCCCAAGTCTCTGTGTAGTCAGCCTGCAGCAGCCCTTTCATAAGAGGATCTCAAACTTGACTTGAGAAAGGGCATGAGAAAAAAAGATAGGTTTCTTGTCTCCGTGTATTGACGACAAAGAACTCAAACTTGATCGAATTCTAATTTTTCATTCTATCACACGTGAATAGTCTATCTCAAATAGCTGTCCAGACATGAAAGGATTGCTTCGGAGTTGCGTACTTGAACCACACCACTTTACTCCAGCTTTGTAAGGGGAAGTCATCACGTATCTGAAGCCAAGTGTTTTTTGAAGAGAAAGAGTTCTTGAACTTGTCAACTCTACTACGCCATAAAGAAATGTCGTAACCTTGGTGATTGCCTAACCTGAGTTTGTCCAGTTCGTCCTCCAATTTGTTGAGCAAGCCTGTTCGATGATGGCGACAACGGTGAGTTGAGATCGCCTCTGCGACTGTCGCAGTTGCAGGAATACCAAGATCAATGTGGCCTCCAGTGCCAGTCAATTTCAAGAGTCTCCCCAAGTTACACCAATGGTCATGCCAAAATGAAGTAGAGACGTCAATTTTAACCTCAACCTGATGGAAATCCTTCGCTGCTTCTTGACTTTTTAGAATTTTTCTCCACATCCAAAAGTCTGTTGTTGAGCTTTCCTTTGCTGACCGTCATTTTGTGTGCGAACAGTGACAGCCCGAGATACCTTATAGGTAGTTGTCCTGCTGCAAATGGGAAGTTGGCTAGAATCGCTTGTTGGTTCTCTGTAGTGATGCCTGCCATATACAATGTATACTTCTCTACACTAATCTTCAGACTATATAACTTAGTAAACTCAATAAAAACTGAAAGGATTCCTTCAACTGACCTCTTATGTCCATCTGTAAATACCATTATGTCATTAGTCAAGCATAGGTGAGTCAAAGGAACATTCTTACATCTCGGGTGGTATCCAACTGTTCTATATGCTGCATCTTTATCAATCATTTGAGAGAGTACATTCATACAAATCACAAACAAGGAGGGAGATAGCACACATCCTTGCTTCAGACCTCTGTTACTGTTAAAGTATCCCGGCAACTCCCTATTTACCTGAACCCAAAAGGATGTTGTGGACACACATAAGCGAATCCAATGCACAAATTTCTCATGGAATCCGAGTGCCTCTAAAGAAGCGAACAAGAATGGCCATTGTACTGAATCAAAAGCTTCAGATACGTCTATCTTCATAGCACATCGTGGAGAGATCTCAGATTTATGATAATCTTTGACTAATTCAGTAGCTAAAAGAAAGTTCTCCATCAACAACCTATCTTTTACAAATGCTGACAGATTAGGGGCAATAAATTTTGGCATGATACTTTTAAGTCGATTAGCTAACAGCTCTGAAATCACTTTGTATAGAATATTGGAGCAGAAGATTGGTCAGTAGTCTTTCATTTTTTCGCCTTATCTATTTTTGGGATTAACCCGAGAATAGTGGAGTTGATACTTTTCGGTAAGAAGCCTCTAATAAAGAAGGATTGTACTGCCACTACAATATCTTCTCCGATGATTGGCCAAACTGCTTTGAAGAATTTTGTGATGTATCCATCATGTCCAGGAGATTTGTTTGATGGCATTTTAAACACTAATACAGTTGTGATATTTTTACTACTGCCACACACATATATGTGTGAATTAGAAGTTTATACGTGGATTAGTTCAATTAAATTCATAGATAAAAGTAAGGATAAGATATTAATGAAGGTAAATAAGTGTTGGTTGGTGGAGATGAATGGAAGGATGAAATACAGACAGATCGGGGAATATGAACTAACGCTGTCTTCAACTCTTTATTGGATACACATGGCCATCTTTTGACTACGATTGGAGTGAATTTTTAGAAACCTTTCATAATCCTATTTAATACAGTCATTTATTATTGTATAGAAGGATAACAAAACACTTATATTCACAATCTCAGAGATATTGAAGTCATCATCAGTCATTACAACAAAATGAGATTCATGGACGTCTTGCTTCAAAAATTTGAATATAAAACTAATATTACATTCGAATATGCCAGTATGCATTAAGTTTATGTTTTCTTTCTCTCTTTATTTTGTATTAAAATTAGCATTTATCCAAATTTGCAAATTATATTTATACAGTTGCATTCTGCTTCTGCCCCTACCACTGTCCTGGACGGAGGGACGGATGCAAATACCTTAAATCAGAATGACCCACAAAATGGTACAATTTGGAAGAAAACAAAAACTAGAGAGAAATCCAAAGATCAAAGTTGTGCAAAAAGCCCATTGTGTATCCATTAATGATGGAAGTGACAATACAAAGTATCAAAAACTACATGGACCCTCTTGTGGGAGTTTGGAAACTTTATGGACCTCACAAAACTTCTAAGTATGGTCGAGAATAGAATGGACCCAACAAAATCAAATTGCAAAGCTTTTTGGCGTTTGTGAGAGTATGTAAGTTAAGGACTTAGGAGTAACAAATAATTAAATAAGTAGAATTAGGCAAAAAAGCATGTTTCTATTGAGCATTGAATTTTCTCCAAGTATTCTTCCGTTGACCTGTTGGGGAAATTGATTTGGTCAAACTTAGACAAATTGAGGAGCATGCAGAATTTGAAAGTAGACCAACCTCTCCATCACACAAAAATGTAACCAAGTCAATGGTGTTATAGTTTTCTCCCAACTCCACGTAAGTATATAACACACAGAAGAAACTCATTCACACACACACAATTTCATAAAAACAAAACAAAAAACAGTTTTCTGCAAGTAAAGAGAGATTATAATCATTAGTAACTGATGCAGGCTGTGAGAAGGATCCCATCAGGAGAAGGTGCAGAGATGCGTGGAAGATCCGAGACGAACCGGGTCAGACGTAAGAGTCACGGGTCAAGTCTGAGAGTTCGACAGCCTTGCACGTGTTCAGGACGGCCTGGCTCTGCCAAGTGCGTGCGTCACGGGTTTTTGGTGCCAAGCGATGAGAAGCTTATGCGGAAGGCGAGTGATGGAAGCAGAGAGGTGTTGAGGAGAGCTTTAACGCCTCCGATCCGGCGGATGAATCTCCGGTGGTTGAATTTCCGGCCAACACCTAGCCGACTCTGTAAAATGTCTTCCGTTTGAGTTGAGTTTTTTTTTGTTTTATTGTAATTTGTAAATAAAAATGAGAACTTTTTATTACAGTAATGTTGGAACTCGAATAAGATTCAGACCCAATTGGCCAATCCGGTAAAAAGAAACTTGTACTCTGTTATGGGACAAGAAAGTGTTTACAACATCTTGTAGTACGGAAGAAGAATCAAGTGGATGAGCTGTTGTTCTGAGCAGGCAAAATAAGACGATCTTGGCCTTCGATTAGTTTAGCAGATTTGATGATATCTCCTGTCTTGATCTGCCCAAGAATATCTCTTCCTGCTGTTGTGTACCTGCACAATTTGTACCAAACATAAGCAACTTCAAATGCATCTTGCAAGTCTGAAAAATTCGAATAAGAAGGTTTTTTTAAATCGGTCTAGGCATTCAAAAATTGGTCTATGCACCCGCCTAATCAATATTCCTATATAAAGTGTATAGTTACCGCCTAGCAATTTCTTGAATATAACATACCCGAAAACCGAGAACTGCCCTTCATCAAATGATAAGCCTCCTAAGCCAGACTGCACAAGAAAGTAAAGGATCAAAAGCTAGCTCCTTTAGTCTCATATGGGATTAAAGAGTTGTGATGCGTACGTTTCTTTTATCGTATAGGTAGAAGAAGAATTGGTAAGGAGAAGAGTATTCCTCTGAGTTTTCGCTGTGGGCCATTGCAACAGCTCCATAAACTGATAAAGGAAGAACTGGTAGCTCTCCATCCTTTCCAATATAAAAAAATTAAGAAAGTAAAGTCAGCTTTTCAGGTTTTGATTTGGGAATAGAAGCGGTTTTTGTGTAATACCTGGACACTCAATGGAGTTCTGTAGAGAGGTTCGAACTGTCCAGAAGGCATTACTTCCAAGGGAACACTAACACTATCCACCTTACCACTCCCATCTTCTGTAATAACAGCTTGGTTCACCGTATTGAGTTTGGTTCCATCATATGCACCACTGGTTACCTGAATAACAGCTTGTTTTCAAGATCTAAGCGTACAGAGTACAGCCTCTTAGGTAGTGCTGGGCATTCGGGTTTCTGGTTTGAGTCAGGTCGGGTTATTCGTGTTGGGGTATGTAGGATCCATTTAGGAACCAAACATGGGTCGAGTTATTCGTGTTGGGGTATATAGGACCCATTTAGGAACCAAACATTTTTTGGTTCAGATCGGTTCGTGTTTCTATTTTTTTACAAAACCCGATACATAACCCAATTATAAATAGTTCCGGTTTGGTTCAGGTTTGACACAGAAAAAAACTTTAAAAAACCCGGAAAACCTGTAAACCCCAAAAAATTGGACAATTCAGGTTTTTTAAAAATGATTATCGATTTATAAATTATATTTTTATTATATTTAGGATATTCAGATACTCGTTCGGTTCCAGTTTGGTTTATGGGTTTTGGATAATATGCCCAGGACTACTCTTAGGTTTAATATGTGCAGCTAACTAAAGATTGAAGTTAGAGTAAACTACCTTACCAGTTTAGCGAAATTCCCTGCCGTTAAGGGAGCTGAATAACCATCTATAACAACCTGAATCCATCATATAAGCATGAGCATTGCCTTGTGAAAGAACAGTACTTTTTCATTTATAAGATTTGAACTTTTAATACCTGGATTGTAGCACTCTTTCTTTGATCTCCCCCAGCTTCTGCTTGAAATGTGGAACCATCAGGTTTCTCAATAGTGATTTCCACAGTGCCTCTTCCTGCTAACCTACAGTTTCCACATAAGAACTGTTTTATTAGCAGCTCATAAGAGGGATTTTAACTCAGGGAGACAGAAAATGAGACACACCTAGGGTAGTTCAAGTATTGCTGAGGAAGCAAAAATGACAAGCCAGATGCCTGCAACAAAACTTTTCAACATAAGGAACTAGATCTTGTGCTAAATGCCGTTTCAACCTTACTCAGAAGATAAGAGATCAGAAAAATTGTATGTACTTGTAATAACTCCATCTCCGCAACAGTGTCTAGTGATGATGCCAGGCGAATGGACACTTTATCAGGATCTTGATACCTAATTGATTCTATAAGTGCTTGAAGTCCACCCTTTCAAACAAAAGAACACACGGTTTAATACTTATTTATTACAAAAAACAAACGAACCTTTAACATAAGAACAGCCTATTGTAATGAGTGGCAAACAAAGAGAACGTTTAGTCTAACACCACCAGATCACCTTTCCACCACAAATTAATGTCCATCAACTTGAGAACAAAGCTGTGGTTTACCTTGCCGTCAACCAGAGATGCATACAGTTCTGAGCCCTTGTCTCTCAAGTCTGCTGGTATACTAGCCAATATTGAATCTTTATCGTCTATAGCCACCTGAAACAAATTGAAGGAGTTCAAACTTGTGCTAACTACTCTAGCAAACGTAACTCACAACTTAAGACAATAACATGTTCACCTTTAGAGCCTTCTTCACATTGCTCTCCATGGTACCATAAGGCTTTCTTTGAGGGATCCTAAGAAGATACGATATATCTTCCAACGAAGCCTAAGGAAACCCCACACAAAACAGCGTAACAAAATCAATAACCACCACAACTAACAGAATGTAAAGAGTCTAGTAGAGTGACAAGCCTGTATAGTCTTCATATTGGGATTAGCAGGAATGGCTCTTCTTAGTGCAAGTTCCCCACTCCTTGGAACTTTCGTGTCCGGAGAGTAAAGAACCGCCTCTGCAGGTGAGATGTAGGCAGAGTCTAGACCAAACAAGGGCAACGGAGACCACACTTGAGCTAGTATCAGGATCGTTGCAACTACTTTCTCCAGATTCTTTGTTCCAGCTCCTTCCAAAGGGTTCAACTTTGAATCGATTGAAGAAGGTTTATGTTCCTGCACTGCTGAAAACGAGTATTTAGAAAGCAAAGTTTGGAACTTTATAACGAACCCATGTGTGACATCTTTCTAGAGCTATGAACCCGACCTTATCGCCATAGTTCGTGGTTTGAGAATGCAAGCGCATGCGTAGATCTCTGGAAACGGTTCGGCTGAAGGGTAATTTGGGTTTTACGAAGAGTAAGCTGCGGTTAAGAGGCGGAGGGTGGAGAGATAGGATCCGGTGAGAGACAACGGTGGAAAGAGACAACGGAGAAGCCATTGATGGAGACGTGCAAGTGATTCAGAGAAGGATAGGGAAGGAGCAACGGTGAGGTTTCTTTCTGCTTGGCGCGCCTCATCTTCCAGACGCTTACGTGGAAGTATCTGTGTGGATACACGTTGTCTAGAATGAAATTCAGGAAACGGCGTGGTGTTCTATTATTCAGAGTACAGACGGCACTGCTTGTTGCATGGTGATTGAACAACTCGGCGTGTTTATGATTGTACGCTTTGCCGTGACCTTACGGAAAGTAAAGGCTTGGCCCAAACGTGGCCCAACTGGATTTGTTGTAATTAAATTTGAAATAATATGTAGGGGACAGATGTATCACATCGACGTGAAATAAAAGGACAAGACATTTAATGCCCAACCAATATTAATAAGACGACATTCTTGATAGTCACTCAACATTCAACATGGTCGATTTTTCTTTCCTTTTTTTACATTTTACATTGATTAGTTAGGTACTTCTCCCCACGACGTTGAACTGACTACTGACCAGCGTCAGAAACGCTAACGCAGAAATTAGAGCATCACAATACATTCGATAATAATAGTACTACTTTACTAGGATTATTTATATAAATACAAGATCAAAACGCAAACGTCGTGTCAGCGTTTCTGCCTCTTCAAGAAGCAGCTGGTTCCGCTTCGCCTCCCCAGACACTTCTACATACATTTTGATTTTTGTTTTTCTAGTTTAGACTGTAATTAATATAGTGTATATCACAATTATCTGTTTCGAACTTCCGGACTTGAACTACGTGCCGTCTTCTATATAAACGAATCGACACACAGCCGTTTTAAAATATCCACGTCATCATCTCCAATCGAGGCGGACTTCCCGGGGTCCAGCAACGAGTTCACTCGGTTTCCTGAAAGTCACGATGTGGCTTCCGGCCATAAACGCCGTAACTCGCTCGGAGACTCGGATATCCTCCATCTTCAGCTCATGGAGACGCCGCACGTACTCCGGCACGTGTAAGAGATCCCAAACCACGCACAAACCTCCAGGCTTCACGACTCTCACTATCTCCCCAAGCACCCTCATCCTCTCCGCCGCCGCCTCCACGGACTTCTGACCGTGCTCTTTCCCCACCGTGTGCACGAACACCGACGAGACCACCACGTCGAAGTAGTTATCCCCAAACGGCAACGTCCTCACGTCTCCTTCCCTGCACGTCACATACTCTTGCACACCTACACACACAATTAAAAATTACACAAACGAATCAGTAAAATTATTAATTAACTTTAGGTAAAAAAAAGTAATTAATTAATTGTACCTTCGAGTTTAGCTGTGCGGAGAGTGGAGAGAGTGGTGCGTTTGGAGCGGTCTAACCCGACGACCCGACCCGAGCTACCGGTTTTCTTGAGCTGCGTCGCGACGGCATTGAGTAAGATGCCGCGGCCGCAGCCGAGATCTAACGCCGTTTTGACGCAGGACCAGTCGCTGACGGAGCTGACCATGCGCTGAGCCATCTCGTACTGGAGCGGAACGTCGGAGTAGACGAAGTTAGCGGCGGCGAAGAGGAGACAGACCGCGGAGAGAGCGGTTACTGCGCCGGTGAAGCCAGCTGTTAGTCTGGAGGCGCCGGAGAGGAAGAAGGAGTCGAGGAAGAAGCAAATCTGGTCGAAGTAGATGAGGAAGAGGAGAGAGAGGAGGGAGAAGAAGAAGGCGTGGAAGAGGAGGAAGACGAGTGTCTGCCATTGTTGAATGCCGTAGATAGCGTAGATCTGAGTCCAGTCTCTGTTCCCGGCGGTTTTACCCATTTTATTCCGATGAAAACAAGATGTTTTCTCTTTAAGGAAACAAACAGATCTCAGGAGTTTGAATCTTAAGCTTTCGTATTAAAATAAAAAGGAATATTGAAGTTCCTGTGGTAAATGAGATGGATAAATTAGATCGAGGACGATAGAAGATATGATGTAGGGTAAGTTGGAAGAGTATCGTCACAATAACATGGTGGGAGAGTGAGCTTATGTAGCTGCGCTGCGGAAGGAGAAAAAAATAGAATTATGGAAAAGATTTTTTATTTTTCAACTTTTTGGTCCTTCTTTACCATATTCACGCGCTTTCTTTTTACCCTGTGCTTGTCGGTTTCTGCATTTTCAAACCAAGGTTCTCATGTTAAATTTTCAGAAACCCGATAAGTCCAACCTTTAAAAATAAAAAATAAAAAATTGGATGTTGCCAACTGAGTGTCATTATTTAATATCGACCATGGAATGCATGTAGATTTTTCAATATTCGAATGTAATGTTTATTGTTGTTATTTACTAGTACTAGTTTAGATTGTCTCATCAAAATCATTATTTCATTAACCTTTTTCTAATAATTAATTTCATTAAGATCTTTTTTTGGGTAGAAAATTCATAAGATATATTTTGCGTTTTTCTTTTGTAAATACCTTATGACATGAGAATTAAAAACGTTATATACAGTTGTAAGATAAATATATTGCATGCGAGTTGGTTCATGATTTTGTCAATAACTTATTTACTTATTATATAACAAACGAAAGTTTAAATAAAAGTTGCTAAAATTTCTAGAATTGCAGTATATATTAGAATTTTTTAGATGTTTTAATAGAAATATCTTGAAAACAATTAGGAGTGTGATTGTTTTTGACTTTAGAGTAAATTTTTATTTTAAAAATAAATTTAGTCTAAATCCCACTAAAATTTTACCAGTCAAATATTTCATTTGTTCAATTTTAATTGTTGTTTTATACTTGAGGATACATTAAAAAAACATTTAGTTTTGTATATTACTAAATAAAAAAATCATTAATAATACATCTAACAAAATTTTAACCAATAGAAAAACAGATTATAAAATAAAGCTAATAAATTTGCTTTGAAATTATAAAACAACGTTTATTTTAAAATAAAAATGTTATTATATAACGACAATTAAAATAAAACAGAGAAAGTATAAGATATTATTTTTAGTTTACTTTACTTACTATTTAAATGGAGAAAAACAAACATTAGGGATGTGACCGGTAGATTTTAAAGTAACTAAAAGAAATAAAAGTGGAGTAACTAGGAGGAAAAATAGCAGAGTAAAATACAAAGAAAACAAAACAAAATCAGGTGTAACTTATTTTTCACTTCAGAGACAGTGAGATAATAAAGTGTACTATATACCATCAATTAAACAGTTGTGAGAGTAAGCGAGATGAAAAATAATTTTGCTTGATTGGCAAACATATATATAAGTTGAAAAGAAAATAAAAATATTAACGCTAAATTTTTTTGATGGAAGTGCTTTCCAATCAGATACTAAGTTTACTCTACATTTTGCTAAAGTAAATATGTTTATGCTTTTTTGAGCTATTTTCCATTTATTTTTCTTGTTTTCTTTTCTGCTAGTTTTGTTTTCACTCATTTCCATTTTTTTCTTTTATTCTAGTTTACTTTATTATTACTAATCAACCCATGGATCTGGGCTTTCAGAGGATTGGATATTAGTTTTATGGAGGAACATTGCAGCAGTCGATCTGGAATCTTGGAACACAAGTGCATGCATGATAAGAAACATATCTACTAGAATTCCAATCTCACGTCGTCTCTGATTGGTAGCTCCACTGGCTTATCGCAAATCTTTTTTAATTTCTGTCAGGATTCTTGCAATTTAATAAGAGTGAGATATTTCTATAATACAAAAATATATTATCTTGAAGATGTATACATACTTCAAACTTTGTCTCCTTCCCCTGATTCTCATTTTAAAGCTCGAACGCGCTTGTTCTTTACACATGGACTCTTGTTCTTTTTTTTTGAAATTTAAATGTTCTGTCTCGGTATTAGATAGATAATAGGATCTAATAAAGTATAAATTTCATAGGTTAAAAGTCTATTCGTTAGTTAGTGATCTGTTAATATGCGTACCAAATGAAACTTCAAAACAACCAGACAGTATGTTTTGACCCGTTGATGATATTCTTTCCTTTGTTCCATTATTGACAATATATTGTAAATCAGTATAGTTGGAAAATGACAGAATTACATGTTTAATGTTTTATAGATTAATAATGGAAACTATATTATATATGTTTACATGGTATTATTTAGTCTATTGAAAATATGAATATACAGTCTACAGACTACAATACAAATATAGAAGGAATAAACTCATAAGTCTAAACAGAAAACCCTAATAACAATGTTATAGATATAAATTTTTATATTTTTTGAAGTACTAAAACAGACAAAATGATACGTACTATCTTCGAACACTTTCCGCCACATGCTATTAGTATTATACATTTTGTGAAGTGATGCAATAACTTATGGAAAATGGATAATATGAGAATGTGACAGTGTTAGATAGACTGTTCACGATCTTACAAAAACTTTCTATTAGAGAACATCCATTCGTGAGATTTTGATCAGAATCAGTGGTAAGTTTCAATCATCAAAAATAACCATACATCTGGCACTCTCATCACTTACCGGTCAACACGTGTGATTTTTCAATATTTGATTCTCCGTTAATCGTGGCATTGTTACGTGAAAAGACCCCTTGTTATTACGATCAGACAGCAACAAGAGATTCTTTTTCCATTTCATCTTTTTTCCACATGCCCTTTTAATAACACAGACCAGGAAAGATCATATGATAATATCGCTGATACGACAGATTGATTCAGTTTCAGACCGGGTCATCAACGAATCTTGTACATTGAACAAACCTTATTCTCGTTTCAAATGTTTTAAAACCAAGATTACCCGAATGTAGGGTTCAAAACCAAGATTACCCAAAGGTAGGGATGGGCGTTTTATCTATTAGTTTTGATTTGATTCGTCATTTGTTTCGATCCAATCCGAAAAAATACGGATATCTGTAAGTTTTCAAAGCAAATCAAGTATTAAAGATTAATATCTAAAAACAAGACAAATCATAAATATTAAAAAAATAAAGTCGGATATCTGATTCGCTCCAAATTTAATACAAATAGATGTATATGTATAATTAAATTTAAAATTTCAAATGTATAACTTTATATAATTATTAATTAACATATATTTTATTAATAAAATACTTATAAAATTATTAAATTAAGAAAGGAATATAAAATATTTATAAAAACTACAATTTTTCTAAACTTTTTATATTTTATAAAATAATTTAATTTTAAAAACTTATGAAATATATAGTTTCACTATTTTTATTTTTATTTTATATTATGTAAAAGATATTGTTTAAAAATAAACTTGTTTTTTCTAAAATTGTTTGTATTAAATAAAGTGAATGAAATATCCATAAATATTCTCAAATATCTCTAACTTTCTTGGATATCTGTATTTTTTTCGAAACAAAGCAAATCGGAAAATTAGATATCCATAAAATACGAAGCAAATTTTAAATACTGAAAATTATGGTAATATTCGATCCTTTCTTATCCAAAGGGTAAGTTGGAACCGAACTCAAAATAGACCCATCCAAAAGTATGTTTATATTTTTTTATCTTGATGTAATTATCAACAACGCACTAATTGTCTTAAAAGGATACAAAGTAGATATATCATCACTGGTGAGTGTTTTTAAACATGCTTCCCGCTGATTATTCACACATAACATATACTAATATTATGCAAAAGAAGGTATTAAACTTTTAAAATTGGGGTCCTATGGTTTGACGAAAATCATTTTGCGAGTACTTTTAAACATGCTTCCCGCTGATTATTCACACTTAGAGAATATATTATGCAAAAGAAGGGAGAAAATTAAACTTAAAATATGGGGTCCAATTGTTGGACGAATAGTAAGCAAACGTAATATGAGTATGGGAAACAGAAGGGGAAGCATTACCCCACTGGCTTTATTAACTGCTCTTTTTGAATAACAAACACTATAGTCTAAAGTTTACATTCCTACTTGCTACAGCGTTATCTTTTCATAAAAAAAAAATACAAATATAAATCAACAAAAAGGGGCAATGAAATCTACTATAAATACAATTGCGGTATGGACCTTTGTACGTACTGTTATTATCACACGTATCAGTGCCCACTATTGAAACTTTAGCTAAATATATCGTCAGCAACATGGGATGCTGCATTAGGCAAAGCCGATCATTTTACATTTACATTTGTCATTGTTTATTTAGGTGATAGCTAACGAGAGTTCAAGAGACGTTTAAGTTTCTCTAGATCATTGTCGATTACCGTGATAACTAACAAGACTAAAACTGGTATGGTTGATTTGGCGAAAACAGGTTTAAATTCTCTCAGCGATCTTCATATGAATTACAAATTATGCACGCAGACGTAGTAATCAAACTGCTATAGAGCAGCTGAGCCAAGCTAGCACAAGCGGGATAAACCAACGGAGTCCATGAAAATAAGTTTAGAAGAAGTTAATTACCGTATTATTATAAAGGTTTACGTCAAACTATAGATATCATACGTTATTAAGAGATATGTATTTCACATTGGAAAATCAGTGGGACATTAAGTAATATATAAAGGGTTAGGGCTAATTTACTAATTGCCAATTGGTTTTGAGTTGGAAACCCATAATAAACCCGAATCTAACATGGTATCAGAGTCCAGATCTTAATAAGTTAAATCCCTAATTAATATTAACTCTATCCGACCGGATATATATGTCGTAATTGACTCGCTCGACCGAGTATAACTATCTTAAAAAAAGTTTCCTAGATTTCTGGCCGATAAGAACCATCATCTCGAGGAGGGGAACTAAGGATATGTATCCCACATTGAAAAATCAGTGGGACATTAAATAATATATAAAGGATTAGAGCCAATCTACTAATTGTCAATTAGTTTTGAGTTGGAAGCCCATAATAAACTCGAATCTAACGTACGTAATGCTTCATGATTCATTAAAAAATAAGTTATATTACGTGCATGATGCGTCCTTTTTTCTTTTCTTTTTTGCATATTCTTGTTTTCGCCAACCAGGTTGCCAGAATAGATCGAATAATTAAAATGTTTTAGCAGTTGAAATTCAAGTTAATTTTCTGAAGAGAAAATAGTTCGGCGGTGTGTGGGGGGGACTTGGGACTAATCCTGGAGTGCGGTGAAATACTAAGAATATTTAAATAAAAAGATCGACCATTGACGAAGTGTCGGTGTTCTGTGTTCACATATGCGAGATGCCTCGTATCCTAGTGAAGTTCATTTCTTAAATCTTTTTTCTTTGGTCTATTTTTTTTCTTAAATCTTTTCAAAATGTCAATGACATTTCTTTTCTCTGTAATTTTGTATATAATGTGCAGCATTATCTAGACCGAAAAGAATACTCTTTTTATATTTAGGGATAACAATTTCCAGAACTATAGTTTTCATATCGCACCATTTAACATCGACCCCAAAAAAACATGCACCTTTTTGTGCTCAAGGATAAAAAAGAATATGAAATTGGAATCGAGACTAAACCCTATTATCTTTTTGTCAAAGCGTAGGAGATTACTAAAAATTTTGTACCGGCGCTATAATATTGTAACTTTGTAAGTTTTAAATAAATAAATAATATCCGTCAATCTCTAAACAGCATTAGAAATAATCTAAAAAGTCTTCAAGAGAATAGTTAACGAAGTAGCAACCTGATTAGTTGGTAGACGCACGCAGCGCGACCTAACACGTCGTTGACTTGTAGCTTTACTATCTCTCGACTTATTTTATCATTTGTCTGTCATTTGTATATAAATTATTATTACCTAACACTTTCTTGTCTCGACGTCAGAATTATCCATAGTCAAATACAAGTATATAAGTTACCAATCTGTTTTGATTAGTCGTGCACATAAGTACATAACTACTTGTGAGTTGTGATAATTTTGCTTCAAGAGCATTATGATGTTCTGCAGAGTATAAGTGATCATTTTATTTTTATCAATCGTGCATGTTAGTACATGATTATGTTCCTAATTATTATAGTGTAGGGCAGAGCCTACAAAACATACAGATTACATATTTGTTCTGTCGTTTTATTATATGCTCAATCCGTTGACTTTGAACGATGTAACCATTCTTTTTTTTTTTTGAACACCAACGATGTAACCATTCATAACCTTGAAATTACATCTTCGCCTACATCTTCGGTGAAATCTTGGAAAAATCTTCTGAAAACTAAGACTTTGGGCTTACAGTAAGCTAGCCCAACTTTTAAAGAATGCATATTGAATATATTTAGGCCCATTTATATCTTCCTCAAGACCCATATTTAATTTCCGGCAAGGAAGACAAACAAATAACATACTCAACCTCCAACTATATTTCCCCACGGCCACGTGCCAAAAATCCACTGATTCATCAGTGACGTCTAGTGCCTTCACCTTCACGTAACAACAGAAATTAATCCAGTGAGGCATTATTGAAGTATGCAACTCTTTTTATTTCAAGCTACACAATCATATGTTAAAATCGAAAACTATATATAGAGATAATTGATTACTCCTTGGAAATAGGAATTAATAATAATCTGAACAAAAACATAATAAAATAAAATTGATGAATTCGGTTAGGAGTTGGAGGTTGTACGTATGTGTACGCATGTCAAAAACTCGTTAAAATATCATACAATTCTCTATATAATATAATGTCCCGACGCGTACTCTTAATTACTAACTTCTAGGCCAAACACGTGTGCATCACTAAAGCCATATCACGTCTTTTTTTTGTACATCTCCTACCTAACTGCATCATCAAGAAACACCAACAACTTTTGTTAGGACCGATTAATCACAAACCGGTGTGATTACAAGATTCACTGTCTTTGATTTCTGTATTTGAAGAAGGATATAGAGAATGGTGTGTTTCTGTTTCTTGGTGGACCAGAAGAGAAAGATGAAAGCAAGCAAACCAGCGGCGGGAATGTGTTCTCGGTGCGGTCGTGGTGCAAGAATCGCTGACATGAAGACTTCAACGAGGTTTTGTCTAATACCTATTTATTGCAGATCTTGGAGAGCCATCGTCTGCAGCTTTTGCGGCTCTGTTCTTAAATCCTACCGTTGATATTTCATTTACACCATTTTTATATCCCTCTTTTCCAGTTTTAGTGTCGTGTATTGGCCTGGGTTTTACAATGGGCTTATATTGTCGTTTAATGGTAATATTGTATTAAAAATGAGAATTTCAAACATATTTGATTTTCACCTGTAATTTGTAAAATTTAATTATTTTTACCAACCATAACAATTTGTTGGGAACGCGCTATTTACAGTGTAGCTATTTCGCATTTGTGCAAGACTAACGATCAAACAAATTAATGGAAGTCCGCCCTTAGGCGCCCTATCGGAAATTAATTAAGTTAGGTGATCTTGCTTAATACTACTGTTATACTTAATCTATTGGCCTTAGTGTAGATGTTCTGGACTTCAATATTCTTACAATGTTATTTATCAACAATAGCTTGAGCTGATACACGAAACTGAAGCCCCTTAAAACGCGGTACGTTTCACCCCAACCATCATATGAAACCAACACTCATTTATTGCCGAATGTAAGGATCATGCTTGAATTCATATATGATATAACTAAAATTATGTGTGTTTTCTAACTGACTGAACCATACAGCAGTATTCTTTTTCATCATCACAACCATATTAAAATTTCTAGCATTCAAAAATTTAAGTGACTATTCAATAATTTAACAAGGCTTTGTAAGCTATTGAATAGTTGACGAAGACATAACATGTAGCATAATGATTTTGGGCCGGTGGCATCATAGTGACATAGTGTCAATATTTTTGTTCAAACCCAACATATTGCATATTCTTGAGAAAAAGACTATTGAATAATTTGTGATAAAAAACACTATTTAATGGTTTTGTATAGGGATGGGCGTTCGGATACCTATTCGGGTTCGGTTCGGATCTATTCGTGTTTTGAGTTTTAGGGTTTAAAAAATATCAGCCCCATTCGAGTATTTCTAAATTTCGGTTCGGGTTCGGATAACTCATTTATATTATTTTAAATTTTTTAAATATTCATTATATACTTAATTGTTTTCAAAATATATTAAACAAAATCATATATTACATATAAATTTGTATATTGTATGTCAAAATACATAAAATTAACATATAAATTGGTTTGATTTGAATATTTGAATAGAAAATCAATAGATATTTCAAGTATTTTGGTGTTTTGAATATATTTTAGCTATTTTAGACATTTACTTTTGACTATTTATGTATATTTTTAAGTATTTTAGACAACTTAAAAATATCTTATATATTTTGAATGTTTTTAATATATATTAAATCTAAACATAAGTAATATATTTAGGTATATTAACCTATTTCCGTTACATTCGGGTACCCGAGATACTTCGGTTCTGGTCAGGTTCGGTTCGGTTCTTTAGATACCAAAATTTTAAATTCATTCAGATATTTAATTAATTTCGATTCGGGTTCGGTATTACTTTTTTTTTTGGATCAGGTTCGGTTTGGTTCTTTGGATCCGGGTTTTTTGCCCAGCCTTAGTTTTGTAGTTTATTGTTTTTATAGATCCTCATGAAAATGAGGAGAAAAGAAACTCAACACACATTTTTAAGGAACTGGTTTTTGGGCTCTTTCTTCATCTCTTTCCGGCCATAGAACATCTCCAACGTAAAACTTCATTTTTTTCTTCAAAATAGAGTAAAAGTAAAAATTGAGTAAAATTGCTCTAAAACCTACTCTATTTCTCACTCCATAATGGAGTGATGAACAAACAAAAAATAGATTACTCCATTTATTGAGTAAATTTCATTATGAAGTGAGATATGAAATTGGATATTGGAGCATTCTTTACTTTATATTCATTTTTACTTCGTTTTAGAGGAAAAAATAGAGCAGAGATGAAGATGCATTTAGCCACACTTTTTACCCTTTTACGCTTTAACACCAATAATATGCATCTTCTACTTTTACGTTATACATTTTATTTATTTAGTTGCTTGCCTTCAAGTATACGTTATTTCTATTTATTTATTTACTCCAAGTAAAAGAGATAGTAAAAAAGAATAACAGTTTCAGTTTTTTTAAAGAAAAATCTATTCACTTCTGATTATACAACGTCAATTCGAATGTAAATTTATCTAAGAAGACCAGTTTCATGACTTCATCTAAAGTCATTCATATGACTTACAGTAGCAATCAGTTAATTATCAGTATGCTAAAATAATTTCACATTAATCTTCTTATGCATCTATCTTTCTATGTATATCGATGCCTCTCTCTCTAACGCATTGGCAGGCCGACAAGGCGACAAAGAAAACGCTATTGGTAGAAGTGAAACTGGGTCCAATGGACGAAAAACTAAATATTTTTCCAACGTGGGACCTAAGCAAGTCTCTATACAAAAAAATAAAAGTAAGTCTTTCTATCGTGTCTTGAGGGGCAAAATGTAAGGACCAAATTAGTTTTGACACGGTCGGCATCATCAATAATAATGTTGTAATTAGTGAAAGATGCCTATATAGATGTGCAAGACATATCTTCAGACTTCAGCTAATTAATGGCTAATACACTCTTGTATTTTGTATTAATGACCGTGTTTCTATTGTTCAGTGTGTAGAAAATCTGGTGGGAAACTGCTAACAAACGGCGAGCTGAGTAACAATTTTAACCACTAAATATGTAAACATTGATTTAACGACCATTCACTTTTTTTTGTGTGTGTATACAATAGAAGTCTTTAATGTGCATACTTTTTTTTGCTTTAGATTACACGACAAAGGAATGGCTCGATAAAGCTTTTGAATCAGGAACTGCGTTACTTCGTATCGGGTTCGTTGAAAAATCAAGAGTACTAAAAAAAAAAAAAAAAAAAGTACTTTGAATCGTATTTTCTGCTATAGAAGACTAATACGCCAAGTTCACATATATTATATATGGTCTTCTCAATGTCTATACGTAAAGATAAAACAGTTATGTAATTAAAACTATAACAGCAAAAACGGCACATGTGTCGGCATATTCAACTTTGGTTTATATTCCAAGGCTAGTCCTCCTTTTGGTTTGGTATCCTTTAAATACATTTTATATCTCCTACGCCGTTAATTGTTTTTTTTTTCTGTTTATATACGCTTTGGTAAGATACTAATATGCATGGAAATTTTCGAACATATCTTAGCACTTAGCAGTACATATATCTCTTCCTTAGTATCCGACGACTATTCATATAATAAAATATAAGATTTGAGTTAATTAAATATCTGCTCGATTATAGCGGCTAAACCGTCCGCTAAACACTCGTGCTTTCCTTTTATAGCATGTTGCCCATTTGTCGGACAATGTTTATATTTTAAAAAGGTTTTCTGATCATTATATATTTTATAGTTTTCAAAAATTTACTTCATTTTTAGTGAGACTGTAAGAATGAGATTTTTTTGAAGATGAAGTCTCTTTATTAGTAATTCTTCTTTTCGTGGAAAACGAAAGTTTTATATTTTTAATGAAATTTTAAAAGCATCACTGATAGACTTGAGCGTGTATCTCACACAAATGTTTTAGTTTTTAATTGAAATTTTAAAAGTAAAAAAGTTGGATCAATAAAGAGATGAGAAAATATCTCAATTATGTTTAGATCTTTCTGTATGAGAAACGATTTTCAATCTCTTTCCTCTTTTTTTAAAAAATATTTTAATTATATAGGCTTTTTTGAGAAACTGCAACTGAAATTGCCTTAAAGCTTACTAATATAGTTCCAAAGTCTTGATAATTTTATTTAATGTCTGATGAAACTGAATAAATATATCAACATTAGCACTACTAGTATACCTACCTTTAATTTGTTCTGTCATATCTTACTTAGATTATTTCGTGAAAATTTATTATGGCAATGTTTTTTAATTCCCCTTCATGATTTCCAACCAAATATCTCCTGATCCTGAATGTAGACAAGTAATTTATATTTTGTCTGCTTTATATGAACTGAAGTATTAAAAATACTGACAATAGAAAAGCGTTTGCGGTTTCATAATTTAGGTTACGCTGCTAATCGACGTGGGAACATACTTGCAGTTTATTTTCTATTTTGGTCGTCCATTTAATCAAAACTACACCTCTCTCATTTTATTTTGTTGGAAGATACGCTATTGTTGAGAAGCTGACTCAAAACCAAGCTGGTTTGTGGTTAACCGGGTTATTAGTGAAAAGGTTAACCGATGGGAAGATAGAGACTCTGTATCAGAAGGAGGGTTTGAGTAGATATATAACAACTCAAACGAGTCTTGTGTCTTTGTATCGTTATAACGTCTTTCTCGTTGAGCTGGGCTATTACGCTTGTTAAGCTCAAGAGATTGTAACCACCAGAGATCATAGTGAATTGCCAGGATCTTCTGGCACCAGACGTAGGTCGTAGCTCATTCCGAGCTCCCGAACTGGTTAAATCGTGTGTGTCTCTTGTATTCTTCTTCTTTACCGTTTCTGTTACAAACGAGAGATCGTGAGAGGTTGAGAGTACGATTGGAGACGATAACACTTTGAGATAACCAAGATTGAAGCGATTCGCAGAGTTGAGGATTTAACAATTGGTATCAGAGCATGCAGGTCGACATGGCGAAGACGCGAATCGAAGTCGAGCGATTCGACGGATCTGGAGATTTCATGTTGTGGAAGATAAGGATGCTTGCGCATCTTGGTTACCTGGGATTGAAGGAGATTTTGAAAGATGATAAACTCCTGAAGGATCCACCCAAGATCGAGAAGAAAGATGACGATGATCAAGCGATCGATGAAACGTCCAAGGAGATCTCTGTGACTCAAGATCCAGAGAAGATAGTGAAGTCTGAGAAGGCTATGAACCTGATCGTGCTGAATGTTGGCGATCATGTGCTAAGAAAGATCAGTCACTGCACTACTGCAGCGGCGATGTGGACGCTGCTCGAGAAGCTGTATATGTCAAAGTCTCTCCCGAGTAGGATCTTCTTACAGTTGAAGTTCTACAACTTCAAGATGGTGGATTCTGTTTCAATTGACGCAAATATTGACGAATTCTTGAAGCTTGTATCTGATCTGAGCAGTGTTGGAGTCAATATTACAGATGAGGTGCAGGCAATCTTATTACTGTGCTCTCTTCCATCTCGATACAATCAGCTCAAAGAGACTCTGAAGTACGCAAAAGATACTATCACACTAGATGCAGTGATTGCAGCAGCTCGTGATAAGGAGAGAGAACTCAAAGACGGCGGTTGGAATGGTAAAGAGGCGGGTGAAGGATTGGTCATGAAGGATCACCATCAGGGGAGAGGAAGAGCTGAATGGAGAGGAGACTCTAAGAAGAATGGTCGGAGTAGGTCTAACTCAAAGTCACGAATGGTGTGTTGGTACTGCAAGAAAGAAGGACACATGAGGAAGGACTGTTACTCTCGTAAGAAGAAGTTTGACAGAGAAGACCAAGGTGAAGCTGCTGTCATAGTGGAGAAGTTGCAGTATTCAGACGCCTTGGCTGTGTCTGACTTGAATCCAAGAGATAACTGGGTGATTGATTCTGGATGCACCTATCATATGACGTCCAGGAGGGATTGGTTTGATACTTTCAATGAGCTTGATGGAAACCAAATCCTACTAGGAGATAATCACACCGTGGAGGCTAAAGGAATTGGCTCTGTAAGAATTAACACTCATGGCGGTTCAGTAACGGTAATGCATAACGTCCGTTATGTACCAAACCTGAGGAGAAACCTGATCTCTACTGGAACACTGGATAAGTTGGGCTTCAAGCACAGTGGTGGAGATGGAAAAGTGACGTTTCACAAAAATGGTAGACTGGGCATGAGAGGTATTCTGAAACAGGGTCTATATATCTTGGATGGAGAGACGGTTGTTGAGGAGGCACACCAAACGCAGTCAAGCAACCAGGGATCTAGCTTGTGGCACAACCGGCTTGGTCACATCAGTGAGAAGAACCTCAAGATACTGGTCAGTAAGGGTATTCTGGATCAGAAAGAAGTTGGTGCTCAGGTTTTCTGCGAAAGTTGTGTGATGGGAAAGGCTAAGAAGGTGAGTTTCTCAGTCGGAAAGCATGACACAGAGAAGGTTCTCGGCTATGTCCATGCTGACTTATGGGGTTCACCTAATGTACACCCATCGATCTCGAAGTGCCATTACTTCTTGTCAATCATTGATGACTGCTCACATAAAGTGTGGCTTTATTTCTTGAAGACCAAAGATGAAGCTTTTGGGAAGTTTTGTGAATGGAAGGTCCTAGTTGAGAATCAGTCTGGACAGAAAGTGAAGTGTCTCAGAACTGATAACGGGCTTGAGTTTTGTAACACTCAGTTCGACTCATTCTGCAATAAGAATGGGATTGAGAGACATAGGACGTGCACGTATACGCCGCAACAGAATGGCGTTGCTGAACGTATGAACCGCACTGTGATGGAGAAGGTCAGATGTATGCTTAGTCAGTCTGGTCTGGGTGAAATGTTCTGGGCAGAAGCGGCTGCTACTGCATCTTACCTGATTAATAGGACTCCATCATCAGCCATCGACAACAACATACCAGAAGAGTTATGGCTAAACAAGAAGCCGGGATATAAACATTTGAGGACTTTTGGGTCTGTTGTGTATGTTCACACAGATCAAGGGAAGTTGAAACCGAGAGCATTGAAGGGTGTTTTCATCGGTTACCCTCCAGGGGTCAAGGGCTACAAGGTTTGGTTGATTGATCAGAAGCAGTGTGTGATCAGTAGGAATGTGCAGTTTCAGGAGCAGATGATGTTCAAGGAGATTGGTAAGAAGACTTCTCAGGAGATGGGTCAGTCAGGTGTAAAGGCAAGCACTCAGGTTGAGCTGGTTATTGATAAAGGAAAAGGACAGTTAGTAGCTGAAGAGAGAGCCGTTGCTGATGATAATGAGGCTTCTACCAGCAGTAAAGCAGGGGGAGTCAGAGAAGAGGAGGAGCCTGTCTCTGTACAAGAGGAGGAAGAAACTGAAGAGGAGGAGGAACACAATGATCTAGCTAATTATCAGCTAGCTAGAGACAGAAAGAGACGAGTAATTGTGCCTCCAATTCGATATAAAGAAGCTTCCCCACCAGATCATCTGACGGAAGACTCTGAAGTGGCTTTTGCATTGGCTGTATTTGAAGAAATGGAAGTAGATGAACCAAAAGACTACTACGAAGCCATGAGGAGTGCAGATAAGGAGAAGTGGAATGATGCAGCGGTTGATGAAATGACTTCGTTGGAGAAGAACCAGACATGGGATATTGTGGACAGACCTAAGGACAGAAAAGTGATTGGTTGCCGTTGGTTGTTCAAAATAAAGCCTGGAGTCCCAGGTGGAGAGCCAAAGAGATATAAAGGCAGAGTAGTTGCGAAGGGTTATTCACAACGAGAGGGAATAGACTATCAGGAAGTGTTCTCACCAGTTGTGAGACATGTGTCTATTCGAATCATGCTGTCATTAGTGGTTCATGAGAATCTCGAACTGGAGCAAATGGACGTAAAGACAGCTTTCCTCCATGGGAAGTTAGATGAAGAAATCTTCATGGAGCAGCCTGATGGTTTCGAAGAAGGTGGAGATAATAAAGTCTGCCTTTTGAGAAAATCTCTATATGGCTTAAAGCAGTCTCCACGACAATGGAACAAGCGGTTTGACACATTCATGAGAGAACAGAACTTCAAGAGAAGTGTCCAAGATCAGTGTGTCTATGTAAAGGAGGTTGCAGAGAAAAAGTTTGTGTATCTCCTGCTATATGTAGATGATATGTTGCTCGCGGCAAAGGATATGAGTGAGATCACTAAGCTGAAAAACCTATTGGGTTCTGAGTTTGAAATGAAGGATTTAGGAAGTGCGAGAAGAATCTTAGGGATGGACATCTTCAGAAACAGAGAGAAAGGCACTCTTAAGTTGTCTCAGTCAGATTATTTGCTTAAGGTGTTGAAGAAGTTCAACATGAGTGATTGTAGAAGCTCTAACACTCCGGTTGGCGCTCATTTCAAGCTCGCTGCTATAGAAGATGAGTCTGAGATGGTGAATCCCGAAGTAGTACCATACTCAAGTGCAGTTGGTAGCATTATGTATGCAATGGTGGGAAGCAGACCTGATCTTGCATATGGAATTGGTCTGGTCAGCAGATATATGAGTAGACCGGGTGAGATACACTGGGAAGCTGTGAAATGGCTTTTGCGATACATCAAGGGCGCGTCAAAGACGTGCATCACATATAAGAAGAACGAGGAGTTTGATGTAGAGGGATTCAGTGATTCTGACTATGCTGCGGATCGAGACCGAAGCAGGTCGATAACAGGGTATGTGTTTCGAGTTGGAGGCAATACTGTAAGTTGGAGATCATGCTTGCAGCCGATAGTAGCTCTATCAACTACTGAAGCGGAGTACATTGCCTTGACTGAAGCTGTGAAAGAAGGTATATGGATTAGAGGGATTCTGGAGGAGTTGGGTTATGAGCAGAGGAAGTTTGCGGTGTGGTGTGACTCTCAAAGCGCGATATGCTTATCTAAGAATAAGGTGTATCATGAGAGGACCAAACATTTTGCGTCGAAATACCATTTCATCAGAGATTGGGTTGAGTCTGGTGAAGTTGAAGTGTTGAAGATACCAAGCTCGAGAAACCCTGCAGACATGTTGACTAAGGTGATTCCAGTGGTTAAGTTCAACGAGGCCTTGAGGCTGTTGAACGTCACAGAAGCTTGAAAGACTCATGTGTTTGCCAGTGTAAGGATTCGCAGTGCAATTGCTATGATGTGATCTTGGTTGTTGATTCAAGGTGGAGTTTGTTGAGAAGCTGACTCAAAACCAAGCTGGTTTGTGGTTAACCGGGTTATTAGTGAAAAGGTTAACCGATGGGAAGATAGAGACTCTGTATCAGAAGGAGGGTTTGAGTAGATATATAACAACTCAAACGAGTCTTGTGTCTTTGTATCGTTATAACGTCTTTCTCGTTGAGCTGGGCTATTACGCTTGTTAAGCTCAAGAGATTGTAACCACCAGAGATCATAGTGAATTGCCAGGATCTTCTGGCACCAGACGTAGGTCGTAGCTCATTCCGAGCTCCCGAACTGGTTAAATCGTGTGTGTCTCTTGTATTCTTCTTCTTTACCGTTTCTGTTACAAACGAGAGATCGTGAGAGGTTGAGAGTACGATTGGAGACGATAACACTTTGAGATAACCAAGATTGAAGCGATTCGCAGAGTTGAGGATTTAACAGCTATGAATGTATAAGAGATTTAGAACATAATTATGACTCTCGAGACTTGTAATATTATACTTAATTAACCGAAAACATAAGCAACATAATATTAATCGTGGAGAATGACCTAACGTATAAGAAACATGAGACAGGTCACAATCAATATAAAAGTTTTCCAATCAAAACTCGAGTAGAAGCACATGAAATTTATATTATATACTTGAATTTTTTTATATTAATAGCATTTTTTTTATTACATACTCCAAGTTGAATGACAAACTTCCAGATTGCAAGCGGTGGTGTTTCTCGAGTCCGGGGGAAATTAAAGCATCATATATCACATTGATGCTACAAAATCGCATGTTTGGCTGCGCTGTCTAACTTGTTATTTTCTCATATATATGGGCAATTGTGTGAACTCGCTACATACTTAGATTAAGAGCATGATTATTAGAGGTTCTTAAGATGAGGTTCTTAGCGGAATATAAGAATCTATCTCTTAATTTTTAATTAATAAAACTAAGAACCGGTTCTTAAACGTCATATTTAAAAACCAGTTCTTAGCATTTTTAGTTAAAAGTTAAGAGACAGATTCTTATATTCCGCTAAGAACTCCACCTTTAAAACCTCCGATAATCATACTCTTAGATTTTGCTGAGTGAAATTTTGCTTATGCGTCAATTGGAGTCCGAATTTGAGTGCTCCAGTGTGGTCAGCTTTGCAGAAAACTCTTTACGAAGTGGCATGTTCACCGCTGAATGATAGAACTTGGATACTCAATGCTAAATCTATAAAAATAACTTGATGATACCAATGTCGTTTGTTAGTCATTGGAAATATTAAAATTAAACTAGAAATATGGGAATATTGACTCATCTCTCTCTTTATGTGGTTGTATTTCATATAATTTCACGTGGCCCAACCTGTTGCTGTTCATCAATCAATCAAAGTTTCTAGACAAGAGGGAACCCACACACATACACACGGTCGATCAATTCTTTTCTATGCTCGTGTCCCTACATCTCTAAACTCCATCATTACTTCTTGTGTTTTACTGGTATGGTGAGCTAAAGATAGTTAGCAACAACCCAACAATGCGGGGCTATTAAGTTTGAACTAACTTCTAAACTAGTTTACTCCGCTCAAAGTCATTGGTTTGCGACAAACTTTAGAAATTAATACGTATTGCATGAAGAACTCAAACTTAATACACACTAGATTTTGACCCGTGCAACCGCACGGGTGTTTGTTTTCACTTTTTCATACATAAATTATTGTTTTAAAATATAAATAGTATATATTTTTAGTGCTAATCATATACTTAAATATTTATATAACTATTTCAAATACAATAATTTTATAATTTACATGTTATAATTAATTAATTGTTTAAACCTTATGTATTTGCCACTTCTTATTATATATTTATCTTATTGTATTTGCATTTAGTTATTAAGCAAATTAATATATTCATGAGAAATATATTTAAAAAAATATTTTGTATTTAATTTATGCTAAATTCTGACCCGTATTTCAAAACTGGATTTTTTTTTTACCAATATTTTTATGCTTATTCATTTTAGATAATTTATTATTGTATATATAAAAGTGTAAGATATGTTAATTTTTAGACATGTATTATATAGTTTGTTAATTTTAACTCGTTCTATCATCATATTATATTTTAAATAAATAGTTTATATTTATGAAAATAAAATTTATAAATTTATCAATTGAATATAATTTTATCATATTTATTTTAGTATAATAATTATATTTTAACATGATCATGACTATAAAAGTAGATAAAATAGGATATAATTTATTTATTTTTATTTCTAAACGATAACTTAAAATATATTAAGTTATTGTTTAAATATTACACAGATTTATTAGAATTTTAAAATATAATATATAAATATACATTATATTATATTTAAAATGAAAATATATTATGATTAAAGTAGTTACAAAGATTTTATATTATTAACTTTAAAGAAATACATGTTAATTTTTATACATGTATTATATAGTTTGATAATGTTAACCCATCTTACCAACATATTAGATTTTATTTTTGAACATAAATATTTTATAATTACGAAAATAAAATATATAAATATATAAATTTAATACAATTTTATTATATTTAGCTCAATATAATAATTTTAATTTAATATGATTGATTATGATTATATAATAACTAAAATATTATAATTTTTTTTATTTTTCATTTTATATAACTGAATATATTAATGTATAATAATATTTTAAACTAATTTCGAAATTAGTGAAAATATTTAAATATAATTTCAAAATTGAAGATCTTGTAAAAATCTTTTTAAACAGATTTGTTAAAATTTTAAAATAAATATATTTATATTTAAAATGAAAAGATATCAAAAGATACTATGATTAAAATATTTTAAAAATTATATTTATTATAAGTCTGAATTAAAATATAGTATGAATTTCTATGAATAGGTCCATTAGGTCCATTTTTAAAAAAATCACACATGAATCAAGGTTGTGACTTCTATTTTAATATATAAGATGGTCGCCGTCTTAGAATTTTTCATGCAGACGACAAACAAGATTTCCAACAGATGTTTGGAATATGTACTAAATGAACGGATTCGATCCAATAGATTCAGGGAGCGACTGATTTTCTCGCTACCACCCGCAAACGCAGCTTTTGCGGTTGGTAGCGATTGTCGGCGGTTTGCAACAATCACTCAAATCGCTCTAAACCGCTTCAAACCGCTCCGAATCTCATAAATTCAAAAACTGGCTCCAGCTAGCGTTTGCGGTTGCGGACAGTTGCGGGAGGGTAAATTTTTTTTTTTAAACAATATATATACAAAAGTAAAAATATTTAATAAAAAATTTAAAATTGAAATTATGAAAATATTAAAATATATCTATTATATTTTAATTAATATTATAAAATTTTATAATAAAAACAATTTCAATAAATTTTCAAAAATTAAAATTATAACTTTCTAAATATAAATTTTATATTTATTATAATTTTATGATTTTGGATATTTTATAATTATATTAAATGTAAATATTGTTAATTTATTATTTGAGTGTTACCGCATTAGGTAGTTAACCAGTCGTAAGTCATCCGCAAACGCACCAATTTTTAATCGCAATACCAGTCGTACAAATCTCTTAAAACTGCTAGAAACCGCAACCGCCCGCATCCACAAACTTCCACAACCGTAACTGCAACCGCTGCGTTTGAACCAGTCAGACCCTCAGTTTTACTCAAGTTTAGTCTAAAAACGCATACTAAACGCGTACTATATTTGCTACTATCCATAGAAAGTATATTTGGTGCATATGCTCTCCCCATGTGAGATTTATGCGCCCGGTGAGCCAATAAAAATCATTGCTGAAATACCTTAGATTATAGTTATAAGTAACGAACATATCCCAAAATGGTAGGATTTAATTTAATATTTCTATGCTCTTATTAGAAATGTGGACAAATAGACTAAACTTTATGATTCATTTCCACTATAAAATAAACTAACTTATTTTTAAAACAATACTGTAGTTGTGATTTACTAGTTAGAACGAGAATCTTTACAAAAGGAACACACATGGGATGTTAGCACTTAGCAGAAGGAGATTCGTATTCCAATCATCCAACGGTCAGAGAAAAATCACAAGAAAATTTCACAACCGTAGGATCTGTTCCCTTTAACCACTTTGTAATGCCGGTCTTAATTAATTTTGTAGAAAATTAGAAAACAACACCAAGCTTATGTCTCTCATGTGACCGACCACCGCATCCTCAGTTGACCTGTCTTTGCCCCACTTTGTCTCCCCACACAAACTGAAAAAGAAGACTTTAGATATCAAAGGACACCACCTGTTGATCTCTGATTGGTTTCTATCGGTTTGATCGTGTGAACCAACGAAGCAACATATAAAGCACGGCTCGGTAGTATGCCATTACTACAGCAAGAGAAGTGTGTATGAGAAGAAAGTTCTCGTATATCATAGTTATATTTTGACAAATAATTAAAAAGGTAAAACATGGAGAAAGGTGGAGTTGAGCATGAGATAACTGAGCTGAGATTGGGTCTTCCGGGGAGAGATGTGACGGAGAAGATGATGAAGAAGAGAGGCTTCACGGAGATGATCATGACGTCTTCTGGAAGTAACAGTGATGAAAGTGGTGTCGTTTCAGGTGGTGACGTGGAGAAAATTAATGAGTCACCCACGGCGAAAAGTCAGGTGGTGGGATGGCCGCCGGTTTGTTCTTACCGGAGGAAGAACAACTGTAAGGAAGCTTGGACGACAAAAGTGGGGTTAGGGTATGTGAAAGTGAGCATGGATGGCGTGCCTTACTTAAGGAAGATGGATCTTGGTTCGAGCCAAGGCTATGATGACTTAGCATTTGCTCTCGATAAGCTCTTTGGTGTCCGTGGCATTGGTTAGTAAATTAATATCTCTTTTTCACTTAAAGACTTAAAGTAGAGTGGTTAGATTATGTCGAACTGGAAGGAAACAAAATTTTATTATGAGAGATCGGATTAGGAACCAAAGTGTTTTCATACGTAATGTGGGAATGAAACTATTATAACTAGGTTAAATTCATCTTTTAACTAGGTTAAATCTTTTTAAACCAAAAAACTAAAATAACTAGGTTAATTAATACGTTGTGTTACCAATGTTGTTGAACTCTTCTATACGACTATATCACGAGAGTTTCATACTAAGCTGAGAATGGTCCTAGAAAAAATGGTCCTAGAAATCTCTGATTGGTGAATTTTCAGCTTTTGATGATCTGACTCATTTTAACTCCAAAACCGTTACATATATATCATCTGAAAACCTTGCAGAAAACTAGAATCTACTATTCATTTACATTTTACATCAGTTTTGGGTTAAAACTTAAAAGCAATCTCAAACTAGAGATCTTACACCAGAAAATTGGACATACAATTGAAATTTACATATATATATATATATATATATATATATATATATATATATATATATATCTCTGTGTGTGTGTGCAGGAGTGGCCTTGAAAGATGGTGATAACTGCGAATACGTTACCATATACGAAGATAAAGATGGGGATTGGATGCTCGCTGGAGATGTACCATGGGGGTATATATGTTCATATCTTTTGACTTAGATTATATCCCATTATAAACTTATATATGTCACAGTTTAAATTTACATGAGTTCGGATATTTTGATGTTTGCAGAATGTTCATAGAGTCATGCAAGAGGTTGAGGATTATGAAAAGATCGGATGCTACCGGGTTTGGTCTGCAGCCTAGAGGAGTAGACGAGTGATCTGATGACTTGAACAAGAAGCAAGTACCTGATTAATTATTTATCCTTAATATCAAGATTCTCTAGAACATTTTTCCTATTCATGTTATATATGTTATGGTTTGTATAATTATATTCAGAAAGACAGCTATATATATATCTTTATATACAATACTTGTTTCTTGATTGTGGAGTTAAGACATTATTCTGTTTAAAATTCACTGTTATTCAGATCCATATATATGCAGGAAACTTTATGTTACGTTTCAGTTTCCATTATTTGGGTTTTCTTGATATATAAATAAATAAATAAATATATATATATATATATATATATATATATATATATATTACCTTCTAAATATGCTTATAATTCACATTTAAAGTTAAGATTTATTAATTTTTGGTTTAAACTTGTTCTTCTTACTTGTAACTATTTTTACGGTTGATAATAAAAAACTATTAAACTATCCACTCTTTTCTTGCTTATGATAGCCAACACAGACATGTCGACCTTTTTCCTTTCTTTATTTATTGTCTTTCTGTAGAACGTAACTAAATACTCAAGACTTATAGGAACTTATGATATTTAGATTCTGATACGAACCCATATGGTTTATTACAACTATGACCTATCTGTATTTTTGATTGGTAACGCCATGTGCACTGCATACCAGAAACAGCAAAAAATCAGCCCATCCCTCCCAATTTTATCTTTTGTTTGGGCCCAAACTAGTATGTCCATCCGATTTTTTTAAGCATACTGCGACAATGATTTAACTCACTGTAAGGAAATGCGTTATTTTACCACTGATTTACTTGGCTCCAATCTGATTTCTTGGTCAGTTTAAAGGGTCTAAAAATCAAGTGGGTTTCATTTCTCCTCCGTGACCTTGACATATTTCAGAAACAAGCCACTCGACTGCAATGTGACAATCTCTCAGCTATGTATCCCAGTGTTAATCCGGCTTTCTACAATCGATCCATACATTTTAATTTTTTTATGCATAATACCTCTCTACACAACAGAACAAGTTGCATTAGGACTCATTGAGACCAAAACACATTCCAACTCACCTACAGCTCGCATACATTTTCACCAAATCATTTCATTCACTAGCGGCCACTAGCGTCTTGTGATCTTATATTTAAATTTGGTGTGTCTCACTCCAAGTTTGGGGAATATGAGCAAACACCTCAATGGAAGTCCTAATGCTCAAAATCCCTCAAGCCCAAATACAACTAGACCAACATCTTTATCGGTGCTCAGAGCTAGACAATAACGTTTAAAATGTAAATCGATTCAAAAAAACAAGGTTAAACTAGTGAGTCCCAAATATGACTAGACCACACCACTTTGTAAATCTTGACTAATTTTTAGAGTAGGTGATACCAATTTTTCGTAATCTTTGGTCGAGATCATGTTAAAATTTCTTCTTCTAACCGATGGAAAAACTAATAAAGGATTTTTGAAAATTAGGGTTTATTACAAGCACAAGAGTCAACATGGCAAAGTAAAGGTAACAACAGACAAACTCAAGAGTAAATCAACAAGTGCACAATGATCAAATGAATTTTTAGAGGGTACAGTAAGCCTTGAGAGCAGACAGATCTCTCTTCGTGGTGTCTACGCAGGCAAACGTAAAGTAATCCTCAAAATTAAAAGGCTTATAGAGACGGGGATGTTCATCATCGACAATCTCCTCGGGCGCATTTATGATAAGTCCTTCTATAGGACGCAAGAACAGTCCAGCCACATACCGATCTTTTTCCCCGGTTATAACCACATGGTGAAGCGGAGGATGTACCATACCATTCAACAGTACCTGCAATTCATATACGTTAATTATATACATGTTGATCACATAATAAAGACAATAACGGATGAAACTTGAGATTCAAGGAAACATTGTTTTACATGAAGAGAAGCTCCAACCAAAACAAGGAAAGAGGAGTCTTGAGATGGCTTAGCTTTGATCCAATCTTCACCGTCTTTAGTTTTTATCTCCAAGCCATCTACTACGTCATTTTGGCAAAGTATGGTGAGGAAATGTCTATCGATATGAGAGTCAATACCTATATACTCGTCTGTATTATCGTCAAGTCCTTTGTATTTGAATAATTGAAAGCGATTCTTCGCCGAGTTTAAATGCTTCTCTACATATTTCTCGAGCCCGAAACTTTCCAAGACCATTGTCCTCACCTTCACGTTTAGTTCTATTAACTTCTCCGCAAACGAATGAACAGTATTGCTGAAATATATCGCAAATTTTAGTATTTTTATGATCGATTAGATACAACTATTTTTGACAAGTTATATATTATTTAAGAAAACCACACACATATATATATATATATATATATAATATACTAGATTTTGACCCGCACGATTTTTTTATAAACAAAGTTTGATGTAAATTATAATTTTATGATGTTGTACATTATTATGTAACAAAATTTTATTATATTGAAGCAGATAATTTGTTTAAAATTAAATAATTTATATATTATTTTATATGAGATTCTGTATGAAATTATCTAATTTATACAACGTAACAACTATTTTTGTATTTTTTCGGCATTTGAATGTTTTTTCATGCTTCAGATACTTTTGAAGTTTTAGGTGCTTTGAGTATTTTTCGGGTTCTAAATACTCGAACTGAACCAGATCCACTATGTACCAAAAAATTATAGAGTACTCAAAATTATAAGTATTTTAGAGATATTTAAATTATGAATCCAAACTGGCCAGATTCAAAAAAAAATCGGCCCGAGCCTAAACCGAAAAAATTTCAGATATTTAGTTAGGTCAAAATATGTAGGACTCAAAGGATCCAAACCCAAAAGGGACTGACCCGCATCCGATCCAAAGATCCAAATTGGTGTAAATTAAGATTTATTTGGTATATTTTACCTAATTTAATAGTATTTAAACTTATCTTAAATAATTTTTTTTATATATATTCTTATAAATAATTTTTTTTATATATATTCTTATATATATATATATATTTGTTTTGACAGCTGATTTTCTTAAATGTTTTTATCAGATTTGATTTTATAAATATTTAGAACTATATAATGTAAAATGACATAGTATAATATGTTGTATGATATATGCTAACTCATTTTAATATTGATATCTAAATATTATAGGTCTATTATTGAGCATAAGATAGTGTCTATTATTATTGAATAAAAGTAATAATGATTGGTGATAAAACAATTAGAAAAAATTTCTATAGTAATTGAATAAAAATAATAACTTTTAACTATTGATGTATATTTATCATATATGTTTATAGTGATAGTCATTTATTTTTATTATAATCATTCTAAACTATATCAAAAATTGAAGTTATATTATCAATTTTTTTTTGTGTTTATCACCAAATTATATTTACCAATATACACAGACAATAAACAGTACATACCTTATAATGGTTAGTAAAACTTGTAATATTATAGTAGTGTATAAAAAGTTGTACGATGAATTGAAGTTAAGAAGTGTGCTGTGCATAACTAATAATTAGAAAAAAAATGATATAAGTTATGTAAGATTACATAGGATTTGTTGTATGTAATTTGTTAGGTTGGTGGGTCCCATTATCTGAGGTTATATTGAGGTTAGATTGTATATTTAATAATAACTAGATTTTGACCCGCGCTTGAAAGCGCGAGGTTTTTTAAAACTATATACATAGTTTTATATGAATTAGTATTTCGGATTGTTGTACATTATTATGTTACGAAATCATATTATATTGAAGCAGATAATCTTAAAAAATTATAAATTAGGTTATTTAGTTTTTTGTATATACATTTTTATGTAACTCTTTCTAAGTCTATGCATTTTATCTGATCCAAAACAACCGAGATCTACCCGAAAATATAAGTTCGGTTCGGGTCCATGGGAAATGTACCTATTGGTTATTTTATAAAACCCGTAGGTTTTGACTTTGTTCCAATCAGACATGCGACTCGATCGGATACCAAAAGTACTCAGATTATTTTTGTATATTAGGTATGTTTGGGTATTTCATATATCTTTTGGTATTACAAATATTCTTTTAAGTTTCAGGTTTGGGTTTCCGGTTATAGTTTCAGGGTTTAGGTAGAATTTCAAAATTTTAAGAACATATTTAGGGTAATCAGATTAAATTTTAGACATTTTTGGTTTCGCGGATCAGATTTTGAGTTAAATCAGGACTTTTCGAGTATTTGAATATATTTCGAGTATTTACTGGTTTTCATGTACTTTTTGGGTTTCATATATTTTCAGGTTTACTGGTACTTGGAGTCCTAGATATCCAAACCTACCAGGATCCACTATATACCTGAAAATTATATGTATTTTACCTGGATCCACTACAAACCTACCTAGATTCACTATATACTTGAAAATTATATGTATTTTACGACTATTTAAATTATGGATCCAAACCAACTCATACCCGAAAGAAACCGATCCAAATCGAAACCAAAAAAAAATTGACATCACCAAAAAATTATTATATTTTAGATTCTCAATAAATATAGCTTAAAATATTTATAATATTTATGATGCTTAATATATGGGAGTAATGATAATAGATCCTTATTAAACGGGAAGAAATGCTATAATAGCTATCGTGATTTATCACATTTACCGTTCATGATATATATAGAAGTTAGATGAAAATATGGAACGCATAAGTTACGCAAAAGGCTTAAAAATATCTTCTAGGATATTAAAACACTAATTCTTAACTTGGCTGTATACATATTCCACAAACATTAGAATACTATGATAATTAATATACATAGCAGTACGTATAGTAAACCGGTTTGGGTATTATCAACATATACTATGTTATAAATATGTTTATTCTAAAATTAATATATGTTTGGTTTAAACATATTCGTTCGTGAATGGGGATGTTCTTATATATGGCTTGAATCTCAATTTCAAAATTAAATTGGAAGTCAGTTCGATCCAAAACGGAATTGACGTTTTATCATATGTTACAACACATCACATGTACAATTAGGAATTATATATTACAAATTTATAAGTGCTACGAAAATGTCATTTTATCATAGTATATTATGGATAATATAAACCTCAAACTATATGTAAATAGTGTTCAAGAAAGCTTTACATTCATTAAAGTATTTCATGGTGTTTTCAATTTCGTATATAGGTGTTGTGATAATATACGTATGTAATATATATGGTTTGAGTAAACCACTAAATTTGATATGTATCTCATGTTACCTTATATTGTTAGAAAAATATTAGGTAAGACCAAAAAATAATTAACTAATAAATAGGTCCAACAACCTTGTATACGTAGATTTTTTCATAATGATTCCCTTTTAATAGTATAGATTAGTATATGATATGTCAAAAATATAGGAAATTTAAATAAATTTAATGGTTCAACCTAGACTATTTGAAAGTAGATAAAAAATGCTTGTGTTTTAATAGTATTGATTAACTTACAAGTATAAACTGAAAACATTATTTAGTTTCTACACAAATATTGTATTATATATATATGTCAGTATGACATTCACATCTCCTAAACATTATTTGTGAAGTAACTTTAAAAAATTGCTTATATATGTCCTCACAACATTTATTTTCAAAAAAGATGATATGACATGAACAAGTTTTAGTGATAACTTTTTTTTGTTTTTGGTAAAATTCCTAAATAAGATAATAGCTAAATTTGGTGTATATATATTTTTGGTAAGATTCCTAAAATAAGATAATAGATCATCTGGTTACATACCGAAAATTTTAAATCGAAATACATAATTATGTTACAATAGTCAAATTAATACAATTACAAGTATAAGAAAAATTAAATTTTAACTTAGTATAAAAGTTAACAATTTTATAAAATATTTATCTATTATCAAAATTAATTCGAATTTAATTTTAACAAACATAAATTGTGATACTTTTGACTAAAATTCAATTTATTTATGGGGTTTTTGCCAAAACTAACCCACAACTTAATTTTAATCCCAAACCTATACCCAAACTTGAATCAAATGCAAAACTAACCTAAAAGCCTAGTGAAATTACAGCTCAGCCCCTTGTGACCAAACAAAAAAACAGAAGCCATTTTTACGAATATAGCCCCAGTAAATCGTCTGAGTCGTCTGAGATGTTGGAAGTCGTCTGGACGACTGAAGTGTAAGTCGTCTGGTACTAGTTTATTTTAAAAATAATTTATAAATCTTGTAAAAAAATATTTTGATGCGTAAAAAATAAAAATCAAGTAATTATAAATAGTTTTAACTGATATAAATTAAGATATGATAAAATTGATTTGTTTTGAAGATAGATGAGTGGAAGTAGTGAATCATGAAATACTTTGGTTTAGGAGTTTGGCAAACATATGTTGTAGTATTGTATGTATTGTTAGGGTTAGATTTTGGAAAACTAAAATGTTTTTTTCAAAAATTAGTTTTCACTTATATGTGTTTATTTCTGTGTATAGTAAACACTTTTCAAGTTTGATTTGATTTTATGAAGTGTTTAATTAGATAATTAAGTTTAGGGGTTATGTTTAGGGTGTGGACGACTTATATTTCAGTCGTCTGTTGAATAATTTACCCGGACGACGTATATTTCAGTCGTCCAGACGACTTACTTGTAAGTCGTCTGGAAAGTCTTCTATTTTAGTTTCCCGCTAAAAATATTTAATTTCCCGCTAAAAATATTAAGCTCTTCTGGACGACTTACATGTAAGTCGTCTGTTTTAATTTCTTCACCAGACGACTGAAATGTAAGTCGTCCTGGAAGTCGTCTGAGTAAAAAATATTTAATCTAATTGGATTTTTTGCCTCCCTATATAAAGAAAAATTTACACATTCTCTCTCCTCCTCTCAAATGGCTGCAACAAAAATGTAATGTTCATCATTCTAAAACTCTCCAACCTCTCTCTAATCTCTTTGACTTGAAAACACCAAACTTTATATGAATTTTTCAGTTTTGTCTCATGTATTTCTTACTAATCTATCTCTTTTGCAGGTTTTTAATCAAGTGGTACTCATCTTCCACTAATTTAGAGGTAGATCTATTAATTTTAGATATGTATTTTTTGTGTGTTCTATAAATGTAGATTTATCTAATCTTCCACTCATTTTTTCTATTTTTAAGTCATTTGAACGTTTTTGGATATACAGGTTTTTCAGATCTGGATTTGATGTGCAGGTTTTTCAGATCTGGAAGACTTCTGGACGACTTACCTGTTAGTCGTCTGGAAGTCGTCTGGACTTCTTGGAAGTCTTCTGACAAAGTCGTCTGGACTTCCAGGAAGTCGTCTGGACTTCCAGGAAGTCGTCTGGACTTCCAGGAAGTCGTCTGGACTTCCAGGAAGTCGTCTGGATTTTTCTGAGCGTTTTGGTAAGTTCTTATGTCTGATTTTTCTTCATTTGGTAACTTCTTGTTGTATAAAGTTCTTACTTTTTTCTCAAACTAAAACTCTCCAAACCCACTTTAATCTCTTTGACTTGAAAACATCAAACTTTATATGAATTTTTCAATTTTGTCTCATGTCTTTGTTGCTAATCTATTTTTTTTTGCAGGTTTTTAATTAGATGGTACTCATCTTCCACTAATTTAAAGGTAGATCTATTATTTTTAGATATGTATTTTTGTGTGTTCTGTAAAGGTAGATTTATCTAATCTTCCATTCATTTTTTCTGTTTTTAAGCCATTTGAACGTTTTTGAATATGCAGGTTTTTCAGATCTGGATTTAATATGCAGGTTTTTCAGATCTGGAAGACTTTTGGGACGACTTACTTGTTAGTCGTCTGGAAGTCGTCTGGAAGTCGTCTGGAAGTCGTCTGGACTTCCTAAAAGTCGTCTGGACTTCCTGTAAAGTCGTCTGGAAGTCGTCTGGACTTCCTGTAAAGTCGTCTGGACTTCCTGTAAAGTCGTCTGGAAGTCGTCTGGACTTCCTGTAAAGTCGTCTGGACTTCCTGTAAAGTCGTCTGGACTTCCTGTAAAGTCGTCTGGAAGTCGTCTGGACTTCCTAAAAGTCGTCTGAACTTCCTGGAAGTCGTCTGGACTTCTTAGAAGTCATCTGGACTTCTTAAAAGTTGTCTGGTCTTGTCTACTCATCTACTCAAGTTGTCTGGTCTTGTCTACTCATCTACTCAAGTTGTGAATTGCATGTATACCCTTTTAGTTGTGAATTTTTTGTAAAATCAGTAATAATATTTTCCAAGATGTATTAAATGTGCTAACAATGTGTTTACACATTTACAAATCAATGAAATAATAGACTTCAGTAGCCTTTTTCTTATCTTTGGATCTCTCATATGCAATAATAAACTCCAATGGCCTTTTTCTCAACATAATAAACAAGAATGTTGGTAAGAGATGGAAACAAACAATAGTAACTAGTCAAAGCATATCATATTTTTTATAAGTTTGCATTGAAAAACTTAGTCAAATTTAGTAAAACTAAGGGAGATAACATATTTTGTAAATATGAGTTTTACATATCTTGAAGTTACTTATCACTCTTAAAAATACAAGTTATTCAAAAACTAACGTAGAAGACTTAAAAACTAGTGGAGAAGACGCGGACGACTTCAATCTAAGTTGTCTAGACGACTAAACTATATGTCGTCTGGTCAACGCAGAGGTTATTTTTGCAATTGACTTTGAAATCTGTTATTTCGGACGACTGAAAGTTAAGTCGTCTACTATTGTTTGGTTAAAAAAAAAACACCAAAAAAGCTAGACGACTTACATTTCAGTCGTCAGAGGTTAGTTTTGCATTTGACTGGATTATTTCAGAAGTTTGACTTTTTGGACGACTTACATTTCAGTCGTCTAGTGAAAATTAAAATAATAATATTTTTTTAAAAGTAGACGACGTAAAGTTAAGTCGTCGTAGGTTAGTTTTGCAATTGAAAAAAAAAACTTCAAGATTTAATTATATACAGACGACTTATAATTCAGTCGTCCACGAGACGACTGAAATGTAAGTCGTCTAGGATTTACGAGGTTTGACCAGAATCTCGGAAAAAAGTCCTGGACGACTTACAATTAAGTCGTCTGGTGGACGACTGAATTATAAGTCGTCTGTGTATAATTAAATCTTGAAGTTTTTTTTTTCAATTGCAAAACTAACCTATGACGACTTAACTTTAAGTCGTTACTTTTAAAAAAATATTATTATTTTAATTTTCGCCAGACGACTGAAATGTAAGTCGTCTGGGGAAGTCAAACTTCTGAAATTATCCAGTCAAATGCAAAACTAACCTATGACGACTGAAATGTAAGTCGTCTAGGTTCTTTGGAATTTTTTTTGAAACCAAACAATAGTAGACGACTTAACTTTCAGTCGTCTCAGGTTACAGATTTCAAAGTCAATTGCAAAAATAACCTCTGCGTTGACCAGACGACTTTCAGGTAAGTCGTCTACAGCCAGACGACTGAAAGGTAAGTCGTCTACAGCCAGACGACTTCCCAAGTAAGTCGTCTGACGAACAGATCTGGAAAAAAACTCGATGTCATACCTTAAATTGGTGAGATAAGTTCCTTAGCATACATAAGGCTTCTCCAAGCACACAGAATCACAAACGAAAGTCACCCACCCATAATTGTTAGCTTCTATGACTCTATGAACCATAAAAAATTTAGAATCTAAATCTTGGGTTTTTTTAGCTCATTGTGGAGAGAAAGTGAGAGATATGTTGTGTTTAGTTCACAAGAATGGAAAAAGAAGAAGGGTAAATCGATTTTGGGAGCATTAAGAGCTTCAAATTGGTTGTTCATGGTGGTTGTGGTATTGATGACAATGGCAATCTTGTAATTACTTGAAGATGATGAGGGTGAGAGAGTAAAAATGTCATTTTCGAAAAAAAAAAAGAAAAAAAAAATTGATGGCATTTTCGTAAATTATATGAACTTGTGGGGTGAATAGGGCAAAACCAATTTTCAAAAAAAAGGGAGGTTAGTTTTGTGTTTGACTTTAAGTTGTAGGTCAATTTTGCAAAAATCCCTTTATTTATGTGGAGAAAGAGACGAGACTAGAGACCATCTTTATTTTTCCTGTCCATATTCATACACAGTTTGGGAAGTGCTTGCACGCCGGCTTGTTGGAAATGGAATCAATCCAGATTGGCAGTGGACCATTACTCGACTGCAGCGTATGAGCGATAAGAGATTGGATACCATACTTGCAAGAATGTTATTCCAGAGTACAGTCTATCATGTATGGAGGGAGAGGAATGCTAGGCGCCACCAACAGCCTGGTATGAGTACTGATCAGATGAGAAGAAGGATTGACAAAGCCATGAGAAATAGGATTGTCTCCCTTCGATATAAACCGGACCACAAATACGGAGGACTATTAACGCGATGGTTCGAAGCCACTCTCTAGATCAGATCATTCTTTATTTATCATACCATAGCATAGAGGAAACTTAGTTCAATATTTTTACCTTGTACATAACATTATTTTCTGATGGATCAATAAATTTTAAATTTCATCAAAAAAAAATTCAATTTATGTATAATAAAATATTTAAAATTATATTTAGATCATTAATCATCATATAATTAAAGAAGATTAATTGAGTTTCCAGATTTGTAAATTTATTTAAATAAAAATTATAAAAAGTGCTCATATATTACCACCACATTCATTATCTTGAAAATATCATATCTTAGTGTATAAGAAAATTTATGTTTTAACTTATGATAAAATTAACAAATTTTGTATAAATATCAATATTTTCAAAATTACTTGTACGTTTATTTTTTCTATCGTTTATTATTTTATATAAAAAGACAAACTAGATAATTTTGGTTAAAATTCAAAAATTTATGTATATTTATATTTTAAAATAGAATTATATTCATATATTAGCATAGATGATTAATCGATTTTAAATTTTAAATTTAAATTAATAAAAAATTAAAACAATTTAGTTTTGAACTTTTAATATTGCGTGTACGACGTAGGAAACCATTTACTTTTAGTTTTCTATATATTGATGTACATACTCTATATATTAATTTATGTTTACTATTTCAAAAATTCCATAAATAAATGTTAAATTGTGACAAAACTTAGGAAACATACTAAACTATGTAAGAAGTGAACCTGAAGGTGCTGTTCCCTTGAGGCCAAACCTTGTGAGTCAAGTCAATGACAACGTCAGGATTATCTACACCGTCAATGCCCATGCCTTCGTATAAAGGCATACCCGGAGCTTGACCAGAGTATGAGTATCCAGTGTTACGATTAATCTCTGACTTAATTTGCACTCAGTTTGGTCTCCAATGGCAAATCAAAAACTTCCTGCGAGGCCTCGAACACAGCCTTACGTAGCTCCACTGAAGCTCCATTGAACAAGGCCTCGAAACATCCGAAGTCTTCTAGGGCTTTTCGGACTTGGGCTCTAACCGAGTCCCACTCGGGAGTTTCCGGTTTGAGGTTTGGAACCGAGAAGTCAATGACCGGGAGAGAAAGGGGAAGACATAGGGGTTTTGAACTTATCGTCATTATCTTAAGAGTTTAGGTTGTCTTTTGTGTTCTGTCCAGGTTTAAAGACTCCGCTTCGTGTTATATAGAGATTTCAAAGTCAAGTCAGTGGAGTACAATCACATTGTTCTTTAGGGGTTGACAAAGTTATCCGTTTCGATTCAATGGCCTCTTGTGCAGCCGAACTGCTGAAGATACGACGATGAACCATGTATTATACTTCAGTGTCATCCAGTGCATAAACGTGGCCACTCTCCAAAAAAAATTTTATACCAAAATTGTTTCTAATATTCTTGGTTTATTCGTATTTAGGTATTATTTTTAAATGAATCTTAGTAAACTGTACCAAAATGTTTGTTTGTATGCTTTTTCAATATGTAAAAACGAGACGAGATGAAGTCCACTTTTGACAATTCTACTTTCACCATAATTTGTATAATCTAAAAGACATTTCTCCATTAATTTGTATAATCTGATTTTTCAATATTCGAAAGACCTTTTAATATATTAGCATTAATAAATATTCAGGCAAACTATCGAACTAAAGGGATTTTTGCCTTACTATAAAATAATTAAGAGTGTAGTTTGTGTTTGTGTTATGTGAAGATTTAGAAGATGTTCTTCGCTATTGTGTCGTGAGAGATTAATAAAGAGACTCTTCTTAATATTATGAACATTTTAAATATGAAAGACTATTTAGAACTCTTTACAAATTTAACAATTTTTTTACTTTTAAAATCAACTAACTCTACATAAATTATATTCACATAAGTGTAATGGGCTACACGTACAACGCCATTGTTTGTAATTGTCAGGTGCCGTGTGAACGGGTCCTATTAAATAACAATTAAGAGTTAATTAAACAGAAACAAGTGAAAAAATCAAATTAGATAAATGGCAATTGCTTAACTTATTTAAATAAAATGTTTTGCTGTCACCATTTCCACTTGATAACCAGATTTATGTTAAAAGAAAAAAATGTCTTGCTGTGTAAAGTGTGGTCTTCGTTAAAACAAGGCGACCAATTAAAAGTTGACTATATAGACGAAGTAAATAATGGTCCACCATCTCACATCGCCAGCACACCAACCTTAGTTTAATTCTAGAGACATTGCCTCGGTTAGACGGTTAGAGCACCCCCATTGAGGGTTCATGGGGGGAGTTCACACAAAAACCAAGACAAAAAAATAATAAAATAATTCAATCCCATGAACCCTCTCTCTCCTAAAGTTCTCTTGGTTGAATCCCTCACTCCTAAAGTTCATCACTGTAGCGCGGGCCCCATGTGTCGTGGCAGCCCGTGATTGGTCTAACTTTTTTTTTTTTTTTTTTTTTTTAAAAACCAAAAAGAAAAAAATACAAATTTTAATAATAAAAAACTAAAAAGATGAACCCCAAGAGGGGGTTCATTGATGTGGATGCTCTTACCCTTTCTTGGTTTTTGTTTTTTTTTTGAAACACTACCCTTTCTCGGTTAAAATGCAAACTTATGTATCTCTTCCAAACACAGTAAAACTCTATAAATTAATAATGTTAAGACGATAATATTTATTAATTTTGTAATTCATTTTTTTAGATTTTTAGATTTTAAAATATAATTTTTACAAACTAAGAAAAATATTTGATTTACCGTATATACATTAATTAAAATTTTGAAATGCAACTTTCATATCGATTTTATTATATGATTTAGTGTATATATTATAAATTTAAATGTGGTTTTATATCCAACTTTACTAAATATTATTAAAATATTTTTAATAATAAAAAATATAAAGATAATTCTATTATAAATAAAATAATGATACAGTGATTTGTTTGTATTTATATAAAATGTATATATATATATAAATAAATTATTAATTTATGATTTTAATGAGATCATATATTACATAAGTTTTTCTAAAATATTATTATCTTATTATTGATTTGTGTCATATTTTGGATTATCCCAATTTGAAACCAAAGAAATTTAGTAATTTACTGTATTTATTAATTTAATGAATATCAATTTATAGAGTTTCTATTTATATTATGACTATCGAATTTTGTATTATAGCCACATGTGATTTGCTAGAGGGTCCATTTCATAGGTTTTTTTCTACATTACCATAAAAAGTAAAAAATACATCTTCCAAACATAACTTTCTTAAAGCTGAATATTATGACCAGGTAAACCCAATTTAAATAAGAAAATTGGGCTTATTGACCCAAAAAACACAAATTTGATATTCAAAAAAAACTAAAAAAACAGAAATTCACTAACTACCCAAAACCGCATGTTCTCTCCTATTTTCTCCTCCTATCTCTCTCTACACTCTCTCTATAAATCTAATTTCAATTTTTTTTTTGTTATTTGGCAAATAAGCCCATTTAAATATGCATAAAAATCCACCTTTAGTACACTTACAAAAAAAAATTGTAATAACCACTTCACCTTTCTAAAACTCAAAAAGTTCTGCAAGGTAAAAAAATATCAATAAAGCTTTCACAAAATTAACATGGCAGTGGTGTGTTTTTATGCTAACTCTTGGTTGGGAGCAATCTTTCTTTTCTTATTCTTTATTGTAAGACTATTTTATTGTAAGACTATCGTATGATATATAATGATTTTGCTTTTTAGCGGTTTTTAATTTTCTTTCACAAAGTTGATTTGTGTTGGATTTCTCTGTATCTGGAAACCACGCGTCTGTGGTCGGATGGTCAAGGCGTTCCGTGGATTTCTAAAAGGATCCGAGTTCGAATCTGCACTACACCAGATTTCCACACGCGTGGCCACCGGAGCTTTCACATTCTCTCTCCGGAAAATGGTTTACCATTTTTTTTTCTCTGTATGTGGAAGATATCATTCACCATTCTACAACTCATTTATTATGATATGCAAACCGAACATTAAAAAAAAGAGCCAACAACATTTATCATTGTTCCATTAAAGAGGAGGAGAGTGGATTCAATGTCGCATATAGCTGTTATCACAAGGCGGTTTCCATGCTTACCTGACATGATTTTGTAAAATTCTCTTTTTCGGCCGTTGTTTGAGGTCATTTTTTTCTTGTCTGAAACATAATTCACATTCCCAAAAAGCTTCTATTTTTTTCTCTTAGGTCAAACACAAAAGCTAGAGAAAAACAGCTAATCTTGTTCTCTCTTTGCAACGACGGCTAATCAAGGAAGCTCAAGGACCCGATAGCTTACGCAAAGATATGTCGCGACTTTAATGTGTTTTTGTACAGAAAGGGACCTCCTTTCACCTTCATGCCTTACATTCTTCATCAACACAACGAGGTAATCTAATCAAAATTAATACATTAACCCAAAACAAAAAAAATTATATGTTATGTGAAAAAATGATCCTTATATATGATGTATGTTGCTTGTTCTGAAGAGCCCAAGACGTAGAGAAGTAGATTAGATGTTTCCAGTAATTGATCAAAAAGCAAGACCAATAACGAAACCAAAGATTTTCCTAAGTCTCATGTTGAAATAACTTAATCATCTAGGGTAAGGGCTTGTTCTATCACCACACAATGAATGAAATTGCTACACAAAAAAAAAAACAGAGTGATAAACAGTGTTTTGTTGGTTTCTAACCTTTATTTTGAGATGTTTACTGAGTCATAGTATGTGGTTCCGAGTCTTTTAATTCTTTATCGATTCTTTTCAGGTATTAGGTTGATTTGGAGCATAAGATGTCGAATTGGGTGTAAATGAGCAAATAAAGATGCAGAACTATGCAGATGCATAAAAAAGTTTAGATTTGGATATGGGTGACATTCCATAGTACCAATGAGCTCAACTTTTGATACAAAATAAGAGCTTGAGTCAGCTTTCCAAAGCCGCCGGTTTGAGATCGATTCATCAAAATTTCTGTGTGTATTATTGAAGACTGCTCTGTCTGCCGCTTCAATACTAGAAAAAAGGGAAATTTCTGTTTTCTTATTTTGGTTTGGTTAACCCAAATTTCGACCAGCACGAAAATAAAATTTATATTTGCTATTTTCATCCATTTTTTAAGCAAATGCTTTTTCTACTCTTGTTATACTTTTGCTTTGGAGATTTGTAAGCTTTGGGGAGACATTCTATACTCTTTATAGAGAAGATTTCTGAACCCCCTTATTGATTTTATTGCCATGATTTTCCCAGCGATTCGTTGTGCTATGATTTATAAATCTGAGTAGTTCATTAGTTAGGTTTACGGGTTTACGGGAATTCTTGGATTGATGATTATGATTTGTTAAAATAGGGAATAATCTATTAGTTTCTTCATCTAGGTTGATCTTAAAGGTTGAACTTGACTATACACCTTAATCCTGATTCATAGGTTGTTTTATGCGCCGAATGAACGAACTTAGATGAGCAAAATATTTTTAGTCAATGGAAGTTGATGTTAGAGAGTTTCGTGAACATATCAAACTTGATCTTATTGCATGTTTAGAATCTGAAATTCAATGGAAGTTAGTCTCTAAGATTTTAACACATATGGTTTAGTACCGCATAAGTAGGCTGGTCTAATTAAGTGATTTAAGTCCTAGAACGGTTCTTAATACATTCCATGTTAACAATCATATCTTCTAATCTATGCTGAGATTTCCAAAACCTGACGTATTTTATTTATAAGCTTAAATCGTTCTTTGCTTTCTATTTTTACATTATTGCAACTGGACTACAAACAAACTTTTTTTTTATCTTTTTTTTTAATCTTTTATCTTAGTTTGACTCAATTCTTGAAGAATTGTTGTGTAACCTTGGTCTATGCGAATTCGATCCCTAAATATTATTACTTGCTTCGCACTTACAGTCTGAATTTAGTGGTTAAAACCTGATCACATCAGTTTTGTAGCAATCCGGAACTGATCTGGCTGTTATTATGATTGATCCCTATGAGAATGTTCTTTACTTCCACGCTGACTCAGCTTCTCCTCTCGCTTGGGGTTTAATTTGATCATTGCTTCCCTTGCTCAAGTAAACAACACACATCCTCAGTTTTATCTCCTTTTAAGGTTCATGTTTTGTTGTCTGATTGATTAAAAGCTTATGAATTCGTGCCATTTAATCTTTGGTACTCGAGATCATGTTTAAATTTCTTCCTCTCATGTAATCGATGTAAATAATAATACTAATGGAGCTTCTGAAAGTTAGGTTTTATTACAAGCTCAAGAGTCAACATGGCAACCTAAAGGTAACAACAGACCAACTCAAGAGCAAACCAACAAGTGCACAATGATCAAATGAGGCAAAGTTTTATTTATTTGCAAAGGCATCACGAATTTTCAAAGGGCACAATAAGCCTTGAGAGCAGGCAGATCTCTCTTCTTGGTGTCTATGTAGGTAAACTTAAAGTAATCCTCAAAATTAAAAGGCTTATAAAGACGAGGATGTTCATCATCAACAATCTCCTCAGGCGCATTAATAATAAGTCCTTCTTTAGGACGCAAGAACAGTCCAGCCACATATCGATCTTTTTTCCCGGTTATAACCACATGGTGAAGCGGAGGATGTACCCTACCGTTCAACAGTACCTGCAAAACCCATACGTATTATATATATGTCAATCACATAATCAAATTGTGTAACTTGAGACTCAAGGAAACTTGATTTTACATGAAGAGAAGCTCCAACCATAACAAGGTAAGAAGAGTCTTGAGATGGCTTAGCTTTGAACCACTCTTCACCGTCTTTGGCTCTGATCTCCAAGCCATCTACTACGTCATTCTGGCAAAGTATTGTGAGGAAATGTCTATCGATGTGAGTGTCAATACCTACATCCTCTTCTGTATTATCGTCAAGTCCTTTGTATTTGAATAAATGAAAGCGGTTCTTTGCTGAGGTAAGATGTTCCTCTACGTATTTCTCAAGCCCGAAACTTTCCATGAGCATTGTCCTCACCTTCACGTTTAGCTCTATTAACTTCTCCGCAAACGACTGAACAGTATTGCTGAAATATACCCGTAAATCTTAGTATTTTTTTATATTTGATACGATACAACTATTTTGACGAGTTTTAAATTATTAAAGCAAATCATATATACACATATATTTTTTACATATTAAATCAAATATTACATCTTGCTATGACATATATAGGGTCTGACTGGTGACCATTCGGGAATCAAGAGGAACGAATAAAAAAAGAATGTACGAAAACAAAATATCAGGAATGAAAATGAATGGTTGTTCCTTATCAAATTTAACAAGGAATAATTTTGTTCTTAAATTCTCTACAAAAAAAGGAATGAAAGGGAATGAGAAGGAATTATTATTCCTTGTGAATGATGATTTTTTTAGGAACGTTAGGGAATGCATTATTCCTCACTGTTCCCTGATCACCATTCATACCCTCTCATAAGGTTTTTGAAAATATAATAAATGCTTTCAAAGCAAACAAAACAAAAACAGGGAGATTGCTTCTTATAAATGATTGGCTAAGAGATAAACAATATTTTGAAACATATTTATAAATATATTAAATTACAAGTAGAGAATTGAAACACATAATTTGTTTATAAACAATTATATCCCATGCTATTGACCTTACTTATTACTAAAATTTATCCATATATTATGTGCATCCTTTATGTATGTTAATTTAAATTTACCATTTCAAAACTATTTCCATAAATAAATGTTAAACTGTGATAAAACTTCGTTGGTCATGAACAAAACCGTATAAGAAGGGAACCTGAAGGTGATGTTCCCTTGAGGCCAAACCTTGTGAGTCAACTTATTGACAACCTCAGGATTATCTACATCGTCAAAGCCCATGCCTTCGAATAAAGGCATACCCGAAACCTGACCAGAGTATCCATTGTTACGATTCTTCTCTGACTTTGCACTCAGTTTGGTCTCCAATGGTAAATCAAAAACTTCCTGTGAGGCCTCGAACACAGCCTTACGTAGCTCCACTGAAGCTCCATCGAACAAGGCCTCGAAACATCCGAAATCTTCTAGGGCTTTTCGGACTTGGGCTCTAACCGAGTCCCACTGGGGAGTTTCCGGTTTGAGGTTTGGAACCGAGAAGTCAATGACCGGGAGAGAAAGGGGAAGACATTGGGGTTTTGAACTTATCGTCATTGTCTTTCTTCAAGAGTTAAGAATGAAGAGTGTAGTTTGTCTTTTGTGTTCTGTCAAGTTTTAAAAACTCGCTTCGTGTTATATTATAGAGACAGAAAGTCAGATCAATGGAGTACAATCGCATTGTTTTCACATGTCATGAACCACGGGTCTTGTTAAATAATAAAGTTAAGGGTACCCTACAATTCATTTCTATTTATAAGGATAACCATGAAAATATTGAAATTAGGTAAATTGACAACGATGTGAGTTAGTATCACACTATTAAATAGCGTAACCGTTTGAAAAAAAAAATATAGCGTAAACGTTTCTACTATGCTTTTATTTTATTCTCGAGTGAAATTTAATTAGATATTTCAATATGAATGCATTTTCAGAAAATACAGCCATATAGAGATATTTGGTGCTTTTGTTTTTTTTGGTGCTTTTGTTCCAGACAAAATTTATCATTACCTCATTCCAATTAAAAGCTATGTATTTATTTTTTAATTTCTGTTTATATAATAATTTTATAATATAAGCTAATTCTTAGCCCTGAAAAGAATTTTCGCGCCGATGCGGATCAATTCTTGTTCCAATTTAAAAAAGAAATTGATAAAAGGCTTCCAAATAAATAAATAAAAAGTTATCGCGTTGTTTGTCGATTTCTATTTATTTATTGTTATTATATACTGAGCTACCTAAACTTTCTGACATGAAATAAATTTGGTTTTGTCAATAATTAAACGCTCTATTTATTTTAAGAAAAGACCCTTCATTGTTTAGATTTATAATGTCTCCTTGTGTAAATTGTGGTATTGATTAGAATAAGTGGATGATTCGATCAAAGTGGAATATAGACAAAATAAACAACGGTACACCGCACATGGGACACAAGTCGTCTCACATGCCCAGCGATGGCTAACGCTATTATCAAAAACACCCGGTTCGCTCTCGATGCCGTGCAGCTAAACTGCTGATACTAGATAGGCATGATACCGAGAAAAATTGCACGATCCGCAAAGTTAAGTGACAGAATGATAATAACATGTAGTGGAAAGAAATTACACATGTTGAAATAATTAAATAAAAAGTGTCTAAATTTTATTTATAAATTTATTTTTGTTTACTTAGTTTATGTCTATTTCATTGTTATCTGGCTGACATTTCAACAAATTTTGATGCTGAACTTATTTAAGCAAAATGCCCTTTTGTAAGTGTATAACTGCCTAAGAGATAACTGTCTAAAATAAGGCACTCATGACCGGAAAGAAATTACACATGTTAAAATAATTTAAATAAACTAAAAGTGTCTTATTTTAATTTTGTTGACTTAGTTTCTGTCTATTTCATTGTTTATCTGGCTGACACCTTAACAAATTTTGATGCTTAACTTATTTAAGCAAAATGCCCTTTTATAAGTGTATAACTGCCTAAGAGATAACTGTCTAAAATAAGGCGAGCAATTAAAAGTTGTTCAAAAAAAATATATAGACGAAAGTAATTTAATGGTCCACCATCTCAGATGGCCAGCGCACTGCACACCACCCCGCTCTTTAATGCCCTATTTATGCAACTGTGGATGGCTTATTTGGAGACTTGTATAAGCTAACTTTAGAAACTTTCCAAGTTCCATAATATTTTACAGAAGCAAAACTCATATATATCTTCTAATGAATAAGCCAAGTATTGACGTCTACTAAGATTCGTATTAGCCACATAATCTTTTGCTAGAGGGTCCACCTGTTCATAAGCACTACCTAAAAACACATCTTCTAAACATGACAGTTATCTCTAAGGCAATGGATACTTAAGACTTGGAGTCTTGAATACATAAAGGGCACATCCTTGATGGACCAACTATATCAAAATTACAAGTGGCTGAATACAAAGCTGAATCCTATGATAAAGCAAGCCCAATTTACTTAATATTTTTTAAACATTCCACCTGTAATACATTTACTTAAATAATCAGTTCACCTTTCCATTTCACCTTTTTAAAAATTCAAAAAGATCCGCAGGTAAGAAAACGATTGAAGTTCTTTTTTTCACAAGAAATATCATCAACAACGTCAATAAGAGCCAACAACATATATGCTTGTTCCATTAAAGAGGAGGAGCGTGGATCCGACGTGGCATATAGCCGTTAATCACAAGCCGTTCCCATGTTTACCTGGCACGACCTTTTAAAATTTTTTTTTTTCCCACAACATAATTTTATTATTTTCGGACAAATTAACGGACAGAAAATCCGACCGTTGTTTGAGTTTATCTTCTTCTTGTCCGAAACAGAAATCACATTCCCAAAAAGCTTCTAGGAGTATTTTTTTTTTGTTTTGCTTTCTCTTAGCTCAGACACAAACCATAGAGAGAAACAGTTAATCTTGTCCTCTCTTTACAACGTCGATGTTGAGCGATTATGGTATAACGGAGGAAGACATGGTAATCGAGGAAGCTCAGGGCTACCCTATAGCTTACGCAAAGATCTGTCGCGACTTCGATTCTTCTCCGTACAAAAATGGCCCTCCTTTCACCTTCACGCCGTACATTCTGCAACACAACGAGGTAATCTAACCGAATCAATTCATTAGCCAAAACGAAATAAACTAACCTGTTATGTGAATGATGTGTGTTGTTTGTTTGTTCTGAAGATCTCAAGATGCAGAGAAGTAGATAAGATGTTCCCTGTAATTGATCCGAAAGCAAGACCAACAACGAAACCTAAGATCTTCTTAAGTCTCCTATGGAAACAACTTAATCATCTAGGGTAAGGACTTGTTTCTCTCATCACACAGTGAATGAGATTGTTATACTAAGTAACACTAGACTCATTTGGTTGTGTAGCAATGCCGGGTTCGATCCGGCTGTTATTCGGATTGATCCGTATGGGAATGTTCTCTACTTCCACGCTGACTCAGCTTCTCCTCTCGCTTGGGGTTTTGATCATTGGTTCCCTCTCTCAAGTAAACAACAACACATCCTCCTCAAGTTTTATCTCTTTTAAGGCTCATGTTTTATTGTCTGATTTATTAAAAAGCTTTTGAGTTTTTCTAGGAGGAGGTTTAACAGTACCAAGCAACTTAAGGATCGTGCAATGGCAAGCACGCAAGAACAAAAAGGACAAACTTGAGTTCTTAGTACCATGGTGGGATCTTCAAGTCGGCATTTCAGTGAATCAGTTCCTGTCTATTTTCGCTGCTTCGAGTTCTGATTTCAAGAGGAGAGCGTTTTCGTTCTTGTTCAAAGAAGGTGAAAGCGAGGAACTTAACGGCTCGCAAACCGTTGACTCACATCGTTTCCCTCAGCATTTTATTGAGTCAAAGGAGAAGTTTGGTCTTGCTTCAGCTGCAGTTGTTGTCTCTAGAAGAGATCCTTATGACCCTTCACTAGTGTTGAGGTCTCTTGATTACAATCGTCAAACACCCGGTTAGTAACTACACTCAATTCTGTTTCAAAATGATTAATTTGGTAGAAAAACATTCTTTTTTTTTCTTACATTTCTAATGCAACTTTTTTTAGGAACTATTTTTTTAATGCATTTTCAATAGTTTTATAATCAAAACTTCAAAGAAACTATTTTTTATTGAATTTTAATGGTCTAAAAATTATGGGAAATAGTTTTATAATCAAAATTTAAGATATATTTTTAATTTTTATTTTAATATGTATGAAAACTCCAAAAACATACATCATTTTGAAACGGATTGAGTAACTAGTACTACTTTGGGTTATAGATAGTTAAATACAAAGTTCTCTATTGCTATACTGCAGCAAGGAAGATGAGAGTGGGTGCAACGAAAGAGAATGAGACTCCAGACTTGATGAAGAATCCGTATCAAGCCATTGTTGCTGCTAGGGACTCACTGAGACACCGAGAGGAAGCGCAGAATATGAGAGTCGAGATGAAGAAGTTAGATGAAGAAATGAATGATTTGAAAAGAAAGAACAGCGAAGAGCAGCTTACTATACAGGAGCTGGAGAGTGAGCTGATTAAGCGGAGAAGAAGGGCTGAAAAGGGGAGGAGATTGGCAGAAGCTCAATGCTCGTATAGGAATACACTTGAGAAGATGATCCGTGATGCTATGCACCAGTAAGTGATGTTTTGATCTTCTCTATACAACTATGATATGTTTAGCTTAATGTTCTTTAACTTCTGTTTTGTTTTGGTATAGGAGTGTTGTATATAAGGAGCAAGTGAGGTTAAACCAGGCTGCAAGTAGTGCGCTTATGGCGAGATTAGAGGCGCAGAAGGCGATTTGTGATGGTTCGGAGAAAGAGCTTCACAAGAAGTTTAAAGAGAGACAGGAGCTGGAGAATCAAGTGAGGCCTGAACTGGAGAAAGCAAGGAAAAGATCAAGAACTTTGCTGAGTAATGAAGATGAACTGTTGCTAGATGATAATGATAAAGACAAGAAGTTGTCTTTGTATCTTCCTGGAACAAGTGAAGAAGAGCATAAAGCAGCACCTTCTGAGGCTGATACTCAGAAGCATGGGGAGATAGAAGAGGTGGAAGAGGAACAGAAAATTCAAGAAGTGTCTGAGAAGTCTCTGGCTGCGTTAGAAGAGAAGAAAGGCAGTAGAAGCTTCAGAGTTTTGAAGGAAGAAGAGAGTGAGGAAGATGAGGAAAGCAGGAGAGAGCGAGGGAAAGGAAACGTTGAGAAATGGCTCCACATATTACTGGAGAACAACGGCAAAACCACCAATCCACAGGATCTTCAAGCTGAAAGAAGCAAAAAGATTGATGAACTGATAGAGAAACTGGATCACAAGTTCCCTCTACTTGACAAGGTTAGTGAAGAAGATGTGTTGGACTTGCAGTTGCTGCAGGCTGTGGAGGCAAACAATAACAACAACACAAACAAGGTGGAAACAAGAGCTGAAAGCTCACGTAGAAGCAGAACGAGTTTTGATTTGAAGAACACACCAGAGAAGAGTGGGAGAGACAAAGTGGTGAAGCGATCAGAGAGTGCTAGAGCTTTCAGAAGGATTCCATCGTCTCCTTCACTCATCTTTGGAATGAAAAAGGGACTTGACTGCGTCAGGAAGAAGCCAGTGGTTTCAGGTCATGACGACGAGAGTGAATATCTCGTTAAGAACAACTTCATCAAGTCATCTCTCCAAACAATCAAACGAGCTGTCAAATTCTAGACCACATTTTCATTACATTACATGCATGTATGGAGTTTGTTGATTGATACATTGTTTGTGTACAAAAAGACTTCCTCTATGTGTAATAACAGCTTGTTGTGTTGTTTTCCCTGATACCAGTGCTGTCTCATATATTATTTATAGACCATGTTTTTTTTTTTTGAATTATACAGAGGTATCCTGGCCCCACAGAAATGATCCAGATTAGTCATGTGATGCCATGTGTCAGTCCCTGGTGATGCCGAAATATTAATTTCCCAGTGGCCGGGATTCGAACCCGGTGGCGGTACTCACAGCTGTAAGCCCTTTACCACTAGAGCTAGAAGCCCCGGTTTTTTTTTTTGAATTATACAGAGGTATTCTGGCCTCACATAAGTGATCCAGCTAGTCACGTGATGCCATGTGTCGGTCCTCTATCCCTGGCGATGCCGAAATGTTAATTTCCCAGTGGCCGGGATTCGAACCCATGTGACGGTACTCACAACTGTAAACCCTTTACCACTAGAGCTAGAAGCCCCGGTTTATAGACCATGTTCAAGAAAATATTAACTGTAAATCTAACTATGTAATAATATCTCTAAAATATATAGTTTTAAAAGTTAAAGATCTATATATATATGTTTAACTGTTCTTTTGAAATTATAAATTCGAAATTTAGAGCTATATCTAACATTTAAAAATTTTAGACTCTATTTTACATATTTATTATTTAAAAAATATATATATATATAATTTTAAAAAAAATTAACATTCAGACCATGTTTGATCGTTCCACTTGTATTTGCTATTAGACGACACTGACTAAGACATAGATTTTCTCCACCTTGAAGGTGTTCTTCCTTTGACAAGCCTCGTCTTCATATTCCCAGGAGTTTGAGGTTCAAACCCTTCACCATTCTCACAGTTAGTCATCTCTTCAACGCTAACACTTCCTCTAATAGAAGGCACTAACCCTAGCCTCTTCCACCTGAAAAACCCTTTACTCCCACCACTCTTCTTCTCCAATAGCCTCTCAACCTGCAAATGCATGGCACTGCACTCGCTCTGCAGCCTCGCCACATCTTCTCTAAGCCTCTTTATCTCTGCTTGCTGAACATTCATCTCGCGTTTAGACAAGCACCTCGCTCCTGAGCCTCCTTGCTCAAAGTAATGTGAGCCAGAAGGGTTTGTTGGACTCCTCGTCAAGCTACCACTCCAGTCAACGTGACGGCTTAGCTTTGTCTGCTCAGTGAACAACACTCTGATGATTGATCTTACTGGTAGACGATCGTTCTGAGCCGCGTGGAGAGCTGCTTCTGGTGATAGCTTTCTGCTATCGATGAGTCTGCAAAGTTCTTTCCTTTCTTGCTTCAAAACCTGAGGATGAGCCTGTAATTGAATTTCAAGATTGAGTGAGTCTCAAGAAATGAATCTCCATTCCAAAGTTTTAATACTAGACAAATCTCCAAAATAATACTTTTAAAAAGTTTTTCCTATAAATAACACCCAATGACCCAATGATAAAAATTTACAAAATAGCATCCTTTTGATTAGAAAAAAATCTAAATTACTCTAACTCTTAAACCTAATCCCACCTCCACCCTCATCATCCCATAAATACCAATGTTCATATAGAAGATTATTATTTAAATGGATGTTTTTTTTTTACTGTCTAGACCAATTTTAAAAAAAAAATTGTTTTGAAAAATCAAATATTTATCCGATTTGAGGATTAGGCGGATGTATAGGCGCCATCTAAACCGATATTTAAAGCATTGCTATATACTAAATTCTAAGTCTAAATCCACGTATAAAATATTTATTATTATTATTATTATTTAAATAAATTTTATTTTGGGTATTTGTTTTTTTGCGTGTTGATTTTATCATTAAAAACATGATTTAGTGCTATTAATTGTATTTTTCTTAATACTTTATTACCTTGAGGTATGTATCAATGGCGCGGTACAAGCCATCCTCCGTGGTACGAGCATAGCTAGGCAGAGCTTCAATAAGGGATATAAACTCCCGTAGAGTCAAGCCACCGTCAAGGGCGGCTTCAGCCAAGTATGAGTCGACAAGCTTAGCCACTTTAACCAGAGCAGCGCCGGTTTTAACACCTTCACTATCCAAGCCAACGAACTTCTTCACGAGACGAGTCACGAGCTCAACGTCAAGCAAAGTCCCAGACGTGTGGCTGAAGGAAGGTATCATAAGCTCCTTGAGCGAGGCTTGGTCCAGCTGCCACGCCACTCTGTTCTCGAGCTCCGTTAAGTAGTTCGCATTGGCTCCGACCATCTTCGCCGTCCTGAGTAGACGGAGGAGGAAGTTGCAAGGAACGGAGTCTTTCTCCGGCGGGAGGATTCCGATAAGGGTCTCGACGAAAAAACGTTTTTTCATTACAGAAGCCGTGACGCTTTCTGTCGGTGGTGGTGTCGCGATGGCGGAGACGTTGCCGGAGAGATCAGGGAGCCATTTGGAAGCGTAATGAGCGATGATGGAACCGATGAGGTCTGGTCGGATGCCTTTGGATTTGATGCCGGTGATGGTCTTGACGAAGTAGTTCATGTCTTGGATACAAGCTTCGTCGAACCAAGTGTAGTACTCCAAGTCTCCGGCGAACTTTTCTTGGTCATGATGCGGCGGTTGGTTGCCGTGGGTGGTGACGGGTTCCGGCGAAGGTGCTTTCTTCATTACGGCTCGTGTTCTGTTCCACCGTGAGCTCGAAGTTCAGTGTAGTGGTGTGGTTTTTTTATATAGAAAGAGAAGTTTATGGTCCTTTTACATTTTCCTATGTTTTTCAGCTTGAAAGGCTCTCTTCACAGAGCGTAATCATGACTTGGCGCAAGACTCCTAAATAAAGAAACAAAGTTTTGGATTAATGTACCATTAATTTTCATTTTCTTAAAATATTGATTCCACTAATCACTGTTCTATGGAGTATAATCAAATCAAACATGATTTTAAGATAATTAAAAGTCTTATTAATGTTCTTTTTCTTTTTGGTCGGCAATATAAAGTACGTACATGATCTTAATGTTAGAGGATTGAGAGCCTGTGGAGGAAGATAGAGATAAGAGAAGGATGAAGACAAAATCAACCCCTCTTGATTTGCCTCAAATATATAAAAATATGTAATATTACAAAGGGAATATAATTGAATGCACAGATGTGTCCTTATTCTCTAGTCTCTACGATGATAATGGTAATTTTATGCTAGTGATGTCGACATATATTACAAGATACAATAAACGAGTTTTACAGTATCAGATTGATTTTTCGAGTGTGGTGTCAAGTAAACTTCATGCACTTCAGTTAAGTTTGGTTTTAGTCTAAAACAAGAATTACTTAAAAATGAATAAATGATCATCGTTTGACGATTTTCTTTTCAAACAGTTACTGTTTTGGGTATGTTATGTAAAAAAGTAAAAAACTAACTCAAACAGTTTATAACACATGAAGTACATTCATGAATGACTGCAAGTTTGACTGTGAAAAGAAACTAACGAGATAAGATTATAGTATGTATGGAGCTAAAAAGGACAAATAAATCATAGTCTCTCTGTTTCAAAACCAACCCATATTTTCAATTCAAATCCAAAACCAACCCCTTTTTTTTTGTCCATACTATTCATCAATAAAATTTCCATACTATCCTTATGTTTTTGAATTATTCACAAAATTGCCATTTTTATTTATTTTTTTATTAATTTCGAAATTAGCAAAAAACCAAATACACCCAAACCATTTCTTCTTATTTACAAAAATGCCATCATCATCAATTTTTCCAACCACCATGAACCACCATTTTTGAGCTCTAAAGCTCTAGAATTCAATTTTCAACCACTTTTTTTCTCATTCTAACCCAAAAAACTTCATTTCCTCTCATCTCCTCTACATTTCCATCTAAAAAACTCTCATAACTCTCATTTTCAAAACCACAAACTTCATATTTTCGAGTTTCTTCATTAGTGAATCGTTAAACATGCTTCTTTTTGCTCATACTTGGAGTTTGGACAGTTGAAAAGGTTGGAAACGAGCTTTACACAGGAAAAAGGTAACTATTCACATGGTTTTCATTTGTTTTTCAGATCTGTGTCGCGACGGTAGACTGTTTTGTATGTCTACGCCTCCATGGAGACTTACGATGCAGTCTATTTGTCAACACACGGGTTAGTTTTGCAATTGACCAGACAAATTTTTTTTCTAACGCAGACTTCCCCAGTAGTCTCTGTCTTTACCTTTGACAACAAAAATAAAACTTTCGGTAGACTTACTCAGACGTCTACTTAAAAGAGGTTAGTTTTTCATTTGACCGAACTTTTGACTTTACAAAATAGACTTCAACGGAAGTCTACAAAGTGTAGACTGCCAACGAAGTCTATAAAATGTCAGTTTTGCATTTGACCAAAATTTTGACTTCGTGGAATAGGTTAGTTTTGTGTTTGACCAAAAAGTTTAAAAAGCAGTAAAAAATTTATTAAATTGTAGACTTCATATGCAGTCTTCTTATCCTAGAAAAAAAATTGTAGACTGCGTATAAAGTCTGTCTTTTTATTTTGGTCAAATGCAAAACCAACCCGTCGGATTTGAAAGTAGACTTCAAAAAAGTCTACACACAACGTAGACATTCATTTCGATCTAGTGATTGGAAGTCAAACTTGGTCAATTGCAAAACTAACCTCTTTCAAAAAAATTCAAACATATAGACTGCATATGAAGTCTAGTTCTGAAAGTCAAATTTTGGATGAATTCTGGTCAATTGCAAAAACTAACCTTTTTAAATTGTAGACTGAAATGAAAGTCTACATGAACAAAATCACAACTTTTTTTCAACTATAGAAAGCAACCCGTGAAATGGTCAATTGCAAAAACCAACCCAAATCGTAGACCTATTTCACAGTCTACGTTTGTAAACTGAAACGAACGTCTAAATTGTCAGAGACGGAATATTAAGTCTACGTAGAAAAATCTATAAAAATGCAAATTTGTGTATTATTCATTAAGTTTTTTCTAGTTTTTTTTGTTTGAAACTGTGTGTTAGTTAATCCTAATGGGTTTGGGTGATTTTGAAAAGAATTGTTTTTATAATTATGAAGGTATAATTTATTTGATTTGACAATGTTGTTAGCTAATAATTGTAGACGTATTTGTAAGTCTTCGTTTATAGTTTTATGAAACATGAAATATTTCTTTGCTGATTATGTAAACCTGTATTTTTTTTTTGCAGGATATGGCTCAGATACGTGTTGTATATGGAGAATGGGTGGTGAAAGGCTCTTTGTGGGAGTTTGTGGTCAATAATCGGAAAGGAGGGAGAATGTTTCTTGTGCCAGATGGTTGTACACATGGTGAACTTCATGAAATGGCACAAGAAGATTATGGTCTGGACAAGAAAATCGAGAAGGTGGAGCTAACATATTCCTTACCAGACGTCATTCTACAGCAAATGGCTCTGGATACTCCTCCTATGCATGTCACGAATGATAGACAAGTGCGGAACTTGATCGAGTTGGCCAAGACACACTTTGTACGCCTTTGTGTATCAAGCCAGAGCCAAGTAGAAGCTGGAGTTGATGATGATGCGGATGTGTCTGATGGTGATGATAGTAATTTTGCTGATGAAGATACTGGTCAAGATACTGATTCAGAGTGGGATGAAGATAGTAATGATGCTGATGATGTTCAAGCAACTGCTGATGATGTTCAAGCAACTGTTGCTGTTGATGTTGACGATGGTGTAAACTACAGTGATTACGGGAAAGTGAAAGATGAGGATTCTGACGAGGATGCAAATGAAACGCTTTATGATGGTTATAAAGCACAGTTCTCTGGTGGGGAAGGAAGATCGTTGTCCTTAAAGGACAATATATATGTCGGTCAGAGTTTTGCTAGTAAGGATGAGCTTGTTTCAAAGCTGAAGTCGGTGGCTGTGGAATATAAATTTACATTCTCAGCATATAAGACAACGAAAACTCTGTATGTGGCTAAGTGTCGTGTTCAAGGATGTGGTTGGAAGCTTAGAGCGAGTGTGAAGCATGGGCCAAAGACATTTTGGGTGACAAAATATTCAAAAACTCATACATGTTCAGTGGCGGATCGAATGGCTCAACGGAAACATTTTACTCCGAAATATGTTGCAAGACTATTTATAGAACGGGTTGGGATCATAGATGGGCTTACACCAAAGCATATCAAAGACGCGATGAGGAACATGTTTGGTATGAAGCTTGATTACAACACTTCGTATAGAGCTTTGTTATCTGCGCAAGAGTTGGTGAGAGGAACAGCAGAAGATGGATATGAGAATCTGCCTTCTTATTTGCGTCAGATCGAGATATCGAATCCGGGAACTGTCACATGTCTTGTGAAAGATGGTGAAAACAGATTTAAGTATCTATTCCTATCTTTTGCAGCTTCGATAGCTGGTTTTAACTATCTTAGGAGGGTTATTGTGGTGGATGGGACTCATCTATGTGGAAAGTATGAAGGAGTTATGCTAGTTGCTGCTGCCCAAGATGGTAATTTTCAGATTTTTCCGTTGGCTTTTGCGATTGTGGATGCGGAGAATGATGAGTCATGGGAATGGTTTTTTACCCAATTGCGGAGATGTGTTTCAGATCAGTATGCTTTGGTGATAGTTTCTGACAGGCACGGTTCCATTAAGAAGGCGTGTGAGAAGGTTTTTCCTTGGGCAGGGCGAGGAATATGCTATTATCATCTACAACAGAACATAGTCCAAAAGTTCAAGGGAAAGCACATGTTGTACTTGGTCAAAGGCGCTGCTTACGCACATACGCTTTTCGATTTTAACCGCTACATGGATGAGATACGGAGTATAAACCCAAGCCTTGCAACATATTTGGAGAATGCTGACGTCTCTTTATGGTCACGAGTTCACTTTCAAGGTGACAGATACAACATAAAGACTAGCAACATCGCAGAATCCATCAACTCTGCACTTAAGCCAGCCAAAGGATTCCCAATCTCATTCCTTCTTGAATTTATACGCGAGAAGCTAGGAAGGTGGTTCTTTAAAAGGAGAGAAGATGCTTTGAGTCTCACTTCACATCATAGTCGGGGAGTCGAAAACTTGTTGGCTATTCGTGAAGAGTATGCAGATATGATGAATGTGGAGCGTATTGATGGTTGGCGATTTGTTGTGAGAGGAGGACATCGAGATTGTGTTGTTGACTTGGAACTTCGGAGGTGTCAATGTGGTGTGTTTGATATTGAGAAGATACCTTGTTCACATGCCATTGCAGCTGCAAAGGATGCAAATATTCATGTCTCTACGCTTGTATGCCCATCCTATTCAAAGAATTATCTTTATGCAGCATACGCGGCAAATATATATCCCAAAAGTGACGTTTTGGAAGCTCCCAACACTGATGACACATCACCTGCCAATGAAGAAGAAGCTCCTAACACTGATGACACAACACCTGCTAATGAAGAAGGAGCTGATAAGGCACGTAAATGTCTTCCTCCAGAGGTCAAGCGTGGAAGGGGTAGGCAAAAGAAGTCGAGGTGGCAGTCTTGGCTAGAAATTTCCAGGATGAGGGGAAACCAACCGCGAAAACTGCACAAGGATTATAGTTGCTCCCAGTGCAAACAACCGGGTCACACTCGTCCTAACTGTCCAGGTTAAACTGGTGTTGGCTTTCTTATTGCTTTAGATGTTGTCTTATGTCTTGTGTGGAACTTATTAGTTGTATTGTTGCTTTGGATGTTGTTTTATTGCTTTGGATGTTGTCTTATGTCTTATGTGATGTGTGAAACTTATCAGTTGTCTTATTGCTTTGGATGTTGTCTTATGTCTTATGTGATGTGTGAAGCTTATCAGTTGTCTTATTGCTTTGGATGTTGTCTCATGTCTTATGTCTTAATGTGTTAGTCTTCTGTTACAGAACGCAGACTTCTTTTGTAGTCTTCTTTTACAGAACGCAGACTTCTTTTATAGTCTTCTTTTACTTACCGCAGACTTCTTTTGTAGTCTTTTTGAAAAGAAGACTAAGTCTCTGAGTTGTCTCGAATTTGTATTTTTGATCGAATATGAGCTAAGAAAGACTAATATACTGATAAAAAGATGATGTCTAGATAGTAGTCGAGTAGCAGACTTCTGTAAAAGTCTTCTGTAAAAGAAGACTAATACTTAAGTCTGCTGCAAGCAAATTACATAAGTTTGTTACAAACAAAAGTGTGCTACATCAGCATGTTACTCACAGCACAATACAATAGTCTGGTACAAAAGACTACTACATCAACCTACATATATCCGATGAGGAAAGTCACCAAAAAACTTCATACTTTCCCTCAATTCTACCCAAAGAAGTGGATTAACCTTAGTCATAGACACCGAGATGCTTGTAATCACGTTTCTCTGTGCCGTTTATCCTGGTCTCATCAAATATCTCACTCGCCATCTGAGACCTGATTGTCTTGATCTTCTTATCACACAGCTCATGAGGTGGGAATGGCATGCCAAGTGCATGACATTCTATATACTTCAAGCAATACACTCCACAGTCACCACTTTGTTTGTTTTGTGGCACCCCAGATTCACGCTCATGTGTGAAATCAACCGTGTACAACTCCCTCTCCGCACCGGTAGATAACATACGCAGCATGTACGGCAGCATGTGTGCAATAGGCTTCACGGCCTTAGCAATTTCTGCATCCGTAGCGTAAGCAAGATCACTATCCCAAATGACTATGCGTCTCCTCGGGATTGATATCCAGCAAGCTACCCAATGATCGTTCTTGACCAATAATGGCGCATATATATCATCAATCTCCAGTGCCCATGTCTTATTTGATCTGCTATACGCTGGTTCCTCGCCTGTGTAGTAGTCTAAGGCGCCAGGAGGGAGTAGTTTACCTGAGCCGTCAGGATTGGCAGGAGAGGCCAGAAACTCTGAGTACTTTGCTGTCCACATTTGAGTAAATACAGCATCCAACATGCAAATTCTGTCCGACCTAAACCATTCAGGGTGCTTTGTGTATCGGAGCCTTAAAAGATTAATGCCAGCATCCATGTGCTGCAGTTACAACATTAGAGACTTCTACATCAGAGACATCTACATGCGAGAGAAGTCTACATGAGAGAGAAGTCTACATACCGTGTCAATCAACCATTTTGTTGGAGTTAGTAGTATGTAGAACCAATCACTTGATGAACCTTTGACCTTCTGTCGCCATTTGCTGTGAATAATCAAATTAAATAAATAAAACACTACAAAGTCTTTATATAAAGAGCAATTAATTTAGGAAATAGATGACTTACGGGTCAAGTTTCACCCAATCAAGAAGAGCAGAGAGCTTTTGGCGATCAGGATTAGCAAATGGGTTATATCCCTGGCCTTGCTTCGGCTGGTTAGGTATAATAACCTTTGCCGTGCTGTTTCCATCAAAAGGAGACTGCTGAGTTGCAGCAAGCCTACGTTGCCGCTCACTCTTAGCACGGGCCACAATGCGAGCAGCTCTCAGTTTACCAACTTGTTTCAGTTTTTTCACAGAACCATAATCAATGTGTGATTGTTCTTTATCTACTACAACCACACTTATGCCTCCATTCTCATTTTCACTCTCACTCTGCATTTGTTTTCAGTAGAAATAACACATTAATAACAGCCACAAATTTTATACAAACCAAAAGAGAACATACAAATGCACACGTTTTTCAAACCAAACAAGCTAATTTTCCAAGGTTCCAAAACAACATGAAAAAGGGCTAATATTCCAAGGTTCCGCACAACATGAAAAAGGTTCCACCGTTCCAAATCCAAATGCAAATGCAAACAAGTTACTTCTTTTTCACTGATTTTTTTCCTCTTTTCGGATCAAGTGGTTTGGGAGATGTTTTGGTACTAACCACAGTGGCTTGGGTGTCTCTAGCTTTGGCTCTTGTTGTCATTCCTTTGGGAGCTGTTTCCGCAGCTTTGCTTTCCTCGGCTCTGCTTTCCTCGGCTCTGCTTTCCTCACCTTTGCTTTCATCACCTTTGCTTTCATCACCTTTGCTTCCTTCAGCGCTGTCCTTCTTAGCTTTGTCTCCATCAGATTTGTTTGCCTCAGGTACATCAGTAGATGAACCAGCTTTGGTGTGGTCTTCTTTCCAACCTTCACGCACCATCTTCTCAACAGCTCCCACTTGAGTTGTAAGGCCCTCAATCATGTGGGATTGTGTCTTCAGAGTGTTCTCGCATCTGCTCAGCCCCTCAACCATATTAGAAGTCAGGCCAGTTAGCCAACGAACTATTTCTCCTTTCATGGTCTCCACATCCAGGCCAGGGGACTCACGAGCCTTTTTGCGTGATTCTGCATCAGACTCTGTGCGAGAAGGGGACACTGTCTTCAAGCTTCGCATCATCTGACCAGCTTCTGTCTTCATCGGATGGATCTCCACCTTCACATTTGTCCACAGTTTTGTTCCGACAAGAGGCCAGTGACTTTGTTCCCACGCCCAGCCTGAAGAAAACATTGCCTTCACTATGTTATCAGCCTTCTCATCTTCCAGCTCACCATCCCAGCGAGGGAACATTTCAGAGTAATCCTTCATAGCAAAGTTCTTAGTCCTAGTCTGCAGAAGATAAAACTATTAAGTTAGTATAAAACCACTTTATATCAAATTAATGCATATATAAACATAAGAAGCATACCTGTTTCAAGATATTCTCCTGGAGTCTTCTCTGGCCTTTGGCACCTAAAAGGCAAGTAGAGGTGGGGTCGGAGAACCTTCTATAGGGAGACCATACCCAGCTCCGAATTCAGGGAGACAGCAGTAGACCCAGACTTGAAGAACCTGAACAAAGCCTTCAATAGCATACGTCTTTGTCAAGTCTACACCCTTCACCGACTCCATCAAGAATTTAAAGGCTACTCTTCCCCACGGATAATCTTCAAAAGCATCTAGATCCATCACTAACCTAGCCAGGCTAGCCCGTGTGGGTGACGAGGTTCTTCTTGCTTCGATGAAGCCAGCGTAGATGGCTAGATACCCTAAACGCAGCCGATCATCTCGAGACCATGTTCTGCACATCTGACACGCTGCAGTTAATTCATCAATACTTGGCCCCCGGTCGAAATTCACTCCCATCTGCGCCCAAAATGCTTTCATGTCAGCCGTTACCTCAACCAACGGATTCTCGAGATTCTTCACATACTCGCAGTTCAGGCCAGTTATCTCTTCAAATTCATGCAGAGAAAACCTCAATGGTTCAACACCTACGAGACTCCACAACTCAAACTTCTTCTTGCAGTCAAGCTGAAAACACAGTATATAGTGCACCAGCCTTGAAGCCCATCCAAACTTCATTTCGTGGAACTTTAAGAACACTCCTACTCTCGAGTTCTTGAGCTCCTCCCATTCATCTGCCTCGAGTGCTTCTTTAAGAGCAGGGAAGAGCTTGCTGTCATTGCTGTAGTAGGCAATGCTTTTATTCGGAAAAGGTTCCTGGCCTACACTATACAGCCTTTGTGGGAAATCAAGTTTATCCATTTTGAAACCTGCAGCAAAAAAGCACAAACAAAAAATTACACAAGAGAAGTTTACAAACGAATAAAAGAAGTCTACAATTCAAAATTAATTCTATGCGAGAAGTCTACAATTCAGAATGAAGTCTACACGAGAAGTCTACAATGCAGAGTGAAGTCTACACGAGAAGTCTACAATGCAGAGTGAAGACTACACGAGAAGTCTACAATGCAAGATGAAGTTTACCCGAGAAGTCTACAATGCAAGATGAAGTCTATCCGAGAAGTCTACAAATCAAAATGAAGTCTACACGAGAATTAACCATTCAAACTAAATTAATAACCCAAACTCTATCATAAATCGAGAATACGAAACCATCTAACCAAACTAAATTTGTCATCCTTCGACGGAAGCCAAAAACAGTATACAACAATTCAAAAAATATGTCTACATATCAACAATGATGTGTACCTTAAAGTAGACTGACCGGAAGCAGAAAATGGATTAGAGAAGAAACTAATAGGTTAGTTAACAAACTAAGAGAGAGGTTACAGGAATATAAGTCAACTAGTTAGGTTATTAGTTAAACGAGAGAAGACATAGAGAGATGACGTACCGTTCGTTCCCTGAAAAGATGAAACACAGTTTGTTAGCTCGCTAGAGTAGAAGCCGTGAGACTGACAGGAAGCAGAGATTTGGAAGTCGCCGGCTCAGATCTGAAAAAGAAAAAGGTAAAGGTGGTTACTTTTAGCAACGGAGCGGACGAAGCCGAAGACAAGCCGAAGACATTTAACTTACCAGAGCGACGGAGTGGACAACGACTAGTTTAAGCGGCGGAAACGGTGTGGCTAGAGTTCGCCGGAAATCTCCCCGAAAATCGCATGAGAGAGAGAACGGCGGGGATTAGGGTTTTTTTTACCCCAAAAAGCTTAACAAATCGTATTTATATTCTGGGTAACTTTTCTGGTTAGGTTAAAAGAGGTTTGGTTTAAATTCGATTTGGTTAATATTATATTGGTTAAATCCGGTTAGGTTAAATTTGATATGTGGACTTCTTTGTCAGTCTACAACGATTTTTTTCTTTCCCTTTATTATTTGCGAAAATTAAAAAGATAACTTACTAAATTTTTTATTTATTTTTTATATTTATTAATATATGATTTAACATTCTTATTCATAAATATGGAAATTTAATTTAAAATAAAAAGATTTTATGTGAACACCAATAAAATAGACTGAAAAGGACGTCTCCAGCTAAATAGACTTTTCTGTAGGTCTACGAAACCCTAAACCCCAAATATCAAACCCTAAATGTTTTGCTTGATAATCAAAAAGTCCCAATTATACAAAATATAAACTACTAAACATTAATATGCTGATTTAAGTTAATAAAACAAAAAAAAAAACAAAATCTAAAATCTAACCCTATGAAATCAACCACTAAAAGACATAACATGTTATAACCTTTTGTTTGTAAACTATAAACATTGTCCAACACATGATAACCAAATTAGTATATATTCTTGAAAATTATTCAATTATATGAAATTTTAATTTATTTAGTTCATATTATCCATTATATTGATGATTAGTTAAAAATATCACTATAATTATTTTTATACATTTTCAAAATTAAAATTTTAGATCAAATTAGAGTATAGACTACAAACTAAGTCTATAAGGTAGACTTCTAAGAAAGTCTAAACATTTGTAGACTTCGTTTTTTACGTGTAGACTTCCAAAGGATAAAAACGTAAAATACATTTATGTTTTTTGTTTGGTCATAAGGGTTAAATAGTACTTTCACTACCCCTTTAGGTTGGTTTTGCATTTGACTGAAAGTGGGGTACACTTTTATATTTGACTTGAATATTTGGGTTGGTTTTAGCAAATCTCCCGGTTTTTTTATATAGAAAGAGAAGTTTATGGTCCTTTTACATTTTCCTATGTTTTTCAGCTTGAAAGGCTCTCTTCACAGAGCGTAATCATGACTTGGCGCAAGACTCCTAAATAAAGAAACAAAGTTTTGGATTAATGTACCATTAATTTTCATTTTCTTAAAATATTGATTCCACTAATCACTGTTCTATGGAGTATAATCAAATCAAACATGATTTTAAGATAATTAAAAGTCTTATTAATGTTCTTTTTCTTTTTGGTCGGCAATATAAAGTACGTACATGATCTTAATGTTAGAGGATTGAGAGCCTGTGGAGGAAGATAGAGATAAGAGAAGGATGAAGACAAAATCAACCCCTCTTGATTTGCCTCAAATATATAAAAATATGTAATATTACAAAGGGAATATAATTGAATGCACAGATGTGTCCTTATTCTCTAGTCTCTACGATGATAATGGTAATTTTATGCTAGTGATGTCGACATATATTACAAGATACAATAAACGAGTTTTACAGTATCAGATTGATTTTTCGAGTGTGGTGTCAAGTAAACTTCATGCACTTCAGTTAAGTTTGGTTTTAGTCTAAAACAAGAATTACTTAAAAATGAATAAATGATCATCGTTTGACGATTTTCTTTTCAAACAGTTACTGTTTTGGGTATGTTATGTAAAAAAGTAAAAAACTAACTCAAACAGTTTATAACACATGAAGTACATTCATGAATGACTGCAAGTTTGACTGTGAAAAGAAACTAACGAGATAAGATTATAGTATGTATGGAGCTAAAAAGGACAAATAAATCATAGTCTCTCTGTTTCGATTGTTTGTAATGTAGTATCCTTCTCTCCATGTGGTATATGAATGGTCCCGTTTTAGAATAATCGTGACAATGCAGCTTGTCCTAGCACAACCATACGTACATGGCAAAGTTAAGATTCTCTCTATCTAGCTTTTCTGTTTGTTCTCATTGCGCACTCACATTACGAGTGTGAGAACACACCGACCGATTTGTCTCATTTAAAGGTCTGGGCTTTGATATTCTTTGGGGTTTGGCCCACTTAAATTGATTTACTTGTTTAGACATATGTTCATATACAAAGTTTTTGTTCAAATGCTGCGTCTCCTGACACAGAAATATACAAGCATTAACCATGATGATAAAGTGAGACTTTAAAGGCTTGAACGGGGTGTATATATAATAATGGTGACACCTTTGTGCAGCCATCTAATGGGATACAGGGCATATCTTTGCAAGGATCAAACAAGATGTACTTGGCACTCTTTAGTGAAGATGTTCTACAGGGGCACTCAGGTATGCAATTGCTACAAGACGAGTATGCCAAAGCTAGCTAGATCCGGTAGCGATACTTACTGGGTGTGTTATCTTGGCAGCCAAACCTCAGCCATAGTTGTCAAAAATGTACTGGCTAATCATGATCATGACCATAGTTGTTGCCCCAGAAAACGTCAGAGAAATCGCCCAGGAAGGATGAGTATTTGTTCAGGTTAGGGAATTGCTGAGTGCGTGAAATCTCACAAGCATTACGGATTGATACTAATAAGGACACTTGCCTTTTTCAAAATTTAGCTCAAAGTTTTGCAAATTTTTATGACCATCTCTTGGTCTTTTACTTTACAGAGCCAAAATCTTAATTCTTATGTTTTAAATTGAACGCCTGCACAAGAATCTAATACAGATAACTTCAAAGGTAGCCAGAACTCTACCGGTGGTTTGCCACTTGGTAGTGCTCGGCGGAAAGCAAGTGCAAAGACTCTTCCCTTAGCAACACAATCAATTGTCTTTTGCTTTCTTAAGAAGATGAACAATGATGACAAAAGAGAGCGTTTTGTGGAAAATACATATTGTTGTTGGAGATGAACCAAGGGTAAAACAAGCGGTACTCAACATAAGCTTACAAGCTCTTATGAAGTAGTGAACAACAACAGCTTAGCTTATGAAGAAGTGGAATATGTACAAACATGGTGTGGTAGTATCAACCAAAGGTTTTCTCACTGCTGTAGCACATGTAAACGAATCCATCTTCGTCTTTGTAAGTCTCGTAGATGGAATCCATCAGAGCAGCTGCAGATATTTATAGAGAGAGAGAGGTTAATAAAAGAAAAAAAAACAAACAAGTTTTTGAGGCAAGCAAAGCAAGAAACGCTTACCAGTTTGAGGGAGAGTGTTGTTGACGAAGACGAATAAGGCTTTACCAGGAGACAAGTGTAATCTAGCACTCAAGATGTAGATGAATTGTCCAACCGACATATCTCGTGGAACCAGAAACCTAAAACACAACAACAACAACTCAACTCAACATCATCTCTTCCAGACACACAGAAAAGAAAAGATTCAGATTTGAAATTAAGTTACTTCTTTTTCTCGATTGCAGGCAGATCGGTTTTAGAATACTTCTCAGCAATTACCTGCAAAAAACATTTGAATTCCAAAATTAATTTCAGAGAATTAATTGAATTGAATTGAATCGAAATATATGAAGAAATAAATATCGTTCGGAATAAGAGAAGAGAAGGTTAGAATAGAGTTTACAGGAATCCGAGTAGGGTACTTGGCGATGATCTCCCTCGATTCCGCGAGCCTTTCATCTGCAACGATAAAAGAGACGAGGTGAATTCAATAAACCAGGAAGAAACCATTAGCAGATCGACATCGAATAGTAAAATAGCCACGAACCCAACGTCAATTCTTCCTTGAATGATTTCATCTTTGATTAGTCACCACCGCTGATTTTTTTCTTCGTCGTGCCGCTTATGCGTTTTACCCTTTTTATCGGAAGAGACAACTCAAAACGATTAAAATTATAATTGTTAATTAAGTATTGTCATTATTGTCAATGAACAACAAGCGGGGATAGCTCAGTTGGGAGAGCGTCAGACTGAAGATCTGAAGGTCGCGTGTTCGATCCACGCTCACCGCACAATTCTTGTTTTTTTGAATTTTTCAAACCGGTTTTCTACTTTGGTTTAACTTGATTCGATTCGGTTTGCTTCTCCTAATATCGCATGTATTCGAATACAGATCAATACATTGGGCTTATTAAAATATTTAGCAGGCCAGTTTCTGACAATCCTCTTTCCAAACTAATGAACAACTTTTCCACATCTCTAAATTTCCTAAATTTACACAACCATAACTTGATAAGAAATTTTTGATTTGAATGAAAACGAATCCTCAAGTTTCTTATCCTCTAAGCTTAGCAGAAGAATTACAATAAAAACACTTAGGACAACTAAACAATGGTCACTCGTCAAGTAAAACAGACACTGGATTCTTTCTGAATGGATCAACATGAGCAAGCTTCGCAGCAAGACTCTTGTTCGGGAACACATTATCCACCTTCATCCTCTCACTCATCCCATAAGCAGGCGTTTTAGCATTCACATAAGCCAAAAGCACAGTCTCATACTGCATTAGCTGTGCTGCATACCCTGCCCTCTTCATCCTCATGAAAACCTTCTCCGCGTTATGAACATCCCCTCTCTTCGCGTACTCCTCGAGTATCACCATGTAAGAAATAAACAACGGTCTCATCTTGTTATCCTTCGTCGCTTTGTTCAATATCATCTCACCTTTTCCAACTTCCCCTGCTTTGATGTAGAGCTTCACAAGCGCGTGCCACGTCGACGGGCCGATCTTGACCCCTGCACTCGCTATTCTTTTGACAAGGTTTTTGCCTTTCGTCAGCATCTTGTTCTCAGTGTATATCTCCATGAGAGAAAAGTACGGCAGCATGGGGACGAGTTTGTACTTCTCCACGAGTTTATCAAACACCGCCTCTGCTTCCTCGATCTCCTTCAGCTTTCCCCACGCTTTGATAGCAGCGATACTATTATCATACCTCAACGCTTGTTCAACGAACCTACTCAGCCTTCTCACGTTCTCCTTGTCTCCTATCTCTGCGTAAAGAGGGAGCAACGAACGGCACACCCATGGAGCTTGGTCCAGTCCTTCCCCTTCAATCTCCTTCATAACTTCCTCTGCTCGCTCTTTACGCCCCGCTCTTATGTAGTACCTAGCCACTGCAGCTTGTATCTCAGGATCTAGCTTAATGCCTTCCTCCTTCATCGTCTCCACTAGCTTGTCCATTCCAGCTATGTCCCCGGATAAACCTTTACTGTTGATTAGGAACTGATAGGTTCCGCGAGTGGGCTTGATGTTTTCTTTCTCCATGAGTAACAAAACGTCAGGTATCTTCTTCCTGTCGTGCTTGCTGTAGAGGAGAAGCAGCTGGTTGCAAGCGAACACGCTCGTTGGGAACTTGAGTTCTCTCATTTTGTTGAAAAGGTCTTCAGCTCTTTTCACGTGGAGCTTAAGGACACAGTTTGCAAGCAGCGTTCTGTAGACTACTTCCCCTCTGGAAGATTCTGGAATATCATTCAGAAAGGCTTCAGCTTTTTGCAAACTATGCACCTTGGCCACCAAATCCAACTGAGAGGCATAGTTTGCTTCTGTGAACTCGAACTGTGTGTTAGCTCGCAGCCACTCCCACAGCTGCAAACACATAGCGTAGGATCTGCGTTTACGCAGGTTGTGAACAGCAAGAGAAACCTCTGCTTGACTCAAATCTTTGCCTTCTTTAACCCACTGTTCAAGAACATGCTTCACTGATTTATACGCAACAATGGAGTCATACAACTCACATCGTCCTCTGGTCTTTTTAGCTTTTCCCTTGTTTGAATGCTCAATTTCAACTTCAAGACCATCATCACACGCTTCTGAGTCACTACCAAGCTCAGAATCGAATACAGAATCATCTTCAACTCCCTCTGCTACATCCCTAGAAACAGGAAAGGCCTCCTTCTCTTCCTCATCTCCTTTAACATCAGCTACAGAGGAGAGCTTGTTGATGCCAATGAAGCGTGAGAACACATCTCTAACGGAATAGCGTCTGACTAAACCTTGTGATTGGTTGCTAAAATTCAATCCAGATGCTCTGAAAGCACTTTCTTTGGTACCAGTTGGTATCTCTAGCTTACTCACAGCACCAAACGAAGAAGGCGCAAGATTGAATCTTGAACTCCTAAAAAGATACAATTAAGAGAAAAAAAAACATTTAAATCAAAATCACACACTAAAGAAATGAACAAAGCTAAGTAAATAAGCTTATTATACCTTCGCAGGATCTTCGTAATCGAATACATAACTTCCTTCAATCGAGGCTAATACGTTGAACGCGGAAATAGAAACGGCGTTTGAGAGAGAGATAGAGTTGAAGCTTACAGTACGACGGAGTTTTACCGGCGGAGATAGAAGCGACAAAATAACCTTTAGGGTTTAATGCCAGCTGGCCTGCCTAGGGTTTATAGCCCTCTCTGAGTGAGTTTGCTCATTTTCCTTTCCAAACGTGTGAGGTCGTTAAAGGGTATATTGGTCAAATGACCAATAAGCGCATCTTTGGTGCCAAATCTTATATGTACACAAATGTTTCAAATAAAAGTAACCAATCAAACGATATTCGTTGAAATTATTCAAACCGAGGTCATGCATTACCCAATGGTCTTCTCTGCGTGTGTGTTTATATCTTTTTTTTTCTTTTTTTTTTGAACACCCTGAGTGTGTTTTTTATCTCAACACAAGCTTTTAAGATTATATCCATAATTACAGCTCATAAATTATGTATATTAAAGAGAAATTAAAGTAAAAAAAATAAAAGATGGGATTAGTTAAAGTTAAATAGCTTACTTCCTCTTCCTCCATGTTTATATAAGGAAAGACAGAGACGTTGAGTCAGAGAAAACAGAGTCATCAAAAGATGATTAAAACTTACTAATTACAGTAAATTAATTCGTAATTAAGTTATTCCAGAAATTTCCATGAAGCATCATCGTTAGGCTCTTTGTTTCTTTTCTCAGTACATACAAAACCTCCAAAAATCCATGTTTGCTCTCTCCTCCTCTCCGGTGACCTAAAATCGCGGAATAAAAGCTCATCTACCTAGTTTTCACGTCGTTTTCACAATCTCACTTTGATCGGCCGCCCATAACCAGCTCACCAGCTTTCCGGTGAGCTTCCTTCTCTCTCTCCCTCCTTTAGGGATTTTAAGAAACCCTGAGCTGTTTCCCAAGTACCACGCAACGATTTTTGCAGATTTATCGTCACTGTTCCATCTATTTGCACCGTTTCTAGGTCGAAGAATCCTACTCTCGATCGGTTTACACAGTAATCGTCTGGGACATTGTCATCTTCTAGAAGAGCCATAGGATCTGTTTCGTGGTTTTAGTAAGGATGAAACGTCTTTGAGTTGTGAAATCAATTCGTAATTATTTATTTATTTATTTTTTTAACAATATTTGTTCATGGTCTTCTTCTCTCTAGGAGGATTTGTTTTATGTTGCAAGCAAAGAGTAACCGTGGAGAAGAGCAACACCCTGACTTCAAGTGGGGCGATAAGAAAGCTGTGGGACGGACCGATAAAAGCGTCAGCTTTTACGAATCCTTTACCTTTGAGGACATCGAGTACCGTCTCTTCGACTGTGCTTACTTTCAGATCCATGGTCAGTGCGAGACCTCTATCGGGAAGCTTATCAGGATGTATGAGACTTCATCAGGCGAGAAGAAAGTCAAGGTCCTTTGGTTTTTCCGACCTATGGACATCCGCAGCTACTTGAGAGATTATGTGCCGCAGTGGGATGAGCTGTTTCTCGCTTGTGGTGATGACCCTGGGGTTTACAATATCAACGATGTGGTGAGTTTCCATCTCCTTACCTCTTCTTATTAATTGGTGATGATATGGTTACTCTATATGTAAGATCTTGTCTGTTTTTTGTTGGTGTAGGATACGATCTTGGGGAAGTGCAGTGTTGTATGCTTATCAGATGACAGAAGGAACCCATTACCAACAAGAAGGGAGTTGAGGGATGCTCGCTATGTTTTCTCCCGCACCTTCGATACAAAACGGAAGATTATATCAGCGGACTTTGCAGATGCAATAGCTGGAATTAGAGGTTTGTTGTTCAATAACTAATGCTCTTCGGATGTGGAACTAACGAAAGGTAATTTTACTTTCAACTGCCTCTGATAATGCAGTTGAGAAGTTCTTCAACCAGAGAATAGATACGGACCCTCTAAAACGCCCAAACTCAAGCGCAGATCCGGTGAAATCTTTTCGTTCAGAGTCGCGGTTGGAGAAAAACTACGACAGAGATGGAAAGCTGACGTGTAGAACAAGCCCAGTAAAGAAAGGTTGATCCTTTTTTTCTTATCTTTTCTAGCCTCTTATAATGTCATTTATAGTTGTGCAATAGACAGAACAGAATGACACTTAACCTTTCATTGTGCCAGAAATGTCGGCTGATCGTGTACATGTGAAGAAATACCCTCCTGTCAATACTGATATTACGTCAAGGGGTCTGAAAACCAAAACCGCACCATTGGGGAGTCCACTTCGCTCAGGTTCATCGGGTGATCACAAACCTGCTAAAAGGAGGAAGCTTGTACTCAATACTCCAGATTCAGATTGTTTCCCTGAACCAGGAGAGAAGAAAGTCACCAAAAATCCGCCTCTTGTAGATAAAGCTCCAAGTCAGACAAGTGTAATTGCTGATATTACGTCAAGAGGTCTGAAAACCAAAACCACACCATTGGGGAGTCCACTTGGCTCAGTTTCATCAGGTGATCACAAACCTTCTAAAACGAGGAAGCTTGTACTCAATACTCCAGATTCAGATTATTTGCCTGAACCTGGAGAGAAGAAACTCACCAAAAATTCGCCTATTGTAGACAAAGCTCCAAGTCAGACAATTGTAAGTCCTGCCTCTATTTCAGTGGAGTAGCTAAGAGAAACGTTAACGATGTAACATCACAAACTTTTGTGAAATGAACTAGTTATTTTCTTCTTATGACATAGATTGTTCATAGTCTATATTTTGATAGTATTCACTCATGAAATTTATTTTCTCCTTTTATCTACCTTACAGGGTAGAAGCAGCTGGTACAAGAGACTGGTAAGTTCTTTGACGCCTTAACTATGGCTTTTCCTCTCCTGTTGGCCAGCTGTACTACAATTAAGTTTTTGCGTCAGAGAAAAATCTGAAACAATGTTTTACAAGCTGATGGCTTTCATGACACGAAACCAGGGGAAGGAAATATTGAAGTTCACAGAAAACTATATATACTAAACACTGGTTTTTTCATTTAACACTGCTATATACATTTTCCCCAGAATTTTGAGGAGGAACTAAAAAGAGCTATTGAAACAGAAAGGTTGGTCTTGTTTGAAAACCTGGAACCATCATACACATCGATGGAGGTGGAGGTATGCGGTCCTACATTGAAAATAAGGACATAATCTATTATATAAATGACATCACTACATCCATGATCTTAGGTTGTTCTGAAAAAATGGGTATGCAAACGATTCCATTGTTATTTAGTTCATGATGAATGTTGCTAAAAGAGCTTTCATCTTGACGTGGCATACTAGGAATCTCACTCAATTAGTTTTGAGATAGAGATCTCGATGGTATACATTTGTTGCCATATTTTCTAGAATGATATTTGAGAACTATTGTTTCAGCATCCTAGACAATGTTTATGCAAAAGATTTCAAAATACAGTGACACTCATCGCCGTTTGATTATATTGTTGCGTGCAGAATCTTTGTAGGCAAGCTCTCAAGGAACGAGTTGATGCAAAGATGATCCCAGCAAGTCTTGTTTCCAATCCACATATTGGTATGCCTGCTTTAAACCTACCTTAAAGTTCCGACATTATTAAAGAAAAGAAAAATAAGCGGCAAGGACAACAAAGCTAACTGCATTTTCTAATTAGGGAGAGCTCTCGTGATTTTTTACACCAAAAAGGCAGCTGATAATGCTATATCCCGGTTAACCAGAGAGTGCCTGATGTTAGATGACCAGAGGTTGCTATGTCACGTTCTATCTCTCACAGATGCGCAAATTTCATCAATCCTTTTTCTTTCCTTTTTCTTCTTATATGATCCTTTTTTGTAGGCCTCTAGTGGGTAGCAGAGATTTCCCAAAGGAAGTCGGAGAATGTGGAAGCTTTACTGGACATCAGAGGCTGGTGGATAGGGCTCTGATGTCGATTTCTAAAGTAAGGTGTTGCAATTGTCATGTCAAAACGTTTTTTGCTTTCTTTTTGAACATTGTCTCCAAAGTAGCAAACCATGGTCTCACACAGCTTTGTTTTTGTTTAAAAGAGAAATGCCGTTTCTACAGCACACTGCACGCAGCCAAACCACATTGTACACGAGCTGGCGGTGGAATGGAAAGCCCTGCATGCAAAGTCAGAAGGGAAGTGGAAGAGGTTACTAGAGGTATTTTCTTTCTTCTCTTTTCACACATGTTTTTACATCAATTACAATCTTTCTTAGTTTCTTTCTTCATCCATTACAGGAACAAGCGAAGGAAATTAACATCATCTTCACAAGAAAAACTCCTAAAAACGTCAGAGGATAGGAGTAAGATGCAAGTCCATTGTCTCAGCAGCATAAAGAGATCACATGTTCGAATTTGGGTTATTAAGTTTTTTGGAACCTAAGTTAATGCCCCTTTTGTGTCTTTAGGTGGCATTAACTTAATACTCTCACCCGCTCTGATGCTGATTTCGGAATTAGGACATAGGGGTACGTACATAAACGATTTGGCAGCTTTTGACGTCGTTGAAACTATATTGCCAAAAGGAAAACACTACCTGAGTATATCCACCGACCTTTGCAAACAGTTAGTTCATGAGTCAAGTCCCCTCTGAAATTGTTTTCTTTCTTCTTTTCTGGCTGTTTTAGTATGAACACACCCAAAAACGTTAATCAGAAACACCCAAAACAATCAAACCAATCAAACGAGAGAAACAAACACGTTAAGTTTAAACAATAAAATTTATACTACAGTAGATTGTATACTGAAGTTTATTGCGAGAGAAGGGTTAAAGAAAATAATCATAATATGTTTAATGATGAAATATTTTCATACATTGTTGTTGAAAAAATATTTTAATACATTTATAAGAGAAAAATAAATGTTTTTGTATAGATATTAAGTTTACCCAAATCTTAAACTACAACATTTTCTCCTACAATTATCAATTGCTATAACGGTATCATAATCATATAAGCATATACATCACTCAAATTTTGGTTCTCTTATAAATTAAATTGTGTACATAAAAGTTAAAAAATATTTTAATTTAAATATTATATCTTAGGATATACCAATAAATATTATTTTATTAGAGGTTTATTAAATATATAATTTATTTTAAATATGAATTCAGACTGAATTTGTTACTATATTTTCATATAGTTTAAAGCGTATACAATTTGTAAAAAAAAATGCAATTTCTCGAATAATAGTTTAGGTAATTAATTTAGTAGATGTATAAAATCATTACTATCATTCACTGTAGTTTGACACGTGCGTAATGTAAATACACGTTAATTTCAAATAAGTGTGACCAATTCCAATTTAGAAATATCCAGTTTCTCCCAAAGTGCATAGGAGAAGAAGAAAAACGTTCGCTGAGGTGTCACCTGAGATCACAAAACAAACAATCTCTACTCGACCATTCATCACACCATGTGGAGACGGATCGTATCCTCTCATCTCAAAGCCCTAGTCGCCGATGTCGCTGCTGCTTCTCCTCGTCGTTCAATAGCCACCACCACCGCGAGACCCGTTCACTTCCATCGCGCTGACAGTCCCGCTTCTTCTTCTTCTTCCGTCATCCCTCGCTGTTTCAGCTCCGAATCAGGTGGTATATCAATTGCTATATAGTTTTTACATTTTTAGATCTCGCCGCCCCCTTGTGATTCTGTTCACGCTGAGATTCGATGCAAATATCGCCGTATTATCATCTCAATCGCTTCACCACTGTTCTATCTTAATTAATGCTCACGTCGTTGTTAATCCAAGTTTTTTGTTTGTGTGGTGACTGTTATTATCCTTGCAGTAGAGACAATAGCGAAGAAGAAGGTGGAGGATGTTATGCCCATTGCAACTGGGCACGAGAAGGAGGAGCTTGAAGCTGAACTTGAGGTGCTTCCTTCCTCGTGTTTTTTTTGTTTTTCTTTGTATGAGTGTTTTTACCGCAACTTCACCTGTGATCATATATGTCACCCCCTGGATGAATTTATGATTGTACGCTTTAGTTGAATAAATCAAATCATTGTTTTCTTGGATGCAGGGGAGGAGGCTGCTTGACATTGACTTCCCCGAAGGTCCTTTTGGAACTAAGGTTTGTTATATTTCTATTTACAACACATTGTTCTCGACCCTCACTGTCTCTATCTTGATCTTATTCACACCGCCTAGTTTTACACCACATCAGTGTTTCTAACCATCATATATTTAGATTCACACTAACTCGAGCTAGCTGAACATTTAATCCAGTTTAGCTATATTTCATTGATCTCATAGATCAAAGTATTTACTGATAAAATTATATTGAGTCCAGTTAAGTTTATTCACTCATATCCATCGCCCAGCACTGTCTTGTGTGCAGCTATCACTTTTGTTATGTCCACTTTAATCTTGTCAATTGTCAAATTACTAAAATCATTTAGGAGTGCGGAATATATTGCATGCTGCATAACACAATTGACATTTTTCATGTCATTCATCTCTTGAGTGAGTAGCATTCATTTTTCGTATGGCTAACATTTGATGTTTGTCATCTTATTGATACCCTAATTGTATTTACCCTTAGAAAGCTCCTGCTATAGTAAATTCCTACTATGACAAGCGTATTGTGGGATGCCCTGGTGGTGAGGGCGGTAAGTTCACCTCATCATTGAATGTATCTAACAAACCAAAGGATACTCTATCTATGAATGAGTTGTCTGATATACATTCCAATTGAAAACTGCAGAGGATGAACACGACGTTGTGTGGTTCTGGCTGGAGAAAGGAAAGTCTTTTGAATGCTCGGTTTGCACTCAGTACTTTGAGGTAAGTTAAAACTCGTATCAGCTAATGGTAAACACACAGTCATGCCTCAGACAGATCTCTAAAAGGATTAGATCAAGAGCTATTTATGAAAATATTGAATTGGTTAAAATGCATGTGTTGCAGCTAGAAGTGGTTGGTCCAGGTGGGCCTCCTGATGGTCACGGTGATGAAGACGATGAGCATCACCATTACTGATTCCAGCTTCTCAATTAGCCGCGAGTTTTACATTTTGTTATCATATATTTTTTTACAGTTATTTATCAGAATAAAAAAAATCCAAACTTTGGTGAAACTTAGTTGAAAAATGTTTTTGATCGTTTTAGAACAACACACATGATCGAAGTTTATAAATGCAAAGTACTATAGCCTATTTATATATTTAAGATCAAAAGCTGACACATTCAAGATTTTATCTAATTCAGGTTCTAACGTTCGAACCCTGGCTAGGCAGCATTACCATTTATACAGAACAAGTAAAAGCGATTGACACGTGCGTAGTTTTTCTCACGTACGAGTTAAAAGAGAGTGAGGAGACTTTCTTTTTCCGTCCCAAAAGGTCATCGCATCGGTGAGAAGAGATTCCAGATTCGGTCGCTAATAATATTTGGAGTCGGGAGGGGTGACCTGAGATATTCACGACACAAAACAAATCATCATCATGTGGAGAAGAATCGTCTCCTCTGGTCTCAAAACCCTAGCCTCCGATGTCGCCGCTGCTTCTCCTCGTCGATCCGTAGCCACCACCGCCGTGAGACCCTTGAGGTTCTATCTCGCATCCAATCCCGCTTCTTCTTCCCTTTTACCTCGCCATTTCAGCTCCGAATCAGGTTATATTTCGTTGCTACACTTTTTCCAGATCTCGCTGTATAATAATCATTAGGTATCGTTCGCTGTTATCTCTTAAATGATATATATATTCATCAAAATATGTATTGGTCTCTGAGATTGTTAATGCGTTACCTAACAGAACCAAATTAATGTCGCTATTGAATTTAAGTTTATGATCTCTAGTATTGGACTCTGTCTACCTAATTTGATACTATTAGAGAGTGAATGACTTTTAATACCTTTGCAGTGGAGACCGTTGGGAAGAAGAAGGTGGAGGATGTTATGCCCATTGCTACTGGACATGAAAAGGAGGAGCTTCAAGCTGAACTTGAGGTGATTCTCTCCATGCATTTTAACATATACATGAGTATGACAGTGTGATATTTACGCAGCTTCACCTGTGATCATGTTGTTACCCCTTTGAATGTTTCTGACATTGCAATTGTGCTCTTCACTTGACTAAATCAATCTTGACTTTTTCTTTTTTTTTTTATTTATGCAGGGGAGGAGGCTGCTTGACATTGATTTCCCTGAAGGTCCTTTTGGAACTAAGGTTTGTTTACTGTCTACTTTTTAAGATATTGTCTCAAAATTTCACGTTACGTCGTCATTAGAGCTCGTAAACAAACCAACACTGCTTCATTTAAGTCTAGTGTGGTAAATGGTTAGCCTAGTTTAGGTTTTTTAGTGATCATCATACATCCGGTGACTTATATCTCATCCAAATTGAATTGGATTGAGTCCCGCTGGTTTACTGACTGACCCTTATGGCTCTCAACTTGCACCAAGCACATTTACTTTCCCCATGTCTAATTGAATCTTGTCTAACTTTAACGCCATCCTTTCTTCATATTATCTGTTCATGTATTTGATACATATATGCTGACCAAATTTTGATTTCTCAGGAAGCTCCTGCTATCGTAAAGTCCTACTATGACAAGCGAATTGTGGGATGCCCTGGTGGTGAAGGCGGTAAGTTTATCCATTCTTCACTCTTTAGTGGTCATAAAATGATGAGAAGAGGCATAAAATGGATGGTTTTCTCGTTAATTATTTGCCTCATTGCAAGATTTTGATGTAACAATATGTTTTTCATCGTATGACACATCTACTAACCATCGATTTGCTCTGATCAACTGCAGAGGATGAACACGATGTTGTGTGGTTCTGGCTGGAGAAAGGAAAGTCTTTTGAATGCCCCGTTTGCACTCAGTACTTTGAGGTAAGTTAAAACTCGAATTAGCTTGCTCTAAATGGTAAATAAATAGTCATAGCTCAGACGAGTCTGTAAAAGGATGATAAGAGCAAGAACTCGTTGAAATTTGAATATTGAATCGGTTAAAATGTATGTGATGCAGCTGGAGGTGGTTGGTCCAGGTGGACCTCCCGATGGTCACGGTGATGAAGACGATGAGCACCACCACTGATTCCGGCTTCTCCCTTGCTGCGAGTTTTGCTTTTTTTTTTTAATTATTTTTTACTGGAATAAAAAACATATGCTGCTGGTGAGACAGTTAAAAATGTTTTTGATCCTTTTGGAACAACACTTCGGTATCGGAAGTTGTCAAAATGCCTAAAAATGTTTTACTTTTGTACCAATTCTTGAATCAGAATCATTCTTGCCTTTTGCATATTATTATATACTCTTACCCTTTTAATTTTGTGGTTCGATGTCTTTTCATATTGGACGTTTTGATCGTGTCCTTGATTCCTTGTGAACGGCCATATAATTCAATATATTATCGAAACATCGATTTTCTTCCAACCTTGTTGATTAATTGGTTTAACACTAATTACTCATACAATGCACCTACGTGTTATTTTTTCATTTTATGTAATACTTTTATACAAGTAATAATGTGAATAGAATTTATCAAATCATAACAAATATGTTAGAAGGCGAGAACAAATACTATATACCTGTCCAGTGGACCTCTCTTCTTTCTCTTGTTAGTGTTAGCTTTCTGTTTAGGCTCACCTTCAACATCCTCACCATCGATATCATTCAGGACAGGTTCATACCGCATGGCCTGAGCTGCTCTTTCCTCAGCTTTTTTGATTGCATAATCTCGCAATTCAATTCTCACATGCTCGGGACAAGTTGGACACCTGATCACGCTTGTGCTGTCTCCAATTAAGTGGTGTTTCAGACGTGAAACACCTCCATTTGTTTCTTTCCTGCAGAAGATGCACGTCCACTTGTTCCTGTTTTTAGGCAGACAGGTTCCATACTTACGTCCTGGATCAACATCACATGCCCCTTGTTGTGATGCTCCACCTTGTGTTGCGCCTCCTTGGGATGATCCTCCAATCTCAGACATGATAAACCTTCAAAGAAAAAGCAAAAAATATAAGCTAAGTACATAAACATGTAAGGTTCTTAACACAAGCTACGTAAATAAACTACATAAACAAGCTACGTAAACAAACTCTAACAAACAAAATGAATGATGATAACCTTACATGATGATAGAAATAATCTCAGAATGTTAAGCTACGTGTATAATACAAACTAGGTACATAAACATGTAAGGTTCTTAACACAAGCTACGTAAATAAACTCTAACAAACAAAATGAATGATGCATGATACAAACTAGGTACATAAACATGTAAGGTTCTTAACACAAGCTACGTAAATAAACTCTAACAAACAAAATGAATGATGCATGATACATAAGAGGTTTGCGTGAAGAGAGAAGACATGAATGGTATGTGATAAAGAAGATATGACACTATGATCCTTATATGTGATCAACATGATGTGTTAAACACTAAAACTTTAACTAACAAAACAAACCGATAGAGTAAAGAAGAGCTTATGCCGTCAGTAGCTTAGAGAAAGCAAGAGAACTTGTGAAAAAGTAAGGGGGACGTATTACTATTATATAGTACATTTCACTTAGGGTTTTTACGCTTTAGATGGATTAGGGCATTCGGTTAGAGTATATTTAGCGTATATTTAGAGTATATTTAGAGGATATTTAGAGGATATTTAGAGTACAATACACGTATATGCTATTTTACTTATTTTGAATTCAAAATTTTGTTAACGGTTTGATTATCAACAACGTAGCGACGCAATGATCGACTCAGTGTATACAGGTATAGCGAGGAAAGGCGGTCGACTCACGTACCTCGCTTAGCATTGCGGTCTTGAGTCGTTTTGGAGGTCGCTTCAGGTCGCTACTCGCCATGGCGAGCGGAGCGGTCGCCTTTTAAAACCAAGCCCCGTTTGCACTCAGTACTTTGAGGTAAGTTAAAACTCGAATTAGCTTGCTCTAAATGGTAAATAAATAGTCATAGCTCAGACGAGTCTGTAAAAGGATGATAAGAGCAAGAACTCGTTGAAATTTGAATATTGAATCGGTTAAAATGTATGTGATGCAGCTGGAGGTGGTTGGTCCAGGTGGACCTCCCGATGGTCACGGTGATGAAGACGATGAGCACCACCACTGATTCCGGCTTCTCCCTTGCTGCGAGTTTTGCTTTTTTTTTTAATTATTTTTTACTGGAATAAAAAACATATGCTGCTGGTGAGACAGTTAAAAATGTTTTTGATCCTTTTGGAACAACACTTCGGTATCGGAAGTTGTCAAAATGCCTAAAAATGTTTTACTTTTGTACCAATTCTTGAATCAGAATCATTCTTGCCTTTTGCATATTATTATATACTCTTACCCTTTTAATTTTGTGGTTCGATGTCTTTTCATATTGGACGTTTTGATCGTGTCCTTGATTCCTTGTGAACGGCCATATAATTCAATATATTATCGAAACATCGATTTTCTTCCAACCTTGTTGATTAATTGGTTTAACACTAATTACTCATACAATGCACCTACGTGTTATTTTTTCATTTTATGTAATACTTTTATACAAGTAATAATGTGAATAGAATTTATCAAATCATAACAAATATGTTAGAATAATAATTATATAATTTTATACATTAAAAAATTAAATATAATCAAGATATATATGTATTTATATATTGCCGGATCGGATCGGATATCCGCTTCCCAAAATTTTAATATTTGTGATTTGCTTTGATTTTAACGGTTATTGACTTTTAGTATTTGCTTTGCTTCGAAAGTTTACGGATATCTGAAATTTTCGGATCGAATTGAAACGAATAGCGAATCGAATCAAATTTAAATGCCCAACCCTAACTGTATATGTATCCTGTGTAGTTTTGGCACATGCGTAATCTCGCTTCTTCTTCTTCTTCCGTCATCCCTCGCTGTTTCAGCTCCGAATCAGGTGGTATATCAATTGCTATATAGTTTCTACATTTTCAGATCTCCTCGCCTCCTTGTGATTCTGTTTCCACTGGGATTCGATGCAATTATCGCCGTATTATTGTCTCAATCGCTTCACCACTGTTCTATCTTAATTAATGCTTACGTCGTTGTTAATCAATTTTTTTGTGTGGTGAGTGACTGTTATTATCCTTGCAGTAGAGACAATAGCGAAAAAGAAGGTGGAGGATGTTATGCCCATTGCAACTAGGCACGAAAAGGAGGAAATTGAAGTTGAACTCGAGGTGCTTCCTCGTGTTTTTTTGTTTTTCTCTTTAGTTGAATAAATCAGATTATTGTTTTCTTGGATGCAGGGGAGGAGGCTGCTTGACATGGACTTCCCCGAAGGTCTTTTTGGAACTAAGGTTTGTTATATCTCGCGACTCTCACTCTCACTGTCTCTATCTTAATCTTATTCTCACCGCCTAGTTTTACACCACATTAGTGTTTGTGTTTCTAACCATCATATATTTAGACTCGCACAGAACTCGGGGTAGCTGAACATTTAATCCAGTTTAGCTATATTTCATTGATCTCATAGATCAAAGTATTTACTGATAAAATTATATTGAGTCCAGTTAAGTTTATTTACCCATATTCATCGCCCAGCACTGTCTTGCAAGCAGCTATCACTTCTGTTATGTCCACTTTAATCTTGTCAGTTGTCAAATTAAACGCTTGATATTACTTTTGTCATATTTATTCTTGTGAACAATGTACTTGGATAAAATATGCTATATATTGGATTTTGAGTTGTATACGGGGTTTTGGTGAGTTTCAACAAGTCTACGAGCTGTGTTTTGTCAGTTTACCTTGGTCCACTGCCTATGATGCCTTATATCCATCGATTGTGACATGAAACATCTCCAAGTGTGTGTAGATCATGAAAATCAATTTCTTAGCATTCCTTTCTGAATTACTAAAATCATTTAGGAGTGCGGAATATTACATGCTGCATAACACAATTGACATTTTCATGTCATTCATCTCATGACTGAGTAGCATTCATTTTTCGTATGGCTAACATTTGATATTTGTCATCTTGTTGATACCCTAATTGTATTTACCCTTAGGAAGCTCCTGCTATAGTAAAGTCCTCCTATGACAAGCATATTATGGGATGCCTTGGTGGTGAAGGGGTAAGTTCACCTCATCATTGAATGCATCTAACAAAGGGAAAAGGATACTATACTATCTATGAATGAGTTGTCTGATAGACATTCCTATTAAAAACTGCAGAGGATGAACACGACGTTGTGTGGTTCTGGCTGGAGAAAGGAAAGTCTTTTCAATGCCCGGTTTGCACACAGTACTTTGAGGTAAGTTAAAAACGCGTATCAGCTTTGCTCTAAATGGTAAACACACAGTCATGGTGGCTTAGACAAATCTCTAAAAGGCTTAAGATCAAGAGCTATTTATGAAATATTGAATTGGTTAAAATGCATGTGTTGCAGCTAGAAGTGGTTGGTCCAGGTGGTCCTCCTGATGGTCACGGTGATGAAGACGATGAGCATCACCACTGATTCCAGCTTTAGCCGCGAGTTTTACATTTTGTTTTCATATTGTTTTTACAGTTATTTATCGGAATAAAAGAAAATTCCACCGTTGGTGAAACATAGTTGAAAAATGTTTTTGATCGTTTTAGAACAACACACATTATCGAAGTTTATAAATGCAAAGTACTATAGCCTATTTATATATTGGGACTATAATGGAATAAACCCTCAACTATTGACATATCCATATTTAAATCCTCAAGTATTTTTACAATGAAATAAATCCTTAAGTAAATTCTGTTAGAAAAATCGACCCACCGTTTTAACTGATGTTTAAACTCAAACACTGTTTTTGCTTTTTACCATTTGAATAAAAAAACGACAAGGCTTAGCACATAAACAACAAGTTTTATTTAAAGCACACATAGTTTGGTTGCTAGCAGTATTTTTACACCTGACTTGGCAAACTCATGAGTTATCCGATAAGTAATCCAATTTGGGTTTTAAAAAATATTTATTATTTAAAAGTTTGATAAATTCTGTAAAAAAATCATTAAACCCCGCAATTCCGCTATCAGTTAAACCACCAGACAAACTTAGTAAAAAAAAATTAGATTTTTTTTTAATTTATATTATTAAAATCTGTGTTGTGTTCCAAACCAAAAAGTAGGTTTTCATTTTTTATTAGATGATATGATTTGGTATCATTTTCTTTTTGTTATCAATAACTTATTACAATTTTTATGTTTTACTTTTAGTTTATTTGAGATTTAACTCTTAACTTGTTACAAACATTGTAATTTCAATTATTTTTAAATATTTTTACGAGAAATGAAAATTAAAAAGAAAACAAATATTTTGTAGTTTTTGATAAAATTCTTGCATGTATATTATTTTAGTAGATGCATTATTGTTTTTTTTTTTGTTTTTAATGCATTTTTATTTTTTTTATTTTAAATAGTATAAAGAAGAAAAAATGTTAGGTTATAAACGTTTGTACAGACGGAAGTCTAACTTTTTGTAACAGATTTTACTTAAGGATTTGTTCCATTAAAAAAATACTTGAGGGTTTAAATATGAATGTATAAATAGTTGAGAGTTTACAAAAATAGTTGAGGGTTTATATATTTAAGATCAAAAGCTGACACATTCAAGATTTTATCTAATGCAGGTTCTAACGTTCGAACCCTGGCTAGGCAGCATTACCATTTATACAGAACAAGTAAAAGCGATTGACACGTGCGTAGTATTTCTCACGTACGAGTTAAAAAAGAGTGAAGAGACTTTTTTTTTTTTTTTCCGTCCCAAAGCATCGCATCAGTGAGAAGAGATTAGAGATTCCAGATTCGGTCGCTAATAATATTTGGAGTTGGGAGGGGTGACCTGAGATTCACGACGCAAAACAAATCATCATGTGGAGAAGAATCGTTTCCTCTGGTCTCAAAACCCTAGCCTCCGATTTCGCCGCTGCTTCTCCTCGTCGATCCGTAGCCACCACCGCCGTGAGACCCTTGAGGTTCTATCTCGCATCCAATTCCCTTTTCCCTCGCCATTTCAGCTCCGAATCAGGTTATATTTCGTTGCTACACTTTTTCCAGATCTCTTCAGCCTAAGCAGTGGATTCAGATTTAAAATCTGTATTGGTCTCTGAGATTGTTAATGCGTTACCAAATTAATACTCTCATGTCGCTACTGAATTTAAGTTTGTGATTGGACTCTGTCTACCTAATTTGTTAGTATTTGAGATTGAATGACTTTTATTAACTTTGCAGTGGAGACCGTTGGGAAGAAGAAGGTGGAGGATGTTATGCCCATTGCAACCGGACATGAAAAGGAGGAGCTTGAAGCTGAACTTGAGGTGATTCTCTCTTTGCATTTTACCATATACACACAGTGTGTGCTTTACCGCAGCTTCACCTGTGATCAATCTTGACTTTTTCATTGTTTTCTTGAATGCAGGGGAGGAGGCTGCTTGACATTGACTTCCCTGAAGGTCCTTTTGGAACTAAGGTTTCTTTACTGTCTACTTTTTAAGATATTAGAGCTCGTAAACAACAAACCAACAATGCTTCCTTTAAGTCTAGTGTGGTAAATGGTTAGTCTACTTTAGTGATCATCAAACATCCCGTGACTTATATCTAGGGCTGGGCAAATAAACCGAACCCGAAAATCCGAACCGAACCCGATCCGATAAAAATGAATCCGAACCGATCCGAACTCGAAATAAATACCGAATGGATCCTGTTTTTTGGTATTTTGGGTTATGGGTATTATCCGAACTGGACCCGGACCTAAATGGATATCCGATAGAACCCGAAACATTTAAAATCACAAAAAGAACTTCTACCAAATATGATCTTAATTCTTAATATGTATCCAAAATACTTTAAGATATTATTGAACTTCTAAAATAATTATATGTTACATGAAGGTTGGTGGTGGAATGTGGCGGTTGATGCCTGAAGTTTTTAGATTTTGGTTTTGTTTTTATTGAATAATGTTTCTCATTTCATGAGAACTTATTTTTTGTTTTATGATTTCATTTATCTGGTTTTTTTCTATCACTAATTATGTTTATCTTTCGCTTGATTTTGAATGATCATGTTTGATGTTTTTTCTTATTTTTGTATCGATTTTATTTATGTTTTGGCTATTAAAATATGTACAAATCATGTTTTTAAAATCCGAAGAACCGATTTCATTTATGTTTTAGTTACAAAATAGGTACAAATCATGTATTTTTAAACCGAAGAACCGATTGGGACCCGAACCCGAAAGTACAATGGGTTATACCGGTTCTTTGAAGATTTACTAACCCCGACCCGAACCCGATAGAACCCGAACCGGTCCCGAACCGAACTTTTATATAACCCGAATGGGGTTGATTTTGATAAACCCGAAAAACCGAAACCCGAATGGCTAAAACCGAAACCCGATGGGGACCCCGAATGCCCATGCCTACTTATATCTCATCCAAATTGAATTAGTATTAGTTCCATGAGTGAGGCACTAGTTTGGATTTGAATCATATATGGGATTTAAATGGTCCATTCAACAAGTCTTTAAGCTGTGTTTGTTAGTTTACCATGGTCCACTGCACATGATGCATATGTTCATGATGATGGCGAAAATTTTCGTATGTCACATACAGCATCTGGCTGGTGTCTATGGATCATGGAGATTTTGGTTTAAGAATCATTTCTCGGAATAACTGAAAATCATAGGCTTATATGATTGATGAACTGCGCATGATGTGTGACTGTATAACACAATTTGAGACATTTGATCTTTTTCATTTATTGTGTCATTTTATTTTCGATTGAGCAGCATTCATTGTCGGTTGTCTACCGTTTGATACATATATATGCTGACCAAATTTTGATTTCTCAGGAAGCTCCTGCTATCGTAAAGTCCTACTATGACAAGCGAATTGTGGGATGCCCTGGTGGTGAAGGCGGTAAGTTTATCCATTCTTCACTCTTTAGTGGTCATAAAATGATGAGAAGAGGCATAAAATGGATGGTTTTCTCGTTAATTATTTGCCTCATTGCAAGATTTTGATGTAACAATATGTTTTTCATCGTATGACACATCTACTAACCATCGATTTGCTCTGATCAACTGCAGAGGATGAACACGATGTTGTGTGGTTCTGGCTGGAGAAAGGAAAGTCTTTTGAATGCCCCGTTTGCACTCAGTACTTTGAGGTAAGTTAAAACTCGAATTAGCTTGCTCTAAATGGTAAATAAATAGTCATAGCTCAGACGAGTCTGTAAAAAGATGATAAGAGCAAGAACTCGTTGAAATTTGAATATTGAATCGGTTAAAATATATGTGATGCAGCTGGAAGTGGTTGGTCCAGGTGGACCTCCCGATGGTCACGGTGATGAAGACGATGAGCACCACCACTGATTCCGGCTTCTCCCTTGCTGCGAGTTTTGCTTTTTTTTTTTATTATTTTTTACTGGAATAAAAAACATATGCTGCTGGTGAGACAGTTAAAAATGTTTTTGATCCTTTTGGAACAACACTTCGGTATCGGAAGTTGTCAAAATGCCTAAAAATGTTTTACTTTTGTACCAATTCTTGAATCAGAATCAGTCTTGCCTTTTGCATATTATTATATACTCTTACCCTTTTAATTTTGTGGTTCGATGCCTTTTCATATTGGACGTTTTGATCGTGTCCTTGATTCCTTGTGAACGGCCATACAATTCAATATATTATCGAAACATCGATTTTCTTCCAACCTTGTTGATTAATTGGTTTAACACTAATTACTCATACAATGCACCTACGTGTTACTTTTTCATTTTATATCTATAAAATAAACACGGCGGCCAAGAGCGGTGACCGGTGGAGGTTAACATCAAGGCGGCTTTTATTCTCTCGCTATCTTTCGATTCTTTCCTAACGTTTTCTTCTTAAATTATCTTCACAAATGGCTAAAAAAAACTTAAAAACCAAATTAATTGAACTTGATTTACCGAAAGTGAAAGTATCAGATTGTTAATATTTGAAAATTGCGTCAGTTCTTATTCATTCCATATGCCTTTTTATTGTCATATCATTATATGTTCACAATGAAAAGACCACGCATAAACCTAAACAAAAGCTAATTAGCAATAAAATAGAAATAAAAACGACAAAAGGACAATGTTTTCAAAAAAATGCGCGAGGAATATATTCCAAAAAATACAAAAGAGTCTTGATTTTTTTTTAAAGGAAACAAACTATAAAGAAGAAAGAACGTCGGAGTTCAATATTCTGTTTCTACTTAAGAGTCTAAGACAAATCACCAAATAAACAGTTATTCTCTAATCTCTATTGATGTTCGACACAGCTTGCCCTCGCTACGAACCTCTCGTCTTCAGAGCTCAGACATGCATGCATGCATAGTATAAACATCTAAATATATATATTTTTTAAATTAGCATACATGCATATTATAAAAGTGTATAAATATATGTTTCTTGCGTGAAATTACTATGGTAGAGAAATCATATTATGCCTTGAGAAGTATGAGACAATTTTACCTTTCACAAATTAAATAATAAAATTAAGCACGTATATTTTGTTTGCTGACTAATATAAACGTGTTATAAATATTCCTTTCATATTTATATCCATTGTTATTTGTTTTGCTATGGATACTAGATATATAGCTAGATTTAAGAGTTGTACATGATAGATTATTGTTTTTAAACAGATGTAAAAATAAATATAACAAAAGGAGTGTTGTCGATAAATCGACGTAGTTTCTATATCATAATACAGTGTTAAAATTGTAGAACAAGACATGACTACCCGTTTATTGGACGTTTACTTTACTTTATAACATCTCTAGTGCTGAAAAGTTATGCCTAGTACTATTTGCCGATATAATTACACTATCGTAACGATATCAGATGCCGCTTGTCCCCAATTAGAGTATTATAAAACTTGTACATTGCCTGCAAAAAGATAAATGCAATATGATTAATTATGTTAAATACTTTATCCCCTACAATTAACATATTCAATGTCTTATCCATACAGTAGCAGGACATTTCATCCTTCACTAACCCTTTCACTTGCTAGTTGCTAATTGCTATGACAATAACTTGTGAGCATTTATACTCCTAGAAACTTAGCAAGGCATCTCGCGTCTTGTCTTATGTATTTATTAATTAAAAAAGGGGTATAAATGACTCCCTTAAATTAATTACGGTAGCAGAGGTATAGCATATATACTATCACTGATCGAATACTATAAATAACATCATAAATGCTCCTTCTGGTCGATGTGCTCGATAATAATAATTAATATTTGTACTTTATTTGGAAATGGAATATTTAAATTGGTACAAACAAATTATATAATATGTAGAGAAGGGAAAAGGGATACAAGTTTTGTCTGAAAATATGCTGTTACAAATGAAAACCAAATAGAATTTTAAGTTGTCGAATACAATATTTTTTTTAAATGATCGAACTTCATAGTAGTGCTGGAAGCATCCACTGTATTGTTTTATGTCAATTGATAAGAAAATCATAATGTAAATATGTTTAAATTAACTTTTTAATATTGGTTGACTATTCACCACCAATTGAAGTTGTTTCTTAATGAAAGCGGTGGGTCACTAAAAGAGTTGACTAACCAAAAGCTAAATACAAGTTAAAAAAAGGACCGCGAGAATATGGCTTGCTTACAAAAGTTGTTGACCTTTGTTAAAAGTTTTGTAATGTGGTGCGTCATTATAAAGAAATATGTCAAGTAACAGTTCAAAGTTCAAACTAATGGATAGATCTAAAACATTATTTCCATTCTATGTTTGTTACATAAGTTACTATTGTTTAACTAATTTTCAAATAAAATACTTGCATGCACCTTAAATATCACAATAAAATTACTCAGCCATTGAAATACCATATCTGATACTCGGTAATAAATCATTCAATTTCTATTACCAGTTAACTTTAACTAGTCAAATAGTTAAGAGGTAACGTTGATCAAAAAAAAAAGTTTAAGTGGTAACAGTTGGTATTTTCTTTACGAAAGATATATAGTAATCATACCATGAAATCTATGGAGATCTTTGTGGTAGAGATGGAAAACGAGACAAAAGTCAATTATTACGCGTATGCTATGTGACGTATCCAATATCCATCTGACCATGCCCATTTCCAGTGAACTTTTTTGGTTTTGAAATTTAGCATGATCTTTTTCTGGCTCCATGCTTTTTAATGTAACGTGTTAAATTGTTAGTGGGCGGTTTCGTTTCAATATATAAAACCGTATTTAGGAATAGAGAAAAAGACTAAAATAGCACTAAACCAAGTTTTTGTTCCCAAAGTAGCACTCAAGGCTCAAAGTCACAAAAATAGGTTTCATTAAAGAGGTAATGTACATTTATACCCCTAGGGTTAATTAATCCAAACCTTAGGGTTTAGAGTTAAGGGGTGGGGTTTTGGAATTAGGGTTTAAAATTTTATAAATAATAAATAATAAAATAAAAAATAAAAATTTTAAAAACAGTTTCAAAAAGTATTTTTAAATTATAAAAATAAAATCTGAAAAAAATAAAAAAAATTGAAATTTTTTTTTAAAAGAAAAATTATAAAAATTTCGAATCTGAAAACATATAATCTGAAACTATATAAAAAAAAAGTTTTATTTTTTTTATTTTTATTTTTTTTATTTTTATTTTTATTTTTTTTATTTATTTTAGTTTGTTTATTTAATTTTAAACCAAGGGTATTATAGATATTTTACCCTTTAATGAATGTCATTTTTGTGACTTTCTCCTTCTAGTGCTATTTTTGAGACATAAACTTCAAAAGGTGCTATTATTGACAATTGCCCTTTAGAATATGATCGGCTACATTGCTTCAAATATAGTATAAGTGAATTGCTTAGAGTCTCAGACGGTCAGACCCATTGCGATTTTATCATCATGTAGGTCACACTCCCACTAAAGTTGTTTTTCTTTTCTAATTTATTTTATTAATATAACGTAGATAAATACTAATTAACCTCACCTAATATACAATTACACGTGTGTAAAATACAAATTTTAATAATTTTCGAACCCATAAAAATTTCCACTGTTCAGAACACTAGCACTCTTTTAAAGTCAAGAAATATGAGGATCTTGATAATTCAAGTGGACCAAACGTACTAAACACCAGAAAATGTCAATGTCTAAGAAAACAACTGCATTAATGCATAACTATAGAGATGGATAGAAGAAACTTTTAAGAATATTTTATAAGTTTTAACAAAAGATAAAACTCTTAACAAAATCAATGTAATGTTATTATCGTTGGCGTGTTACCATCCAATATTCAAACCCGCATGCGATCTGAGATGCATGTTACTGAAAAAACTTGTTAACAACAAAAGGACCCTAGAAAAAGACGCAATGAGACAAAACTTATACAAAACACTACTATATTAGAAGAGCTGGCCAAATATAATGTAAATGTTTAGGTTATAATATGCATTTAGATATAATAAACTGTTGTTAATACAATCTTTTATCTATATATTAAGAAAAATGACTGTGGGTGAAAAATGAAAATAGTGGCCAGGATAACTCTACAGTGTCAAACAAAAGAGAGTAATGAAAAGAAGCGTTGAAGGAGATGAGAAAAGATCAAAGGCTTTTTTGATTTTATCGCTTCCCGCACATGAAGTCCAGGTTGGTCACTGATGTTTCCTACGCATCATCATTACACTCAGTGCTTTCAGATTTTACAAATCCAAGAACCCTATAAAAACCTTAAATGTAATCTCCTTGTCCACTGTGTAATTTTAATCCTTTTTATCTGAGAAAGTTTCAGCTTTCTGGTTAATGCGTATCCATCAATCTTCTCACTTTCATTTTTTTCATTAAACAAATGATTGAACAAGAAGATTTTTCTTTTAACCTTTTTTTTTTGGCTCATTCTTCTTTTCTTTTTCAGTTTTGGATTATAACCTCATGTTTCTAGTAATATACTTATGTTATATGTATATAGAATTAATATTCTTTTACGCGGTAGAGTTTATTTTCCCTCCACTGTCCACAAAAGCATTGATTCTCTCTTTTTGCAGCTACCTCTGCTCTGGTTTTGATTTTGATTCCTTCTGTTCCCAAAAATATTTATTTCTTAGTTTTAAATATATATAAAAAAGAAAGAAATTTTGCATGTATGGTTTCTCTGGCCTTCTCTTAGTAGTAGCTTTTGTGTAGCTGGTGCACACATTTAACCTCCCATAGTGAATGATTCTGATTCACATCTCCTTTCCTTTTTATTCCTTCTCCTCTCCTCTCAACATCACCTCAAAACTTCTCTATAAATAAGCATCCCCCTCCCTAACCTTTTCTTATATTTTCCATCATCGTGTGTGTTTGTGACATTTGAAAACTCTCCACCAAAAAAATTGTAGTGAAAAACAAAACAGTCAATTGAACAACAATGAGCTATTCTCATCAAAGCATGGGTTCTGGTCAGTTTCTACTTCTTTTTTTACTCTATATTATGTAATATTTAATGCGTTGTTACTGTATGCTAGTCATAACTCTGTTTTTGTGATTACAATTCTTCAATATGTTTCTGGCAAAATATTTGTAGGCAGTAGAAGTGCAAGAGGATATGAGTTTGGAAGGACCTATGTTGTGAGGCCTAAAGGAAAACACCAAGCTACTATTGTTTGGTTGCACGGTCTTGGAGACAATGGCTCGAGGTAATATAATAATCTCTCACTTGCCTTGTACTTATGATCAGTCTCCATTTCTTGAGGCAAGTTAGTATGCCTAAACAATGCTCAAAATGACTTGAAACAGAATCTAACTGTGTCTATGTTCTCTCTGCAGCTCGTCTCAGCTCTTGGAGAGTCTGCCTCTTCCAAACGTAAGGGATCCACGAAGACAAACACATTTGGAAGTAACTTTCTGTATTAATAAACTCTCATTGATTGTTTCTGATAAAAAAAAGATTATATGCTATGCACAGATAAAATGGATTTGTCCAACTGCTCCTTCGCGTCCTGTTTCACTTCTTGGCGGATTCCCTTGCACTGCATGTAAGATCATTCAACTTATAACCTTCTCTAAACTTCAAGAAAACATTCTTCGAAAGAGATAGCTAAACAATAGAAACCAAACTCTTTTGCTTCTCAGGGTTCGACGTAGGAGAAATTTCTGAGGATCTTCAAGATGATATAGAAGGCTTAGATGCTTCAGCTGCACATATTGCTAACCTCTTGTCAACTGAACCAACAGATGGTAAGAGAAGCAAAGAGTTTCAACATCACAGTCTCTAGCTTAACTTGAAAATGTTGTTTGTTTGTTTCAGTCAAAGTTGGGATAGGAGGTTTCAGCATGGGTGCAGCAATAGCTCTCTACTCCACAACGTGCTACGCTCTTGGACGTTATGGAACCGGACATCCTTATACTATAAACCTACGAGCTACTGTAGGACTTAGTGGTTGGCTTCCTGGTTGGAGGTATTTATTATATTCTCTACAACCCCTTCATGTCACTAGTTAATACATAGACTAAATATTTAAAACGTTACATATAACAATGCAGGAGCTTAAGGAGCAAAATAGAAAGTTCTAATGAGGCTGCAAGGCGTGCTGCATCAGTACCAGTTATACTTGCTCATGGAACTTGTATGCACACATCATTCTGTAATATAAAGTTGAATTTTACTGTTTCAAGATGGAATCTGATTTTTTTGTTCTCTCTCTTGATATGTTATTTGGTTGCAGCGGATGATGTAGTTCCTTACAGATTTGGAGAAAAATCTGCGCATTCACTTGCTATGTCTGGATTCAGACAAGTTGTGTTCAAACCATATGAAGGGTAAATGTTATAACATCTATATCAAGTTGCTACTGTTTTGGTCTGAGATTCTAAGGTTTATTGTGATTGTGTAGGCTTGGTCACTACACAGTTCCTAAGGAAATGGATGAGGTCGTTCAGTGGCTCGCTTCAAGGCTTGGTCTTGAGGGATGGCGTTAAGCTCCAAAAGCATCTCTATATCTATATTTATACATGGTGTTAGAACATAGTATATGTAATGGATGGGTTTCTTGGGGTATACGGCATTTTCTGTTTCAAACTGTTTTGTATTTTACTTTTTGCACTTGTTCTCTTGGATTTTTGGTTATAAATAATGAAATAAATGTTTGTTCATACCAAGATTCAAAAGATTCTGAGTTTCTTATGACATTATTGCCGTCTATCAAAAACAAAAAACATAATGATTTCATTCAAATCAAATCAAAACCTCTGGAAGTTTATTGAGACTTTTGGTTTCCAGAGACGTCTTTAAGCTTTTCCTCAAGTTCACCTTCCTGGAATTGTACAAAAGGACTTGAGATCATAAGCCAACACAATGGAAAATAAAATAAGACACTTAAAAGAGTATGCTCATTAACCTTGTGCATGTTAAGGATGATGTCTGAGCCTCCAATAAACTCTCCCTTGATGAAGATCTGTGGAAACGTAGGCCAATGGCTGCACAGAAGAAAGTTTCACAAATCAGATCCAAGCCTATGTAGATCATATAATTTCCCATACATCTTGCTAGATACATAAAGCATTACAGAATTTGAGAATGACCATTGAGAATGAGCCTACACAGCTCTCTATATGAAGCATAATCTAACCTGAAAGATTTGACAGCATTTTTCAATTCTTGATCTTCAAGAATGTTTCTAGCACCAATAGGCACATCTGAACGTTACACCAGAAATCACATAACGTTAGATCTCAGAGCTTCAAACGAAAAAGTAAGGCTTCAAATGTCATGTACAAAACTTACTATACTGTTGCAGAACTCTTACGGCTAGTGAGCTAAACCCACACTGAGGAGCTTCCGGAACTCCTTTCATGTAGATCATAACAGGATTCTCCTTCACATCCTATAACAACCCAAACCATCAGCAAAACAACTCTAACCAGATGCAACAAATCTAAAAAAAGCTTCAAGCTTACATTCTCAACGATATCCTTTAGCGAGTCTGTAGAACCAGAAGGGACTTTCTGTGTAGGCTTGAAATCATCATGCGTGTCTGAATCGCTGGGCACTGTGGAGGAGTATCTCATCATCCCATGTTGGTAGACAGATGCAGATGCCTGCACACAGACACCATGTAAATTAAAGATTCGAACAGCTCACGTAGTGTTTACCTAATCAGGTTCAGTTAACAGTTAGGATCATAACCCAAAAGGCATTTACTCAAAAGAGATGAAAAAGAAACAACCTTTAAGATTGCAAAAGAGAAACCCAATTAGTTATTATAAGAAACTAACCAATCTAGTAGAACGAAGAGAGTGAAGGCTTGTGATTCCTTTAAGAAACTTGCTCGACAAAGCAGCCGCCATCTCTAGATTAAGCAGAGATTGATTTCTTCAAATTCACAATAAAAAGTTTCGAGCTTTTGATCTTATAAGATATCGAGAACGGGGAAAGGGAAGAAGTCAGAGAGGAAAGTTAATGACTTTCACCGGAATTTTTCAGAAAATTTAAAATAGGAACATGGAAGAACCGAGAGAAGCCCTGCTTTGCAACTGTTGCGACCGCTTCTCAATCGAGTGTGACCGAACCCAGAACGACGACGTGTCGTTAGTCATAACCCTAAGCTGTTATACGGTGTCGTTTATGGTGGTGGTCCGGATCTCGTTCTTGTTTTTTGCTTCGGTTTTCTCCGGTTTAGGAAAAAAATCATTATCAAATTTCATGGTAAATAAATTGTCTGGTTCTGTAATTTATAAACAAGAAAACAAAGTTACATCTGTTGGAAATTGTTATATTATAAAGGTTAAAATCTTTGATGAAGGTAATCTCTTTGAATTTTGAGTCGATAACGGTTTGGGACACTTTTTTATCTTTTTTGACACACTAAGACACAACTTGCTGGAGAGACACTTTATCTTGATTCTGAGCTGGTTTCGGACTATTGTGCCCCTCGCTTTCTTAACTGAGACCAAGGTTGAGTAAGTGTTTTTTTATTATTTCTCGCCAACTGGAAAGCGACCGTACAGCCCTGCGTTTCTTTATTAAGTTTGGTTTCTGGGGAATACTTTCTTCTCAACTTTTTCTTTGTTTTTTTGCAAAGTTCTTATATTTTTATTTGTTTTTTCTCAGAATTTAAGACATTTGAAGAAAGTATAATTATTACAATAAATTGTAATTTGTTTTTCTCTATATTTTAACATCCATTTTCATATATATATTTTATATATTTCAACAATTATATAAAAAATATGTGAACATAAGAAGTGTGGATGCAAAATTGTGAACATATAAGAAATATACGTGGACATGGATAGATAAAAAATGTAGAAAATCTCTTTAAAATTTTCGTGGATGAGGTTTCATGAACTAAGTTTCATGGATGTGTTTTCTTGGACAATTTCTTATATTCCTAATCATCTTACTTAATTTCTTAGTATCTGTGGACAAGTGCTTTATGCATACCGTGTAGTGTTTATGTACATTCCCAACATATTTTTGTGGTCATTATTACAAATTATAATGTATAAAATCTATATTAATGTATAAAATAAGTTATAACTTTTTCTCTTCTACATTTTGATATTCATAATGTATATATTTTTTGTAAAATTATAATAAATTTTAATGTCCATGTGAACGAGTTCTTCTGAACGAGGTTTTGTGGACACTATTTTGTGGATATACATATTTCTATATATCATATAGGATTGTGTGGACGCCGTTTTATGGACATGCATATTTTTATAGAGCATTTCGTCGAACAACTTGAATGCGTTTTTTGTGATTTTCCATTTTAATTTTTTGTCCATATAACATTCAAATTATTTTCTCAATAAATTAAGTTATTTTACACATTTTGTTTCAAAACTCAAAAATGATTACAGCAGCCAAACAATGAACAAAACCATCAAGGAACAAAATAAATCTAATCCACAAAATAAGAAGACTTTGTACATAAACAAAGAGACACACAATTTTTTTTTTTGAAAAGAGGAAAAATAAGAGTAAAGCACATACTTACTTCTCCAACGAAAGAAAATAAACAATTAAGGTAACTATCATCCATCCACTTGGTTTCCTTCGATTTCTTCTTGTTACGTGGTTTCCTCATGATTCCGGCTCGATGGTGAAACAGGATCGATGAATCCGACGGAGGAGAACAAGGATCGATTAATCAGACGGAGGTGAAATGGGGATGAAGTGAAACTAGGGTTTGCGATTTGGGAGATCTACTTTCAAAATCGTAGGGAGAGAGATTGTGGTTTTGATTTTTTTGTTTTGACATTCTAATTCGAGATACGTGTTGTTAGGGTGGGTTAACTATAGTTAGATACTGGAAAATGGAGTTTTGTCTGGTTAGGTTAGTCTTGAGGGTATGTGAGACATTGCACATAGATAAAGTGTGTGGCATGTGTAAAGTGTCTGATCCTGTAAATTGAAAGACATAATGTGTCTTAGAATGTAAAAATTTCTTGAATTTTTGTAAGATTGTTGAAAGTTGTTTGTTTAATCACAAAATCTTCTATACTTGTATGAAACTAAACGTTCCATTTTGTTTTGTATCTCGTCTTCATCACGGACCATAAGATTCACATCCTTCATAATATAATGATGTTTTTTAACGTAACTTTTTGGGTAAAGATATATAAATATGAAACAAGCTTAACTCATACAAATCAAAACAATATATGACATGTCTAATTTCCTAATATCGGTAAAACTGATTTGGTTTAAACATATAAGTTGATTACAGTTCTAATTAATGCTTGAGATCCATTAGTTAAAAGTGGATAATGGTATGGAATTAATAACTGTTTATTTAAAACAAGAATACAAATTGGACGATACAAAAGTTGCAATGGGATCAAATCTAAACTTATTGGCTGGAAATTAGAAGTCTCCAGGATCACCGTCACAACAAAAGACGCATGAGGGAATCACAAACACAAGGACACAACAGAGATAACAAACAAAGACACGGAAAAGTCAAAAGACCAAACAAGACATTATAGAAACAAAAGAAAAGACACGTTCATAATTCTCTTGCTATCATCACTTCCTCTGATAAGTATGATGAGTAGGATCAGTGGTCCGAGTAGTACCAGTAGTGGTCGTAGTTGTGCCTGGATAATGTTCCTTGTCTTCTTCCTCCGTAGCCATCCCAAAAGTGTGTTTCACCGCATCAGCTGCACCCATCGCCATCTGCTTCACTTGCTCACCTGTCTGGCTCAAAAACCCACCGGTCTTGTCTCTACCTGCTTCAGCCGTCTCTTTTGTGTACTGAGCCGCTTCTTGAGCCGTCTCCTTTGTGTACTGAGCAGCGTTTTGAGCCTTCTGCTTTATGGCTTCTCCTGTCTCGGACATGTAACTTCCTGTCTTGTCCTTCGTCTCACGGGCTTTCTCTTGAGCCGTCTGGGCAGCTTGAGATGTCTTGTCTTTTGCTGCTTGGGTCGTCTCATGAGCCTTTTGCTGGGTCGTTTGGGCAGCTTGAGAGGTCTTATCTTTCGTTGCCTGTGCTGTCTCATGCGCCTTTTGCTGCGTCGTTTGGGCAGCTTGAGATGTCTTCTCTTTCGCTGCCTGGGCCGTCTCCTGAGCCTTTTGTTGGGCTGTTTGGGCCGTTTGGGAAGTCTTGTCCCTGCCTTCCTCAGCCTTGTCCCTCATCGCTCCCATAGCTTGTCCTGTCTTCTCCTGTTATTACACAACCAAAGCATTTTTAGATCTTGAAAAGAGAACGAGATACATATATAAATATGTAGACGTATATATTATTAGTACCTGAGTCTTGCCTCTGGTTTCACCAGCTTTGTAGCTTTGTTGGTTAGACGCCATTTTTCTTTTCTTCAAATGTGCAAATAGGAAATGAAAGGTAAAGCTTTTTCTGTAAATGTTTGTTGCTGTGTAAAAACTGTGTATTGTCTCCCCAAACCATCGAGACATTTATACTGTGTCTTGGTCGGTTTGAGAACAAGGCACGTGTTGGCTTAGAAGACACGTGTATAACTGCGTGGTGTGTTGAGACTAAAAGCTAATTAAATTAGTGAGTATGGGTGTTGTAGTTTGCCAGTGTTTAGTATGCGGTTTCTCGATCTTGTACGTGTTATCCTGTGTGGTTGCGACACGTTATGGTTAACTGAAAGATGCGTGCTACGTGTCAATACCATAAGTGTGGCGCCGCATGTTATAATATCAATATGGCTATGTTAATTTTGAGTTGATTTTTCTATAGGACACATTTTTATCTTTTTTGACATTATAAGACACATTGTGCTGGAGGCACAATTTCACGGTTTTCCAGACAGCTTTTGTACAGAAATACCCTTTGCCCAAACACATGAAACAAAATAGTGTAATTGATTTTCTTTTGTTTAGTTAGGCGATGAAAAATCAATTTGTAATCTAGTGAAGAAAAAAAGTACATATAGAAAATAGTGACAAATTGCAACCGTTAGATGGAGGGGGAGTTTGAACAGACGATGGCTTCAAATCTCATGGATCAGACAGGGGAGAGTTCAATTGGCATGGAAAATAATCTTAAGGAGACGATGGCAGACGAAACACTGAACCAGCTTGGGGGAATCGCGATTGGGCCTAGCTCCAGTAGAGATCATCAATCACCATCCCACCCTTTGCAATCGCCGTTAAAGAAGAAGAAGGGATCACCAAACTTTCACGCTGCAGGACTGTCGTTGAGGAAGAGGAATATGCTAAAAGGCCGGGCCTCACCAAAATTCAAGGAGGCGAAAGATGGGCCGTCTATGGGCTTTAAACCCTCTATGGCCCGATCAGAGAAAATGGACGATGGAGGCAAAGAAGAAGGACGTGCGAAGACCAAAACAAAAACTGCGAAGGTGGGAAGCAAACCACCCAAGATCCCCAGATGAATACAGTAGCGTGGAATTGTCAGGGCGCGGGGGCCGACCTTACAAAGGAGCACCTCGAAGAACTTTATCATTGCTTTTCACCTAGGTTCTTATTTCTTTCGGAAACTAAAAACAATCGGAATTTCTTGCAAGATATGCAAGTTTCTTTTGGATATGATCATGTTTGTACTGTTGACCCGGTTGGTAGGAGTGGAGGTTTAGCACTTTTTCACATGGAGGATCCGTCGGATACTATTTTGTATGCGGATAAAAATATGATTGATATTAAAACAAGACTTGAAGGACATGAAATTTTTATGACTTTCGTGTATGGTGACCCTGTTGTTAGACATCGAGACCATGTTTGGGAACGATTGTCACACATGAGTACTACACGTAACAAAGCATGGTTTATGATTGGAGACTTTAACGAGATCACCGGAAACCATGAAAAGAGAGGAGGAAGACGTCGATTAGAGAGCTCTTTCCTACCTTTCCGTACCATGTTAGAAAACTGTGGAATGCTTGATTTCCCATATAAAGGAAACTCATTCTCGTGGGTGGGAAAAAGACGATCTGGAAAAATTAAATGCAAATTAGATAGAGCAGTGGCAAATGAAGATTGGCACGCCTTATTTACCCACTCAGTTGTAGAATTTCTGCAACTTTGGGGTTCGGATCACAGACCGGTCCTAGCACGGATCCAATCTACTGTTAGAAGGACGAGAAAAAGTTTCAGATTTGATAAGAGATGGATAGGAAAACCAAGATTTAAGGAAGCAGTAGTCTCGGGATGGGGACAATTTGATGAAATTCCAATGAGGAATTTTCATCAAAAAGTTACCTCATGTCGAAATAAGATTAGCTCATGGAAAAGACAAAATCCTACAAATTCTGCCCTATTAATTAAGGAGTTAAAAGATAAGATAGACTTGGCACAAGATGATGAATTCACTACCACCGAAGAATTGGAAGACTTGCGGAGACAGCTGATTTTGGCATATCGAGAAGAAAATACTTTTTGGGAACAAAAAAGCAGGGATCAATGGCACAGAGATGGGGATAGGAACACAAAATTTCATCATGCCACTACAAAACAACGAAGAGCCCAGAATCGGATAATTAGTATCAAAGACAAACATGGGAAGCTGGTAGAGAGTGAAATCGAGGTGGAGAACGTGTCTGTTCAATACTTTCGAGATCTCTTCTCTACCTCTTTACCAACGGAGTTAGACGCCACCCTACGCTTTATCTCAGAGAAGGTGTCCCGTACCGACAATAGGTTACTCTTAGAGGAACCGTCGGAACAAGAAATTAGAAGAGCTCTTTTCGACATCATCCCAGACAAAGCACCCGGCCCAGATGGCATGACTAGTAAACTATTTCAGAAATTCTGGCGGGAAATGCGGCAAGACATTATTAGACTTGTCCGAGATTTCTTTGCGACGGGTAGTTTCGACCCATTATTGAACCAGACTAATATATGTCTCATCCCGAAAAAGAAGAAACCTAGAGACATGACTGAGTTCAGACCTATTAGTCTTTGCAATGTTAGTTACAAGATTATATCTAAGCTTCTTTGCAAGAGACTTAAGAGAGTTATCCCGCACTTGATCTCGGAGACACAATCCGCCTTTGTGGCAAAACGTTTGATTACTGACAATATCCTGATAGCACAAGAAAACTTTCACGCCTTGCGGACGAACCAGCGATGTAGGAAAGACTTCATGGCTATTAAAACAGATATGAGTAAAGCATACGATAGAGTGGAGTGGAGTTTCTTAGCAACTTTGATGCTGAAGATGGGCTTTGATGAAAGACTGGTTGACCTCATTATGTGTTGTGTCACGTCGGTCACATATCGAGTCTTAGTCAATGGGCAACCAAGAGGGCGAATCATACCAAGGAGAGGATTAAGACAAGGAGACCCACTCTCTCCATTTTTGTTCATCTTGTGTACGGAGGCGTTGATTTCACTTTTGAATGGAGTGGAAGCGGAAAAGAAGATTTTAGGTCTTCGTGTTGCTAGGGCGAGCCCAAGGATCTCTCATCTCCTTTTCGCAGATGATAGTCTTTTCTTTTGCAAGGCGGAACTAAGCCAATGCAAAGAGATCATGGACATTCTAGATATATATGGGAAGGCATCTGGACAGCGACTAAATGCGTCCAAATCATCAATGTTTTTTGGAAACCGAGTGGAGAGTTCTCGGAAGCAAGATATAAAAGATATCCTAGGTTTCTCTTCAGAAGGTGGCATGGGGATGTACCTTGGATTACCCGAACAAATCGGTGGGTCAAAGATGAAAGTGTTTTCCTTTGTACAAGATCGGTTCAATGGGAGAGTCAACACTTGGTCATCGAGACTCCTTTCTAAAGGAGGAAAAGAAGTTCAAGTCAAATCTGTGGCTCAAGCTGTTCCGACATTTGTGATGTCGTGTTACTTGATTCCACAAGGCATTACTGATAAACTAAGGAGCACAACGTCTAATTTTTGGTGGAGCTCAAAACAGAATAGCAGAGGTTTACATTGGATAGCATGGGACGAAATCTGTACCCCCAAAGATTCGGGGGGACTAGGGTTTCGAGATCTCCATGACTTCAATATCGCGCTTCTTGCAAAACAATTATGGAGACTAATTCATTATCCGAGCTCCTTATTAGCACGTGTTTTAAAAGGACGATACTATAATCACACTTCTCCCTTGGAAGATCGGCGTACATACTCACCATCATATGGATGGCGTAGTATCATGGCAGCAAAACCTCTACTCATATCGGGTTTACGGAAAATAATTGGTACGGGTCAAGATACGAGGGTTTGGAGTGAGCCTTGGGTTCCAGATGTAATGGCGCGACCACCTAGACCCGCTGACCACATTGTATACATGCTACCCCAACTCCTTGTTCATTCCTTCATTAGGAATGATACCAAAGAGTGGGATATACAACTTCTACGGGATTTTTTTCACCAAGATGATATCCCTTTAATACTCGGGCTGAAACCTTCTCGCTCTCATGCCCCAGATGGATATGTTTGGAATCATACAAAATCTGGAATTTACTCAGTTAAAACTGGCTATGACCTACTTCGATCGACCAAGTCGAGTCTTTCACAGAGAGTGGCTGTAGAACCGAGTATCACGAGCCTACAGAGCCATGTGTGGAAGATAAAGGCCCCGAGTAAGATGAAACATTTTTTGTGGCAGGCTATCTCGGGATGCGTGGCGACGGCAGAGAGGCTCATGTATAGACACCTGGGCACCGATAGGAGTTGTCCTAGATGTGCTGGCCCAGTGGAGTCGATTAATCATCTTCTTTTTGAATGCCCACCAGCTCTTCAGGTTTGGGCCTTATCGGACTATCCGTCCATTCCGGGTTACTTCCCGAGTACATCCATATATCAAAACATGAACTTCCTATTTTGGAAGAGAAAAGAGGTGGCTCCTTTGAGACCACAATTCGATACTTTTCCATGGATCTGTTGGTACATTTGGAAGGCGAGGAACGACAAACTGTTCAATGGAAAAGATGTATTCCCCATTGACACCCTCCAACTTGCGTCTCTTGAGGCAGAATGTTGGAGGAAGGCTAACGAAAATGAGGAAGCAAATGAGGATCAGGACGATCCGTCCACTACAGAGATTGAGACAACGCCCCCTTGGATACCCCGAATCCCTACTTGTCAAATTGATGCATCATGGATCAATAATAGCAGTGTCAGTGGCTTAGGGTGGAGTCTTAAGGATCAGATGGGATTAGAATACTTCGGATTACGGGCGTGTAACAGGAACCTCTCAGCTTTGCACGCTGAGATGGAAGGGCTACTTTGGGCAGCCTCATGTATGAGAGACAAAGGGATCACTGCAGTACGGTTTGAGACGGACTGCATGGACTTAGTGGATATGACTACAAACCCGATGGACTGGCCAGCTTTCGCGACAGAGATCGAGGTGTTCCAGAGGTTACAGGAAGACTTCGAGGATGTGAGACTGTCTCATATTCCTCGAAGCCGAAATGGCCGGGCAGATGGATTAGCAAAAGATGCAAGGACCAGAGGTTTTATCTTCTCCCATATAGATCAGACCCGGACAGATGGAGATGCTCCTCGGAGAATCAACTCGTCTGCTCTCCACTTGATCTAGCTTAAATGGATAGACGACAAAAAAAAAAAAAAAAAAAAAAAAAGATGTTGGGCATACAAATTAATCTGAGCGTCAAGATTTGTTGTAGTATTTTTTACCTCCATCATATTTAATTCATTATTATTTCATTTCCTAATATGTAAATAAATATACAATAACTGTATAAATGTCTAATTTTTTTTCTTTTTATTTTGATATCCATATATATATATAGTTTTAATATTTTATTATATTTTCGAATTTTATTTTACTAGTTAATGGCTTCATATGTACATAAAAAATGTGGATGTGAATTTTGTTGACTTATGGAATGTTTGATAAGAGTGTTGTGTATAAATTCATATTAGAGATTATCTTTATTTTATTTTGCTAACATTTGGAACATCTTTTATATCCCATCATATTATGTTCCTTATTATTTGTTTTCTAATATGTAAATTCAAATGTAATATATGTATACAATGATTTATATATATTTTTTGATATCCATATACTTTATATTTTAGTATTTTATTAAATACTGCAAAGTATAAATTATTGAATATGTCTTCGTGGACGTGGACATAAAACATATGGATAAAAGCTTTATCGGTCGAACAAAACACGGGTGAGAAAGTTGTGTACACGTGAATGAGGTTCAGCAAATGTATATAAACTCTAGAAGCTGCCGAGTGTAGAAACATGAGTACTGGAAGATGCCCTCATCTTGTAAGTGTGCTTTCTCTGAAATGAAACAGTGTGCATTTCTGTTAACACCAAAAAATGAGGACAAATAAAATGTGGACATATATGTTGTGAACATAAAACTCAGCAATGAAACAAGAAGAAGATCCTAACCAAGATAAAAAAGTTTTAGCATATTCAGCACACACTTGAACGCATCGATCATAAGCTTCAGCTAACAAACTCAAACTCCCAGACGAACCATGTCTTGGGGTTTCGTCACATCAAGTTCAGGAGAAGTAGGTGTGGACATGGACACAATTAATGTATATAAAAAAATGTGCACAAGGATTAATGTTGATTTGAGAAACGTGGTTTCACGTTACCAAGTAGATTGTAGTCTTTAGGTCCTTCACTTGCGTATGATCGAGCTCCTGCAAGACATTGAAACAACTAAACTGTGAATTGAGCCACTAGTAACCAAACACAAAGGAGTATTGACACGACATACAAACAATCAATTGAAATGCCAAACAAGTATACTAGATCAAAAATGCCAAAGTCTTGTTAACTAATGTTAATAGAAAAGATGTGGACATGGATGGATGGAGAAAAACTTGAAAAACTCTTATATACAAGTTATAATCTCCTAAAATTCTTTTTGTGGACAACTATTACCTGTGAAAATGACTATCCATATGCAAAGATGATATTAGGATACTCTTCTAAAACAGCAACAGGACATGAATTCATCAGATTGAGTGGTGTTTCATCATTAGGTTTCTCCAACAACCTCGTGAACAAAACCATAACAATTACTAATTTTGAAACAGAAGCTTTTACCAACTTCTCATATCTTTCCTTAACAAAATATACGGACCATCCCGATTGACATTCTGATACGAAGAAAGAAATTGATATTTGAACATGTAAATATCAAAATTGAGCTCGTCGTCGCGTCCTCTCCACAACGGAGCTCGGACCTGCTCGCCGTCCCGTCGTCCTATACACAACGGATCTCGGACCTGCTCGCCGTCGCATCGTCCTCTCCACACCGGAGCTCGGATCTGTTCGTCTTCTCTCCCATCCACAAAATCTAAAAGATTTGATTCAATTGGGAAATTACAACAAGTCAAAAAGAGTTAAGGAATTTGAAATACAAACCTCCAATGTCGATATGCGGTGAATAAAGTTGACTATTGAGCTTCCCTTTCTTCTTCGACTTTGATTTTGCCATGGTTTTTTGAAGCTGAACAAGGTTTGGGGGTAGAAGATGAAAGGGGATCGTCAGAAATTATGAAAGTGATTTTAATTTTTGTCTCGAAATATGAGAGATAAAAGATGGATTTTATTTTACTTTTAATTGAGAAGTGTGTCCAATCAGACAAATTGTTGTTTTCGTTAGGAAAAGTTAAATACAAAAGAAAGGATATTGAGGAAAAACAAAGTTAAGGGTATAAGAGACAATCGACACACAGAAAGTGTGTCTCCATCAACATGTGTCTGATTGTGTAAATAGAAAGTGGAAATGTGTCTTAAAGGGTAAAAAATTCGTTAATTTTTGACCATTTGTATCGGTTGTTACATGCATGTTTCCGTGACTTAATGTTTAATGTTAGTCATGTACTGTTAAATATATGTTTGGATAAGAAAAAAAAGTTTTTCTCTCTCCTTCTGCTCTGTTCTCTCTCAGCAATTTTACACAAAGGAAGGTATGAGAGAAAACTCAAGCCAGTAGTTTACGGTGATTGCGGCCATAGTTGGACCTCTTCCAGCGTCGCACCTTTCTTACGGTGGTCGGCTTTCTTTGGCTCCGGTTTTCTCGCGTTTTCTTTGACGGAGCTTCCGGCTCTTGGCTCCAGCGATACATCAGACACTCTGGTGATCGCTGGCTTTGATTTCCACGATGTCCGCTTGTTCATCGGTGGCGTTGTTGGATTATCTCCAGACTTCATCCGGATTATGTTAGATCTACGCTTCCTTGATCTTCATCGTTCGATTGACTTCCGATGTTGACATGCGATTGTCTCTTCCTCCCCTTTGTGAGGGCCATGACATCTTCAAGTTTCTTCTTTTCTCCAAAGGTGTCCAGGGTTTCTTCTAGGTGAATCGATGTTTGAAGGTTGGTTTGTGTTCAATTGAAGCTTTATTGAGGCAAAGATATTTTTATTTTCTAAAGTCGTTCGATGGTTTTTTCTCATGCGACATCCTGTTCTGGTGTGTTCCGGTGGATTGCCGGTGAGCTGCTCCTGCGACGTCTTTCATGCCGTGAAGTTTGGTGGAGTTTCATTCATCGGGCACGTGTCTCCAACGCTATCAGAATGACACGTGGGGTGCTCGAGTTGACTCACCTCTTCCTCTTGGGTTTCTTTTGTTTTGGGTGAACGGTTGGGCTAGAGGCCCATGTGTTGGTTGTCCCTTTGTTTGCCTATCTTTGGGCTTTATTTTGTTTTGTTTGGGCTTTTGTCCTTTTATAATAATAATAGATGGAAAAAAAAATGTTTCCGTGACTTTGTCAAACAATTAAACACTAGGTGACCGGCCCGCACTCTGTACGGACATAAGAACATGATCGGTCCGCACCCTGTGTTCTCTCTCGGCCCGTACCTCACGAGAGGGAACACAATAACGTCAGTATGAAGAAGCAGATATTTTGTGTATGTATAATTGCAACGTCACAAAATATTTTGTGTGTTTACGAAGATACTTTCATTCAAAAAATGGAATAAATAGTGTATAGTTTTAGAAGTAACAAATTTTATATTATCATTAATTAAAATTGTATTGTATATGTTTCGTAATTCTTTATTTTAGGTGAATAATATTATTTTTCCATAAATAATAAACAAACATTTATGTAGACATATTAAAAGAAAATATAATATAAAAAAATATTATCCATAAATAATATAAATTATGAAGTACATTTCTCGATAAAGAAAGCAAATTCAAATAGAAACGTGCAAAAAATTAAATAAATTTTGTAAGCAATTTGACGGGTTAACATTATTTGATAAATTTATAAATTTCTAAATTTTATTGAACATGAAATAATATTAAATTGACATACCGTCATCGGTCTCCTAACTCATCACAACCCATCTGGCAAATACAAAAAATAAATAATTGTAACAGTTTATATATTTTAAAATTTGTATTTGAAAAAAAAATAGATTAAAATTACGTACCGTGACTACGGAATATTCTGAAAAATTTGTTTGTAGACAACATTCAAGGTTTTTGTCTTCGGCTTCCTTTCTTTCCCAGTTATTAGGATTTTTAATCCAGATCTCGACTTAACTCTTGAAAGTGCAACTTTGCCTTGCATTTTGTAAGCATTTTATAAATTATTTTAAAATTATGATAAATTTATTCTTTAAACAACGATAAATAATTTAAAAATAATATTAATAAACATTTTTGGATATTGTAATATTTAAAATAGTTATAATATAATTATATTCGAACACAGTTCATCAAGTAGAGGATAAAACTATTATAATTATCTTATATAAAATTTCGTTCATTTTATTTTATAGGTTATAAATATTAAAAGTAATAAATAAAACATTATTAGTCTTTCAATAATTTAGAGAATAGTTTTCATAAATTGTTAATTGTAATATTCCTTAGATTATATGGCAAGTGATGTTAAACGTCAATAAGTTAAACAATTCTTCCAAATTTGGAAAACATATATATATGACAAATTAAATGGTAGAGTATGTAAACACCTGTTTTCTACCAGCGTGAGTTAGAACACCGCCGTATTTAAGAATCATAAGGGCCTCTACAGGTCTTTATTATTCGCCTTCACCATCCCACTTCAGCGGCTTCAGTTGAAACTTCCTGTAATTCTTCCATGCACCATTCCAAAAGGTTCTCTGCTGTGAGAAAATGACCTCATGAATTAATAAAAAATGCATAATGCTAGCTTACTTATAAGATAGTATATTCAACAAAAAAAATGATATAAGATAGTATTACTAAATGATACTATGTAAAACTTTCCCAGACAATATTCAACAAAGAGAGAGAAAGTACTAAAGAACCTCTTCAAGAACTGCTTTAACTTGGCGAAACTTCTCAGCATGTTCAATCAAGATTTTCTGGATCACTATCACTCTCACGACCTGGTCTACATATAAAAAAAGAAGACCATATTATCGTTACCAGTATTCAACACATGGAAAAGATAGACCAGACATGCTTTTTGGAGACAAGACACAAAGAGTTGAGTTTATGGTTCTAAAGATGAGGAGCCTTTGCGTCTAAACACATTTTTCTTAGCACACAAGCAGCATTGTCGTAATACTTTAATAGTATGAGAGGAGAGATTTGTGAATAATACTTTAAAGAATGAAAAGAGAATGTTTGTATTTTAAGACCTTGGGTGTCTCATATATATATACAGTCGATTTATTCTCACATTAATGATTTTAATATTTTGCACAATAAATAATAAAATCGTTTAAAGAAAGATATTAAATGTGTATTGTCAAAAAATGATTTGCATATGATATGATTTTAACTTGCGCAAGTAATCCATATTAGAAAGGTAATTTATTAAAAACAAACAACCTAATTAGAAACATTAAAATATTTTGTAAGCAATATAATAAATATGATATCAACATGCGCAAGTTTACCGTTTGAATAATAAGGAAATTTTTTAATATTTGTCTTAATTCGAAATCTTGCCCAAGGGTAAACTAAATCGATAAAATTTAATGATTTCAACTTGCGCAAGTAATCCATATTGTGAATAATTGATTTGCATATTTAATGATTTCAACTTGCGCAAGTAATCTATATTAAGAAAGGTAAGTTATTAAAAACAAAATTTGTCAATAAGTTATTTGCATATTTAATGATTTCAACTTAATCGATATTAAATGTGTATTGTCAAAAAATGATTTGCATATGATATGATTTTAACTTGCGTAAGTAATCCATATTAGAAAGGTAATTTATTAAAAACAAACAACTTAATTAGAAACATTAAAATATTTTGTAAGCAATATAATAAATATGATATCAACATGCGCAAGTTTACCGTTTGAATAATAAGGAAAATTTTTAATATTTGTCTTAATTTGATATCTTGCCCAAGGGTAAACTAAATCGATAAAATTTAATGATTTCAACTTGCGCAAGTAATCCATATTGTGAATAAGTGATTTGCATATTTAATGATTTCAACTTGCGCAAGTAATCTATATTAGAAAGGTAAGTTATTAAAAATAAATTTTGTCAATAAGTTATTTGCATATTTAATGATTTCAACTTAATCGATATTAAATGTGTATTGTCAAAAAATGATTTGCATATGATATGATTTTAACTTGCGCAAGTAATCTATATTAGAAAGGTAAGTTATTAAAAACAAACAACTTAATTAGAAACATTAAAATATTTTGTAAGCAATATAATAAATATGATATCAACATGCGCAAGTTTACCGTTTGAATAATAAGGAAAATTTTTAATATTTGTCTTAATTCTAAATCTTGCCCAACGGTAAACTAAATCGATAAAATTTAATGATTTCAACTTGTGCAAGTAATCCATATTGTGAATAAGTGATTTGTATATTTAATGATTTCAACTTGCGCAAGTAATCTATATTAGAAAGGCAAGTTATTAAAAACAAATTTTGTCAATAAGTTATTTGCATATTTAATGATTTCAACTTGCGCAAGTAATCCATATTAGAAAAGTAAGTTATTAAAAACAAACAACCTAATTAGTAGGGGTGGACACTTACCCGATATCCGAAGTAGCACCCGAACCCGATCCGAAAAACCCGAACTGAAATCCGAACCGAAGTAGCAAAATACCCGAACGGGTATTGAATAAGGAGAGATTGGATACCCGAACCCGAACGGATAATACCCGAACCCGAATGGATATCCGAAGATAACCAAACATATGTATAATTAACCTTATATTTTTAGTTTACATCTCTCATTTTATATAAAATATTTATATTGATACTACACCTACTTTAAGTTCATATGATATACATACAATTACGAAAAAAATGATTTGCTACTCACTTAAAATGCATGTCAAGTTTTTTATTTAAAAAATTAACAAAAAGTTACATCTGAAATTTAAAAAAAAATAACTAAATTAATGCCTTTTTAGTTTTAAAATGTTATGTCCAAATCTATTACTTATTCAATCTATTAAAAATAAAAATTTAGTTAACTGAAAGTTATATTTTTAAATATAAGAAACTTGAGAAATGAAAATTTTAATTTTTTTTTTTAAATCTAAATATCCGAACCAGATCCGAAATAACCGAATCCGAACTAAAAATACCCGAACCCGTCCCGAAGTACAGAAATACCCGAACGGGTTCTACACCTCTATACCCAAAAATCCGAAATACCCGACCCGAACCCGAACGGATACCCAAGGCTAAACTAAATCGATAATTATTATCTCCTAGCTATATATGGGCTTAACGAAATCGACAATAGTTTTGAGCTTGTCTACATAAGCGATTGATTAAAATAAATGAAAAAGAAAAATTAAAAAAAACCAACCAATAGAATTATAACGTTTTTCCTGAGAAGCTCTATATGAGTGTCAACTCAGCAGAAATCAATAAAGTGACTTCTCTTTTAATGTATAGGATCACTTGGTCACCAGTTCGCTGAAATCGAAACTTAAAATATAGAAGTATCGAGACAACTTCGAGGTTTAGTTTGAAATATGCATTCACATCCACATATAATTAGCCTTGTTATACGTGTGACAACTAGCCAATGAAAATACTTACCATGTTTAATCGAATGAGGATACAATGCTTTTCTAAGAATTATATAGGGATACTATAGGCCTGTTCGTTTCTCTGACGCAGCGTCAGCGGCGGCGACCAATAATTAACAAACAGGTGAGAGAAATTTTAACGGTGTGTTGTTGTATAGTTGCCGCCGGCGACTTCCATTGCTCATCTTTTCTGTAATTCTATTGCCGCTGCAAATAACAGCGTCTCCTACCTCATACGAGAAGTGACGCAGCGTCCAATAATAGTCTTTTCTAACTCTCTAATTTAATTGGTTGCTGAGCTGTTATTAAAATTTCTTTACATTTTTGATCGTTCGTGGTTGACGTAGCGCGTTCTCGAAACGAACAGCACTTATCACGTACGTGAGAAATAGACGCGCGCAAATGAAAAATTAACAAATGTGGTAAAATTCGAGTGACGCCACTACTTATGATACAATAACGGTAAAAAAGAGATGAGTCCTTCAACCATGTATCAAACAAAAACCAGCACCAGTAGCCGGGTAGTAAGTTTAAACAAGCTAGAGAATCGAACAAATATAATATCTTCTACTTCACCTGGATTGGTACAAATGAAGAATATGAACTGAAACATAAACATGAGAACAAATGAAGAATATGACACATCGGTATATTCATACTTAAGAAGAACTCTAACAAAAGTAGTGAAAATCCCAACAGGGCTCAAGATCCAAACTCTTCCTAGTTAAAAAAAAAAAAGAGAAATTGGACTCTATAACCATCAAACAAATTATAATTCATTCTATGTCTAAATACCCTAATACATCAATACACCATGCATCTTTTATATAATAATACTACTATACTCTCTTACACAACCGGTAAAACCTGTAAACAAAAAAAAAACAAAATTAATAATACTTACCTAACACACATACATCGTGACCTTTGGAGAATCACATACCTTGTATAACGTGAGTTGTTTATTCTCCATTTTTGATCTGTTGTGTAACCACCAAAACTATTTTTGGAGTAGTTTTGCCTAGGAGATGGCCATCTGCAACGACTCGCTTGGCTACTGACGGAAAGCTTTGCGCATCTGAAATCTATGGAGTCGCCGACAACGTAAAGAGCACACCGCGAGGTTCGTCAACACTTCCTTCATTCGCCTTAATCTTTTCGGTTTACGAAGCGGTTACATGTATTATTCCCACGGAGGTTGCCAGTTACGTTACACATATCTTTCTCGCTGTAAATATCCTTAAATTGATTGGAGAAGATGAACAATTTTTGTAACATTGTGTTCTATTCTATTTTATGCATATGTAATAGAAATGTAAAACAATATGTATTATGAATGTTTTATTCATGTTATGTAATGTGAAATAGTCTGTTACTATACTTATTTATCATGTATCGTTCCATTTGATGATTAATAAAAAAAATGTTATTTTCTTCACCAATATGTACTATACTATGTATTGTGTTCCATTCTATTTGAGTTTAGGGTTTATATTTGGGTTTATGGTTTAGTGATTAAGATTTAAGGTTTAGTATTTGGAAAGTAGGAGTTGATGTTTGAGTTTAGTGATAGCAATTTAGAGTTTAGTATTAAAAATTAGATATGAAATTAGCATCTATGAGTTGTGTGTTGGGTTAGAGCCTATACTATTCAAAAATTAGGTTGGATTTAGTTTAATATTACACAATATTATATACTATTTTAAGATTTTGATAATTGGATTTATGGATGATAATTATGGTTTATATTTGAGTTTAGTTTTTTAAAGTTTGTTTAAGAGTTGTAATATGTATTATGAATGTGCTATTCATGTTATGCAATGCAAAATAGTATGTTACTATACCTTTTTATCATTAGCGTTTCATTTGACGATTAATAAAAATTATTTTTATGACAAAAACTTAAAAAAGGTTTTCGAGAGAATTGACCTTGAAAGTTTAAGTAATCGAAATTTAATAATTTATTATTTATTTGTGTTACAATAATTACATTTTATTATTTTGTACAAACCATATTCATGGGCTATTTGGTCAAATTAATGGGCTAGAAAGCCCAAACCAAATAAAAAATCCACCTTCCGTGATTAGCTGTACAAAGAACACTGGTTGTATGTTTCGAACGAGCTAATCCAACCAACAAGGGGCGTTCACCTCAATTTTTTTTTGATTTTAATAGTCTTCCTCGAATCATCTTCCTCGTTCGTATCGTTTTCCCACTGGTTTCATAATCTCATCCCTCTCTGTCTTACATTCTCTGTCTCGGATCCTTGCCTCCCTCCATGGCTTCCTGTAAGTTTCTCTTACCTGTCTTGTCCAGTCTTGTCCATATCACATGGGTTCTTGTTCGAACATTCAAAACTTGGAATATTTCTTAGTATTAGAATGACATTCATCGAAAAAAATGGAACCTTTGGGACTTCATTTGAACAGTTAGATTTGATTATGATGTGAATTGTGATCTAAAAGTTGAAGCTTTTCTCTTTATTCTTACTACTCAATGGGTTATGAGATTCAAATTTGCTTCCTTTTTACATTCAATAAAGCTTTAATCTAATTTGTTAATTGTCATCTGTAACATAATTAAATAATAACAATTTGTTTCTTATAAATCCCATCAATGATACACTGTTAGGCACCATTGCCATGAGTGTTAATATTATTTCAACCTCGGTGTCTTTTTCAGGTAGCCTGGGAGTTCCTAAGATTAAAATCTCAGCAGCAGTAGACCTCAGTTTAGTAAGATCTGGGAGGTTTCAGATACCATGCAATCAAAGAGTGTTGTTGATTGGTCAAAGGCCGGTTAAGTACTTGAGTCTCAGGGCAACTCTTGGTTCTGTCCAAGCGTCTACTGTCACAGCTGCTGAATCTGCAGGTACGTTTGTTGGTCTCTCTATGTTGTATGATCTTTTTTTTTACTGTTTATATGTCTTGAACACCGAGTGGTTCACATTGTGCATAGAGAGTTATCTTTTATTTCTCCTTAAAATGTTTTCTGATTTGACATTTTTATACCCACAGCAACTGTAGAAGTAGAAGATACTGAGACGACGAAGCCATCTCCGTTGAACGCTCAGCTCGTTCCCAAGCCCTCTGAGGTGAGAATTTTTGATTTTTTCAGCAAATTTGAAGATGTCATCTTTAATGAGGAGAACATGATTTATGTGAATGTACTTGCACAATAAACACATTATGCATTTGGTTTGATTTCTTTATTGGATTTTGTAGGTGGAAGCTCTTGTCACTGAGATATGCGATTCCTCATCAATTGCAGAGTTTGAACTGAAAGTAAGGGCTCTGTAGTTATATTATTGCTCTTTTGATTAGTAATGCTCAGCTAAATTCTTTTAAAGGATTGTTATTCTAATATCTTCATTTGCATATGCTAATAGCTGGGGGGTTTCCGCCTATATGTAGCGAGGAACTTAGCTGACAATAACAGTAGTCCACCACAACCTCAGCCAATTCCTGCTGCCGTGGCTGCAAGTGCGACCACGGAGAGTGTTGATTCGAATGGATCAGCTTCCTCTACTTCACTGGCTATCACAAAACCAACATCCTCAGCTGCTGATCAGGGTTTGGTGATTCTCCAATCTCCAAAGGTAAGAGACCACACAACTTAAAAAGGCTAAATAAATGTCAGAAAGTCACCAAATCTAAATGGTGTGGGGGATATGCAGGTAGGGTTCTTCAGGAGATCCAAAACCATAAAGGGTAAACGCACTCCTTCGTCATGTAAAGAGGTAAGAGACCAATCTTCTTGAGCTAGGAGAGAGTGTTTGATTTTTATGGGGAGACCGCTCATTAGTCTTGTCTTTGCTTTTTGTTTACACTTGACAGAAAGACCAAGTGAAAGAAGGTCAAGTTCTGTGCTACATTGAACAACTCGGTGGCCAGTTTCCAATCGAGGTTATTTCAATTTCTGATATATTAATCATCTAATATCTCTTGCTTTTCACCAAGTCTGTTAACATTGCTTCTCTGTTTCTTGATCAATCTTCCAGTCTGATGTTACCGGCGAGGTTGTCAAAATACTCAGAGAGGATGGAGGCAAGTCTTTCTTCTTATTATTCTTTAACCTTTCTTAATACTCTTTGCCTAATGATTTTTTATTGTTTTCTAATTTCAAAACAGAGCCTGTAGGATACAATGATGCTCTCATCTCGATCCTTCCTTCCTTCCCTGGGATCAAGAAGCTTCAGTAGTACTGGAACTAGACCTGAGCTGGTTTTGAGTTGTGAAACTGTGCCCTGTGTATGTTTTTTTTATAACAAAATAAAACTTCATTCACATCTCTGTGTTTCTGTTTGTCTGAAAGTTCTTTTTTTACTGTTTTATTCTGTTCTTCTTTTTTTAATATAAACAAAAACATTATGATACTTTTTTCTTTCTTAATAAATAGACTGTCACACACACACACGATACTAATAGTTCAGAGATCTCTCGGTTTAAAAAAAGATAGTATATGTTATGATTTCTAGTAAGCATTGCTGTTACTGACAATTGATTCCAACCGTTTGGAGAAGAAGCTGGTTTCTGAATTTCTGTATAAATGCCTCTGCACTTTCGTTGATGTCACGTTCTTTCACTGCCCGCTTCTTCGCCGCCGGAATATTCTCCACCATCACCGCTCTCTTTGGATGTTCTCCGAGTTTCCTCGGCTCGTAGGTTGATGATATGTAAGACGAAGACATTTGATGAGAGTAAAACGTTGCTTGCTTCTTGGTGGGTGTTTCTACAACAATAAGACTTGTTGCTTAAATGAAAATTTATCTGAAGATATATATAGATATGTATGTGTGTGTGAAGATGGCTCTAGATACAATAAACGTTTGATAGAATAAACTTTTTTGGATTAGGATAACCATTGTTGTAATAATTAATGAAACCTAAGATACGCATGTGTTTGTGTAGAACACGTTTATTTAGCAGAAAATATTCTACTTTCGAAGTACTAATCTTCTTTACTGTTGTTTAAAAGTTCTTTAAGAAATATTTCATGTATTATTCTTCTTCCTCACTGTCTCAAGAATCACTACTTCACTATTAAACATTGAAAAATCTTCTTTTTTCACGAGTTAACATGAATTGGTAATTTTGAAGTCTCCAGAAGATAAGTGATGTGCCGTGATGAAGACAACATAAGATATAAAGTAAGGGCAGTGATGAAGACAGCATATCTTATGAATTATGATTATGAATAATATTCTTTTTATATATGAGTTGATAATATCATTAGGAAGGATACAATAATGGCATAAATAGCTGCCTAACTCTAGGTTTAGAAAGAACATATATCATTCGCTAGATAATACTCTCTCCATTCCTAAAAGATTTATGTTATAGTTTTTTCACATTTATTAAAAAATATTTAAAATTATATTTTCCAATATATTATTTTATTTAATTAACTATTCCTAATAATTTTTAACAAATAAGATTTTATTAAACACAATAATTTTTCATTAATTAATGTCTAGTAAATGTAAAAAATGTATTTTTTAAAACAATTTTCTTTTCTAAAAAATGGATCTATAAGAAACAGAGGGAATAGATATTTAGGGTCTAGAATAAAAAATTTAAAGGCTAAAAAGATTAGAGAAAAAGACTAGGATAGCACCAAACCAAGTTTTTGTTCCCAAAGTAGCACTCAAAGCTCAAAGTCACAAAAATAGGTTTCATTAAAGAAGTAAATATACATTTATACCCTTTGGGTTAATTAATCCAAACCTTAGGGTTTAGAGTTAAGGGGTGGGGTTTTGGAATTAGGGTTTAAAATTTTATAAAAAATAAATACTAAAATAAAAAATAAAAATTTTGAAAACAGTTTCAAAAAGTATTTTTAAATTATAAAAAAAAAAATTTGAAAAAAAAATAAAAAAAAAATTTCGAAATTTTTTTTTTAAAAAAAAATTATAAAAATTTCGAATCTGAAAACATATAATCTAATGAATGTCAAGGATATTAGGATATTTATTTTAATCTAATGAAAATTTCGAATCTGAAAACATATAATCTAATAAAAATTTCGAATCTGAAAAAATTTCGAATCTGAAAACATATAATCTAATGAAAACATTTTATTTTTATTTTATTTATTTTTATTTATTTTTGTTTGTTTATTTAATTTTAAACCAAGGATATTATGATATTTCATCTTTTAATGAATGTCATTTTTGTGACTTTCTCCTTCTAGTGCTATTTTTGAGACATAAACTTCAAAAGATGCTATTATTGACAATTGCCCAAAAGATTTAATACATATGACCTATCTATACTATAATAAAAAGAATATATAATTATCAGAGAGGTCCTCCACGTCAGCAATAAAAATCAGCCAATTAAAGATCAGTATGATGCCACATCACGCTAGCTTTGTCGCCATAGCATGTCTCTTCTTCTTCCCTTCTATGTTTCTAACTTCTCCAATTCTCATCTGTAACTTCGGGCTCCAGATTTGTCTTCTTTATATAAATCGATCAAAGAAAATAACATCGAGAATCAAAAACGGCTGTTCTAAAGGAATGAGTGATACAGATAAAAAAAAACACCATTCAATGGATATAAAGGTATTTTCTTTGTGGAACTACAATATCTAAGAAAGATGATGAAAGCTATCAAGAGGCTACTTGATTTCGATTTCAGGTCATCTTACTATGGATTCATGTATTATTAAAGTTCTGCCATAGAACCATCAAGGAAGTTTTCATAGTTTGATATTTGGATCCCGAAAGTTTTTGATTGGATTTTCAAACCTTGGTTTTACACTTTGACTCTTTTTTATTCTCATTATTAAGAAATTGGGGATTTGATCTTTGCAGGATTTGGTTATTCTCGAAGGTCTGTATACGGTTTTTGGAATCTCTCCTCTGCCACCACTTGCACAATTTTTAAACAGAGGTCTTCACACTCTGTCTTTGCCAGAAACGGCCAAGCCGGAGGTCGCAACTATCTGCAAAAGTTTGTGTTTTTTCCTCTAATCAAACATATTTTATTTCAGACTTGGCCTAACATATTGTATCATCAATTTCTAAAATAGTTATTGCATGGATGAACTTTGTGCTTCTTCCTCGATCATCAGATATGTTGAACTTTGTTTTTCCAGTTCATGGTTTAAGCCTTTAAGGTACCTTTTACGTTGCTATTCATAAGATGTTATTAGGTATTTTTCAAGTTGGGGTTCATGTTCTTCATTTTCTAGGTTCAGATCGCTTTCAAAGTTTTATATATTGTATTATGTTTTGGCGATGATAGTAGCAGGGCTACTGAAAGTATGTTACTGAAACATTCAGAGTTCACTACAGGAACAAGAAAGGTACACGTTTAACTGCTAGAAGTCATGAAGGTTGGGTTTCTTTGACACAAGATCAAAATCCATGAGCTTTAGCGTTTGGATCTCACTATTTTTGGGAAAGAATGAAGTAGATGTTTCAATGTATCAGGATTGTACTCTGGTTGAACCCAAATGGTGTTTGAATGTTTCAGTACGAGTCTGGGTTCTCCAAAGGAATCATACGAGGTCGGCCATGGTTATGGGTTGTTGTCTTAGAATGAACCAAACATGTATTGTAGTTGCTCAGAATAATATAGTATGTAAGTTATCGGAGTTGTTGCGTTAAGGTCTGCTCTAGGTTATGGTCATTTGGCATTTATTTATCAAACTATGCAGTTGGTCTTTTTGAGGGCTCATTTATGGTTCTGGATGGGTTTATAAAGCTTTCAGTTTCATTCATTCTATCAAGTTAAAAACACTCTAAGAAGGTGATTAAGCCAAAACCATCACAGGAAAGGAGTTTATTGATGGGAAATGAGTCGGTTGCTCTCTGGTCTGTACTTTAAAAATTTTGGTAAATGGTGGTTGCAGAGTACTATGATAGCTATCTGATGCTATAGCTCAATCCGATCTAATCTTATTTTTTCATTGTAGTCAAGTAGTTATTTTTCATTGGAGTTAACTAGCTTTTTCAGTAATGAAATTATTCAATTTGAGTCTGCCGTATATCTGTCGGTTTTGAGATTAAAAAAAACTAATACTACTCCACACATAAATATTACTATTAATTTTTGCACTAACATTAATTTTCACGTCATATTCGACCAGACCATATATTACACCATATATTAACGCCAAGAGATTCTATCGTACTAACCAATATTTAACTGTTTATTCAAAACAATCAATTTTAGAAATATTAACTCAACAATGAAAACTTAGTATGATTTTGCCTTTTATCATATTAGTTAACCATAACAGTTTTAATATTGTGTTTATAAAATCTATGATTAAAATTTAGTGTAAATCAGTTATTTATCAAATACAATGGGAGTATATAAATGGATATTTGCAACAATTTTAATATGATAACATTTTTAATATTTTATATACAAAACTTAGGGGAAACTTATCATTAAAATATTTTTACATTAGTTATTAATTAAATACAAGACATGCCATACTAATTAGTAATTAACCATAACAGTTTTAATATTTTATTTATAAAATCTTTAACAAAATAATTTTAAATAGTTATTTATCAAATACAATAGGAATATATAAGTAAATATTTGTAACAATTTTAATATGAGAACGGATTTAGTATTTTATTTATAAAATTATAATTAAAATAATTTTAAATTAGTTATTTATCCACTACAAAACATACTGTACAAAAACATTTAAGCCTTATCATATAAATCAAAACTGAATTGATACCGAGCAAAAGAAATGAAACCAAACAAAAAAAATGAAACCAAAGCCAGTTCAACAAATATTTGAACGATTTTTATATTTTTGGAACACAAAAGGTGAAACCAAATCAGAACCAAACTGAGAATCGAACAATCTAAACTATATTTTATATTCCTAAGATATTATTTTTTAAAAAAATATTCTAAATATACTATTTATAAACCTAACTATATATTCAAAATACGGTTTATCTACTCTTTATCCAAAATATTCTACTATCATAATTTCTTGATAAGACTGAACTACATGAATATGTTTTATCCAAAATTTTGAAATTATCCGAGCTATCTGAGATAATATTATAGGAAATATTTATTTCATCATTCTCTCATACAAATTTGTTAAAATACACAAGTTCAATTCAATGAAATAATATTATAGAAAAAAATCTGGGCATAGCAATGGAACCGAGCCGTGACTTTGAATCATTTGTAATCATCTCTCAATAATAATTTTGATAAGATAGGGTGTGAAGTAATATTATAGAATATGTTGCAAATATATTCGTATTGTTGCAAATATGTTGCTGAGATACACATTAAGTAATTCTCTGTTATATTGGTATGGTTTTAGGCTCTGTTTTTCATGTTGTAATTTTATGTATTTTAAAAAACGTTAAGAAAGAAGAAGCAATGTTTTTAGCTGCTAGAGCTTCAAGAACAGAGAATCAACATATAACAATGGTAATGGAGACTGGAACCGAGTAAGAAAAGGGAGCTCCAGAGCTGGTACCTACGAACTGATTTTGTTTTTACAAGTCTCCTTGGCTACAAAAAGTTGATCATTTTGTCAAGACTCTTTGGCAACAACTGCTCTACTTTGATAAGAAAGCCATCCGAGGGAATTTAGGCAACCAAGTGATGTTTTTATAATCTCTTGATTCCAAGTAAGTTTTAAGTAGTTCTACAACTTCTCGAAATAAAAAAAAAACATCCAAGAATGTTATCCTAATCTTTCAAAATTGTTCACTGCAGACTCCGAGACGTAACATTCAGTAGAATACAGAAAAGTTTTAGAGAGGTGTATGTTTTCAAGATTTTGAATAGGGAATCTGTCTAACGACTCAACTATTCCAAGTAATGATTTCGGATATATACTATTTGATATTTTTGGGTGTTGTTCTACTTCTTGACAATGGTAGCTACTGGTCAACAAGCAGATGAAAGGCAAGGACTTCAACCTCTGCTTTTCTCAGTTTAAATCTATAGATTTGGTATTAGTATTGGGTCCATGATGATCCTTTATTGTGTTTAGACAGTGGATAGCGTGATTGAAACTGGAGATAGTGAGCATACTTTTCAGAAAGCAATCATGGAGCAAGGAAGAGGGCAGGTTGGTATTTAGGTTTCGGCAATAGCGTGACTACCTGTGCAACAAAACAATTGTTACGTGTATCTCCAGTTAGGGTTTTCCTGCTTCCGTGCATGCAGATAATAAATATTGGATACACTGGCTGAGATTCAGGAATGGCTTTCTGAGGCTTAGAGAAGAAACTTCTCCACATTGTAGGTTATAATAAAATGCTGAATCTGAAGGTGTCAAACAGGATGCTAAATTAATGAATGCTTCTGAAATCGGTAAGAGGTTCTTCACATCCTGTTCTTTTTCTCCTGGGTACAAATGTTTTTGGTAATTAAAGCTTTTTAATGTGTGTTCAGTCCAGGTTCTATGAATTGGGAAGAGGTGGAAGAGTTTCAAAGCCATAAGTAAGGTAACTCTGTCTATATATGTTTTATTAGAAACCATGAACCGTTTGCATGGAGTGATATTTTTCAAGAACATTAGTATCTAAAGAGTTTTTTGGCGCATCTATATATTAACCGTTTCCCCCATGAACTAACATTAACGTTGTGGCCATACAAGTCCATGCTGTTTCCTGAGAAAGTCCCCCAAGAACATTAGTGACGATTTTTGTTTCCTGAGTTAATTATTTGTTTATCTGGTATAGCAGCAGTGTAACCACAACATATGGTGTATCACTGAAAATATGTAGTATGACCGAATAATGAGACAATCTTTTCGACCTTACAATTTACAAATAAGAAATTGGGACCATTGAGTTCTCTATGCCATTGAGCTCTATATATAGTAAGCTTGGTGTAAACCTATTGTACTTTACTTGCAGTAGATTTGGAGGAATCTCACTTATATTGACGAGAGAAGACTATGGATAGCCAAGATAGAGGACATACTTTCTTACTAACACCACCAGTAAAGGTATCCTTCCAAGTCTGTTGAGACCTAGCTCCAAGCCCCCTTCAACTATGTGGCCGCCACTCTTAATATTCCACCAAATGTATCTTACAATATTACCAAGGAAAGAAGCTTCCTCTACAGTTTTCTACGGTGGTTCTCACATAGTTGTAACTTTCTAATTAACACTAATAAAGGCTGCAGAAATCTGAATATTATCAATAGTTGTAACACTAATACTGTAACTTTGTAACTCTAACTTCTTCTAGCTAGGTTAAGAAATCTGAATATTATCAATAGACCAAAGAGAATAAGTGGAAAACAAAGAGTAGAGAAGTCCTAAGATGCAGATGGTGGAGAAAAGAATGATGAAAAGGTAATACTCAAGCGGACTACTCATAAGGAGAAAAACAAAATATGTATCTTTTTAGTGTTCTTCGTCTGACTCCAGAGGCCAAAGTTCCAATGGAAGTAGAGGAAACATAGAAGGATAATGCGAGATGTGAGTTGAGGAGAGGTTTATCTCTTCTTCTACATGTCTCTGTGTTTGAAGAAGTTTGTAGATGTTCTTCTCATGTATCTTATGCCATTCTAACATGTAAAACATTTATTTTAATTAATTTTTAACTAAACAACAATCTTCCTCTCCAATCTTTAAAAAATATAATGTTTTGACATTTAAATAAATATGTAATGTTTTTAAATTAACAGTCTCTAAAATTTGAATCGCAATTTATTAAATTTCATCATTTGAATTCTTCTGTAAGAAAAAACATTAATATATAGAAGGAAAATATATTTAATTACTTTAATAATTCTTCTATATGATATTATTAGTAGAGTTTGCTGCTACTAATAATTTATTATTTTCGGTACAAATAGCATTCATATTTCTGAGTTAGTAGTGCAATTGTTTTTTTTGATTAGTAGTGCAATCTTTTTTATTACAGAAAATTCATATCATAAATTCATTTTGACTGTCAAAAGATAATACTATTTTCCAAAAGTGGTAAAAAATGTAATTCATTTTCTAAACAATATAATTACATTTTCAAGTTACTGAAAATGTTTAGTTAGATGATTTATTTTTCGCATAGGTTACATACTATTATACTATAAAATTATACCCATCACATGTAAATATATTCTGAATTATATATTTCATTCAAAAGTTAATTTAAGATTGTTTGGAAAAAACATAACATAAGTGTAACAATTAAAATACATAATCCTTGCATGTTGATGAAGTGATTAAGTTTCTTTGAGGGCTGATGTAGTATTTATGTTATATTATTTGTAAATTATCTTTGTTTGTTCCTCAAAGTTTGGAAAATAAATATATGTCGCATTAGTCATGTTTGTTAATGAATATTTTTATAAAATTTGATCAGTTTAGTATGATTAATATACACAAAAATACTTTATATTACAATTTGAATAACAAAATTGCCCGTAAAAATACTACTATCAAACGTCATCATCACAGGACATTAATCTTTACTTGGAGATACTTAAAACCACTTATTAACTATTCCTTTAAAATTATCACAACAAAATCAATAGTAACATGTTGAAAGGTAATTTTCTGCGCGTAGCGCGGACAAATAGATCTAGTATAGGTAAAAGAGAAATTATCCATATATGTAAAATGTTAAATAATACAAAAACGATAGGGGGTCGATGGGTCCCACAAAGGGCCCTCAGTAACGCAAGTTGCATATTGGGCTTACTATCCTCTCTCGGCCCAACTCCGAGAGGGTTTATTCCGGTTAACAAGTTCCACCGCCGTCTCGTCTCCCTCAAATCGTCGTGATTCGCATTTCTCCATCACTCTGACTCGACTGATTTGTATCTTCCTCTCCCACTGGTAAAAACACCCTCTCTCTTTCCGAGCCCTCCTCATCTCTCATTTTCACTTTTATTTAGCTTTGAGAATTGCAATACTCTGTGTGTTCGCGGGATACGAATTTGATGCTACTAGCAGAGAATTTAAACGAAAGCTTGTTTCTTTTTTGTGTGGTTGTAAGTAATAAACGGAGATGCGAGGGATATCGAGTAGATCATCACTTTATTCATTGACCCGATCGCTGCTTTCGCACGTCCGTCACGGGTTCACACCTGGTGGACTCTGCCGGGAAACTCCTGCCCTTGGTTCACTGTGGTCTGCCCTTCAAAGCCGCGGCGTTAAAGTTAACGCCATTCAGGTTACGTTTCTACTCATTAAGCGAGTTCTTGTCTCATTTTGTTTCTTGTCGGAATTAGAAAAGCGGAAAACTTAGTTCTAATCTTAATCTTAAGTAGTGAGTGTGTAAACTCCATGTATGTTGTCATGTTTTGGTTTCTATTCTCACTCTTGAGTTCTTTTTTTGTTTGTTTTCAGTTAAGGCCAGGGAACGTTATTGAACGAACAGGTTGGGTTTCTGTTTGAGATTTTTTTTCCTTTTCGTTATAACAACGTTTGTGGATAGATATGAATGAATCTAACTCAATTTGGTTGGATCGTTGGACTTTCAGGTCGTACTTTCCGGGTTAGTCTTTTGTACATTTTTTTTTCATTTTTTCAGGCTATTAGTTGTTCTACGCCAATGAGAAACAAACAAGACTTATCTTTTCGTGTTATAGGTTGTAGAATCAGAGCATAAGCAACAAGGCCGAGGAGGAGCCTCCATTCAGGTTTGCATTTTGAAATCTGATTTATCATATTATCTGTGAAAGGACCGATTTAGGAATGCAGAATCAGATCATGTTGAACGTTTCAAGCTGATGAGGCGCGTAGCTTGGTGTTTGATATAGTTTCGTTATTGGGAAACAGGTAGAGCTTCGCGATGTTGACAATGGGAGCAAGCTTAACCTGCGGTTTGGACCTGAGGAGTCCGTTGAGAGTATGCTGCTTATTCCAATTAACATTCAAAGCCTAGCGTAACTATATCATATATTATTTTGGTGTGCTATTGATTTTTGGATCAATCTATTACTGCAGAGGTTTTTGTTCAGGAGAAATCGTTCACATGTTTATATACAGAAGGAGATACTGCATTCCTGATTGAGTGAGTCCGACTTTTTTTTTTTTTGTGCAATCTCCTTGCCTGTTTCGTAGACTTTATACATTTTGTAGGATCATGAGTTGTAAAATATGATTGCTTATTCGACAGGCCCGATACGTTTGAACAAGTTGAGGTGCCATTGGACATATTTGGCAAAGCTGCTGTATATTTAAAAGGTTGGTAGTAACATCAGTCCACTTCTATAATCGCCAACGTATCTGTTGATTATATCCTTCCTTGTAATATATATTGTGTTTTGACAGAGGAAATGAGAGTCCAGTTGCAGCTGTATGATGGAAGAGCTTTATCTGCATCTGTTCCTAAGCATGTCACATGCACTATCCAAGAAACTCAACTTCCCATGAAAGGCTTAACCTCAGCTCCTCGGTATGTCTTTCCTTTCGTTATCAGAAATGCTTTTTCGGGTGTATGTCTCTCTCTGTACATATGATTGATACGATCGTATTTCTCCAACATGGCGAATGAAACTGCAGTTACAAGAGAGCTCTCCTGGATAATGGTTCTACTATTCAAGTAAAATCTATCTTCCTTTGGAACTTTATATCTTGAATCTTTCCTGTGATCAAGAAACTAGTCTGATTGTTCTAACTACCATTGGTTCCTCAGGTACCATCTTATCTGGAGGCAGGTGAAAAGATTGTGATAAACACTGAGGATGATTCTTTTGTCAAGAGGTAAATCAAGCCAACTCTTTAATTTAGTGCCAAGATGTTCATTGCTGTTATATAATTGCTTAACAGTCTTCTTCTTGCGTCTTTTTGTTTGTTACAGAGACAACAAATAAAACGACTTGCATACTCAAATGATGCTGTCCCTTATGGAGGAAGTTAAATTTGATTTGAGTTTTAATAGAAAGATTAAGATGCTAATGATACTGTTATTCAAGTTCTCATAATATATGAACACCTCCTTTCATTAAGGTGTTACAATTTCTATACGAAAATTTACAGTCTTGTAAAACATGAGTGTGTCTTGTAAAAGCGAGAGGGCTTTGTTCAAAACTTAGAAAGTTGATTGCTGATTAGTGTTAACCATGTACTCCCTCTATCTCTCCTTTATCTACTTGTGTGTAACTTCTTCAATCCAAGTTTTAGAGACAACATTTTAAACTTCATGGTTGACTACTAACTGTAATAACAAAAAAAGAAAGAAAGAAAAACGATAAATCAAACAGATCTTAGTAAAATTCATACAAAACTGAACGGGGCAATACCTCCTTTTGTCTTCTCCGATCCAACATCAAATGGTTTCGTTTCCAGTGAAGCCACTATTCGTCGTCGTCTTGACTTTCTCTCTCCTCCTCGCCGTAATCCTGCTATCTCCGTCGCCTCAGTTCGTGAACACTCCACTCTCCTCGAGTTCTCTGCTGTAAGCAGTTCTGTAGATTTCTTTGTCTTTGGATCAAACAAACCTATACAAAATTGGAAATGTTAGATATTTAGCTGGGTATCATTCGATCGATGGTTCTTGAAGATAGGCCTACATGATGTTACTAAAATTAGCTTAAAGTTTCCATCTTTATCTCTTATACAGGACAAGAAGATTCGAACTTGTCTCTTTATTGGCTTTTGGTTATAGAGATATATAACTTGAGGTTTTGTCATTTGCTTCAGTGATTTTGATATATGGAGTGTCAAGAGGATGGCAGAGTGGCGTCCTTGCAAATGGTGGTTACATGGACATCTCACTCGTATGTGACTCCTTTTCTCTATCCTTTTCAAGTAGTAGCTTTGTTCAGTAACAGCGACTCCTGTGTTAGATCTGAGTGTGAAGATATAAGTAGCTTTAGATGGTTTGTTCAGATTCTTTGTATATTGTTTAGAAAGAAAGGCATATTGCTTGTTGTATTGGCTGAAGCTCTCTGTTTGTTTATATTCTGAGTCCAAAGAATACTTTTGAACGGCTTTCATTGCAGACATCTGCTTTGGTTTTTTGTTCAGCTCTACCTGCTAAAAGCAATGGATTCATCCGCATTGATTGCTTTGGCGGCCTCAATCAGATGCGACGCGATGTAAGTTTTTGAACCAACTGCAATTTCTTACTTTGTATACATAATGTAATCATTGATCATGTGATGCTTGCAGTTGTGTGATGGTGTTGGAATCGCCCGTCTATTAAATGCCACACTTGTTTTACCCAAATTTGAGGTAGCTGCCTATTGGAACGAGTCAAGGTAGTGTAAACTCTTTTAAGTTTGTCTTTAGTTTACTTTCGGTTTTGTAAGCAACATTATGTTACTTCTGCAGTGGATTTGGAGATGTGTTTGATGTAGACTACTTCATTCAAAAGATGAATGGCTTTATTAAAGTTGTCAAGGATCTTCCCACATATATATCATCAAAAGAGCCATTCAGAGTAGACTGCAGCAAAAGGAAAGGTCAATTCGATTACAGAGAAACCATTCTCCCACTATTATTGGAACATCATTACATCTCTCTAACACCCGCAATGAGCCAGCGCAGGGACAGGTACATGATTTTTTTGTCACACACTATGGAATCTTATTAGTTTCTCATTCTCAGCATTTACGTGGTTACGTTTCAGGTACCCCCAATACGCAAAAGCCACGCTCTGTCAAGCTTGTTATTCCTCTCTACGCCTCACTACCTCCTTGGAGAAGAGAGCCCTCGAGCTTTTAGATGCCATACCAAAACCTTTTTTGTCACTCCACCTCAGATTTGAACCTGACATGGTAGCATACAGCAGATGCGAATACCCAAACCTATCCCCTTCCTCACTTGCTGCTATCAAAGCTGCCGGAGGAGAAGACAAAAAACCATGGACAGGAGAGATAGCTCAGAGCTGGAGAAAGCGAGGCAAGTGTCCTCTGACTCCTAACGAAACTGCGTTGATGCTTCAGTCACTGAGAATCCCAACGAGCACAAACATATACTTAGCAGCGGGAGACGGTCTGATGGAGATGGAAGGTTTCACATCCGTTTACACAAAAGTGTTCACCAAGTCTGATCTTCTAAACCGTGAAGATTTCACAAGAATGCATGGGAACACAAAGGCTGCGTTGGATTATTATGTTTCCATCAACAGCGATGCCTATGTAGCTACTTACTTTGGAAACATGGATAAGATGGTTGCAGCCATGCGAGCTTATAAAGGGATGCATAAAACGCTGTTCTTGAGTAGAAAGGCGTTTGCGGAGCTGACTTCTCAGGGACTTGAAGAGGAAGAGCTGAAGAAAGCTCTCTGGGAGGTTCATAGGAATGATTTTGAAATTGGCAGAGGATCTGCATTGCCTGACTGTTTCTGTGAATTCAAGCAGTAATTTTTTCAGACACAAGTTATAGTTGTTTCTTTTTTGCACTGAGTGGAAGGAAGTCACAGACAAAAATGCTGTTAAAGAAAACTGTCACAAAAACTATATAAATTATAAAAATAGCTTATAAGAATCTAAGGTTCAATTATGAACTTTGTTTTGTTATTCGGTTTAAGGACATGAAACTACAAAAGATGATGAGGGTTGCAATTGCAGAAGCCACTTCTCCACCATAGATTCGTCTTTATGTATGTTGTTTCAGTCTTTAGATGTTATAACGAGCAGACCCATTGCACCAATGAGTATATACTGAAAGAAGAGAATATAAACAAAGAGCTTATTGCGAGTCAAAAACCATAAACATACATATTAAGGCAGGCCTGTGTAAGAAGATTGTTACCTTGATGATAGGCTTTTCTGTCATGATAATAGTCACCCATCCAACATAAGGCAAGAACCTGAGAAAAAAATACGAAAATGAAATCATTTACTACTATTTGGCCTTCTTAGAGTGTGCCAGCTTCAGTGAGGTCATGCGGTTTGTTCTTTGTTTCACAATCTCTGGGAGGTTTAGAGTACTTACCCAACAGCTCTGCCCATTATATGGTGGCGATGAAGCCACATTTGTCCATCAGCGTAAAGATCGATGTCATCCACATCATTGTTGTCACCTGGAAAAAAGCAAAAGGTGGTGTCAAAATGGATAGACACAGTTTACTGTAAATGGGTTTTAACATTCAAACAAAGAAAAAACTAGGCACCTTTTGTTAGAACATCAACTTTTCCAGTAGTTTTCCTCTCATGAACCTGTAGTGTGATAGTAATATCTTAATACTATACTCACTTCAATATTTAGAAATGGTAATGAGAAAGTGTGTTAAAGAAAAGAACATTACTTCAATGACACGATGGACGATGGGTATATCACGACCCTGAAAGAAGAAGAAGAAGCATTATCAAGACAAGTTAAACCAATAAGGAGACAGGAAAGTGGGAGAGACTTACATCAATTTTGAAAACAACAATCTCGCCTGTTCTAATGGGGTCCTTGGTCATGCGCAAGAGCAATATATCCCCCTGTAACATTTGTTCCTCGAACTGATTACAAACTGATCATTTCAAAATAGGAGGAGCCAAAAAGAAGCAAAGATAGAGAAACACATACTCTCTGAAAGCCAGGTTCCATGCTTCCAGAGAGAACAACAACTACAGGAGATTCAGTGCCAGTCACACACATCATAGCCTTCCATATTATCAATGCCGACGTCACTATCATACCTAAAAAACAAAGGTAACGCCTTTATTCATCTATCAAGACAACAACCAATAAAAACCAATAATGTCTTTGATTGATATGGTGATATGGAAACGAACCGAGTGTGACGGCTTGAGTGAGAAGCTGACGGATCTTGATTGATTTGATGGAATCCACTGTTTCTCCGATCCAACCCATTATTGTTCGATCCGCTGAAGAAGTTTCTCCTCGCGCGTTTCAGTTAATAAGAAGGAAACAGATTTCTCCACTAGCGTTTTTGGAAGGAAATCGGTTTATATATCGGTTCACCAATGCCAGCCAAACCGGTTTAATTATTAACTTTAAACCGGTTTTGTCTTGGCCCACAAATGAGCCCACAATTGGCGCAGTTTCATAGGGGAAATGATCTGATACAGAGGAAAAGGTAAACAAACCTACCTTAATTTGTGGGTTACATCAAAAAAAAAAAATCCATTTGATGACGATACTTTCCGATCTTCCACCAGATCTGGTAAAGGAGATCCTCTCTAGGGTTCCGCTGAGGTCTCTGAGAAATATCCGATATACTTGCAAACAATGGAACATTTTATCCAAAGATGGGACGTTTTTAAAGAAGCTGATCAAGCAACAGCAAGGGAAGAGGACTATCTGGCGATTGTGTTGATAAAATTCTCTAGTCTTTTTTTATTTAATGAGAGCATCAACGTACATAGTTTATTTCCATACTGCATCATTTTGTTATTTGGTTTGGTTTCTTCTGCCATCATAGCTCTTTGAACATGATTTACCCTAATTAATAATCTGTTTCCGATCTTTCTCTATGTAATAAAAAAATGGTTGGTCACTTCTCTTTGTCTAAGCAACTCCTCTGCTTTCGCTCATCTCATTGTGTAAGAACATTTTGTATGGTTAGCACTAGCAAGTAAGCATTACAGCATATAGGTTATTGCAATACATTTGTGGAGTTTCTGGTAGTGTTAAGCCAAGTTATCTCTGATGCGGTTCTGACCCTCAACCCAATACAATAACCACCTGTATATCAGCGTGTGTCTTTGCATCCCAGCCCAATCACTATCGCTATATACTCGGAGAGTTGAGTCAAAGTTTTTGTTAAAAAGAATCTTAAAAGAGTTCCTTTAATATACCAGAGAATCCGCTTTAGGAGATTGAAATCAGTAACTGTTGGCTGATGCATCTTTTGACATACGTAGTTCGCAGAAAATTACAGGTCAGGACGCGTGAGAGTGGGATACTGTAACTTTTCCGCCAAACTTCTGAAATAGGAGAACAATTCTGGTGGGATAGCTTCTCGTTCAAGTTGTAAAAATAATGGTGAATAATGGTTCCATTGCAGCAGTTACCAAAAGTAACAAAAATAGATTACGCTTAAACTAACCAAAACTTAGAAATCAAACAGCTGAAGAAGCAAGGACTCGCAAGAAATCAAAGTAGATATAACAAGATTTCAAGTTGAACGTTAACCTAACTATCACTCTCGTATTACTAATTTACTATAAACTGGGCTGGCCCATACGAAGAGACGGCCCAGTTTCATTCACAGCCGGCGGAGAATCTGTAACAGAAAAGAAAAGCAGCAGACTTTACTTAAGATAAAACCTAACTTAAATTTCGTTAACATCTATCCTTGATGACGATGATGTCCAAGCTTACAACAGAGCTAGTCGAGGAGATCCTCTCAAGGGTCCCGATGACATCTATGAGATCAGTCCGATGCACTTGCAGAAACTGGAACACTATTTGCAAAGACGCAACCTTTACAAAGAAGCACCTTTCTCAGACAACAACAAGCAAAGGCGAGATTTTGACGGTCGTGATGATGAACTGTAGTCTCCATCTGATGAGGGTCAATCTCCAAAGAGGAGGACTTGATCATCCAATGAGACGTTTGAGATGGAGGTCTGGGTTACGACTAAGGTTGAGCCTGATGCTGTGTCTTGGAGCATGTTCTTTGCGGTTGATATGGGGCCGTTGACTGGTTTTAGGTTTAACACTGGTGGGAGTTTCGTCGTAGACGAGGAGAATGCAGCTGTGGTTGTTTTTGATGAAGGTAAGAATGTGGAGAAACCGACTCGCAACGCAGCTTACATCGTTGGATTTGGAGAGAGTAGTTACTTCAGGGAAGTTGATTTAGGGAAGATTACAACAGGGAAAGAGGGTTTTCCGCATGCTTGCTCCTATGTTCCAAGTTCAGTGCAAACTTCATGAGAACCAGTGGCATATATATATATATATTGATTTGGTTTGTTGAAGTTAGTATATTTTGATCTCTTCTAATCACCTTCGAATGCATATATGATTTGTCAACTAATTTTAGTGGAAGGAAGTGTGTATTATAATGTGTGGTATGCTTTGAATAACCAACCTATCTTGATAAGACTGAGGGATTGGTGAGATGGCCTATCTTAAATTTGCAGTAATTTTATGTTTATGACAGGTTTCTTGATTAATACAAAATGAAAATAGTTCAACAACAGTCTAGGTCATTAGTCTATTACTACATGATTATCCAGTCAAAACAAATAGTTAAAGTAATAAACTAGATATAACCACTCTTAACACCATAGACTTTTATCAAATTTTATACTATGTGCACGAGCACCTACGAGATCACCACGCCGAAGAGCTATCCCCAAACGGCAATGTATTCTCGGCATTAAGAACTAGTATCGTCATGAATGTGGCTGCGTTTCTACCAATATGCAAGATTATACTGTTCTAATTCGAACCCATATGCAGACTTATACTTTCTAAACTAATGATCTCAGAACTTATACATTCGAAACTAATTATGAACCAAACAAGGATTATACTATTCCATTTCAGACACAATACGCAAACTTTCACTTTCCAGTCTAATAATCAAATGACAATAGCTTACATATCCGAAAGAATGTCTTGTAATGCAACGCCAACATTAAGCAAAAATCATCGCACGAGATGAATGATGCAAATAACAAACTATTTTTCAGACATGAATTTAGAAGATAAAGGGAAAATTGTTGGATATTTAATCCATGAAGCAAATCATCCTAACTAAAGCATGATGCCAGCCTTCTTCTCTTGTTAATCGTGTCCCGGCCTCTGGATTGAGTTTTCTCATGTCTATGGGCCAAAAAAGAAAGCTTCTATATAAGAAAATATATTTACATATTTCACGATATGGAAGGATTTAACATAGATTTCGACCATAATTACCTATAAAAAGATCTAAAAGAAGGGACGGCCAATTATTCACTTCCGACACATAAACATGCAGTTAGAACTATGATATTTACTCCATTACGTTGTACTTTTGCTGTAATTATCAACTAGATTTTGATCCGCGCTTAAAAAGCGCGGAGTTTTTTCATTTATTGATCTAAGGATATTAGGTATATTTGTTTGTATGTAAAATATGGTTTGTATGTAAAATATGCATAATATTTGTAATGAAATTAGTTGGTAGGCTATTTTAAAAAAATGTGCGTATGAACTTTCCAAGCGCGGGTCAAAATCTGGTTTGTATGTAAAATATGCATAATATTTGAATGATTTACTTTGAATATGGATACATAGATTTAAAAAAAATTATATTTGACGTCATAATGTTTGTTAATTTATATAGGGTTCATAATATACATAGGTCAAATATTTAAAATGAAAATATTTATATTAAATTTAAGTTTAGCATATCTTATAAATATATGTAGGTCCAATATTTATTGGTTTATTTAAGTGTATATGTAGGCTTAAAACTTAAAGATTTAAATGCCATTAATAAGTTTTATTAATATTTTATAAAAGTAAGGGTACTTTTCAATTTTCATTAATGATATAAACCATGAATGATCAGTATTTGATTATTGTACGAAACATCGGTTTATATTTTTGAATGTAATTTTCGAAATTGCAAAATCATAAAATATTTAATTCAAATATTGATAGTGGTATCAAATCAAATTGGGCTTTACATAAGTGAACTAAGTTAGACCGAAATAAAATAAAATTTAGACCTAGTAAAAGTCAACCTCTTCATCTTGTTGAAATTAAACTTGTTTCACCAGCAGTGGAAAATACATATAATGCTTCTGGCTAATAATTACTTTGTTCCAAATAAGAATCGACTAAAAATATATACATACCCAATCTTCATTTTCTGGAATCATGATTCTGTTGCTTCCTACTGTGACTGGCAAATCCACGCTACACTTGAGGTTTGAAGACAATATAGTTACGAAAACAATAAAATATAAACAATAATAAGACTCTATAAGTTATAACAAAGACCTATAACTTTCTTTTTTTCTTGTTAAAAACTTTTTAACTTATATAAGTATACGTGGGTTAATTGTAGAAGTAAGATCTATTAAAATAAATAGAGATATGATAAGACCAAAAAAAATATTGTTAGATAAATATAAGGTAAAACCAAAAATAAGATCTATCTCTGATATTTTTTTCTCTTTTTACCACAAAACTATCTCTTATAATTTATTGTTAATATATAAGGTAAAACCAAACATAATTAGCTAATGAAAAGGTCCAATAACTTTTCATAAGTAGATTTTTCAAGACTGATTCCCTTTTAATAGAATAGATAAAAACTACATTTGATCTCTTGTTCCTATTTTACTTCATGTTTTCGTAATATTATGAAAATTTCTACTTTAACCCTAACATACAGAAGGATTTTAGTTGTTTTCTTATTAATAACATTACTTCATAGAAATCAAATTTATGTTTCTCTATTTTTACCCAAACCTTATGTATATTATGAATTAGATTTTTATTTTTGACAAAATACGAACGATTCTAATGCATTAACATATCAAATAAGTAAAAAAAAAAATCTAGAATTATGCCACCTCCTCTAATAGAAATTAAAGGAGGTAAATAGCTTAAAATAGCTATATTTTAACATATGATACATTTGTTTTCTTATATCTATAAATAATTTCTTGTTTCTTTCTTATTATTGAAACACAATCAATTTGCTGATAAAAAATCACAATCAATTCATTTAATTTCCAAGGATGAAAAAATCTCTTATATTTTCATTTAATGTTCTAACTTTTCTCATCATTCTTACACTAGGTTTGTGTTTATGTCAATACTTTTGTAATACAGTATATATTTAATTTATTCCTAAAAAAGAATTCACAATATCTTTATTTTGTTGTTTCTTACAACGTATTACTATTTTTAATAGGCTAAGTTGTTTTAAAGACCTCTGTTATAGTTCATTTTCACTATGAAATTGCATAACATCTAAACCTACAAAATTTAGATACATTAGTTTTGTGGTAAATCTAGGAAACTGATATCCGAAAACTATTTTTGTGTTATTTCTTCGCCTAATTTGGATAATTCTTAACTTTAAACACATGGATTATTTTAATATATTATGTAAAAAATATTTGTCCAGAATGAATCAACAAAAATATTTTTCTTGATTAGTTCAAATTCAAAATTTCCTGAGTTAATAAATATGAAAATTTATAGTTTTTCTTTTAAGAAATGAAAATATCTGTAATTTAACATATAAATTTATATGATACTTTCAGATATCTTTATATCTGATTGTTATAATTCTAATGCCTCAAATAATTAATTATTTAAAAATCAATAAAAGTTATTTAAAATATTTTATTAGTATTTGAATATTTGCTAAAAATATCTTTCGTTACATAAATTGATATTACATTTTATATACATCAGTGGCAGGAACGATGGGGAATATGGGGCAAGGGAGTACAAATAAACGAGTATGGTGTCCCATATATCTAGATAACCAAAAATCTGGTAGTTGTCTCAACAAGCATGCTTGCCTATCTGCGTGTAAGACCAAGATAGGAGGGACACAAGAAGTAAGGACTTCTTGCTTCTCAGGCAACAAATGCACATGCCAAGTCCGTTGTCCGTAATCTTAATGTTTTATTATTGACAATATATTTATAATAAATTATGATCGGGTATGTGGTACAGTAATAAGTTGTCAAATTATGTAAGTGTCAAATTATATATTTCTGTACGGCGCTATCAATAGTTCAAGTCATTTACTGGAGGAAATGGGCTTGGGGAAAAGATGCTATGCTTGAGCTTCCGAACCGTACGTGAGCTGCCTTGTACGTCCTTTCCCAATAAAATTGATCATTTACGGGTGTAGTAAATGAAAAAATATACTGGAAAATATTAATTAGAATTATTAACGTCTAAATTTTCTACTATATTAATGTTGAATAACTTCATGTGGAATGATATCATTGTGAAGAGAGAGATAGTAGAACAAAAGGAGAGACCATTGGTTTTGCACAGTTGCAACCATTGTGCATTACGATAAATCATTATAACACTTATAAGAAGTTAATTGTGGACATTGACAAACCACAAACATAAAATCACAACAATTGTAAACAAACTAAAAAGAAAGAGATCCATTGTTAAATGATCATCAAAGATTTTTAAATAAACACATACAAAATTCCTTTTGTTATTTTTTGTATCTTAATCTAATCAATTTAGTTAATTTATTTGCATTAGTTTAATATAATAAAAGCTGATGTTTTATAATAAAAAACTCTCAGACATTTAATCTCTACTATATAAAAAAAACTAAATTGAAGTAATTCTAGGTATGCCACATAAGACAAAATATTCATAACCAATCATTTGTTCATGTCATCAAGGATGTTAAGCTGTTGAGCCACGAATCTGTGCTACGTATTTACTTTCTTCTTCCTCTAACCTAAGTTGTCACGGCATCTACAGACCATCTAAAACTCATCGTCTTCCCATCTCCTCTGTATAACGTCTGCGACGGCAACAATGATGAATCAAAGGTATCCTCCAGACAAATCGGCGTGTAACTCTCCACATCCCTCCTCTTACTCAATGATATCAATGCCTCTTATGAGTTGATGAGAATATGAAGATTGAAGAGAGAACGTTGGGGAAAATTAAGCAAGTAATTACACTTAGACTTATGTTCACTGACAAATCCCTGTCAAAGTAAATCAAGTTTCTACGCAGATTTATGACATGGTGTTTCTTCGTATGAGTCTAGCTCAAGGCATCAATCAGATATGTAATTAGGTTGTGTGTATTGAAGAATTGAAGCTTTATTCTTTTGTTTTGATTTTAATAGATAAGATAGTTCTGTTACGATTTCAAGACATATTTTGTATACAACCAATATAATTGCACCTTACTTTTTAGGTAAGATTTGCACGTACACAAAGAAACATATCTGTTACCTGGTTTATTATCAGTCACCATTTTCAGTCCAATGCAATCATTTTTATATAATTAATAGGTAAAACCGTCTGTGGATACGTAAAGGGTTCTAACGAGACATCTAATGAATCTAAGGTTATAGGAAAACATGGATGAGTTGACATGATGAAGAGTTTTGCGGGATCAAAACTTCTTCTAAAAGACACACGTACTTGTTATTTGTATAATTGGGTATTGGAAATATGAAAAAATGTCAGCATACAAAAACAAATGCTGTAAAATTCCGAGATAAAAAAATTTATATTAATATGCCTATGATCAATAAACAAAATTTTCAATATAAAAATAATAAAATTTGTACGTATACAAGAGAAAACAACAAAACATACATTTAATCGTTAAAAGTCATAAATTTGAATAGTATTGTTTTAACATGAAAACTTAAATATTGGACCAGCACAACATATATACACTCGCCAAATATAATACTATACATTACTATGAACTGAAAACCAATCAAACAAATCTATTAACTATGAGCAATAATTCAATCAATTTAATATTGTCAGAAAAATCACAAATAAAATCAACCAATTCTTAGCCATATTTGTGATTTTTGGTATAAAATAATGTAAATTAAACTTTAAATATTTTTTTTTTAAAAATTAAATTAAAAATTTATAAGATACTATACGCGCGGAAAAAGAATCTAGTAACTTTAATAGTTAGCTAATAACATGCCGTGAGAACTCTGTCTAATCGTTTTGTGGTATTATCTTGGCAAGATCATGAACTAAAAGATCAATTGTACATATATTGTGTAACAATGATAAAGCCTTCACGCCACGTGTGATATTACATAAACTGAATGGGCCCACTTGAAGAGCCCAATGTTGGCCCAGTGTCATTTCAAGGTGCTTTCTTGCCGGCAGGAGACTTTTCGAAGCAACCTTGTCTGAAAATGAACAATCTTTCAAAGGACTTGTTGGAGGATATCCTCTCTAGGGTTCCGAAGACATCTCTGAGAAAACTCCTATCTACTTACAAAAAGTGGAACACTTTATCCAAAGATGAGACCTTTACAAAGAAGCACCTTGCTCAATCACCACCAAGAACAAGTAAAGGTGAGATTTTGGCGATCGTATTGATTAACTGCAGTCTTCGTTTGATGAGCGTCAATCTCAATGACTTCGATCATCCATCTATAAAGCTTACAGGTACTCTCATTAGCCTGAACAGTTCAGATAAACTCGGTATCACTCAGGTATATCACTGCGAGGGTTTACTGTTATGCGTCACTGAAGACTACACAAGGCTCGTGCTTTGGAACCCTTATACAGGGGAAGCTCGGTGGATATGCGTTGATCATAGTAAGTATGCTCATGCTCTCGGATTCGAAGAGGGCAACTCGTGCCGTGCGTATAAAGTCTTGAGATTTGCTCATCGTGTGCATGAGATATACTATGTAAGCTCTGATTCTTGGAGGGTTCTTGATGTCACTCCAGACTGGAAGATGGAAGTGGACGGTGAGTCTAATTCTAATAACTATGGCGTGTCTCTGAAGGGAAACGTGTACTGGTTCGCTCAAGACAAGGAAGCAGGAGGAAACGTTCCCGGTTTTTTACTCTGTTTTGATTTCACAACAGAGAGGTTTGCTCCGCGTTTGCCTCTGCCGTTTGAGTCTTACTTTGAAGATGAGGTGACTCTATCTAGTGTTGGAGAAGAGCAGCTTGCTGTGTTGTTTCAGAACTTGCATACGTATGAGATGGAGGTATGGGTTACGACCAAGATTGAGCCTGATGGGGTGTCTTGGAGCAAGTTCTTGGCGGTCGCCACTCACTTGGTTTCAGTTCTTTAGTGGTGGGAGTTTCCTTATTGATGAGGAGAGGAGAGTCGTAGTAGTTTTTGATGGAGATAAAAATGTGTCGGAAACTAGTCGTAACACAGCTTACTTCATTGGAGAAGATGAATACTTTAAGGAAGTTGATCTTGGAGAAGTTACTACATGCGAAGTGTTCCCTCATGCCTTCTCTTATGTTCCAAGTTTAGTGCAGATCAACCAAACTGCATGAGAACCACTTGACGGTAAATGGAATGGTCCAAGTCCTTTATATATTATCTAAGTCCCTTACATATTTCCAATGTGGGATCTTGATCTTTTCAACAGATTTGAACAAACGTGATTTTCATTTCTAGTTTTCTGTAGTCTGAAGAAGTATGTCTTTGCTGTACAGAAGAATATTAAAACTTTGAGTGGTGTAACTCATGTGTTTAGTTTAGGTGTGTATCTGAGTCTGAGACATGTTGCAGTTGCCAGAGAAGTTGATAAGAGGCTTTACATTTCAAACATTATTGTCACTACAATATAACCGGAAATTATTGTTTTTACACAAATAATGCCTTGAATCTAGGTTATGACAATAATGAAAACCAATTAATTTATCATATTGATCTTTGATTAACCTAAAACATAATTAAAACCAAAAGAGATTAATTAATGAAGTTAATACGACACTATATACTCCTAAATGTTTTCCTCCGCTTCCATAAACCCATATTACCCATAACGGATCTTGCGACGGTCGTGTATCTGGCTGCCCTGATTGCTGCGGCAACATACAAGCTTGTTCCGGCAGTGTCCCCCAATCTGTGGAAAGTGCTAAACACTCCAAACCTGGTACCGCAAGTGTTGTCACACCGCCTCTCACGTTTAAACACTGTCCTTGCGCTACTTGTCCCATTCCTGATGATGCCGTTTTTATTTTCACATCTTTCATAAATATCTCTGTGCATGGTGCTCTCTCGCTGCACCTAAAGTTAACACCGTACTCTGATTTGGACGTCCCCACGAAGTTACTATACACAACTTTGCTCACTTCCACCGCCGAGGACTAAAGAAAGTTACATTTTTTTCATAAATAACAATCTTAAGGTCGATATGTATACAATCTTTGTTGATTTGTGGTACGTACCTTATCATCAGTGGATTTATCAGAATCTTCATGTTTGTAATGCTGATCGATAATGATTGGATTCTCGACATTATCTAGAGTAATTCCATTGAAAGTAATCCTTCTTGCGTATCCAGATCCTCCCTGTGAATATTACCATAATATTTCTTCTAAAATAACAATTAAAGAAAGTTACCAAATGAGATTAATAAGAAGCTTAACGTACCGGCCAGGTTTTGATCCTAGCTCCATTCATAGTTCCTCTAAAGTTACAGTTTTGGACACATATATCCTCCACTGAAGCTACCCCTTCATCTTTTCCTAAGCTTCCTATGCTATATGTTTCACATGGTTTAAATAAATATTTCAATGAACATTTTCTGTAGAATCTTATAACTGATTAACCTTATTCCATGGCCTGGTCCGCAATCTATACCGGAGATTCTGATGTTAGCCGTCCCCGAGTTTATAGCAATGCAATCGTCACCTATAATAATTACAGAGTCCTTTTCATAACGAACCGATAATGTATAAAGGATCGACACACTGCCAATGACTATTGATGTATTAGTTCGCGCATTACTAGAGGAGGTAGTACGTAGCGTGTTGCATGAAGGTAGCTTCACACGTTTCTATGACTTATAAGTTTACTTGAAAGAAATTGATCCAAAAAAAAGTTTACTTAAAAGAGATCTAGTAAAGACATATTTATTTGGTGAGAAATTCTTTGTGTTCATCTGTCGTACGTAATACTTCTTGATACAGTACTCGTACGACTTTATATCATACTCATTTTGCACTTTCAGTGACATTATTGGATGTAACAATCGAGGGTACTTTGACATATAAATATAGATTGTGTTTATACAGCTTCCGAAATTTTATATTATTTTCTGATTTTGGAGTTTACACAAATCTCCAAAAAAGAGTTTGAGAGACAGTTTCATACCAGTGGCGATTACGCAGTCTTGGATGACAACATTGGATGAAGCGGCTATATCGATGCCATCGGTGTTAGGACTTGATTCTGGTGCATTTATCCGGAGATTTGAGATGGTTACATCGTTGCAACCGTTTATGTGAATGTGTGCCATCGCACTATCTACGTGAGTTAAGCCACGAAGTCTAAGATTGTTGCAGTTCTTGAACTTCAATCCCTACTCTCACAACAAAAAAATTTTGGTACAAAATAAACAAAAAGAAAATTTGGAAAGGAAAAAAGAAAGCTCTAACGATGAACTACTTACGGTTGGTCTAGAACCTTTGTGTTGCCACCAGCTCGAACCCTGGCCGTTTATTTTGCCGTTACCATCAACCACAAGCCCTTCTATGTCTGAGAAGAGAATCCATTGGTTTTTGTCTCCTTTCCATTCCCCTCTACTCGATGCAACGAGAGTGCCCAAGATCTTCAATTAAATCAGTAGATTCGTTATCAATGTTAACGATAATAATATACTAAAAACAGGAGAAAGACAGAGTACCTGAACAGCAATAGGGGTCGGTTTGCAAGAACCTTGAAACTTCAAGGGCTGTAACATAAATGACATTCCTGCCGGAACGATAAGCTGCCCATCTCCGGTCCCGCTACAAACAGCTTCCCAGGCTTTCAAGAACGCCTTCCAAGAAAAAAAAACAAGATTCTTAACACTATGATATTTTTGTATATAATGAACAAATATTTTTATCAACATTACGACTACGAATCTATGTTTTACCTGAGAATCGTCTGTAACTCCATCTCCAAAAGCTCCATATTGAGTAACATCCAAAGCTTTCGAATATGCGAAGATCTTGAGAATGAACACTGAAAAGTTTAAGAACCAAGCCTTCGTCTGCATAGGTTTTGAAGAGAAAGAGTTAAATCTTGAGCAAAACCAATGTATTTACTAATTAAATCATACATTGTTAGAAGCCAGTGCTTTAACTTAGACAGACAAAAGAAGATGCTAAAGACGTTACCATGTTAAGCGGATATTTCCCGACAGTAACAGCCAATATACGTATATGAAATGGAATGGATAAGTGGGTACATATATGTACATTTAAATCATATATATAATGAGAAAGTTTTCTATTTTCTAAGAACATTATATCTCTATATTTTCTTCTAGAACATAAATTTTTATTATAGAGATGAATTTGATTTAATATATGTCACTGTAATAGAGTTCTTCTAATAAAATATAGAGGATGTCTCTCTATTTACGGATGAAAACAATATTTTTTTATATTTTCCTGAAAAAGAAATATTTTCCCTTAAAAATAGAGGAACTCTGTTATATATGCATACATTAGAAAAAATCAACATATATAGTAGAATTTATTTATTTTAGGAAAAATATATAGAGATGAAATCAGAGGTGATTGGAGATGGTCTAAGTCTATCCAGATAAGTAATTTTCTTAAAACTAAAAATTAAAATCTATTAAAATAATCATTTGATACATTAATATATACCACATATTTTTAACTAAAATAAAATGAAATTAATTAATAATGATAAAAAAAATTATGAAGTATATTGTAACAATAATAGTTAACTAACAATATTAAGCATAATAATATAAAATGATTTATGCATGGTAATAAAATCTTCTTGCTAAAAAAAGGTAATAAAATCTTCAATTTCCAATAGATAATTTATATAATGAAGGATTTTTCTCTCCTCTAAAGCTATTCACATCAACAATTTCTTAAAACTACATAAAATTCTATTAAAATAATTATTTAATACTTTAATAGATCTTGGTTTGGCTTGATTTTCAAGGAACATGGTCCAAACATAACATATCATTTTTTTGCTAAGAAAACATAACATATCTAAATATAGACTATAGAGTAAATAAACTTTACCTTTAAACACATCTTCTATAATATGATGTAATTTATGTGACAGTCTATACCAACAAAACTTCTATCACAAACTAGATTGATATGTGAATGCATATCATACTAGTAATTGAGAACACGCTTAAATAAAAATGTTATAATTTCATTGGCTGCACTATTTTCCAATAGTAACTCAGCTATTTTCCAATATTGACATGACATTAAGCCTTTCTAAACTCACTGGAATGGCTTAAACAGGATTAGCTTCCCTAAATCGTTTGTCATTACCGTTTTATCATTCTCGGTTTCTCTTAATCTATTATCTGGTTATCCTAATCAAAACTCTCTCAATAATTATCTTCTAATGTCGGTTTGGTCCTTAACTATTTTGTCAAATCATATATTGTATGGTCTCGGATCATATTCTTTTGAACCTTATGGTTTCTAATAACTATGGCGTGTCTTTGAAGGGAAACGTGTACTTGTTTTCTCAAGACAAGGAAGCAGGAGGAGACGTTCCCCGTTTTTTACTCTGTTTGGATTTCACAGCAGAGAGATTTATTCCGCGTCTGCCTTTGCCGTTTGAGTCTTACTTTGAAGATGAGGTGACTCTATCTAGTGTTAGAGCATCTTTCTGTGTTGTTTCAGAACTTGCATACGTATGAGATGGAGGTACGGGTTACGACCAAGATTGAGACCAATGGGGTGTCTTGGAGAAAGTTCTTAGTGGTGGATATGTCGCCACTCACTTGGTTTCAGTTCTTTAGTGGTGGGAGTTTTCTTATTGATGAGGAGAAGAGAGTTGTAGTTGTTTTCGATGGAGATAAAAGTGAATCGGAAACTAATCGCAACACAGCTTATTCGTTGGGGGAAAATTATTACTTTAAGTAAGTTGATCTTGGAGAAGTTACTACATGTGAACTGTTCCCGCATGCCTTCTCTTATGTTCCAAATTTAGTGCAGATCAACCAAACTGCATGAGAATCATGGCATGTTCATCGTTCCCTTTACAATACCTTTTGGGTTTATTTCCTTATTCCAACTTTTTTTTTTCATTTTCGGTTTTGAACAAGATTTGCAGACGATTAGGGCATCTCCAATGTAACTCTATTTTTTCCTCTATAATTTACACAAAAATAGAGTAACTCTATTATAGTGTAACTTTTGCTCCAATGGTGTTACTCTATAATAGAGTAACTCTATTATAGAGTGAAATATAGAGGAATGTCATATTTTACTCTATATTTGGAGTGAAAAAGTGACATTCCTCTATATTTCACTCTATAATAGAGTAACTCTATTATAGAGTAACACCATTGGAGCAAAAGTTACACTATAATAGAGTTACTTTATTTTTGTGTAAATTATAGAGGAAAAAATAGAGTGACCTTGGAGATGGTCTTAGTAACATGTTTCTCATCTCTTGTAATGTTATTGTATGCTGTATAGAAAAGTAAACAAATTTGTTGTCAGTTATGTTTCGTTAAACATGTAAATAACTCTGATTCTAAGCAATATTTTGTGTTCCTAATCAGATTTCTGACATTAGTTGTGTTCTAAAAATCAGTGTAGCCCCTAGTCGGTAAATTGGATTTAAACGAAACATTTTTTCTTGAATAATCTTTTAACAAATTGGTCTAGGCGTCCACCTAATTAATAATCCACTATAAAATACTTAGTTACCGACTAGCTATGTCTTGAACATTATGTTAGGTGGACCTGTTTTGATCCAAACCAAACTGATTCATATCACAACCAATTTGAAAGTCATACTAACCGACCTATATCAAATCGGAAACTATTTTTTACGCACCTTATAACACAAGTAATGCTTGAATCTAGGTTGTGAGTCTTGTGACAATAACAAAAACCAATTAATTTATCATCTCAACCCACTGAATATGTTTTTGAAACCTTTGACTAACCTAAAACATAACTAAAACCAAAAGAGATTAATGAAGTTAACACGACCCTATATACTCCTAATCGTTCTCCTCTGCTTCCATAAACCCATAATGGATCTTGCAACGGTCGTGTGTTCGGTTGCACTGATTGCTGCGGCAACATACAAGCTTGTTCCGGCATTGTCCCCCATGACAACATATCTGTAGAAAGTGCTAAACACTCTAAACCTGGTACCGCAAGTGTAGACACACCACCTCTCACGTTTAAACACTGTCCTTGCGCTACTTGTCCCATTCCTGACGATGCCGTTTCTATTTTCACATCTTTCAGAAAAATCTCTGTGCATGGTACTCTCGTGCTGCACCTAAAGTTAACACCGTACTCTGATCTGGACGTCCCCACGAAGTTACTATACACAACTTTGCTCACTTCCACCGCCGAGGACTAAAGAAAGTTACATTTTTCTCATAAAAACAATCTTAAGTTCAATGTATACATCTCTGTTGATTGTATACGTACCTTATCATCTGTGGACTTATCAGAATCTCCATTGTTGTAATGCTGATCGATTATGATAGGATTCTCGACATTATCTAGAGTAATTCCATTGAAAGTAATCCTTCTTGCGTACCCAGATCCTCCCTGTGAATATTACCATAATATTTTATCCAAAATAAAGTTACAAAAAATTACTAAATGAGATTAGTAAGAAACTTAACGTACCGGCCAGGTTTTGATCCTAGCTCCATTCATAGTTCCTCTAAAGTTACAGTTTTGGACACATACATCCTCCACTGAAGCTATCTCTCCATCTTTTCCTAAGCTTCCTATGCTATAATTTTTCAAAGTTACATGGTTTAATAATATAAATATTTTAATGAACATAATTCTAAGTAGAATCTTATAACTGGTTAACCTTATTCCATGGCCTGGTCCGCAATCTATACCAGATATTCTGATGTTAGCCGTCCCCGAGTTAATCGCAATGCAATCGTCACCTATAATAATTACAAAGTCCTTTTCATAACGAAACGATAATGTATAAACGATCAGCACACTGCCAATGACATTATTGGATGTAACAATCGAGGGACCGTCTACTTTGACATATAAATATATTTTGCGTTCATACAACGTCCCTGGTTTTTAAATTATTTTCTGATTTTGGAATTTACACAAATCTCCAAAAATAGTTTGAGTGACAGTTTCATACCAGTGGCGATTACGCAATCCTGGATGATAACGTTAGATGAAACCGCTACATCGATGCCATCGGTGTTAGGACTTGATTCAGGTGCATTTATCCGGAGATTTGAGATGGTTACATCGTTGCAACCGTTTATGTGAATGTGTGCCATCGCACTATCTACGTGAGTTAAGCCACTAAGTCTAAGATTGTTGCAGCTCTTGAACTTCAATGCCTACTCTCACAACAAAAGGTTTTGGTACAAAAAAAAACCAAAAAGAGTTTGGAAAGGATTAAAAAAAAGCCGCTTACGGTTGGTCTAGAACTGCCTTTGTGTTCCCACCAGCTCGAACCCTGGCCGTTTATTTCGCCGTTACCTTCAACCACAAGCCCTTCTATGTCTGAGAAGAGAATCCATTGATCTTTGTCTCCTTTCCATTTTCCTCTACTTGATGCAACAAGATTGCCCAAAATCTTCAATTAAATCAGTAGATTCGTTACTAATGTGAAAGAAAATAATGTATTATTTAAAAAAGCAGGGAAAAAAACAGAGTACCTGAACAACAATAGGGGTCGATTTGCAAGAACCCTCAAACTTCAAGGGCTGCAACATAAATGCCATTCCTGCCGGAATGATAAGCTGCCCATCTCCTGCCCCGCTACAGACATCTTCCCAGGCTTTCAAGAACGCCTTCCAAGAAAAAATGAAAAACAAGATTCTTAACATTACGATATTTTTGGAAACAATGAGCAAAGATTTTATTTACATTACGTCTACGAATCTGTCTTTTACCTGAGAATCGTCTGTAACTCCATCTCCAACAGCTCCATATTGAGTAACATCCAAAGCTTTCGAATATGTGAAGATCTGGAGGATGAACACTGAGAAAATCAAGATCGAAGTCTTCTTCTGCATATGTTTTGAAGAAGAATAGTTAAATAGTGAGCAAAACCAATGTATTTACTAATTAAAACAACTATGGTTTAAAGCCAATGCTTTCATTTAGACAGACAAAAGAAGATGCTAAACACTTTACCATGTTAAGCGGATACTTTCGACAGTAGCAGACAATATGTGTAAGGGAATGAAATGGAATGGATAGGCGAATACGTATATGTGTACTTTAATTTATTAACAAGAGACATGATAACATTTAAAGTTCAAATAAATTACTGATTTGCATGGGGAGTAGGAGTGGCACTGTAATTATTTATAATAAAAATTATTTCAAAATCGACAATTGTATCTCTATTACAAAATTGAATAAATGCATTCTTTGCATTTTTTTTCAGCTCCTTTGGGTTGGGTTGGTTTGGTTTGGTTTAGTTTGATTTTCAAGAAACATGTTCAAATATAAGAAAGCTGAAGAGCAGATAAACTTTACCTTTAAGCGCATCGTCTATATCTCTTATATGCCGTAATTTACGTGACAGACCATTCTAACGAAACTTCTATACACAAACTAGATTGATATGTGAATGCATATAATGATATAAATAGTATCTCAAGCAACTTGCGTTCGCTTTCTTTTTGTTATTGTCTATTTTTGACTTCGTGTTTTGCTTTTAATTACTTTTGGGTTAGCTTCTGTATGGGTATTTTCTATATTCCACTTTTCCATTTTTTTATTTTACTTTTTAAAAAGGAAAATACCAAAGTAATGCTGATTAAAGTTAAAAAGAGGTTTGTAAAATTTTGTACTGTTATGAAAGGTTAACATTATTTACGAGTTGGATTTTTTAAAATAATCTTGCTTCGCCAATATACAGGCCTAAACACAAGTGTCAGGTTGTTATCAGAATGTTAGATCACCAGGCCCAATGGTAGCCCACATGACAACATCGGGAGTTGTACCTACTTCCCCAAGCGTTTATTAAAATCTTCGATTTCTTTTCTTGGGCACCTCAAAATCTGATCTCTAGAATATTTTATTTATGTAAGAGATCCCTCTCTTTGAAATTAAAAACAAACTAGAACGCACACCCGTGCCGGTGTATTTTTTTAATGACTACTCCCTCTGTTTTTTAAAGATGAATGTTCTAGGATTTTCACACTTATTAAGAAACTATATTAAAACTTAGTTATTAATGCATAATTTTTTGTAACTTTATATTTTTTATATTTTTAAACCAATAGGATTAAAAGAAATGTAATTAATATTTTTGAAACACACAATTTTTCATTAATAGTTGACAAAATATGCTTTGAAAACATAAAAAATACATCTTTTGGAAACAAAATATTTTCCTAGAACATCCATCTTTAAAAAACAGAGGGAGTACTAGATTTTGATCTGCGCTTTCAAAGCGCAGGTTTATTTTTATTTTTTTTAATTGACAAATATTTAGTAAATATCACATTTTCATATATTTGTGTTTTATTTTATAAAAGACTTAAAAATTTTATCTTTATTTATCGTATTTCATTTTAAATGACTATTTATGTTTAAAAAATTAAACTTTATTTTTTTAATGAATTAAGTTGGTATAACTCTGATAAATTAATTTTATCATGGAGTTAATATTTTAATTAAAAAATTATATACTTTTAATAAAGATTTATATTTTTCAATAAAAAATTCAATTATTTTTATGAATGCTTAAATTATATTAAGAAAAGAAAAAAATAATAATTAAGAATAGTTGAAAAAAAATTATTTGAACTTAGACTCAATTGCCCAAAGGAAAAAAAAAAGTGAGAATTGAATCTGATTTTTTAATAGGTCCAAATGGCCCAAGAGAGATTTGATGTGGACTGGATGTCTGGATCTAAAAATAATGACCCAATATAGATTTGTTATTAATATTAATTAATTGCACTTAATGAAACATGCAATGTTAGTGAAGAAAAGGGCAGTCTAAGGTAATTATGACAATATGATCATGCTTTAATAGTATAGATGATGTTATTTGTTTTTTATGTCACTATTTAGAGTTGGACAAAAAACTCGAATTCGAAAAATCGAACCGATCCCAATCTGAATAGGTAGTACTAAATCCGAACTGGAATTGATTAAATATCCGAATTATTGAAAATTTTGGTATTTGAAGAACTGAAACCTAATCCGATCTGAACCGAAATATTTTGTGTATCCAAAATAGATTTATATACTTATATATATTATTTATTTTTAGATTTAATATATATAAAAAATCCAGAATATATATGATACTTTTAAGTTCGTATAAATGCTGAAAATATATACATATAATTAAACGTAAATATCTTAAATAGTTAAAAATACTCAAAACTCCAAAAATACTTAAATCATTATTAATTCTCTATCCAAATATTTAAACCAAACCTATTTAAATTGGTTATCCAAATCCGAACCAAATCCTGAAAGATCTGAACTGAACACGAAATCCTAAAAAGACCTGAAAACGAACCTGAACGCCCACCCCTAATCACTATTATATATATATCATATATGTGTCATCATAGGTTATAAAATACGTGTTATCATATAATTAATCGTATTTTATACGTACCATCAAATAAGTTTTCTTATAATTAATAATATTTTATACGTACAATCATATAAATAATCAAATATATTATATTTTAAAATTTAATATGAAATATAAAAACCACAATTTAAGTTGGTGTTTGAAACTGGGCTTTGTATTATATTTTTATTATATATATTGAAAACATTTTTATAATAGTTCTTGAAAATATGTTAGTAAAAATCAAATTTTGAATATATGTATATTTTGAATGAATTTTTGATATAAATAAATTTTAAATTATTATTTTGATTTGAATATATATATCAAGTAACATAGACCCATTACTTTTTAATATAATGTAATGGACTTTCAATTTTTTTAGTAGTATAAGCCCATTATTTTTTTTAACTTACTGCAATCCATGTTTCCAAACAGTACTATTTTTTTAACTATTATCCATATTGCCAAACAATTTCAATGTGTACTTCAATTTTAATAATATAGATGCAGTTCATATCTGAAATATAGATGCAGTTCATATCTGAAACACAAAAATAAATGGGTCTAGAGGGCTTTTATGGCCACAAGTTTAGCCCAAACATCACAGAGAATGCACGTACTATATAAGACCCTAAAACTGGTGCAAAAGAGGGCCTAAAAGTGTTAAAATCCGGACTCATCCTATATATTGCCTGGGATGAGAAAAAGACATCGCCATTGTCGGCAAGCGGGTGGGGGGGGGGGACATAGTCCATGTTTTAAAAAAAACATAATTAGTCTAATTAGTAATTGTCTTTCGGAAGAAAATGATTTAATTGTTTTCCTTTTTATATGATGAATGATGATGATATACTGTTAATGCAAAGAGTGTAATTATCTACAGTATTATAGAATTAGGATGAATAGATATCTATAACAATTCGACCACGAACAAATTTCTCCGCAACAGAATTACACAACTGTACGTAAATGACGGACATACTAAACAATTTCACATGTAACATACATGATCGTGATTCACATACCTTATGACTTATATGAATTATGCTAAAGTTACGATAAAGTCGCATTCAAAGTCAGCAAACTAATTGACAATTCTGAGAATGTAAGCCAACTAACTGCTTACTTTATTGAGAAATCGTAAAAGTTGTGAATGTAAAAGAATGCGAAAATGATGTAATGAAACTTTATAGTTTGGTTGAGATGGCTGTAGAATAGTATCATCCCCTTTTTTACATGTGAGATAATAATTCGCAATCCACTAAGTTATCACGAGAATCAATGATGAAGAGTTAAACTAATAGTAGTGGTTCAATTAACACGTTGTACTTGTACCCAAAGAGAAAATCAGATCATAAAGTTCATTGGACGGTGAAGATCCAGCTTGGGAAACGGCGTCGTGGCATTTGGATGCAGAACGTTGGGAGCACGATTTGGATATTTTGTCCCAATCGAGTCAGGGATATATTACAGCTTTGAATATTTTGATATTTCTTCCCGAAACTAAAATTTTGTAATAATCACTAACTCTACCATTTTCTCCCTTTTGAACCTTTATTATAAGATTTTACATTTTATCCCTAAGTAGTTTTTTTGTGTGTTTTAACATTGAGTTACTTACAGTGAATGAAATTAACCAAATTATGCGAAACATAATTTAATCGTTGATAATTGGCTAAAACCACAAACTGAGACTCATATATATGTAAAAATAAGGACCTAATTGTGAAACTAAGAAAGTTTTTAGGGCCGAAAGAGAAAAAGGTTTTTTTCTTAGTACGGGTGGGGTCTTGTGAAGGTGAGAAAGTCATCAAAAGTTATGTAATAAAATAAAGAAATGAGGGCCCACGCGTTCACATCATGACCATGAAAGTATCAAAAGATTTTCATTAAATATTCAGCAGCTCCCCACCCTCTTAAAATAGAGCTTTTCTCTAATCACGGATCAGATCCCGAACTCTTCGTCTTCCTCCCTCTGACCACCGACTCCGATCTCGCAGTTAGTCTCTCTCTGTCTCTGTGAATCTCATCCGCTTGTTTATAGGATTACAAATCTCTTAAGAGTTAAACCAGATAACACTGTTCTGGTCTGATTATGATTTGTTATAAATATATTGTTTGGATACAAAAATAACGATCGGGTTGAGTTTTGTGTTCGATGATCGTTGACTATTGACTTTTAACGAGATCAGTGACTCTTGTTTCACAATTTTGAATCTCCTTGCATTTCGCTTGTCTTTTTGACTCCAGATCTTGATGTTCCTCGGATCTCGCTTTATTATTTTTCTTGTACAATCAACATCATGCGTTATACAAAATGATTGTTATTGCAGGTGATAAAATGGCGCAGCATCTGTTGCATGGGACTTTGCACGCTACGATCTATGAAGTTGATGACCTCCACACTGGTGGACTCAGGTCCGGCTTCTTCGGCAAGGTAAATAATACCTTTCCTTGTCTTTTTTTTTTCTTCACATTTATTCTCCTTTTTTTCTTTTTTTTTTTTGATCCTTTGTTCTTAAGTCATTCCTTTGGTCTCTCCCACGTGGAGATGGATATTCTCCTTTTAAGTGAAAAGATCATATATTTGACTAGTGTAATAATAGGCATTCAAATGAATGTTGATGCTTATTATTCTTGAAGTTGTCACTCTATAGTTAATCTTTAACCTTTTAAAAAAAAAAAAAAACCAGATTCTGGCAAATGTAGAAGAGACCATTGGTGTTGGCAAAGGAGAAACACAGCTATACGCAACGATCGATCTCCAAAGAGCCAGAGTTGGTCGAACAAGAAAGATCAAGGACGAAGCCAAGAACCCAAAATGGTACGAGTCCTTCCACATCTACTGCGCCCACTTGGCTTCCGACATCATCTTCACCGTCAAGGACGACAACCCCATAGGCGCCACCCTCATCGGTAGAGCCTACGTCCCCGTCGACCAAATCCTCCACGGCGAGGAAGTCGACCAGTGGGTTGAGATATTAGACAACGACAGAAACCCCATCCACGGAGGGTCCAAGATCCACGTGAAGCTCCAGTACTTCGGCGTCGAGGCGGATCGTAACTGGAACCAAGGTATCAAGAGCGCTAAGTTCCCTGGAGTGCCTTACACGTTCTTCTCCCAGAGGCAGGGATGCAAAGTCTCTCTCTACCAAGACGCTCACATCCCTGATAACTTCGTCCCGAGGATCCCTCTCGCTGGTGGGAAGAACTACGAGCCTCAGAGGTGCTGGGAGGATATTTTCGACGCGATAAGCAACGCGCAGCACATGATTTACATCACTGGATGGTCTGTGTATACTGAGATTGCCTTGGTTAGAGACTCCAGGAGGCCAAAGCCTGGTGGAGACATGACGGTCGGCGAGCTGCTTAAAAAGAAAGCTAGCGAAGGTGTTAGGGTTCTTCTCCTTGTGTGGGATGATAGAACATCCGTCGATGTGTTGAAGAAAGACGGTCTCATGGCTACTCACGATGAAGAAACGGAGAACTTCTTCAGAGGAAGCGACGTTCATTGTATTCTCTGTCCTCGTAACCCTGATGACGGTGGCAGCATAGTGCAAAACTTGCAGGTCTCAGCCATGTTCACGCACCATCAGAAGATCGTTGTTGTGGACAGCGAGATGCCGAGTCAAGGAGGTTCGCAGATGAGGAGGATCGTGAGTTTTGTCGGTGGGATTGATCTATGTGATGGACGCTACGACACTCCATTCCACTCCTTGTTCAGGACGTTGGACACTGTCCACCACGATGACTTCCACCAGCCTAACTTCCCCGGCGCCGCCATCACCAAAGGCGGGCCGAGGGAGCCTTGGCACGACATCCACTCTCGCCTCGAAGGTCCCATTGCTTGGGATGTTTTGTACAACTTCGAGCAGAGGTGGAGCAAGCAAGGTGGTAAAGACATTTTGGTGAAGCTGAGGGAGCTTAGTGATATCATCATCACACCTTCTCCCGTTATGTTCCAAGAGGATCACGACGTGTGGAACGTGCAGCTGTTTAGATCCATCGACGGTGGAGCTGCTGCTGGTTTCCCCGAGTCGCCTGAAGCTGCTGCTGAAGCTGGTCTTGTTAGTGGTAAGGATAACATCATTGATAGAAGCATCCAAGATGCTTACATTCACGCTATCCGTCGCGCGAAAGACTTCATCTACATTGAGAATCAGTACTTCCTTGGAAGCTCCTTTGCTTGGGCAGCTGATGGTATCACTCCTGAGGACATCAACGCTCTTCACTTGATCCCAAAGGAGCTGTCCTTAAAGATCGTGAGCAAGATTGAGAAAGGAGAGAAGTTTAGAGTGTATGTTGTGGTGCCGATGTGGCCAGAAGGTCTTCCGGAGAGTGCATCAGTGCAAGCTATATTGGATTGGCAGAGGAGGACCATGCAGATGATGTATAAGGATATTGTTCAGGCTCTGAGGGCCCAGGGCTTAGAGGAAGATCCTAGAAACTATCTGACGTTCTTCTGTCTTGGAAACCGTGAGGTTAAGAAAGAGGGAGAGTATGAGCCTGCAGAGAGACCAGACGCTGACTCGAGCTATATGAGGGCACAAGAAGCACGTCGCTTCATGATCTACGTCCACACCAAAATGATGATTGGTAAGTTTACTACTCCATTTAAAAAGAAAAGCAAATCTCATTAATAGCACATTTTTAATTTTTGTCATAAAAATAACTCTTAAAAATGAATATTCTTCAAAATAGTATTTTATTAATCAATAAAAATAAAAGTACTAAATTACTTTACATTCTAAACCATAATGCTAATCTCACTCTTTAAATATTAAACTCTAAACTTTAACCAATAAACACAAACTCAACTTTAAAAAAATAAAAATGATTTTAAAATTTTTAATGTTAATCTGGTGATTTTCCTTTATTTTTCTTGAAAAACTTGATTTGGTGCATGTGTGACTCACTGGACGTCTCATTTTGCAGTTGACGATGAATATATTATCATTGGATCTGCTAACATCAACCAGAGGTCGATGGATGGTGCAAGGGACTCTGAGATAGCAATGGGAGGCTACCAACCACATCAATTGTCGCATAGACAACCAGCTCGTGGACAGATCCATGGGTTCCGCATGTCACTCTGGTACGAACACCTAGGAATGCTCGATGAGACCTTCCTCGATCCATCAAGCGTGGAATGCATTGAGAAAGTTAACCGCATTTCTGACAAGTATTGGGACTTATACTCGAGCGAGTCACTCGAACATGACCTTCCCGGTCACTTGCTACGCTACCCTGTTGATGTAGACGCTGAAGGTGACGTCACTGAGTTTCCCGGATTTGAGTTCTTCCCTGACACAAAGGCTCGTATCCTTGGAACCAAATCTGACTACTTGCCTCCAATCCTTACAACCTAGGTTTCACTTGGGTATGTCTTAACAATGAACTTCTCTGTCTTTGAATAATCTGAGTGTCTGTGTCTACTTTTAGAACTAATAAGTTGGTCGTTGGTGTGGTATGTTGCATTTTCACCCCTTTGGTTTTTAAATTCGTGCAATGACATGGTGAGAGTGTTAGCTTTGTGATCTTTATTTACCTTCTTTTTGTTTGTTATGCATCTTTGAACTTATGAACCTTATATTTGATATTTGTTTTTTTATTAATTGAACATCGGTGTCAATCGTGTGTTTCACATTACAATGTAGAGGTAGTTAGTAGTAGTTGGTCGTGTTCAAATAGCTTTACCTTAGGAAGTTTCGTAAGACTTCTTCTCGAGTAGTTCTTACTATATACGGAAGTTTCTTAGTTTTAAAACATGGTGGAACCTTATTGGTTGAATGCTAGAACTAGAGATATTGACAAAAGGACAGGACACGTGTGTGAAGTCCTCAGTAACCCTCACATCAACTTTAATTAAACTGCTTAGGTTCATTCGATATTGTCTGATAGATACGTCTTTGCGAACAGGTCAGTGGTTTACATTCATCCAAGCTAAACACAACCTCACATTCTGTCGACAAGCTTTCCAAAAATTATGTTACTGTACAATTTGCGTTTTTTTTTCTGAATATTTTTTAAATATCGGTCCAAGTAATACATACTTATCATTTACTGGATAATAGACAAACAAGATGATGAATTGAATTTTTACATTTATTTGTCTGTAATTCACCGAATCACGGAAAACTAATTAAGTCACAGAAAATTTTAAATTTGTGGCGGAATAATGAATTTTATATGGTATTCACTTTGTTATAAGAAAAAATAGATATCAATAATTAAACTAATTATTACAAAATATTAATATAATTAAAATTTAATAAAACTATTTTAATTCTTATTATAAAATATGTAGCTTATCTTTCAATATGTTTTAATAATAGATTGACATTCTACATTATTACAAAAAGAAATCTTGTATAATTTTATTTACAACATAACTATTTATCATTAAAAATTTATTGTTATTTATTTAAAATTTTAAATTGGTAATAGATTCTAGTTTAATAATATTAAAATGTTGATTTTTTAAAAAATTTACTAAAACTCAATTTTCTTTGTATTTTTGTTAGCAAAAATGTAAATCTGTGTGTTTTGCATTTTTTCTTTCATTCCACATCTTTTGTTGCTTGGTAAAATATTTTGCGTTTAAGATGTTATTCTGCAAAGTTACCAATCAGGACCATAACCTTTTCTACAATGGGTTTTCTTTTTCACAAAACTAAGAATAATTGTTGCAAATTCCGAGTTGATTTTCTCTAGAATACAAATTGTTTCTTTTTTGACCAAAAACAGTCTTACTCATATTATTTTCCTTTTCCCCACTAGGATATGTGAGTAACGAAGCACTAAAATCCAATTATTTTCCAACTTTTATTTATTTTCTATTAAATTTTCTCCACTGCTATATTTGTATAAGTATAGAAGAAGAGATCAAGAGAGTCAAGAGAAGAGAATCCTACCACAGAGTTTCAACAGTTGGTTTAAGTTACAAGTCTAACAAAGCTAGGGCTGTCAATTGGTTGGGTGCCCATGGGTGTGACCCAGTCCAGACTGTGTTGGGTGGGTGTTGGGTGAACCCATAACTTAATGGTCCAGTTGGGCTACAAAACCGAATTTGCCCATGGATAGTTTGGGCCAAACCAATTGGTCACTGGGTTAACCCAATACATTAAAAAATTAGGTTTTTTAATTTTGGGGAAAAATCAGATTTTTCCATTTTACGATTCCCCGATGAAAAATCTTCTTCTCGCGATGAAAGATTCTTGAGGCTTCTCTGCATCTCGATTCGTCTTCTCCAACCATGATTTCTCTGGCCTGAACCAGATTTCTCCATTCTCTGCATCTGACTTCTTCTTCTCGCGATTTCAGGTATGGTTCCTAAGTTTTAGCTTCGATCTCGGTTTAACTCGTCATCCATCGTGTTCTGTGTTGTGGGTTTTAGTTTCGATCCTTTGATCTCGGATTATCTCTTCATCCATCTCAAGTTTTAGCTTTGATTTTATTTTTTGGTTTTTTTCTTAAAATCACTTCAAAAGCTTCGTTCTGATTTAGTTTTTTTTTTTTCTCTAGTTCTGATGATAATGGTATGATTTTTCTGATGATAAATTGATAATGGTATGCTGTGATTTATTCCTCTCCAGCTTGCTTTAGTTCATGACCGTTGTTCCTTCTCAAGGCGTTGAGAACGTTGGAGTATCAACGTTGGAGTTTTGGAGTTTTGAGAAGTTGCTGAATCAGACCCTCTTAAGCTAATCAACAGTTGACGATGGTTTTAGGCAAACAAATAGTAAATTCTTAAGTGGTCAAAGAAATCAACCAAGTAAGCTAATTAATCCTTCAACAAAATATGTTAAATAATTAATATAATGATTGTGATTGATTTCTATGTTCATGTTTCTATGTTCACAGTTTGCTAGTATTATTATGTGTATCTTTTATAGATTGTCTTCACTTGAGTCAGTCTCGTTATTGTTGTGGGTTTTCTATGTTCATGTTTCTGTGTTCACAGTTTGCTAGTATTATTATGTGTATCTTTTATAGATTGTCTTCACTTGCTAGTAGCTACTGTACTGTTCCTTTCTCATTTAAATATTTTGCTGTTTCAGAAAATGGAAGCGATAGACTTGAATGATGATGGTCAGAATGATTTGATGGATGAAGATATAGAAGATCATGAAGTTATTGAGATTTCAGAGGCTAACAGAGGCACGCCACCAAGACATGCTCAGTCACGCCGTAGAGCTAGGTTGTGGTTAAAGTTTACTATAATTGGAGGACAGCGGCCTGATGGTAAAACCACAGAGTGGAGAAGGAAAAAGAGGAAGAGAGTGGAGAGTCCACAGACTTGACTAGAGATAGTGGAGAGAAGGTACTATCTTGTGCTTGTTATGGATAAGATATTGAAATGCCTTGAGTTTGAGTTTGTATGTTGATGAATCTTGTTTCTCGATTTTCAGGCATAGCGGAATAACAACTGAGATGATGGATGGAAGTTACAACAACCGTTAGAGATATTCAGGTTCATGAGCTCCATTTTTAACTTTTGTTTACATACAAGTTATGAGGCTTGAGTTGAAGACTTGCTTCAGGTTCACACTGAGCTTTTATTCTTTTGCTTGTGTTGATAAGTTTAGTTGTAGACTAGTATACCTGAAAAGATAAGAGCACAGTTGGTAAGTTTAAGTGGTCAATGTTTCTCTGTAGGCTGAGAATCAAAAAATAAAAATGTTTCATATTTCAGAAACGAGTTAGAGATATTCAAGTTTCATGAGCTCCTTTTTTAACTTTTATCTACATACAACAATCATATGCTTTCATGTGTCTTCTTTTGTGTTAAACATGTGTTGCTTTAGTAGCTTGAACCGTAGGTGTTGAACCTTCTTTTTTTCCTTTTTGCAGGCTGAGGACAAGTAGAGAAGCTGGAAGCTGAGAAGAAGTGAATCAATAAATCAGAGAGTTATATTTTTTTTTTTACATAAAACAGAGCTATCAAAACCTTAAAATTGTATCCACATTTTTTTACATCATATTTGTATTAGAGGTGAACAAATACAAATTAAACATTCAGCAGATTTGAGAGATAATTTTTTTTACATTAAATTGGGCTTAAACAGAATTGCTAATCATGGGAAAGCTTGGGTTGGCCATATGGGTGTTGGGTTAAGTTGGGTGTGGGCTAGATAGGGTGTGGGCTAGATGTGGGTGTGGGTGTCTTGAGACCAAGAAAAACAAATACCCATTGGGCATACCCATTTGGGTGTGGTCCAACCCAACTGACACCCCTAAACAAAGCCTCTTCACACATACACACGTCTCTCCCAAGTCCCAACAACCAATCATCTCCATCAGCTCAGCCTAACTTCTCGTTTCCGTTGGTTTTCTTGAAAACTCTCTCTCTCTATTTCTGAATATCTTCAAACTAGCCGCCGGTTCAAGAAACTTCAGGAAGATGTCTTCCATGTTGGGTTGTTCTAGTGGCACCGTAGCGATCGCAACCGCCATGGTTTTCTCAAGCACTGCTCTGTTTCTCGCGATGGCTCGACAGTTCCATGGGAAGATTCATGATCAAACTCCACCACCGATACTCCGTTCATGTCTATCTTCAGGTACGTACGATCTTTCTCTCTCGGACTCGGGAAGTTTATGTTTGATTTTTTAACCGGGAGAATAAGTTTCTTTCTTTCTTGGGAAGCAGAGGAAACGAAGAAGCAGAGGAAGAAGAAGAGAGTTCGCTTCGCGGGGAATGTGAAAGATACGAAAGGGAACGGGAAAGAGTACCGGAAGAGGGAATTGAGCAGGAGAACCGTACCGGAGCCAGTGACTAAACCGGGGAAGACCGGTTCAGTTTGTGGAATATCAACGATGCCAGCGAACCGGATGGCTCTGTATCATGGGATTCTCAGAGACAGAGATCACAGGACTCAATGCTCTTATTGACTTTTCTTCTTGACCAAACAAGTCGATAGATTTTGGTTTGCAGATTTTTCTGTAACATACTTTTTCTTGGTAAATTCAGAATAGTAGTAGGTGGCCTTTATGCTCTTCTTTTTTGATTCATAGTAGTAGACTAGTAGTTGGCCTTCTTGTTCTCTACTTTTCTAATTGTTTTTGTTATAAAATCAAAGTGACGATGTAAATAAGTGTCCTGTAATATATATATTTGATACTGATCGTTGTAAAACTTGTATGTTTGCTAAACTTGTATTGATTGTGTTAAAAATTATAATCAATAATCACATAGAGAAGGTAACAAAACAGGTCTTCTATTTTTCAGTTAAAAAAAAATTGTAACATTTCTTTTTATTTTCTTTTAGCTTAAAATATAAAATTTTGAAACAACTAAACATTTATGTTTTTCTATAATTATAGCAATACAACATCGTTTGTGTTAGTGTTTTATTCACATTTGATTTATAGACGTAAATTAATATTATTAGATTTGAGTTGATATACTTTTATTTGTTAAAAATAATTGAAGAATTATATTATCCATGAAAGACTTATTATTAAAAAAAAAAATCTTTTGGCTTCATTCTTAATTATCTGATTAATGTTATATTTGCTAAAATAATATTTTGTTTGCATCTAATAAGAATACTTTATTTGAATTTTCACTAATTGTCCGATAATTATTACTATTTATAATTATCTTAAAAAGAAAAAAAAAAGAAAAGGAAAATCAGGTCAAAATTTATCGCTGAGGAAAATATGGCGACAGCTTTGTTCAACACGACCAGAAGCTCTAACCTCTACCACCACCACTCAGTTCTCCCTCCGTTCTCCCAACGGTTTCACCTCCACCGTCAAAATTTCTTCTTTCTAGCGACTCCTCGCTGCTTACGCCGTCTCGCCGTCGTTGGTGGCCCTCCATCTCCTCCGAGTCCTGATCCGCCTCCGCCTGAGAACACCACTCAGCTCGAAGGTTCAACTCTTGTTTCCAATTTAACGCCTGCCTTTGAATTAGTTTCCTTAGTCTTTCTTTGCATCCAATTGTCACTTAAAAAGTTGTTTCTTTTTTGTCGGGAGATTCAGTACTTTGGATGGTTTGATGCTTATGTGGGTTTACTTTAACTATATTGTCTTTGTGATTGTTACTTGCTATTGGCTTGTTTCATGATTTTATCGTGTTTGTTTGTTCAGCAACTAGTCCTTATGTGTGTTGAATAGATATGTGTGTTTGTTTTGCAACTAGTACATATATGTTAATGTTGAATAGCTTTTTGGTGATCCTTTAGCCGCATATAAAACTATAATGGAAATAGAAAAGAAAAATAAAATGAAATCTCTTTTTTTCTTTAATCATGTTTGAACATAATATGGATAGGTGTTGTGGGAGCTGTGACAAGGGTTGAAGACCGCGTAAAGATCTTCCTGGCAGTACTGATTTGGATGTCTCTCTTCTTCTGGGTTACAGTGGTCGATGGGATGGGTAAAGGAAAAGGGAAGAAGGGTTCTCGTTTCAAATAATTGCTCATCATCATCATCATTAATATTCCACACTGTAAATTTATTGTCTCGGGAGATCAAAATTATCTATAGAAATTCTCCCCAAGTAAAGCATATTTCTTGTAGATCAGTCATTCAGATGATAGGATCCAATAATATACATTATAAATTTATAATTTGGTAACATGATTCTCTTGTGGTATCGTAGTTTTCATTCATTTTTCGTTGCTCTATACTGTACATGATAATAATTTGATTAATTTCTCACCAGATGGTTTTGCATCTATTCAAGTCATGGTTAATCAATTTCTCTCAATCTTTTGACTTAAATATCCTTGTTTATTTCTGTATTTAATTTTATATGAACAAACTACAAACGAGCCACCAGTGTTTATTTATTTGCTATAGACTTCCACCCTGCTGTATTGAGCTATAGGACGGTATGAACTGATATTTATGGACCTGAAATTGTAAACCTTAACGATTTCTTTTCCGGCTCCAAATCAAGTATATATGTTTTTTACACCAAAACAGAAGGTCTTTGGGGGTATTTGGCACGTGCATTCCATGACCACCACCAAGTGATATAAAGTATAGTATACACCGAGGCGACGACGTGCACTTACCACCATTTTTATAAGGACTTTAACGTGTCATTACCATAAGAAGATAGAAGAAAGCAAAGTGACTTTATCATGCGTCATTGGTTTGGTACGTACGAGAAATCATACGAAAGCCATACATGTCAATACAGAGAGAAACAAGCAGAGCCTACAACTAACAACATCCCTAATTCTTTTCTTCTCCAGTGGTAACTATTTTCTGTTGCTAAATTCGACAAGAGTAGCTTTGTGAAATTGTTAAATCTTTTTTTTGGTGGCAGGTTTTTCTGAATTTTCTTTTGCCTCTGTTTTTAAGGGATCGCAACAACAAAAAATGGGTACAGAAGATGAAATTGTATCTGTGGAGCTACCAGCACCTTCTTCATGGAAGAAATTGGTTTGTTTCCTCTACTAATTTTTTGGGTTAATTAAATAATAAAAGCCTCTAGAATTTGAGGATGTATCATGTGAAATGCAATTTACCAATATCTTGTACTTACGAAACAAGTAAATTTTTCTTTGTCTTTACTCTTCTATGCCTTCCAAAGACCTGAAAAAGAAGGTAGCTATTGGTAAAGAATTGTTAGTATAGATTTTGATTGGGTGCAATTTTTTTGATGAAAAAAAAGATATTGATTGGGTGAATTCAAATGCTATTAGACGACACTCTAAAAACACACATTTTACATTTGTTTCATCTACTTTTTCTTCTTTGTTCTGATGGATGTTAAGACGTTTCTTGTAATGTCTGTTTAAATTCACACTATGGGGTCGTCTTTAGCAATTTACTCTCAAACATCCTTCTAACTTGCTAGTGAAGTCAAGGTTACCTTTTTTTCTTTCTCTTTTGCAGTTTTTCCCCAACAAAGTGAAGAAAACAGAGATTGTGTTTGTTTCTCCAACGGGCGAAGAGATCAATAACAGAAAGCAGCTGGAGCAGTACCTCAAGTCCCACCCTGGAAGCCCTGCGATCGCAGAGTTTGATTGGACCACTAGTGGGACACCTCGGAGGAGATCTGCAAGGATCAGTGAGAAGACTAAGTCAACTCCCTCACCAGATAAAGAGCCACCCAAGAAACGAGGTCGGACTAAATCTTCAGGGTCAAAGAAAGATACAGATGAAGGTGATAAACCAGAGGAGGAGTGGAAAACTCTAATGTGCAAGAAGAAGATACTCAAATGACTCATCCAAAGGAGAACGAGAATGTAACTGTTAAGGGTAGCTTTGGTGAAATTGAGAAGGCAGACGACATGGTGTCAGAGGAGAAAGACAACGTCAGGAGCAGAAGCTATTCAATAGCCTTGCACTGCTCAGCTTCTGTAAGCTTATCAAACTGTAAGTCAGTTGTTTCTCTATTAAATCTATTGAAGCATCTGTTTTACTTTTTCCTTTCATGCTACTCTCTTTTTGTATCTAATCAATGATTATCTTGAGGGTGTATTATGTGTATGCATGTTCTCTTAGGATGTAACAGACTATCTTGAGGATAGTTAATTAACTCTTCTGTAAAACTATAGCAATCCCTATGCTTATTCTACTGTTGCAGTCTTTAGTTTCCTTTTTACTTTTTTTTCATGGACAACCAATGTTATAAGATAACTCAGATCAAAGATCAGCAAACTGGTTGATCTTCTTAATCTTTATCTGAAGTCAAACAATGGTGACGAGTTTGCCTTAAAAAAAAGGGAGAAAGCAAGAAGAAGATTGAAGAGCAAAAAGTAAAAACAGTTTTACTTTAGAGGTAAAGTAAGAATCTAATGCAAAGAAAGACCCACAACTTACCTTGATTCCTTCCTTTTGCATGGTCCCCGTGACAAAAGTTTAGAATCTTACTATTAATGGACAACACATACTAGTATAAACTCTTCTTGTTTCCATATTAAGTGCACTGTTTAAAGCATTCAAAAATGAAACATTCATCTATGGTTTGCTCTTCTTTATTTCTCTCGCTTCTCTTTGTCTCCTTTATCTTCTCTTCGCAAACGGCCGTAGCATTCATCGGTACATACGGTGTAAACTACGGTCGCATAGCGGACAATCTCCCGTCTCCTCTAGCAGTAGTAACTCTCCTTAAAGCAGCAAAGATCAGAAACATACGTATCTACGAATCACTCCGTCCTCACAGCATTTCGTAACACAGGGATCGAGATCATTGTTGGCTTAGGCAATGAGTTTCTCAAGGACATTAGTGTTGGAGAAGACCGAGCAATGAATTGGGTTAAAGAAAACGTCGAGCCTTTCATACGTAGCGGTACTAAAATTAGCGGTATAGCTGTGGGAAACGATATTTTAGGTGGCACCACTGTAGAGCTTTGGGAAGTTCTCTTACCTGCGGCCAAGAATGTTTACTCCGCTCTTCGTCGTCTTGGACTTCACACTAGGGTCGAGGTACGTTACATTATAATCTTGTACTTAAACCAAACAAGTTAAAGTCTTTATCTTCTTGGAACAAAAAATTTAAACGTTTTCTAATTTTATATTATCGTTTTTATATTTCATGATTTTCAATTAGGATTTTTGTGGTCCTACATATCTTTTCTAGTCTCGAACTTGCTTATTTGCTTTTTATAGGTGTCGAGTCTGCACTCGGAGGCTGTGTTTGCGAACTCGTATCCACCGTCGGCTTGCACGTTTAGGGATGATGTGGTGCCGTTTATGAAGCCGTTGTTAGCGTTTTTCTGGCAGATAGGGTCACCGTTCTACATTAACGCATACCCTTTTCTAGCTTATAAATCGGATCCGAGCCATATTGACCTCAACTACGCCCTCTTCGAGCACAGCGATGGCATCTATGACGCCAAAACTAAGCTTCGTTACGATAACATGTTCGATGCTATGGTTGATGCTTCTTATGCTGCTCTCGAGAAAGCTGGCTTCCCAAAAGTGCCGGTAAAGTATTTCTTATAACTATACATATTTAATTTATGTTTGGGATTGCTTAAAAAATGCCATGTTTTCATAGTAACAACTCATTTATTTTTCTAGTTAATTTAATCTTGTATTTTGAAAGTAGATACACTGGCATAAACACTATGTAAACGTAAAGGCACACACAAACACTATGTAAACCTTCGAGGCTTTGACTATTTTTTTTTTGTTTCTGTTTAAATGTTTAATACAACTTTTATTTATAAATGTAAATGTCAAACGCAAATTCTTTTTGATAACAAGACTAACGTTATCAAAACAAGACTAACGTTGTGAACTTGATTTAATCATTCTATTATGCATGCAGGTCATTGTTTCAGAGACCGGATGGGCATCAAAAGGGGACGCAGATGAAGCCGGAGCGACGTACGGTGAAGAACGCGAGAACATATAATCGGAATCTTAGAAAACGGCTGAATAAGCGAAAAGGCACGCCGTACAGACCAGACATGGTTGCGAGAGCTTACGTGTTTGCTCTATTCAACGAGAATCAGAAACCGGGTCCCACTTCCGAGAGAAACTTCGGCCTTTTTAAACCTGACGGTAGTATTGCCTACGACATTGGTTTCACCGGACTCAAGTACTCTTCTGCCACACGACCTCGATTTGGGACGTCCTTGAACGCTCTTGTTTCGACTTGTGTTTTCATGTTTCTAGTTCTTCACCGTTTGTTACCCATGTCGTGAGAGTTATGTTTTCAAAGATTTATAATTAACGATTACCAAAAAAAAAATTCTAATTAACCCCTTTGGTTAAGAGAGATGTATTATTTTTAAAACCCGTAAATTCTTGATTTTTTCGATATACCTCCTAACTTTTCAGTGTTAATATAAGAACTTACTGTAATTACATGTGCATGTGTTTATTCATAGTGTAATTAAGGATTATGGCTACGTGCAAGTATCTCTATATAACTAATTGTGCACTTACGAAAGCATGAAAATTTTGATTACGATAACGAATCATATATATTTATAGTGGCCAGTGGGAGCAAGTAGTCAATATATATCTTCTCTCTTTATTAGATTCCCATATTAGTAATTATTTTATCGAATCTTTATTCGTCCACCTTCTATTTATGATTTAATAAACTTAGGCACTCTCTGATCTTATGTCAACGGACACCTACAAATGGTAATATATATTCACGAATCACAAGACTCATGTATAAAAATTCCACTTGCCTACACATATGTACATTACACGTTACGTGGTTTAGTAAAGATTAGTATACGTCGATAGGTCGGTATTGCAGCTAACACCATGTATTAATTAAGCTTATAAGCTTTTACAACATATGGTCAAATTGTTAATTCTTTACAACGCAACTGAAACTCTCGAGATCTACAAAGTTTTTTGAACAATTTCTGATATGATGCATGTATATATGAATTAAAAAGAAGACAAGAACTTTGTAACATCAACATATAGTCAACAAAGTTCACGAGACAGAGACTATATTATGTAACGTAACAACATTAATGACTGACATACAAACAACCTCAAATGTCCAAATCCAAAGATTTGACAAAACCCAAAGATTAGATTCGATTGGTTTAAACCGGAACAAAGACTTGACGAGGTGAAAGTGAGAGATAGAGAGAAACTAATCCTCGACAAAAGGGTGTACTTGCTCATCACCAATCTCAACGGGATCATCACCGTTGATCTGGTCAAGCACGAGGACCAAACCCATCGCGAAAGCGCCGTCGAAACCGGGTTTGATCTCGAGAGTGAACACATCTCGTCCAAGCATCACGTTCGTTGACATGTCCACTTTGCGTTTGATCTCAGCCACGGTTCGCTTCTCCGTGTCGTATATGAGACAGCTTCGCAAGGAGAAGTCGCCGTCTATGGTGTACTCTTTTCCGCTTTCGTCGTATACTTCTACTTCCATCGTGCACCGTCCGATTATCGACGATCTCCTAACGCTGAAGATCGGTTTCTGACCGTCCGATCTCTCCCCGAGAAAACCTTCCCACCTCTGATGCAGAGTAGGTCTCTGTTCATCAAAAAACGAGTTAACTCAGTAATTGGTATAGCGACCGACTTAGAACTCGACTAAAACAAACAGTTTATTAGATTCTGTGTAGGTCAAAACAATTCTTTTAGATCCTTTTCTAACCAAAAATAATAATATTCATCGAAGTTAGACCAATAATTCAAGATTATCAAGAACAAGAAACGATAGACATTCAATAAAACTTCTTTACAATTATATAATCCACCAGAGAGAGACGATATATGGATCAACTTAATATAATAATTTTATAGTAGTTAATTAACCTTGCTTTTAACGGTGAGGAGACACTTTCCGGTGGCGTCCATGAGGACAAACTCGTCGTTATCTCTACCGTAGGAATCGACCCTAAAGATGATATCGCCGTTACAGTCGTAGGCGGTGAAACCATCGCCGGTGTGGAAGAGAGATGTTTTGCAGACGGTAAGTGGTTTGTCTTCATCGTATAGATAAGCTTTGTCCACCACAACTCTTCTTTCTCCCATCTTCTTTTCTTCTTTTGGAGCCTTCTTCTCTTCAACTAATTCCATTTTTTTTTATTTGGTGTGTGGCCTTGTGGGTGTGCGGAAGTTAGATTTTGTAATTTGATTAGCGAATGATTATGATATGGACACTCTCTCCTCCTCCTTCCCAAGGATTCTATTTATACACATACACAGACGCGCGTGACGCGTATATTTATTTTGACGATAAAATATCTATTACTGTTTATATTAGTCTCCTTCCGAAAGCCTATTGGGCAGAAATTAAAAGTCGTATATATGTAAATTTTTTATTATTTGATAACATGACATGGCTTGGAATTTTTTGTTTTTTTTTGACTAAATTCAAATCATATTCTAGATGTGTTTACATGTCTCTTTTAATATTTAGTATTAAATATAAAATTATTATCATCAATTTAAAACTAATTAAAATATTTCTTATTCTTTATATAAAAATATTCGTTTTTTACAAATTTTTATATTAACTCTAACACTTAGATATAATGTTTTTATTGGTATCTCAAACTGAAATTCAATTGAAAACTGAATAATTTTGTACACCATCCAATAATTAGATTAACAAACAAAGTTTTAATATTTATTAAATTTAAATTTATCATAAAATTTAATTTAAAGTTATTTAACAATAAGTAAATTGGTATATTTTATGCTAGTTTTAAATAAATAAATAAATAAATAAATAAATAAATATATATATGGTGCGAAACCATAATATGCAGTAGCATAAAAATAACGAATGTTCATAACAAGATGTGCTAAAAAAAGAGAAGAAAAGTTCATTACAAGTTTGTATATGGATAGTTTTAACAACGTTATTTAATGTGTTTTTAGTCGACATATGTTATTTATTCACACAGCCACTTTATTATTGTAACTTTGTAAATGATGACTTAATAAATACACACTTTACGTATGGTTGTCTTTACTGAGAAAAAAAAAGAAACTGGAAATTGATGGATGTGGTGAGTGCATATTTCTAAATCAGAATCTATATTATTGTGAGATCTATTTGTAGGTCGATACTTTTTATTAAAGTTAAGAAATAATGAATCAAAGAAACATCAACAATGGCCCAAATCCAAGCATAGACCATTTTAGACAAACACGTCTGATCGAGTGATTAGACAGGCACGTAGTCTAGTTTGTGTGAAAAACATACAAAATCAACATCGCCTTGAGTTTCGTTAATACGTAGACAATTACATGATTTACATTTTGTATACCTTTTGAGAATTTAAATAGTTATCTTATAAATCTGTATGAATCAATAAAATTTAAAATTCTTCTATACAACTAAATTTCAGAGTTAATAACCGATTATGTTTATATGTATACCTACTATAAATGTCTTCTATGTTTTCGTTTACTACATTGTGAAAGTTCAAAACCACGCACGCGATATGATTTTGGGTGGTACGGTGGGTTCGGAAAGATTCTAAACGTTTTAAAGTTTGAAATCTACCATTTAGATTCATTTATATGTGTAATTAGATAATGTGAGTATCTAACTTTTATATAAAACTAGGTCCTTGTCCGCGCTACGCGCGGATAGTATTTTTTTTTTTTTTCCATATTTTTGTACTATTATGTCAATTGTTTAGTTTTATAAAATGTTATGTTTTTACTGTAAATTTGGAATTAAAAATCTAATTTTTCATTACTGTAAAGTAAGTTAATTTTGTTTGAATCTTACCACAATACATTATACATGAAGAGAATATAGTTGGTATTTATATTCTTATTTGGTGTAATATTGAAAATTTTGATGGTTTGTTTAAATGATTTTTTTAAATTATATATTTTAAGATTGATTTTCGTGACTATATTCTATAATTATCTGAAAACAATTGTTTGTCCCATATAGACATCCACGTAAATATGGACTTATGATAAATTTGTTCATTGGAATATTTAGTTTCACTTTCAGCTTTATTTTCTTTTTTGGCACCCTCATGCTAGCTTGTGGGGTAGCCAACTTGGTGCAAAAGGATTTACAAAAGCTGATCGAGATGCGCGTGATCAGACACCTTTTGCTAGGCTATTCGTACGGAATTTTAAAGATCTAGGAATATAAACAATAGAAAATTAAGAAAATTCTTTGGATACAGCCTGTATTTCGTCGAGCTCCGAGTCCAACGCAGGCCAATCTTCCTCCTTTTGAATGAGTATAACCAGTTGTTCACAGTCAATTGAAAGACCATCTCTCTGTGTCCAAACTTCAGTATCACTTGCATTGCCCATAGCAAACTTTCAGCTTCCGCTTGCAGTGGTGATTTGGTGCGTGTATATCGGCCCTTGCTCCAAACAACATTGGAAAGTCACCATCCATTAACACAAAGCCAAGTCCAAAAATGTCTCTTTCATTTATCCAGGATGTCTAGCAGGAGCGTTTCTTTGCGGAGGAACAGTTGTGTCCGTTACCTCAACTCCCATATCAATCTCCATAATCTCGTCTATACGTTGAGTTATCCTCCAACACTCTGCTTCAATTTTATTCGCTAATAGGAAAGACATAATTCCTACGATACTATTAATGATTTTTTTTGTAACACCGATACGACAAACTTATGTTTTATTTAACAAAACTCTTATTTTAATTTTGTATTAAAGAATCAATCATATTTTATATTATCCATAATTTTAGTAAATTTGCTTATTTGTCATGTTTTTATTAGATTTTAGCTAAATTATTGATTTATTATTTATTTTTAGCTAAGTCACAAATTTATTAATTTAAAAAATACCCTTAATTAATATTATATATATATATTAAAAATGAATTTTATTTTAATAATATTAAATTTCTATTTTATGTTAAAACTTAGTTAGTTTTTCTTATTTTTCATATTTTATTAGGTTTTAGACTTTTAGATAGGTTATTGATTTATTATTAATTTCTAACTGATTCTCTAATGTGTTAATTAAAAAAATACCCTTAATGAATTTTATATATAATTAAAAATGAATTTTATTTTAATCATATAAAATTGATATGTTATATTAATATTAAATATTTGATTCTAAAATAATATAATAAAATTATCAAAAAATTTTAAAATAAGATAATTCTTATATATATTTTGTTGTTATCTGAAGACAATAAAAAAGAAACAAAAAATTATAATTAAATATTATTCAAGAAAAAATATTTATATAAAGATATTTTCTAAACTATTTCTAAGATATGAGTGTTTAAAAAAAATTTAACACGAGATGTTTAGAATACAGAATTATGCTTATGAGAGAGTGGCTCGGGAATGAGCTTCAAGATGGGTCGAATAGGCTCTGAAAATAGCTTTTTATTTTGACTCAAGCCCAATCCGGATGACATGGCATCTTGGTTGGTTCATAATATTTTGTCCATGTGGCATGGCTTAGAAAGAAGGGATTTAGTCCCTTTTATATAGTAGGATTCTTAGACTTATCTATTGTCGATGAGCCAGCCTCTAGATGATTAATCAGAGGCTTTCGCGGTTTGGAGAACTTAAAAAAAAAACTTAAATCTTTTTTTCAATACTTAAAAAAGCGTCGAAGATGATTGCGCCCAAAAAAAATAATAATACTCAGTTGAATAAACTAATGTCTGATGCATACAACGAAGCATCAAATCTCTTGATATTCTCCATAATCTTGAATTAGAGTATTTACACATTGTTAACACTTAATATGCATACACACACCACTAACATGTTTTTGTCTGAAAACTATAATTATTTTAGTAACGAGAGAATCTCATAGTCTTATATCTATATTCTCTTCATTTTATTTTAAGTATCATTTTAAATTTATATACACAGTTTTTGTATATTTTCCAAATAAAATATCATTAACTATATACATTTAATCATATTTTTGACAAATCAAAAATAAAATAGAAAATATAAATAATTATAAAGCATAGAAAATCGATAAAAGTTTTGCATTAAAATTCTATAACAATAATTATTTTGTATCAAAAATTTTACTTTACAACAACATTTATTATAAAAATTAGGGAACATTTCTTTTGGTCGTCTAAAATATCAAACTTGACATATAAAAATTAGGGAACATTTCATTTGGTCGTCTAAAATATCAAACTTAACATATAAAACTTAACAACATGTTGGTACAAAAGTAAAGTAAAGCCCAACAAAGAAAAAAAATAACAAGGCAAAGACTTTGCGTAAACGTAGCTCTCGAAACTCAATACTCATCGTTTTCGTATGAATTTTTGTAGACCAAACAATCTTCCTTCCACAGTTCATAAAATATAAAACAATACCTCCTTCGAAATCTCTGCCTCTTATATAACCCATCTCTGACGCTTATGTCAACTGAAACTGGCGTCCCTCTCCGTCGCAGATCTACCTCTCTTAACGGATACCACTCTAACGACGTCTCCTTTGACGGAACCGTCCCATTAATGGAGCACAACATTGTTAAGAAAACAGACGACGGCTACGCCAATGGAGGAGGAAAGGCGTCGTTTATGACATGGACAGCGCGTGACGCTATCTACGTGGCGAGAGTCCATTGGATACCGTGTGTGTTCGCGGTTGGAGTTCTGTTCTTCATGGGCGTCGAGTATACGCTTCAAATGATTCCCGCGAGGTCTGAGCCGTTCGATATTGGGTTTGTGGTCACGCGCTCTCTGAACCGCGTCTTGGCAAATTCACCGGGTCTTAACACCGTTTTAGCCGCACTAAACACGGTATGCAGAGAGAGAGATTAACTTAGGGGTTAAAACAACTATTAAATGATTTATCATCAATTCCCCATGCCTCACCTAACTTTTTTTTTTCTTTATCATTTAAATCGTAAGTAATAAATTATTGAATTAGTCAAATAAATTAAATTGTGGTAGTGATGGGAAACAAATCTCAGATCTTTTCCTTTATTTTGTGAGTAATTAATTCTCCAGCTGGAATATTGCTGTCAACTGTAAACATCAACATGCAATGGAATTTCCTAAGAGTGGAATAATGGTGTTAGTAGATAAACTAGTGGACACAAATGTATTTAATGTAATCGCTTTGTTTAGTAGTTAAGTCTAATCTTCTTTTTAACAACTGCCATTTTGTTTGTTTGTTTCTTTATAACGAAATAGTTGCACTATAGTAGTATAATAGAATGCTTTATAACTTTAAAGTTAAAACCCATTAAAAAGTAACACATGGGTGATATGGAGACGTGATCACATGCAATGCAAAGTGATTGGATAGATTTGACTTTTGTACTTTTTAACTATTTAAAACTTTTGTTTGGATGGTGGTGGGAGACAGGTGTTCGTAGGGATGCAAACTACGTATATTGTATGGACATGGTTGATGGAAGGAAGACCACGAGCCACCATCTCGGCTTGCTTCATGTTTACTTGTCGCGGTATTCTTGGTTACTCTACTCAGCTCCCTCTCCCTCAGGTCCCCAATCTTTACATCTCACTCTCTTTGAAAATTATATATTATATTAATAACCAAATGATATTGTAACAAATAGATGAATTATGCAAAGTCGCCAAATATTGTTGGGCGTGTGATTTTCTCCCTTGGCCACTACCGTATAGGAATCAGGTTGTAACTTTATATGAATATATAGTATATACCCAAATGTTTTGATAACCTGGACTCTAATTAAAGATTAATATCTCACAAAACAATTAGTTTATGAATTTTATGTTCATTTTGAATAGGGTTAAGATATTTAGTATGATGTCAAATACAGTAGTATATTGAAAACGATAGTATTTAATTTGAAATAAAAGGAGTAATTTGATTATAAGCAAGAGGGTAATTGTAGTGGTTTGTATTTACTTCTTTAACTTGCGGGAGTTAGGTTAATTAATTAGTAGTATCATCATAATTAGGCATTACTATGTCTCGTTGCGGTTAACATGTTGTATTAAAAAGTGTCAAAAGCATCACTAATTATTTGACTTTTTTTACAGGAGTTTTTAGGATCAGGAGTCGATTTTCCTGTGGGAAACGTCTCATTCTTCCTTTTCTACTCGGGTCACGTCGCCGGTTCGATGATAGCATCCTTAGACATGAGGAGAATGCAGAGGTTGAGACTAGCAATGCTTTTTGACATCCTCAATGTATTACAATCGATACGGCTGCTCGGGACGAGAGGACATTACACCATCGATCTTGCGGTCGGAGTTGGCGCTGGGATTCTCTTTGACTCGTTGGCCGGGAAGTACGAAGAGATGATGAGCAAAAGACACAATTTAGGCAATGGTTTTAGTTTGATTTCTAAAGACTCGCTAGACAATTAATTTTGTTTTCTTTTTAAATGTTTAGTTGGACTTGAACATATTGAATTTAATTGATGTCCAGTGAATTAAATTTATTTTCTTTCCGATGATTCTGACTGAAAAGGATTAGATAGCAGTTTAACCTAACTAAACTGTACGTTGTTGTGAAGTTATAGGTGTTTCTTATGGTATTTCTACAACTATTTCATTCAAGTCAATGTTATTGTTAGGAGTTACAGGTGGGGTGAGTCTTCCAAAACTCATTGGCTCTACCACGTAGTGAACTTTGAATGTACTTCTTCACTATTTTTAGTGAGCATGTGTCTTGTTTTCCATTGGTAGGTGAAGTGGATTTCGTATAAGTTAACGGGACAGGTACACCGATCCATGATCATCCTACTATATAAAAGGGACTAAATTAGAAGATTTCTAGGCATGCCACATCAGCAAAAATATTCAGAGCCAATCATTGTCATATATCAACTTAATTTTTATGTCATTTTGTCTTATGCCGAAGCCCAGATGATGGCCCACCAAAACCATTGAGTTGTAATAACGCAGACATGCATTGCTCTTCATCTTCCTCAACACAACTCTCTCAGCTCAGCCGTTTCGGATCTCCGGAGTAACTCAAGTCATCCACCACTCCCACTCACTCTTCTTTATTGTAAAAATCTTATGGCGACCAAACTCTTCAATTACCCTAACTTCACCTATATATATAACTCGCTTCTCATCGAATTCACAAACCCGATCATCCAAACTCACCGCATCCATGGCTAAGAAAACGGTGAGACCAACTACAACGGCCTCATCTGCTTTATTTTTCAATGATTTTTTTTTCCGTAAAGAAGTGCATTTTTATTAATTCTTTCCGAAAGGTCATCATTACAAAGGTTACAGTTCGGTACAACACTGAAATTAGCCGATCTAACTATTCGAACTACACAGCCAAGTTGTGGGCGCAACTCCGGGTTCTTTCGTCATCACTACCTTTCCCAGGTTAATCCGGTTAGGAGCTAAAAGCTTCCCACTCTCCTCCTCACTGTAGCCTTTGTAGTCCATGAAGTTCGAACGAGCAATAGAGGCCGATAAACATACCTTAGAGCTTCTGTGACCAGAGTCCAGGCGCAGCCTCCAATAAAATAACAAGCCGGTAAAGAGACCCTGCTAAGAGAAAAGATCCCACCGCAACAAATACAGAAACAGACGAACCAAGCAAAGCACAAGACTCTGCTGACCCCAAGCAAGAAACGGGCCAATATCATCGATGCTGCGAACCCGCCAGCCTCTAAAACCTGCACGGTAAAGTCCAACACACCACCACGGGAATCAAGTGAAACACCGTGGAGCCGGGATGTGAGCGGGACCAAAGGAGACACCGAGACGATCAATGACAACAGGAGAACCGTCTCACCCTTTGACGCCTTCAAGAACTGAAAGCTAATTTACCAGACTGAGAGAACCCGACGCCGGTGTCAGCGGAGCCAGAGCAATTACAATCGAGACGAAGAGAAAGCCGAGGCCTTCACTTGAATAGACAGAAACGCAGCCGTGAAGAGGAGATTAGTGGTGAGGATGCGCCTCAAGAAGCCACCGAGGGGCCATAGACGACCTCTGTCAAAACATCTTGGACGCCTACACGAGCCGGAGTTGAGCGGAACACCATCACCGCCTGCGTGTTACACCCACGACTCGCCACCGAGTTAGTAGAAACCTCCGGAGCACACCAGACTACGGAATAAAGGGACATGTTCTCAACGACCCGCAGAGAACCGGAGACACCAATAACCGCAGCCGGAGAACCACCAGAAGAACGGCAGGAAGGCCGCATAACCAAACTGAGATTCAACCATCACTCCCCCTCACGCTCGACGAGATCTGAGAGAGATCAAAAGGAAAAATAGATCTGCTCCAGAGCCCAAAAAGCCGACCACTGCTTCAACCTGCAACCACCACGACCTCGCTGCGACTCCATAGATAGCTGAACCACCACCTGCGACTCACCCCTCTCGAGCGGAGCTGTCAACGGAGCGGAACCCTAAGCCAGAGCCACACGCATAACCGGAGGAGAGGAAGAAGGCGATGCAGAGGCAAAGAGAAGACAAGCAAGGGAGGAGAAGGGCCACCGGCGTCGGCACACGCTCGGACGCGCGTCGGACGCCGGTGAAAGATTAAAATTTGTTTTGGATTGAGAGAGAGATACGGGGAGGTGAGAGAGAAAGAAACTTAGTGCATCTAAGATGATGCTACGGGATCCAACCACCGGATCCACTTTGTTCATCGTCATACTGTGATGGTGTGTTGCTATCTAACTTCCATGTTACATCTATGTGTAGCTAAATCTGAAGCCAAAAGTTATGAAAGTTATTCAAGAAAGCATCGTATGGTTCCATTTTAGTTTCTGATGTTAAAACCGCATCGAAGATATTTTTCATTTGGCTTCTTCGATGAATGGACTCTTCTGCATATAAAAAGTGCAGGACTGGGACTAACCACAATGATTAATCCAACAATTAAATTAGTGATCTTTAATGTAATATATATATATTTTTTAAAACTAAAATTGTCAAAAAGTTGGTCTTTATTAAAAAAAAGTTTCTTTTTGATATTTATTTTTATCATTAAGTTTATTTTCGATTTTATTTATAGTACCTCATAACTATTGAAGAAAAACTTTCAAAAATATTACTGATAACCTTTTTCGATAAGAAGAATTGATAATTTAAAGAGGTAACCTATAAAAAACGTTACAATAGTTTATGCAATAAATTATTTTAAATTAATATATTTGCTTTATATCAAATATTCACTTAAAACTGGTCACCAAATCTAACCACTTAAAAACATTTTTTTTTACAAACATACAATTTTAAACAAAAATAGATTGTCAAAAACTATAAAAATTAAATTTAAATCCATTAGCCGCGCGTAGCGCGGAAACGAACCTAGTTATTCATTAATAGTTTGGTCGAGGGAAAGCAATAGATCATACTTTATTTACTGTTTTTTGGTTGTTCAGAAGTTTCCCCAATGTATGTTAGTTCAACTAATAAATAGATCAACATGTTAACATTCTAAATAGTCGGTGGCTAAAAAGAGTCAGATATTTTAAGTATCAAGCTCTTTTATAACTAAATAAAAATCAATAACATTTCAGTTACTACATGTATACAAACATGCTATTAAATACTAAAGCCAAACATATCTTTGTGTATATGATATCTTGCATATTTGCATTGTTTTATCCATTATTCATGTGTATTTTCATCATATAGATTAGGACTTAGCCATGTCTAGGTTGCATTTTGCATGCATATGTCTCTATCAGGTATTTGAGTACCACATGGAGTTTTTGGAGACATTTGGGTGCATTTGGAGCTCAAAAAGAGGTGATTAGAGTGATCTTTGGACGAGCACTGCCGGAGCGACCTCTCGGAGCGACGGCATGAGGTCGCTGTGCACCACATCCCGGAGCGACTCATCCAGAGCGACTGCACAAGGTCGCTCGCGTTTTCACGTCTGGAGACACACATTTACACCTCGGAGCGACCTTCCAGAGCGACGTGCTGAAGTCGCTCCCGAAGCTCAGAGCGACCATACCAGAGCGACAGGGAGAAGTCGCTCGCGTTTTCATCACCCGGAGACGCGAGAACGAGCCCGGAGCGACCTCTCGCAGCGACACAGCGAGGTCGCTCCCGAAGCCTGGAGCGACTTGTCGGAGCGACGGGCTGAGGTCGCTCCGTGTTTTGTTTCTGCTCGAACTTGTGATTTCTCAAGGGCATTTTGGTCATTTCATTATGCACGTTTTTATTTTCTAAACCTATGTTTTATTACTCTGTAAGCCACCAGGAGGCAGATCATCTTTTGTTCTTAGAAAACCACCAAAAACCTTTGGAAAGTGATCTCTTTGAATCAATTGATCAATTTTGTTATTGAAATTCTGTGTTCCTTTTATTTCCTGTATTTCTCTACATGATTAATCTGAAATCCAATATGGGTTTAAGAGGAATCATGGAGATTAGTGAGTAATCACCTTTGGAATTCATGGGTTAGGGAGATTAAGGGTGATTAGGTTAGAGCTAGGATGTTTTAGTGTAGATCATTCATATTTCTTTGCTAGTAGAGTAATCATAATGCATCTTCTGAGTTGGCCACTCAGTTGTTGATCCTTAGGCATTTCTCACCCGAAAGGTGTTCGATGAAATGCCCGAGACAACTCTCCTAGGCTTTTAGTATACTTTGCCAAAGACATTTGTTGTTAAAGATGCTAAGATAGCTAATAGACTTGTTAGTAATGATTGCTTTATATTATTCAACCAAAGACATTTGATGTTTGAGATATGTTAGCAAATGAGCATTCATCTAGACATAGAGCTTGCTTAGAATTGTGTCTAGGCTTAAGGTTGATAGTTTGATTGATCGTTTGCCATCCTTAGTTCGATACTTGATCACCCAAGGTCTAATCCCTATACCCATGAGTTCTTTTTCCCTTAGTCAAGAAAGTATCATTATGTTATTGCTTTCTAGTTTAGTAGTAGTTTAAAACCCATTTAAATCATTGGTTGCACTTAGATTAAGTGAGTACTTGCATTCTCGGTGCTTTGATATCCCTCAGAACTGGTTCGACAATCATTTATACTACAACATTTGTCTTAGGAGCCTTGAAAACTCTTAACATCAAATTGGCGCCGTTGCCAAATTCTGAGTAGATTTGAACATTGAGATTTAGTCACTTGCTTGAGACTAAGTCGTTTTTATTTTCTTTTGTTACTGATTCTCTTTCTTCACCTCCCTTTAATCTACAGGTGTATGAACTTGAGGAGCAGGGGTCCATCAAACCTAGTTCCAATAGCTGCAGACATCAGAGCTTTAGAGAGAGAGTGTGCTAGAAATAGAAGAGAAGAAGAGCAACAGACTCACTTGCAGAGATTGAGTACTGATATGGGAGACATACCTCAAAACCAACAGCGAGCAGCTCGACCCATTGGCACTTACGACCGCCCCAACATTCATGGTCATAGATTGGGAATCCGAGCACCCGCTGTGGCAGCCAACAACTTTGAGATCAAATCAGGACTCCTCAACGTGATCGAGAACAACAAGTATCATGGCTTGGCTCTAGAGGATCCATTTGATCACTTGGACAGGTTCGACAGCTACTGTGGGTTGTCAAAAACCAATGGTGTGTCCGAAGATGCCTTAAAGCTCAAGCTATTCCCTTTCTCTTTGGGGGATAAGGCACGTCAGTGGGAGAAGTCTCTACCCAGCGACTCCATCACCACTTGGGATGACTGCAAGAAAGCATTCTTGGAGAAGTTCTTCTCTACTTCAAGAACTGCTAAGCTGAGAAACGAGATCTCCAGCTTTCAACAGAAGGGCTTGGAAGGTTTCAGTGAAGCCTGGGAAAGATTCAAGGGCTACCAAGCTCAATGCCCACACCATGGCTTTTCTAAGGAGAGCTTGCTGAGCACATTCTACCGTGGTGCTCTCCCTAAGTACAGAGCCAGACTGGATACAGCTAGTAATGGGTTCTTCTTGGGGAGAACTGAGGAGGATGCAGAAGAGTTGGTTGACAACATGGTAAAGAGTGATGCAGTCTACAGTGGAGACCACGACAGAGGCAGTAGAACAGATGATAAGCAGACGAGGAAAGAGATCAAAGCTTTGGAAGACAAGATCGATCTACTCATTGCTGAAAAAGCCACCCAAGAGCAGCTGAAGTTTGTTGGTAACTCCAAGCAGGAAGATCCACTTGCTGTCAATGAGGTTGAGGGTTTGGAAGGTCAAGAGGAGTTGTGTTTCATTAACAACAATGGTAGCTGGTACAAAAAGGAGCCCAACTTTCAGTACAACAACTACCAACAGAAATCCTATCCCAACAACCAACATAGTGGTTATCCGCCTCGAAATAACCAGCAAGGCAGCTATCAGCCTCAGCAAAACCCCTCGTCTGGTTCCTCTGCTCCTCAAGAGAGCAGCACTGATACCTTACTGAAACAAATCTTGGAGTCTCAGACTAGAAGTGAGAAGCAAGTTGGTTATGAGTTGAAGAACCTTCATTCCAAGATTGATGGGAGCTACAATGAGCTCAACAACAAATTCTCACACCTTGCTTCTACAGTCAGGAATTTAGAGAATCAATTTGCTTCCATGAACACTCACCAGAATCGCCAGCAAGGATCTCTACCTGGAAAGTCTGACCAAAATCCCAAGGAGGCTAAAGCTATCACCCTTAGGAGTGGTAAGCAGTTACCTCCTAGAACCCTCACCAAGGATGCTGAGAAATTAGGTGAGGGGGTTGCCATCAACATAGATGATGAAGTGGTGATTGTTGATGAGAAGATCAATGACGAGATCTTGGAGAAGATAGTGGAAGCCAAAGGTAAAGGAAAGGTTGGGGAAGAGAAGAAGACAGTAAAGGATGGTGAAGTTGTTACTCCAGCAAGTGAAAGTTCTTTTGTTCCTCCTCCCTATGAACCCAAACTTCCATTCCCTGGTAGATTCAAGAAGCAGCTGCTAGAGAAGTACAAAGCTCTGTTTGAGAAGCAAATGAGTGAAGCTCAGGTTGCAATGCCCATCATCGATGCTTTCATGTTGATTCCTCAATACAACAATTTCCTGAAAGATGTTGTAGCTGCAAAGAAGAAGGAGATGGAAGGCATGATGATTCTTACCCATGAGTGCAATACCATCATCCAGAGGCTTGATGTTCCAGAGAAATTAGAGGATCCAGGAAGCTTCACACTACCTTGTGCTCTTGGACCTATGGTATTTGAGAAAAGTCTCTGCGATTTGGGAGCTAGTGTCAGCTTGATGCCTTTGTCTGTTGCAAAGAAGCTTGGATTCACTCAGTACAAGAAGTGTAGACTCTCTCTGGTGTTAGCTGATCGTTCAGTGAAGTACCCTGTGGGCATCTTAGAGGACCTCCCTGTGAAGATTGGAAGGTATGAGATACCTACAGATTTTGTGGTGCTTGAGATGGGTGAGGAGGCTCAAGACCCATTGATTCTAGGAAGGCCATTCTTAGCTACAGCAGGAGCTATTGTTAATGTGAAGGAAGGCACGATTGATCTCCATTTGGGTAAAGAGAACATCCTCCACTTTGACATCAAGGAGAAAATGAGGAAACCAACTGTGTTCGGGCAAGCCTTCTACATTGAAGAGATGGTCACTCCTGCTGATGAGCATCTTGAAGAGTTACCACCTGAGGACGACGAGGAGGGAGCATCTCCCTCTACTCATTCCCTATAGAAGGTAACCCACCACACTCCCTTGTATATACCATTTCATTTTTGCATATTAGTCTTCTTTTCGGTATCTCTCTCTACTTGACGACACAGAGACTGTGTAACTCAAGTTTGGGGGAGGTACCAAGTATTTGATCATGTTTGCTTTGATGTTGTTTCATTGAGTCATGCATGGCATACCTATTTGCATAGATAAAAAAAAAAAATCAATCATTTAGTTTGCATCATTTGCATTTTCAGGAGAGTCTAGAGCATATAGGTTGCATTCACTTGCATTGGGAGCAATGATTTTGAATGCCTTGAAAAGAACACTACGTTGCACTTGACTAGCTTTTGCACCTCTCAAAAAGACTTGTATGTTTCGAGCTTTGAAAACTCTTCCTGAAACTTGTTGATTGCTGAAACTCAGTCTTTGAAGCCAACTACAACCTTATTTGAACTGAACGAACTTAATGCTTCTTGCTCATGGTCCCTTGTGTACTGAGTCATGGCTATACACACTTGAGTTGTCACATCTTTTATACCAATCTTTTTTGACAAACTCTAGTGGTAGACCACTCCCAAAACCTTTTCCTCCTTTTAAGCTTTCATTGTTTGATGATTGAGGCCTTTTTCGGAAAGTCTTACATGTGCATAATGTTGAGAGTATCGGGAACGACAATGCTTGATCTTCATTCTTGCTAGATTGGACACACTATTGTCTAGCTATAGGTGGGGGTGAGTGTTGTGATTATGATTTGGGAGAAATGAAAAAGGAAAAGAATAGACTCTTTGTGCTTAAGTGAATTGTTTTATTGGGACCAGTATAGAAGCCTCTAGCTCAAGTTTTGAAAAGTCTTGGCCCCCAGCCTTAAAAAAAAAAAAAAAAAAAAAAAAAAAAAAAAAAAAAAAAAAAGAAAAAAAAAAAAAGAGAAAAAGAAAGAAAAGGGGGCTAGCAAAGTTGTTAGGAGCTAAGAAATGTTTTGAGGTTGTGAAAAAAATCCCTTGTAGATTTCAAAGAGAAGGAGTTAAAGTTCTTAGGATCTTTTGGTGAGAGATGTGAGTTGGGTTTGACATTGGGAAATGATTGTGTGATTTGTATGTTTGAGAAAATGGTAGAACAATGGAGATTGAGCATTGTATGCATGAGTTGGTCCCTTTCTTAGATATATTATGTGCAATGTCAAGGCTACTTGTTTTGAGAGTAAACCACCTTAAAGATCATATGTTTTGAACCTCTTGAATCACTTGAATAAAAGCCTTCCCTTACCCAACCAAATGACTTGGACCAACTGACCATTTGCAAGAATTCACCTGATGTTTTGTGCTTAATGAATGTGAGAGTTGGTTGATTTGAATGTGTGGATGCTTGATGATAAGTGTAAGAACAAAAAGAGTTAAGATAGGCCTAGAGAAGCTAGAGTGTAATAAGAGAGTGTGCTAGTTGTGTTTCTTTTGGCTATGTGCTCCCTCCTTCAACCTCTCTCCCTATGAGTTCTAGAAAGTTCACTTGTGGACAAGTAAAAGAACAAGTTTGGGGGAGTTGATATCTTGCATATTTGCATTGTTTTATCCATTATTCATGTGCATTTTCATCATATAGATTAGGACTTAGCCATGTCTAGGTTGCATTTTGCATGCATATGTCTCTATCAGGTATTTGAGTACCACATGGAGTTTCTGGAGACATTTGGGTGCATTTGGAGCTCAAAAGGAGGTGATTAGAGTGATCTTTGGACGAGCACTGCCAGAGCGACCTCTCGGAGCGACGGCATGAGGTCGCTGTGCACCACATCCCGGAGCGACTCATCCAGAGCGACTGCACAAGGTCGCTCGCGTTTTCACGTCTGGAGACACACATTTACACCTCGTAGCGACCTTCCAGAGCGACGTGCTGAAGTCGCTCCCGAAGCTCAGAGCGACCATACCAGAGCGACAGGGAGAAGTCGCTCGCGTTTTCATACCCGGAGACGCGAGAACGAGCCCGGAGCGACCTCTCGCAGCGACACAGCGAGGTCGCTCCCGAAGCCTGGAGCGACTTGTCGGAGCGACGGGCTGAGGTCGCTCCGTGTTTTGTTTCTGCTCGAACTTGTGATTTCTCAAGGGCATTTTGGTCATTTCATTATGCACGTTTTTATTTTCTAAACCTATGTTTTATTACTCTGTAAGCCACCAGGAGGCAGATCATCTTTTGTTCTTAGAAAACCACCAAAAACCTTTGGAAAGTGATCTCTTTGAATCAATTGATCAATTTTGTTATTGAAATTCTGTGTTCCTTTTATTTCCGGTATTTCTCTACATGATTAATCTGAAATCCAATATGGGTTTAAGAGGAATCATGGAGATTAGTGAGTAATCACCTTTGGAATTCATGGGTTAGGGAGATTAAGGGTGATTAGGTTAGAGCTAGGATGTTTTAGTGTAGATCATTCATATTTCCTTGCTAGTAGAGTAATCATAATGCATCTTCTGAGTTGGCCACTCAGTTGTTGATCCTTAGGCATTTCTCACCCGAAAGGTGTTCGATGAAATGCCCGAGACAACTCTCCTAGGCTTTTAGTATACTTTGCCAAAGACATTTGTTGTTAAAGATGCTAAGATAGCTAATAGACTCGTTAGTAATGATTGCTTTCATATTATTCAACCAAAGACATTTGATGTTTGAGATATGTTAGCAAATGAGCATTCATCTAGACATAGAGCTTGCTTAGAATTGTGTCTAGGCTTAAGGTTGATAGTTTGATTGATCGTTTGCCATCCTTAGTTCGATACTTGATCACCCAAGGTCTAATCCCTATACCCATGAGTTCTCTTTTCCCTTAGTCAAGAAAGTATCATTATGTTATTGCTTTCTAGTTTAGTAGTAGTTTAAAACCCATTTAAATCATTGGTTGCACTTAGATTAAGTGAGTACTTGCATTCTCGGTGCTTTGATATCCCTCAGAACTGGTTCGACAATCATTTATACTACAACATTTGTCTTAGGAGCCTTGAAAACTCTTAACATCACTATATATTTACATGAATAAAGATGAGTTCTATTCATCAGAATCAGATAACTCTAGGGGGCAAGAGCCATCATCAACATTAGCCAATGGGTTGAAATGTTCTGAATTTGTATCCATGCACCCAGGAACAAGGTCCAGATTGCATCTATCTCCCTGAAATATGTTAGAAACCTTAAATATGTTAAAAGTATATCTAACAAATGAATTATAGTGTATGTATATAGTTGGTGAGATACATACTCCTTCGACCGTTAAGTTGGCAATCATTGTACACCGTGTCGCAACTATGTTCGAGTCAGGAAATATTGCTCTCTCACAGGCTCCATCTTGGCTCAACTCTTTAGCAAGACCCTACTTGCACCAATTGATAAATATAATGAGTATGTATAATTTTTTGGTGAAGCACAAATAAATGAATACTAAATTGTACGTGCAATACCTCATTGAAGAACTCAATAGGTTTGTTTTGCCATCGCTTGGGGACTTGGAACTGAAGTCTGTATGGACCATCCCAATCGACACCATTGGTGAACGAGAATATCAAATTCACAGCTGAAAATGATTCATACGAACAACGAAAATGTCAAATTATACTACTTATAACTATTTTATCACATAAGAATTAGTAGTGCTCTGGTTTTGATTTATATTAAAACGAACCGTGCTTAGGAATGCAAATCTGCATAGTGTAAATGGGAGAATCGGCTTTGCCTCGGTCTTTCTTAAGCATTGCTCTTGGTTCTCCACCACACATGATTGGTTGGTTAAATCCTCCTGCACCATTATTAACCAACTGAATCATTCTTTCCATTTTTATTAGTGCACATGACTGGTCTATGTAATTATAGGACTAAACACCATAGACGAGCTTAATTAACAGCGTCAACTCATTGGGATAAATTTCAAATACAAGTTAATCAAATAGTATGAGAAACTCACCGTTGAAAGCAACCCCATAGTCCTCGTTAGGAGTGAGTTTGGTTGCAGCTGGATTGTAGAACAGTTTCAACTTTTCACCCTATTTCAAGAAATAAGTTTTGAGTCAACGAGCCTTAAAGGTGAAGTTAAGTAGTTAACGGTGAAAAAATGGCTAGAGAAACTTACTGCGGTTGGAGGAAGACCGTTCATGGTTTTCCAGAACACAGGAGCTGTCCCCATCTCCAACATTGCCCATGAAGGAAGCTTATATCTACACAAATTAATCAACCATCAAATAAGTTAATCTATACTTTTATTCTTATATCAACCAAACGAACAAGAAGACATACTCTTTGATCTCTTCGAGGGGTGCAAGAGTGGTGGCAACAGCTTTTACTTGCAGCTCAAGTTTCCTCCTTGGAAATCTCCTCTGTATTGGACTAACCGTTGAACTGTACACTATACATATTATCCAAAAAACCTTTAAAATTTTAGAGCATCTAGTATACAGATTAACAACAAAGATGTACAAAAATACTTACAAAAACTGCGTTTAGAGGATAAAGGCTGCGAAGGAGATACAAAAACGGCGGTGTTAGCAGCTGCAGCCATGGGAACCGATCTGATGATAAAACTCTTTTGAAATGGATGAATGAAGAGTAATTAATATATAGTTTCAAGATAACGGTTTATTTACCACCACAGATACAAAATATCTTCTACAGATTTTTTTTCCTTAGCATATGAAAACAAAAGACTTTGATGTCTCATAAACAGAAATATCTTGTTTGAATTTTGACAAAAAAAAAAATCTTGTTTGAATTGTCGGAACCCATTCACATTCTTGGAATTTTCTTAATTAGATAAGGAGAAATGGGCCACAATGAAAGCAAAGCCCATTTTAGGCTAATCAATCTAAGCCCAGGTTAAGAGAATCGAAATTTAAACTAACGGGGCGATATGTCAAGTTACCAAGAACATCAAGGACTAATTCAGCAAAACCAAAAAGAGAAGATCCGTGGTTTAGTTCAGTGCCCCAAATTGGCAATCCAAATCCCTAGACCACCTTATCTTCTCTCTTAAGCCACAAAGACGAGATCTTTGGACACGTCTCTGTCACTACAACAACACAACAGCTTGTGAACATACAAAAAAGACCGACCCTGATTCTATACATTACATACATACATAGTACACTATATTATATATGTAGAGGGTTTAACTACTCTCTCATCTTGTCCTTCTCTCGGCTCTCACGTCAACCAATGGCGTCTCTTCTCACCTCTCCCTTAACAAAGCCCAAACCTTTCTTCCTCTCTTCCCCTCCGCGACCTCTAACCGCGCCACCGCCGTTGAATCTCGCCGGAATCTCACTCACCCACAACCAAAAGCTCGCTCCTTTCAAGCTCCCGAGCCTAGTCTCCTCCGCATTTAAGAAGAGAGATGTCGCCGCATCTGCTGCAGCTGCCTCGGGGACGGGAGATGATTACCGAAGGATAATGCTTTCGGATGTGATGGTGAAGAAGAAGACGGACAAAGCGGTTTGGTGGGAGAGAGAGTGGACTTCTATGGATTTTGGCGCTGTGGCTGTGGTTGTCTCGATGCATTTGCTTAGCCTCTTGGCTCCGTTTCAGTTTAACTGGAGAGCTGTTTCGGTTGCTTTTGTGCTTTATATCGTGACGGGTCTTTTGGGGATTACTCTGTCGTTTCATAGGAATCTTACTCATAGAAGCTTCAAGCTTCCTAAGTGGCTTGAGTACTTGTTTGCTTATTGTGGAGCTCAGGCTCTTCAGGTGAGTTTAGTTTGTCCTCTGTATTGTGAATGGCGTGTTGAGTTGTGTAATTGATGATGTGTTGTTTTCTTCAGGGGCATCCGATTGATTGGGTGAGTACGCATAGGTACCATCATCAGTTCTGTGATTCGGACAAAGATCCTCATAGCCCACTTGAAGGGTTTTGGTTTAGTCACATGAATTGGATGTTTGATACTAATACTATCACGCAAAGGGTAATGAGGATTTGTTTTGTTTTTTTCTCGTATTAAGATGTATTATCCGTTTGTTTATTAGTGTTGTCTCTTGTCATGTTTGAAAGGTTGGAGAGCCTAATAATGTTGGGGACTTGGAGAAGCAGCCGTTCTATCAGTTCCTTAAAAACACCTACATTTGGCATCCGGTGGCTCTAGCGGCTGCTCTATACGCAATGGGTGGCTTCCCCTTCATCGTTTGGGGAATGGTATGTTATCTTGCATTTTGAATTCATCTCCGTTAATTTCAAGAACGAGATATAGATTAGGACTATGATGTGTGTTTTAGCTTGGCCAAAACAGAACAAATCCACCACTTTTTGTGTGTGGCTGTCATTCAATTTGGTGGGCCAATCTCCTCCATTTGATCAAAATCTTAGACAAGTTGCTTTTTTTTTGTCTTGTCGTTTAGTGCAACTTAGGTTATTGACCTTATGCAAACGCAGGTTGTATTAATTGAATAAAGCAGAGAACCACAAGTAAACATATCTGATCTATCTGGCTTCATACTCTTCTCGTGAATGGAACTGAATTTGATTTTTGCTTGTATTTAGATACAAAACACCATTTGTGCATGCTTAAAAGTGTAAACTACATTTGCAATTTCGTAAACGGCACATGAAAAAACTTAGTTTACCTTAACCTTTATGTCTCATCCCTTCCAACTGTAATCTTTTTTCTGTTTTTGGTTTATTATTTGCAGGGTGTAAGAATAGTATGGGTATATCATATAACTTGGCTAGTGAACTCAGCTTGTCACGTTTGGGGAAACCAAGCTTGGAACACTGGAGACTTGTCTAAAAACAACTGGTAAAAAAGTCATCATACATCAAATCCTTAGCAACCTGATCCATTGCGATATACATATCTTTATATCTAATTTTATTATGATTTTTTTTCAGGTGGGTAGCAGCTCTAGCTTTTGGAGAAGGATGGCACAACAATCACCATGCTTTCGAGTTCTCTGCTCGACATGGCCTTGAATGGTGGCAATTTGATATGACTTGGTACGTCGTTAGGTTCCTCCAAGCTATTGGCTTAGCAACCGAGGTTAAGCTCCCATCAGAAGCTCAGAAACAACGAATGGCACTTACCAGTGATTCATCGTAAAACTATGTCATCATGACCGGAAATCAAAACACTGTTGTACGTTTCGAGCTATGAAAATTAACGAGGTTTTGTCTTTTTGGTGTTTTTACATATAATGGTATATATATCTATAATTGTATGTGACAAAATGGATTATGAATCTTAAGTATCTATTATTACATTCAGTACACAAGAAACAAAATAAAATGATGACAAAATATTCACATTCAAAATAATTTAAGAGATTTTAAAACAAATATAAAAACTAAAACCTGAAACTTCAAATATTTAGATATACTTCTAAACTTAATGCTTATAATTAAAAAAAGTTAGATTTATTAAAAGTTTAGACTACATCACTAATTTATCAAGTATCCAGTTAATATATTTTTAATTAACAGAACCTGAAAATTCCCAAAATAATTTGAGACTGACACCGCATCTAAGCAACAGTCTATGTTGAATCGACTAACTACGAGTGGAGGTAACTAGTCACAAGTATCATTCTCATCATTGAATTCACGCTATGTTGTTCATAGTTAAGGTCTTGCATGAACTTCAATATCTCCATTACGTGTAGTTCTCTAACCCATTTAAATGGCTAGATGGTTAATTGTTTACCATGGTCACTGGCTTCTATTATGTTAAGTGTAAATCAGACCTAATTCGAGAGTTTAGAATGCATAGGTACCTTAATGTACGAAAGAAAATATTTACTAAAAAGTTAAAACTGATACGTAAAGAATCTAGACCCACGCAGGCAGGTACTCATAGTCTCATACCGCAACTGGACTTCCAAAAGTACCAGCGCTCTCTCCTCCATTATATGCTGAGTACTGAGTACCTCTTACCATCGTGTCGATCTTATAGTTGGTTCGTACTGTTTTGATTATTTAGGCGGTAAGGAACACGTGGCAGTGATCACTTGTACCTTTTTGTTCGTTGAATGCATACTCTCATATAACTCATCAACCGACAACCGTTACTACGTGAGTGAGACGTGCCATCAGCACAACCGTTCTTTTTTTATTTTACTGCAAATAATTAACTGGAGATGAATGATATATCATATATGTTCAAACTAATGTGGCATTTACTGGTAAAATTTAAGTCACTTCCAGAATTATCAGTATATATAGTAGCACATGAGTATGCATGTACATGCATCAAATTTGACAACCAAAACCCATGGCGTATCTATCTACAACTCTCAAAGCGGTTTCTCCTTTTTCACCATTTGTTAAAAAACATAACCCCAATAGTAATAATAATAGTGCTTTGCTCGCTTATCACACACCCAACCCTACATCCAAACAAGGACGTTCCGTGATTCACAAGGAACAGATGTTCGTGGCTGTTCACGGTGTACCAGTTCTGGTTGAGAGTTCCTGGAGACTTCCCATGTCGGATGTTGTGGTGGTGAGAAAGAAGAGTGCATTTTTGGAAAGGAGTTGGAATTCTAGGGACGTGAGAAAGCTAGTCAGAGTCGTTGGGGTTCATTTGCTAAGCCTCTTAGCTCCATTTCACTTCAACTGGTCAGCCTTTAAGCTTTGCCTTTGGCTCAGTCTGTGTTGGATAAGCTTGAAATAACTTGAGAAGCAAGTTTACTAAAACTATTGAGTTATAGTTATCTAGAGAGAATAGGAAATATTTAAGTTATGTTTATCCTAATGAGATTAGGACAATTATAGTGTTATATAAGGAGATGCAAGTATGTTGCATAACTTAAAAGTTGTGACTGAGAACTTAAGGTTTTGAGTGAGTTTCCTTAAGGTGATTAATAAGAGAGTTGGTCTTATTGATTGTGTTTACATAAGAGTGATCGTGAGACCTTGAAACTAGATTTGGTATCAGAGCCATGGGTGACATCGTTGTGGCAACATGGAAACCTAAAGAAGGAGGAACTTCGATACAATGTCCTATGCTTAGCACATCAAACTATACTGTGTGAACTGTAAGGATGAAGATGGCACTGAAAGTACACAAAGCTTGGGAGGTTATAGAGACGGAGACTCCTGATACTGAGAAGAATAACTTAGCAATGGCTCTGTTGTTTCAGTCAATACCAGAGAGCCTCGTACTGCAGGTAGCCGAACTTGAAACAGCAAAACAAGTGTGGGAAGCTATTAAAACTAGGCATGTAGGAGCAGAACGTGTGAGGGAAGCTAGACTGCAAACATTAATATCTGAATTTGATCGGTTACGTATGAAAGAAACAGAGAGCATTGATGACTTTGGATGAAGGCTATCAGAATTGACATCTAAATCAGCTGCTTTAGGAACTACAATTGAAGAAGCCAAGATCGTTAAGAAGTTTCTATCAAGTCTACCTCGCACAAAGTATATACAAATTGTCGCCTCCCTGGAGCAAGTACTTGATCTCAATAAGACAAGCTTTGAAGACATCTTTGGACGCTTAAAAGCTTACGAAGAACGTATTCGTGAAGAGACTTCATAAGAAGATGACAAAGGAAAACTGTTGTATACAAATAATGAAGGACAAACAAACCAAGCAGTTAAACCCCAAGGTGACTACTCTTCTCAATGGGGAAATCGAGACTATAACGAATCATATAGAGGAAGAGGTCGAGGAGGACGCTCTTACAGAGGCAGAGGCCGTGGTCGTTATAATGGAGGAAGAGGATATAATGGAGGAAACTACAATGGAGGAAGAGAAGGAGTTAGAGACGCGTCGCACATAACTTGTTACAGGTGTGATAAGGTTGGACACTTCGTTGCGCAGTGTCCAGAGCTCTTGCTGAAGCTACAAGAGACTCAAGAAGGAGACAACACAGAAACACAAGAAGCCGACGAGCTCATGATGCACGAGATCGTGTTTTCGAACGAGAAGAAAGTGTTGCCTGAAAAATACGAGAGCAAAGATAAAGGAGTAAACGTTTGGTATCTTGATAATGGAGCCTCAAACCATATGACTGGAGATGTGAGGTACTTCTCTAAACTCGATAACACGATCTCCGGGAAGGTACGCTTTGGAGATGACTCTAGAATAGACATCAAAGGCAAAGGCACAATCTCCTTTACTGATATGAATGGAGATGCAAGACAGATGACTGATGTTTACTTTATACCGGATTTAAGAAGTAACATCATAAGTTTGGGGCAAGCAACAGAAGCTGGCTGTGACATAAGGCTTCGAGGAGAATTACTAACAATGCATGATCAGTCTGGAAAGCTACTAGTCACTGCCAAGAGGTCTAGAAATAGGCTATACAAGGTTCATATGGGTCTTAAAAGCGGAGCGTGTCTCTACTTGAGTGCAGAAACGGAAACAAATAGATGGCATGAGGGATTGGGGCATATAAACTCAGAGACTATACGGAACATGATGTTGAAAGAGCTTGCACTAGGATTACCAAAGGGATTCATTGCGAAGAAAGTGTGCGGATCTTGTCTACTTGGGAAGCACGCAGGGCAAACTTTCCCAAAGGCCACTTCATACCGAGCAACAAAGGTGCTAGAGCTACTTCACGGAGATCTTTGCGGTCCTATAGCACCAATGACACACGGTGGAAATATATATATATATATATATATTTGTGGTCATCGACGATCACACAAGGTATATGTGGTCGATACTATTAAAACAGAAGAGTGACGCCTTTTGCAAGTTTAAAAGACTAAGAAGTCTAGTTGAAAGTGAGACGGGTGAGAAGATACAAACTTTCAGAACTGATAGAGGGGGAGAGTTTGTGAATCATGAGTTTAATAGCTACTGTGTGGTGCGGGGATAAGACGACATCTTACTGCACCCTACACACCTCAACAGAACGTGTGGTCGAGCGAAGAAATCGAACGTTAATGGAGATGGCAAGGAGTTTACTCAAACACATGTCAATGCCTAACTATCTTTGGGGAGAAGCAATCAGGCATGCTACATATCTGATTAACCGTGTAGCTACAAGAGTGTTGAATGATCAAACGCCATATGAGATGTTGCGAAGTAAGAAACCAAATATAAGTCATCTAAAAGTTTTTGGATGTATAGGATACGCGAAGATAGAGGGAGCACAGCTAAAGAAACTTGATGATCGGTCTCTTATGCTGGTTCATCTCGGTACGGAGCCCGGATCAAAGGCATATCGCCTATATAATCCAAATACAAGGAGAGTCATTGTTAGCCGAGACGTCGTATTTGACGAAGAAAAGAGCTGGAACTGGAGTAAGGAAGATAAACAAGAGACCGAAAGTTTTGTAATCTCAGAAGGAAGGTTTGAAACGAATGATGAAGACAACACGTTATCAAAGGCTATAGAGAACGTTAAAGAAACAGAGGAGGCTCCTGATCCGACAGGCTCTGTTTCGAAACAGAGCACTAGCGAAACCGAAGATCAGCCACAATACCTTAGGAGGTCAGAAAGACAGACTCATCAACCAAAATATCTCGAAGACTATGTTCTACTAGCAGAGGAACTTGCGGAAGACGTCTTGTTATATCTAAACAATGAGCCAAGAAACTTTGAGGAAGCTAAAAACTCTAAGGAATGGACAAGAGCTTGTGAAGATGAGATAGAGTCTATCGAAAAAAACAGAACTTGGGAGCTTGTAGAACTTCCGCTTGGTGCAAAGGCTATAGGATTGAAGTGGGTGTTTAAAATCAAGCGCAATGCCGACGGAAGTATCAACAAATTCAAAGCAAGATTGGTTGCGAAGGGTTACGTACAACAATATGGAGTCGATTTTGAAGAAGTCTTCGCACCAGTTGCGAGACTTGAGACCATAAGGCTACTGATTAGTTTGGCGGCGACTAACGGATGGGAAATCCACCATCTCGACGTCAAAACTGCCTTTCTGCACGGAGAGCTAAAAGAGATCGTCTATGTAAGCCAACCAGAGGGTTTTGAGAAGAAAGGATATGAGAAGAAAGTATACAGACTCAACAAAGCATTGTATGGATTGAGACAAGCACCGAGAGCTTGGAACAACAAGCTTAACCAAATACTCATGGAGCTTGGGTTTAGTAAGTGTACTAAAGAGCCATCAGTCTATCGCAAGACTATAAAAGGTGATCTACTTGTAGTGGCTGTCTATGTGGACGACTTGTTCGTAATGGAACAAGCAAGAAGCTTATAAACGACTTCAAAAGAGGCATGGCGAGTAAGTTTGACATGAGCGACCTTGGGAGATTAACATACTACCTAGGAATGGAAGTGGTCCAAGATGATCAAGGGATTACGCTTGATCAGAGTCAGTATGCTAAGAAAATACTTGAGAATGCAGGGATGGATAAGTGTAACTCAGTTCAAACTCCCATGGAGCTCGGTCTGTGCTTATCAAAGGCGGAAGAAGAACGAGAGATTGATGCGACAGACTACAGAAGGAATATTGGTTGCTTAAGGTACTTACTCCACACAAGGCCTGATTTAGCATTCTGCGTGGGAGTGTTAAGCCGCTACATGCATAGCCCAAGGGAATCACACGGGGTTGCACTGAAGCAGTGCTTGCGTTATCTACAAGGAAGCACAAGGTTCGGTCTGTTCTTCGAAAGATCATCACAGAAGATATCAAAGGTAATTGGGTATAGCGACAGCAGCTATAATGTTGACCCAGATGATGGACGAAGCACGACTGGACACATCTTCTACTTAGGAAAGAGTCCTGTAACATGGTGTTCACAGAAGCAAGATACGGTTGCGCTGTCAAGCTGTGAGGCCGAGTTCATGGCCGGCACAGAGGCTGCGAGACAGGCAATCTGGCTGCGCGATCTATTGAGTGAAGTCACCGGCCAAGCTAGAGAGAAGATCACCATCAGAATTGACAATCAATCTGCAATTGCCTTGACAAGAAATCCAGTCTTCCATGGAAGAAGTAAACACATACACTCTAGGTATCACTTTATAAGAGAATGTGTTGAGAGGGAGCTTATAGAAGTTGAGCATGTACCGGGTAACGAACAGAAGGCGGATATTCTCATCAAAACATTGGGACGTATTAAGTTCAAAAAAATGAGGGACTTCATTGGAATGCAAGAGTTGCCACAAGAAGGTTTCAAGCTTAAGAGGGAGAATGTTGGATAAGCTTGAAATAGCTTGAGAAGCAAGTTTCCTAAAACTATTGAGTTATAGTTATCTAGAGAGAATAGGAAATATTTAAGTTATGTTTATCCTAATGAGATTAGGACAATTATAGTGTTATATAAGGAGATGCAAGTATGTTGCATAACTTAAGAGTTGTGATTGAGAACTTAAGGTTTTAAGTGAGTTTTCTTAAGGTGATTAATAAGAGAGTTAGTCTTATTGATTGTGTTTACATAAGAGTGATCGTGAGACCTTGAAACTAGAGTCTGATTATTGGAATCTGCATCACCTTGTCTTATCATAGGAATCTTTCTCACCGAAGTTTCAATCTACCGAAACGGCTTGAGTATCTATTTGCTTATGGCGGCGTTCTGGCTTTTCAGGTTTCACTTTTATGAAGATGAATATTTGATATTCACACTATAACATATTTGTAGTCATAAGTTGTAAATTGTGTGTGCAGGGGGAGCCCCAATTGAGTGGGTGAGCAACCATCGGTACCATCATAAGCATTGTGATACACAACGTGACCCGCACAGCCCGACACAAGGGTTTTGGTTTAGTCACATGACTTGGATATTTGATACCGGTTCTATCTTCAACCAGGTATTTTGAAATCATAAATTGTTACAAAATAAAACATATGAGTTCCCTGAGTGCCAAGTAACAAACCCAGAGAGGGGAGACACACCTAACACTGACTAAACCATTGGATGCAGTGTGGTGGATATGAGAATGTAAATGACCTTGCGAGGGAGCCCTTCTATAGGTTTCTTCACCGAACCTTCGTTTTGCATCTAATGGCTTATGCGCTTCTGCTCTATTTATGTGGAGGCATGCCATTCCTCGTTTGGGGAATTGTAAGAGAACAAATACTCCTCTTCTTAATTTCACTTATAATATTATTACTATTATTGTAATAAATATTTCATTTAGTGATAGATATAATAATTTAAGCAAATTGATATATAGACACCTGAGAATCTGATATACGGTCTAACAGGATGGGACTGTGTTAGAAAATTCTACTTACCAAAAACTAGAAAGGAATACATTAAAGTATGAGAGAATTGGCAATGTGATGCAGCGTAGCATCCTATTTCTATTGGGTTTTAGTAGGGCTGTTCAATATGGTAAAACCGAACCGTACTGAACCGAACCGAACCGAAATAGACAATATGGTTTGGTTTTGGTATATACCATATAAACCGAATGGATATAATTTTATAAAAACCGTAGGATTTGGATATGGTTTGGTATATAACCGATTAAACCGAATAAACCGAACAAAACCGATTAAAAGTAGAAACATGTAAATATGTATCTATTTTATAACAATACATGATAATCTATTTGTTACATAAGTTAAATTTGTGTTAATAACTATTACCATAATTTTATAGTAATAAAAAACCTTAATTTGTAGAACACTTGAACTATAACTAAATAACAATACATCGCAATTCAGACATCTTATTTTCTAAGTCTTTTTTTTTTCTTTTTACTTTATTTTAGTCTTCACTAAATTAATATGAAGATTATAAATTTGATGGACAATAATTAATGGAAAATTTTTAATTGAAAAAGCATGACTTTAATGAATACTAAATATGGAAGAGTGGAAAAACTTTTCTTTTATGTTTTTGTTTTGTTTCATTTTTTTTTTCAAAATTTCAAGCTTTGATTTTAGTTATAGATTTGATTATTTTATTTGATGGTAGAAGCATTTTTATTTTTTTGTTCATTTATTTGAACATGTAATATATTTTTAATAAATGACGGTGTTCACAATATGACTCTAAAATTCATATAATATGATCTCAAACAAAATAATTATGTTTTTTGGTATAAAACCGAATAAACCGAAAACCGACAGTATATAAACCGAACCGAACCGAAGTAAATATGGATTTAGAATGGTAGTTATATTTTACTAACCGAAATACCGATAACCGAAAATAACCAAACCGAAACCGAACCGATATCCGGATTGAACACCCCTAGGTTTTAGTTTTATAGTTTCCTTTTTATTCTTGTTCTAGATAAACATTATTATTCTTAAAGATAATGATTAAATACTTTAGGATAGAAGGTTAGATCCTAATCCTTAAGGACTTAGGTATTTTCTTATTAGTATAAATAGTGAGCTCTTGATTTGTAAGAGTCACAACTTTTGAATTATTGATTAATAAACTAGAGCTTTGGTATTTACAAACTCTTGAATCCTTACTTCCGGGCATTCTCTAAGAATTCAATGGCTTTAAGAAGGCTTAGATAGCGGGTATTCTCAGAATTCAACGATATCTCTGCATTATCGGTTACTAGACGGTACTTCCGCTCCGTCATTTGGTATCAGAATCCAGGAGCTTTAATTTTTAATTAGGGCTCGATCCAAGGTCATCTCATACGATGACACTTCCTAATCCTACGAACACCATAATAGCACAAGCTATTACAGCTGCCGTTGATGGCGTACTAGCAAAATCCCAACATGAGCTGCGACGGTTATTACATGACTTCTGTGACACTACTGCCCGTGTTTTTATTCAACAGAAACAACAACTTACTACTCAAATTTTTGAAGAGGACGGCGAAGATGATGTTAGTGAAAGTTTGGGGGCTAATAGAAATCACGACCAGATACAAGTTCATGCATTAGAGGATCCTCACGATCAGGTTGGAGACTTCGACGGTATGCCCATATATGACGTTTATGACGATGAACTATCTACAACGCTCGTCTATGATTTTTGCGGGGAGCCACATCACAAATCAGACGTGATGACAAAAGAGGGAGACCCTATAGAAACAGAAGATCAAGCTAGCAACACAGTAAATCACAACGGGAAGTCCCTTTTCTTTATTCAATCTCCTCAAGGCTCAATATCACAACTCACAAACTCAATCACAATAATCGTAGCTATATGTCTCATTCGACATTGCTTTATATATAACTCATAATTCCTATTCCTAATAGATAAACATAAATCATATTATGATCCTTATCTCAAATGGATCATAAACCAAATAGGAAATAGATTACTTGCTCCTCAAGCTTTCTTCAAGCTTATCTCCAACAATCTTCCCCTTAAGCTTGAACTCAATTTCATTCACATCCTTCACTCCGATCACGCCTCTCATTTCCTTGAATTTTATCCTTCCAAGAGATTTCGTCAGTATGTCAGCTCGCTGTTCACTTCCAGGTACATGCTCCACCTCCACTTGTTCATTCTCAACACACTCTCTAATAAAGTGAAACCTTCGGTGTATGTGTTTACTCCGTCCGTGAAAGTGGATTTTTTTTGTCAATGCAATTGCTGACTTGTTATCAACTTTTATAACCACACGCTTGCTTCCTTTTCCTACGGTTTCACTTAAGAGATCTTGGAGCCAAATGGCCTGTTTAGCTGCTTCAGTTGCAGCCATAAACTCAGCTTCACAAGAGGACAATGCTACTATCTCTTGCTTGGTCGAACACCAGGTGATAGGGATCTCTCCAAGATAAAAGATGTGGCCAGTTGTGCTCTTTCCATCATCCTCATCAACATTATGAGAACTGTCACTAAACCCTGTCAACTTCACACTCAGGTTGCGTTTGAAGTGGAGGCCAAGCGAACATGTTCCCCGTAGATACCTTAAAACTTGTTTCAAGGCTGCGCCATGCGAGTCCCTTGGATCTTGCATATATCTACTAAGGACCCCAACAGAATATGATAGATCAGGCCGAGTATGTAGTAGGTACCTGAGACAACCAATGCTGCGGCGGTACTCTGTTTCTTCAATGCTCTTCTCTTTAAGCGCTCTAGAGAATCTTGCATTCATCTCCATCGGCACATGTGTCGGATTACAAGAACTCATACCAGTTTCCTCAAGTATTCTTTGCGCATAACGGTCTTGTTTTAGTATGATGCCTCCCTCATGTTGATGAACCTCAATACCCAAGTAATATGTTAATTTACCAAGATCACTCATCTCGAACTTAGCCGCCATCTCAAGTTTAAACCCATGAATTAGTTTCAGTGAGGATCCAGTGATAAGCACGTCGTCTACGTACACCACTACAACAAGAAGCTCCTTACTCACTACCTTTCGGTAGAGTGATGGTTCCTTCGAGCATCGCTCGAAGTTTAGTCCGCGTAGGCTCTGGTTCAACTTAATGTTCCAGGTCCTAGGAGCTTGACGCAAGCCATATAAAGCTTTCTTGAGCTTGTAAACTTTCCTTTCGTGTCCTGCAACAACAAAACCCTCAGGTTGATTAACATATACCTCTTCCTTTAGATCTCCATGGAGAAAGGCCGTTTTTACATCGAGATGATGTATCTCCCATCCACTCGAGGCTGCAAGTGCAATGATCAATCTTATGGTTTCAATACGAGCTACTGGAGCGAATACTTCATCAAAGTCCACACCATGCCTCTGGACGTACCCCTTAGCTACTAAGCGAGCTTTATACTTGCTGATGCTTCCATCAGCATTACGTTTGATTTTAAATACCCATTTTAATCCGATTGGCTTCACTCCTTCGGGTAGATCCACAAGAGTCCATGTATTATTTTTTTCTATCGAGTAAAGCTCATCCTTACAAGCCTCAATCCAGACTTTCAAACTTTTAGCCTCACTAAAGTCCCACGGCTCATTATTTATGATCACCAACAAACGTTCACCTTCGATTTCTGCAAGCATAACGTAATCATCAAGGTAAGAAGGTTTAGTGGTTACACGAGATGACCTTCTTGGTTGATTCACGTTTTCTTCTTCATCGCTGTTGCTCTGTTCCTCTTCATCTTCTTCACCATTATCAGTCAACTCCACTGGAGTTTCTTCACCATTACTCAACTGTTTTAAGTTGACTCTAAACTCTCCTGGATCAGTGTTTAAAGAGTTTATTCCACGACTCCAGCTCCATTCCTTTTCCTCATCGAATAGAACATCCTGGCTTACTACAACTCGTTTGCTTACCGGATCAACTAGGCGATACGCCTTTGATCCAGGTTCTGTTCCAAGATGAACAAGTATCCTCGTCCTGTCATCGAGTTTCTTTCGTCCTGCAGTATCTGTTTTCGCATAACACACACAACCAAATACTCTTAAGTGAGATAGATTAGGCTTTCGACTTCTCAAGACCTCGTATGGCGTTTTTCCTTCTAATGATCTTGTTGCCACTCTGTTAATCAAGTAGGTAGCGTGTCTCGTTGCTTCACCCCACAATGCATTTGGCATGTTCATGTGTTTCAGCAGGCTTCTTGTCATCTCCAACAACGTGCGGTTACGTCGCTCCACAACTCCGTTTTGTTGAGGCGAGTAGGGAGCCGTCAAGTGTCTATTAATCCCATTCTTATCACAGTACGCTTGAAACTCGTGGGAGGTAAACTCACCTCCCCTGTCTGTACGGAGCGTTTTTATCGTTGTCTTTGTTTCTTGTTCAACAAGTGATCTGAACGTTTTGAATTTTTCAAAGGCTTCGCTTTTTTCACCTAACAGAACAGTCCACATGTAACGGGAGTGATCATCAATGAGTACGAATATGTACCGTTTGTGCGCTGGTGTTGCTGGTGTAATAGGCCCACACAAATCCCCATGAATCAGCTCAAGTAGATCAGTTGCTCGAAAGGACGTTGCTCGTGGGAATGGCATTCTAGTTTGTTTTCCCCTCAAGCAAGACACACACGTTTCTTTATTAACTTCAATCTCCGGTATCCCAACAACAAGATCCTTGCTTACCATCATCTTCATCGTTTCTCTATTAATATGACCCAACCGAGCATGCCATTTAGTTGAATCTGTTGTAGACTTTACTTGAAGACAGTGAATCAGGTCGACTTGTAGATTGACCTTGTATAGCCTATTCTTTGACCGAGTTGTTTTTACCATTAGTTGTCCCACGCGGTCATAGAGTAGCAGTGTATTATTTTTCATTCGTACCTCACAGCCTACCTCAGTAGCTTGGCCTAGACTCACAATGTTGCTCTTAAGTTTAGGAATGTAGTAAACATTATTTAGTATCTTCTTCTCCCCTCCATCGAAGATAAAGCATACTGCGCCTTTTCCTTCTATATTTATTCTGGAGTCGTCGCCAAACCGTACTTTACCAGTAACAGTCTCATCCAACTCTGAGAAGAAGTGACGATGACCACTCATATGGTTACTCCATTGTCGAGATACCAAACATTACTTGAATCAGTCTCAGCCTCAAAAATATTAGGGTTCACTCTGTTTTCATTGAGAAAGACAACTTCATTCATCATTAGTTCATCTGCTTCTTGAGTTTATTCATCCTTCTTCTCAGTGGTCTCTTGAAGCTTTAGTACTTTGTCTGGACACTCAGTCGCGTAGTGGCCCTGTTTATCACACTGAAAACATGTAATATGAGAGAGATCACGACCTTTTCCTTGTTTGTATGCATCTCTCTGTTGCTGGAAAGATCCAGAGCGGCCACGACCTCTTCCTCTCCATGAGCCGCGACCACCTCGTCCTCTGCCTCTGCCATAGTTCCCGCTATTGCCGTCTTGACTATAGTCCATGTTTGCATACATCAGTTTCTCTTGATCAACTGCTATGTCGTCTTCTTCATCTTCAGCAACTCTCTCCTCATACGCTTTCATTCTACCAACAATGTCCTCGAAACTCGTTTCATTAAGATCCAGGACTTGTTCTAGAGAAGCAACCATGTGTATATATTTCTTTCTCGGCAAGCTTTTCAGAAACTTCTTTACCAGCTTTGGTTCCTCAATGACTTCTCCCAGAGATGCAGATTTTGAAGTTATTTCAGACAATCTTCCAACGAACATATCAATCGTATCACCATCTTTCATCTTGATTCTTTCAAATTCTGCCATCAGTGTTTGTAACCTAGCTTCTCGTACTCTCTCGGCTCCTATATGGCGAGCTTTGATAGCGTCCCACACGGATTTTGCCGTGTCTAGGTCTCCTACTTGTAAAGTCAATGCCTCCGGAATTGATTGAAACAAGAGTGCGATAGCTAAGTTATTTTTTTCTTCGGATTTGTTTCCAGGATCGATAACTTCCCAAACCTTGTGAACCTTCAACGCAATCTTCATTCTCATAGCCCACACCGTATAGTTTGTAGATGTTAACATTGGAAACTTAATGGATGAGGATCGAGCCTCTTTGTTGCCAAGTTCGTGTTCATCTTTTATGTCTGCCATTATAATCTTATGCTTTCAATGTCTTGCTCTGATACCAAATATAGAAACAGAAGATCAAGCTAGCAACACAGTAAATCACAACGGGAAGTCCCTTTTCTTTATTCAATCACCTCAAGGCTCAATATCACAACTCACAAACTCAATCACAATAATCGTAGCTATATGTCTCATTCGACATTGCTTTATATATAACTCATAATTCCTATTCCTAATAGATAAACATAAATCATATTATGATCCTTATCTCAAATGGATCATAAACCAAATAGGAAATAGATTACTTGCTCCTCAAGCTTTCTTCAAGCTGATCTCCAACAGACCCGTTTTCTCAAATAACAGAGATACCTACCTTCACAAGCAACTTGGGAAAATATGATGTTCCAATCAAATATTTTGCAGAGGAGCCCCTCTTTGATGTCTCTGGTGATGAAATTCAAGGCTTTAACCACGATTTTGAGGTGCAAGTGTTAGTCGATGATGCATATTTTGGTGTTACAAAGCAACATATGAATTCTGGTTTGGGGGACAAGGATTTTCATCGACAATCTCATCATGAGCCACCAGATCGCGGTCGAGATAAAGGACACGCATATGTAGATCTTGTTGCCATACATAAAGGACTAACCACTAGTTCTCAGTTTACGAAGGTGTTGGACGAAAGAAGGCGTCATCTCAAGTTGATGCATGATCAAGAAGATTGTTTCAGTGAACTATCTCTTATTGGGAAACATGCATTGAAAAACAAGATAACTTATCTTCAGGAATCTCTTGTCTTAGAGAAAGAGAAGAACAAAAATTTGGAGTCTATATTGAACGAAACACATAAGAAAATCCGCATGTTAAATAAGGGATCTTCAAGTTTAGACAAGATTTTTAAGCATGGGAAGACTGGAGAAGTCAACAATGGGTCTTGGTTATCAAGGAGACCTTGGTGTTCTTTACCGGCTCTACTATTTCGCACACATCCTTACCTGGGTTTCTTCATATCAGAATGATACTGGTGGTGACAATAAGGATTCATGTGGTCGTCAGTTTCAGGGATAGACCTGCTCTGTTTCTTCCTTGGTTTAGTGAGAAATTGGTCATGACTGGTTTTGGTGCCGTACTATTTTCTGAGTTCGTGCGGATAGCCCAAATATCACTCCACCACCCAATATTTGATCTTCTCATTGATCAAAAGAGTTTTGGGGACAGAGAGAAGTATAAGGTTGACATCAAGTGCCTGGTCGCTAAAATTGATTGTTTCTTAGCCAATGTCTTAGATGGCTCTAAGCTTTTGTGGCCACCAGGGACTCTAACAGTTTGGGCGCTTCTGCCATTCCCGCTTATGATCTCACCTGTGGCGTTGCGAATCTGCCTTGTCTCATTCTCTATCATCATCAACACAACGGTAATGCAATTTGCTAAGATACTTGGGGATAGGACCTTCGATACTTTTGAGTATTTACGTCCACGTCCAGTTGCTCTGCTTTTCATAAGGTCAAAGGCTTTGTGGCCTTTTTCTCCCACATTCATAACTGTGTCTTTGGTGTTTGTTCATACCTTTTCATTTCAAGTTGGGGTATGCTATGACGTTTGTAAGAAGGGAATAGAAGTTGTGGTTTGTACCAAGTATGGTTCTAATTACACGTCCACAACAACAATGGAGTGGACTGATGTTGCTTGTGACCCAAGCAAGTGGGTGATTTGTTCATTCTTCCATCATGTCATTCGTTTTGTGCATGGAGCTGTTATCCTTGGGTCACCATCTTCTCTTCAATGGTCTCTGCTGCTGTGCGAAATATTAAAGGACGTTGATGAATTTTTAGACACAAGATCCGAGAGGCTTACGGTGTTGATGGCAGTGGCCCTAAGTCATGCTCAGCTGTGTCTTGTGCAACCGACTTGTCTTCTTTATTGTTTTATCCAGGATTTAACAAGACTTCAGCTTAGACGATGTGGTGAACGTCCTGACGAATAGCAACCACACATTTTGTTACTTGCGTACTCGTGAACATGTTTTTCAGGAAGGCTATTTGTTCTCATGTGCTCTGTGGAAACACAACCTTATTTTCTCCAGAGAATTGACCATTAACAATGGGGACCTACAGCTAGTGCTAGTCGTGGCCTATCATGTTCAAGAATCTCCTACATTTTTAGTCGGACCACTCACTCTTGGGATTGCTCCGGACTTCACAAAAAATAGAGCGCATGACAAGGAGTCTGAAGGTTCTTCCTGTCAGCTAAAGACGAGGAAGATGGGACCACCGGAGATTCTTGGAAAAATCAATGCAAACGGATATCGCCTTGCGTTGCACCCGCATGTGCATGTAGCTGACGTTTTTAACGTCAACCGTTTGTTCAAATTTGAACCAGGTGATGTGTTACTGTCCGGATTCGTGGACGAATCTCTCAAAGGGGGAGGGACCTGATGCAGCGTAGCATCCTATTTCTATTGGGTTTTAGTTTTATAGTTTCCTTTTTATTCTTGTTCTAAATAAACATTATTATTCTTAAAGATAATGATTAAAGACTTTAGGATAAAAGGTTAGATCCTAATCCTTAAGGACTTAGGTCTTTTCTTATTAGTATAAATAGTGAGCTCTTGATTTGTAAGAGTCACAATTTTTGAATTATTGATTAATAAACTAGAGCTTTGGTATTAACAAACTCTTGAATCCTTACTTCTGGGCCTTCTCTAAGAATTCAACGGCTTTAAGAAGGCTTAGATAGCGGGTATTCTCAGAATTCAACGATATCTCTGCATTATCGGTTACTAGACGGTACTTCCGCTCCGTCACAATGGCAGGGTGTGGCAACCGTGGCTCGACTCCACACGACTTTTCTGGTGAACTCAGTTTGCCATATATGGGGAACACGAGCTTGGAACACACCTGACTTCTCCAGAAACAATTGGTATAATTTCTATAGATATACATACATGGGAATAGTTTCAATAAATAATATTAATATTGAAAATTAATAATGTGATAAATCAGGTGGGTAGCGATTTTAACTCTTGGCGAGGGTTGGCATAACAATCATCATGCGTTCCAGTTCTCGGCTAGGCATGGACTCGAGTGGTGGCAGCTCGACGTTACTTGGTATCTCATTAGGTTTCTCGAGGCTATTGGTTTGGCCACTAACGTAAAGTTACCTACTGAAGCTCAAAAGAAAAGAATGGCTTTGATCTGATCCTTAATAGTTAATTCCTTGCATAAATTATATTCTTGAATTCAAATAATTCTCTCAAACTCTGCTCCTCCAGTCCTCCTACGTATCCTACTACGAGTTAACCTAAAGTTCTTTTCAATAGATAGAGCTTTGTCTTTGAGGTGACTCTATATGAACACTAACATTATTAACGGCACAAATTACCTAAGAAATCGTGGGCTTTTTGCAAATATGATTCAAAACTCAAAATCAAACACAAAACTAATCCATGATTATTTTTTGGAATTTTCATTTACCATATTCACCCTACAAATTTGGATTATTTACGAAAATACCATTATTTTTTTTATTTTTTTTCGAAAATAAGGTTTTTACCCTCTCATCTTCATCTTCTTAAAGTATTTACAATATTGTCATTGCCATCAATACACCAACCACCATGAACAATTAATTTGAAGCTCTTAATGCACCTAAAAATCGATTTTGACTCCTTCTATCTCATTTCTTATGAACTAAAAACAAAATCTCTTTCACTTTCTTTCTACATTCATCTAAAAAAATCCAAGATTTTGATTCTAAAAATTTGAAGGTTCATAGAACCAATCTCATGATTCGTGGTCATTTACAAGTAGATTGCTTTGGTGGTGAAGTATTTTGTGGTTGGAGAAGCTAAACAAGTTATCTCACTCGTCGAGAAGATAAGTCTTCTGGTCAATGCATATGTTAGTTTCACAATTGACTTTATGTGTGTCTTTTAGAGACGACTCTCTAGAAGTCTTACGATTTTCTTTGTTTTCAAAAAAATTACAGAAGACTTTTCGGTTTTTTTCGTCTATGATAAACATGTTAGTTTTGCATTTGACCGGATTGTGTCAGAAATTTATCTTTTCCTAGACGGCTTACACATAAGTCGTCCAACAGAAAAATAAAAAATAAAAATGAATTTTTACTAGACGACTTTCAAGTAAGTCGTTTCAGATTATTTTTGAAATTGAAAAATAAAACTTAAATAGTTTTAATTTTATCCAGACGATTTCCATGTAAGTCTTCCGGTAAACGACTTACAAGGAAGTTTTTCAGGATTTTATTCCGAAATTTTGGTCAAACATTGGTTATTACAGAAGAGTAGACTACTAGCTCTACCCTCTCAAACAACCCGCTGTGAAGTTCGCTTGAAACACAACAGCTTCGTCTAGTCACTGCCTCTTCGTGCTCCAGCACTTGGTCGTCATCCTGAGTTCTTCGTCTTGAGTTCGAGTCCGAAAGTGTCCAACTTTAGCGGTTTTATCTTCCCACAACATCACTCTATCAGCCCGCTCCAACACTTCAACCTTAGTCTCACTCAAATGGCCTTATCCTATCCATAGCGGTTTCACCTAGTCGCTTTGCACGATCGCTCTGATGCTCCTTGCCACTGTGTACATCCGCTCCAACACTTCAACCTCAACTGATGGTGTAAGAAAAGTAAGCTTTTTGAGCAGGTGATCATTCTTGCTCCAAGAATCTGCTCCAAGACAAGCATGATATTCAGCGACTTGTCCAACCTGCAATGGTCTACTCGCTCCAATGCTTGCACTTTCAGGGACAATTCGACCAAAACTTCAAATTTAAATGTGTTTTCCTATTGATTTTAGATTTAAACTATTAAATTATCTTATAACTTTTAATTACATTTTGAGTTTGTTTTTAGATTTTTTAAAACATTTTGATTGCTGAAACATTTTATTTGATATGATTTTTTTGGTAAAGAATATGTATATTATTTACAAAATATTATTAAAATAAATTTGTTTGAACCTAATTGAACCCGGTCAAACAATATTAACTCATGACCTGCAACTTTTTTGGTTCAGTTGTCGGTCCGGTTTTAAAAACATTGATGAGAGCATTCGCAAATAAGCCGCCTTATAAATTAAAAGCTTGACCTTTTCAACTTAAATTTATTTATTAGATAATTAAAAGATTCACAAATACATACATAATAATGAAAAGCAACAAATTACATAAGTAAAATGATAAGAAAAATAACCAATTACAGTTTTTGCGATCCTTGAGTCTTTATCGCATTATGAACACCAATTTTATTTGTTGTATTATATTCATATTGTTCAAATTTAGATATATATATATATATATGTAAATTATTTGGTTTAGAATTCAATGTATTGATTCAACTGTAAGTAATAAAAATTGACAAGGCCGATTCTCAACGATTGTATGGATATCACATACAACGAAGAGAATACATCTTCTGTTATGTGTTGTAGTCTCATACGTAAAATATTTTGATACCAAGTATATTGTATCAAAATATAAATTATGAATGCCTTGGACAACATCAGACTTCTTCTCTCGATATTTAGATCTTCTTCCGCTTTTTGAGTCCATGACATTTTTTTGGTGGACGTTGTTTCCATGGAAAATCAAATAAGATTTGTTTTAAAGATCGGATAGTCATCACATATTAACGAAAACCACTGGAAACGAACACAAAATTAAAAATATGTGTTAGATTTGTTAAGGACTCAGCAAAAAAATTTGGAGAAAATTCTGTGTAATCGTTAGAAATTACACAACGAAAGTTGAAGAAATAAATATGAGAGATGAAAAATAAATTGTATAGAAACAGGGATGCACACTTTAATTTTGGTGGACGTTGTTTCCATGGAAAATCAAATAAGATTTGTTTTAAAGATCGGATAGTCATCACATATTAACGAAAACCACCGGAAACGAACACAAAATTAACAATATGTGTTAGATTTGTTAAGGACTCAGCAAAATTTGCCGGAGGAAATTCTGTGTAATCGTTAGAAATTACACAATGAAAGTTGAAGAAACAAACATGAGAGATGAAAAAATAAATTGTATAGAAACACGGATGCACACTTTAATTTTGGTATTGCATTCACAATCACCTTTTGAATTTTTTTTGTGTGGAATTACATGTTTGAAAAAGAAAAATCAAAGAAGGGAAAGGAACCATCGGATAGATGCCGGTGACCCTAAGGACAATCAAGGGAGATGAAAGAGATAGTTATCCTTGGCTTATCCAACAAGACATCTTCTTTCTATTTCTTTTTTTTTACAATAATTTTATTGGATTAATAGTATAATAGGTGGTCATATTTTAAGAAATTTAATTGCTTAAATTGTATACCAATTATTTTTATTTTTTTATTAAACTGTTGATATATGGGTTTATTCATTTTCGTAAAGATATATCATTCTCTAGTTTTGGTGAGAAACAAATAAAGAAAATATTTTATTCAATTTTGTTATGTAAAATTGTCTATTGTTTGTCTACCTGAAGTGTTATAAAGAAAATATATTTATCACTTCAGGTCCCATTTGACTCGACCCGTCCGGCCCTATCACTATAGTTCTATGTGTCACCATTTCTGGTCTGAATCAAGTGTACTGCGGTTCTCTATCACTTTTCTTAAGCGCTGATGCATGACACTTCCACGATATATCTCATAGAATACGTAATAATAAAACAATCCACGTTAAAACTATAGGGTAGGGTTCTATCAGGTGACACACAACAAATCAACAATCTGTAACAAACAGAAAATATATGAAAATAGATCATTTTAATCACTATTTCTAATTCAATACATAATTTTTGGTGTGATCTGAATAAAAAATAGTATTTTGTATAGTGATCAGATGTAAGTTAATAACTCATATGTATTGTTCTAATATAGTTGAGACATAATAGTTTGACTGTTTCTATAAACAACTAAAAAAAGTTAAACAATAATATGATTACCTAACAATAATTAGAAAAAAACGAGTCAAACAAATCTAACCAATTTTTATGGATCTCCATGCAAGACGCATTGCTAGTTTACATACTTCTATCTATAAATTAATCTAAATAAAAATTACACCAAAAATGAGTAAACGTATAATATTCAAAAGAATAATAATAAACGTGTTTGTATCGTAAGAATAATATGTCGTCATCACAGTTCGCTATCTTTTGCATCATCTTGACTGCTTTATTCTCTCTTCATGAATGTATGTATTTATAAGAGTTTTACTTTGTTCATCATCTATTTTTTTCACCATTGAAATCACGTAATATCATCAATAATTATTTTTTCCTCCAAATGATATTGTTATTACTTTTTTGTTTATATAGTTGTCGATGGCCAAAACGATTGCAGGCAAATAATATGCCCAGTCGCCCAAAAACATTTACGCAAATGTATTTGTTGTTTGGTCCCCAACGCTATTACTGAGCCCAAGTGTTACTCGAAGAAACAAGACTGTATGCGCAATTGCAACATATTATAAGTTATCTCGAGGACTTACATCAATGATTTAAAACAAATTATGAATAACCTTTTTATTTAATAACTCCTATATTTACCTTCGTTTTATATGAATAATACAAGCTTATTTGGAGCCCAACAAATATAATTATGCCTATTGTACGTAATGCACACTAGTTAAACCTATTTTCTACCTTTTCTTTTGGATTTTCTATTAGTTTCTAAAAAATATTTTTTCTGGATAATAACTAAATATAAGTTTTATAACTTCAGATGTCTTTAATAGTAAATTGTATAATTTATCTATGTTTTTCTACACCGAATCAATACCTCTTGTGAGTAAAGAAAAAAATAAAAAAATAAAAAATATAATTTTTTTAATTATATGTCTAAAAACAATGACAATTCTTTACATCAATCTCATTTATGTACTTTTTTCTACCGATCACGTCGAAAATCTTAGTACAACTGGGATTAAAATTCAAAAAGCAAAATATAGATAAAAATGGTAATCTTATACCATACATGCTTTATATAGCACTTTGATGATTGATCTAACCTTTATGAAACCTTAGGATGAAAAACCTTTATGATAACTTTTATTCTCCAATATTTTTGATGGAAATCTTAGCCACAAAGTATGCTGTTTCATATTTTTCTTCACCTTATAAAAACATGAATGCTAATATACTTATTCTCATATTGAATTAAGGTGATTTCACCCAGCCTTAGTTTTAGGACATGATAGTTTTAAACACAGAGATTAATGTTGTTGGTTACAATTAGTTGTCGTCTCAAATGTTAATAAGTATATTATACAACCATTTCAACAATTAGTTGAAATTAGTGCATTTCCAGAATATTTTTGACTAATTAAATAGCATATCCAATACAATTTAGTAATAAATTAATAATAGACTAATTTTTGAAATCGATCATATAATATTCTTATTTAATTAAAATAATATTATTTATAAAATAAAAATTGGGATTTTTGCAAATATGACTCAAAACTTAAAGTCAAACACAAAACTAACTCATGATGCTTTTGGAACTTTCATTTGTCCTGCTCACCATAAAAGTTCGGATTATTTACGAAAATGCAATTATTATTTTTATTTTTATTTTTTCGAAAATAAGATTTTTACTCTCTCATCATCATCTTCTTCAAGTATTTACAATATTTTCATTGTCATCAATACACCAACCACCATGAAAAATCAATTTGAAGCTCTTAATGCACCAAAAAACGATTTTGACTCCTTCTATCTCATTTCTTATGAACTAAACACAACATATCTTTCACTTTCTCTCTATATTCATCCAAAAAAACCTTAGATTTTGATTCTAAATTTTTAAGGTTCATAGAATCATTCAAGCTCATGATTCGTGGTCATTAGCAAGTAGGTTGCTTTGGTGGTGAAGTATTTTGTGGTTGGAGAAGCTAAACAAGTTATCTCACTCGTTAAAGCTATGAAACCAATGTTTTTCCACATTTGTCCGTCAGAAGACTTCCGTGTAAGTCTTTTCCGACGAGAAGACTAACACATAAGTCTTTTGGTCAATGGATATGTTAGTTTCGCAATTGACTTTATTTGTCTTTTGAAGATGACTTCTCAAGAAGTCTTCCAGTTTTCTTTGTTTTCACGAAAATTAGAGAAGACTTCCCAGTAAGTTGTCTAGGATAAACATGTTAGTTTTGCATTTAATCGGATTGTGTCAAAAATTTGACTTTTCTTAGACGACTTACACAGAAGTCGTCCAACAGAAAAATAAAAATTAAATATTTAATTTTTACTAGATGACTTCCAAATAAGTCGTTACAGGTTATAATTTTGAAATTGAAAAATAAAAGTTAAATATTTAATTTTAATTTTATCCGGACGACATCCATGTAAGTCTTCTGGTAGACAACTTACAAGGAAGTCTTCCAGGATTTATTCCGAGATTCTGCTCAAACGTTGGTTACTACAAAAGACTTCTGTATAATTCGTCTGCCGGAAGACTTACATGTAAGTCATCCGGATAAAATAAAATATTTAAGTTTTATTTTTCAATTTTGAAAAGTAACCTGAAACGATTTACATGGAAGTCGTCTAGGAAAAGTGAAATTTCTGACACATAAAGTCAATTGCAAAACTAACTTATGCATTGACCAGAAGACTTAGGTGGAAGTCTTCCGGACGACTTCAGTGTAAGTCTTCCGGACGACTTCAGTGTAAGTCTTCCAGACGACTTAGTGTAAGTTTTCCGGACGACTTCCGTGGAAGTCGTCAACGTTTAATAAAATATTTATTTTCTCTAAAACTATAAACATTTTCATGTTAATTCATGTATACTAATCAATATTGAGGCTCCTAAATGAAATTCATAACTTAATTGATGATAATTATGAGGTTAACAACATTCATGCTTATTAATTTTTCTGGCTAATGAGCAGAAGTCTTCTACGTTAGTTTTTGTAAAACTTGTATTTTCAACTTTAAGATATATATTTTTTAACTTTCAAAAGTGTTAAGTAACTTCAAGAATATTAAGTCATATAGTTTAAGGCGTCTTCTCAGATCATAAGATATACTTTTTACCTTTCATGAAATTTAAAATTTTAGTTTTCACATAAAATTTGAGTTTCCCGCTTAAATTTTAATTTCCCGCTTAAACTTTCCCCTTATATTTAAATTTTCCGCTTAAAATTTAAGTCTTCCGAAAAGTCTTCTGAGAAGAAGTCTTTCGGAAGACTTCCCAGAAGACTTCTAGTGAAACTGTTATAGGTTTGAACTAATGTAATGTTTAATCTTTTGGGAATTTGACTAAGTTTTCTTGAGAAGTTTTCTCCATTAGTTGTAGTAAGTTTGACTATTTTTTTGTATTATTGTGTTTTGATGCTGAAGTTGTATCAATAAGTTCAATAATGTCAAATACTTTTAGCAAAATAATATTGTAGGCATGAAAATATTTACCAAATTTTTTTATGAATATTTTTTCAAATTTACAAAAGAATTCACAACTAAAAGTGTACACAGACAAATTACAAAACAGACCATAAAAAAACTATTATAGCTTATTCCTCCACAAAGACAAGCTTAGACTCCACTTGACATTGAAAAACACTTTGTCAGGAGACTTCAAGGAAGTCGTCTAGTGCATTAAATGTTAGAAGACTTCCCTGGAAGTCTTTCAAGTCTGTCTCAGATCTGGAAAACATGCATATCCAAAAGCATTCAAATGGCTTCAAAACATAGAAAAACTTCAAAAATAAGGTAAGAGCTTCAAACAACCAAAATAATTTTCAAAAAGTAAGAGCTTTAAGCAAGAAGAGGTTACCAAATAAGAAAATATGGTTTATAGATCTACCTCTAAAGGAGTGGAAGATGAGAACCATGTAATGAAAAACCTACAAAATCAAAAATAAGGTAAGAGCTTAAAACAACCAAAAGAATTTTCAAAAAGTAACAGCTTTAAGCAACAAGAGGTTACCAAATAAGAAAATATGGTTTATAGATCTACCTTTAAAGGAGTGGAAGATGAGAACCATATAATGAAAAACCTACAAAACAAGATGAATTAGTGAGAATGACATGAGACAAAAAATGATAAATTGTTATAAAATTTGGTGTTTGCAAAAAATGATAAATTGTGAAAAAGATAAGAGTTTAAAAAAAAAATCAGACATATAAACTTACCAAAACACTCAGATATGAAATAAAAGAGGAGACATGGGAGAAGATTCCACCAGTAGTCTTCCAGGCAGGAAGTATTCTAGTGCATTAAATGTTAGAACACTTCCAAGAAGACTTCAGGGAAGTCTGCCTGAAGTCTTCCACGTCTGTGTCAGATCTGAAAAACCTACGTATCCAAAAGTATACAAATGGCTTCAAAACATAGAAAAACTTCAAAAATAAGGTACGAACTTAAAACAACCAAAAGAGTTTTCAAAACATTATAGCTTTAAGCAACAATAGGTTACCAAATAAGAAAATGTGATTTATAGATCTACCTTTAAAGGAGTGGAAGATGAGAACCATGTAATAAAAAATCTGCAAAACAAAATAAATCAGTGAGAAGACATGAAACTGATATAAAGTTTGGTGTCTTTAAATTCAAAAGGATTAAAGAGAGGTTGGAGAGTTTTAGAATGAGAAACATTACATTTTTGTTGCAGATATTTGAGAGGAAGATAGAGAATGTGAAAATTTTCTTTATAAAGGAAGACAAAAATTCCAATAAGGTTAATTTTTTTCGATTTAGAAGACTTCAAATAAGTCTTCGAATAGAAGACTTCCTAAAAGACTTACTTGAAATTCTTCTAGAAACTAAAATATTTTTAGCAGGGAACTAAAATATTTTTAACGGGAGTTAGAAGACTTTCAGGGAAATTTTCTAACTGATAAAATACTAATCACTAAAAGACTTTCTGGAAGTCGTCTAGACCCCAAATATAAATCTTAAACTCAAATAACTAATTAGATAGAAACAAAAACTTCATTAAACTTAAAAAGTGTTTTATATACACAAAACTGCACATATATATGTCAAAATTTAATTTTTCAAAAAAAAAAGTTAAGCTTCCAAAATCTAATCTTAAAAATACATACAATACTACAATATATGTTGTCAAACTCTAATCCAAAAAATATCATGACCCACTACTTTCACTAATCTATGTTGAAAACAATTCAATTTTTTATATTTTAATTTATATCACTTACGACTGTTTATAATTACATGAGTTCAACTTTTTTTCTATCAAAATATTTTTTTGCAAAATTGATAAATTATTTTTAAGATCTACTAAATGAGAAGACTTCCTGGAAGTCTACCAAAAGACTTACAGAACCTCGGAGGACTTACAAAATCTCAGAAAACTTTACAGGGTTATATTCGTAAAAACTAATTTTAGTTTTTTGTTTGGTTATAAGGGGCTGGTTGTAATTTCACTAACCTTTTGGGTTAATTTTGCATTTGATTCAAGTTTTTGATACTTTTAGGGCTAAAATCAAATTTTGAGTCATATTTGGCAAATTCCCGAGAAAAGAACAAAACTTAGGTTCACCCCCTAGGGTGAACCTTTAAATTCACTTCTATTTCCAGGACCAATCAAAACGCCGTGTAGATAATTAGTTAAAAAAATATTAATCTTATTTAAAAATAACTTAAAAAAAGAATAACGTTAATTTTAACGACGATGACGCCGCTAGCTAAACCGTAAACCCTAAATCTTAAATTCTAAACCCTAAACCTTAAATCTCAAACCCTAGACCCTAAACCCAAATCCTAGACCCTAAACCCAAATTATATACCCTAAACCCAAATTGTATACCCAAACCCAAAGCATAAACCCTAAACCCAAACCATATATTCTAAACCTAAATCCTAGACCCTAAACCCAAACCTTATAGCGCCTAGGTTTTGGGTTTGGGTTTAGAGTTTACGGTTTGAGTTTTAAGTCTAAGATTTGGGTTTAGGGTATACGGTTTGGGTTTAGGGTCTAGGATTTGGTTTAGGGTAGAGGGTTTGGATTTAAAGTTTTAGGGTTTGGGTTTAGGGTCTAGGATTTAGGTTTAGAGTATACAGTTTGAGTTTAGGGTCTAGGATTTGGGTTTAAGATTTACGGTTTAGGGTTTAGTGCTGAGATTTAAGATTTCGGATTTAGGGTGTTAGCGTTGTTAAAATTAGCATTGCTTTTTTTTTTAGTTATTTTTAAATAAATTTTATATTTTTAATTAATTATCTACTATTCTACTTAATACTTTGATTGGTCTTAAAAAATGAGTGAATTTAAATGTTCATCCTAGGGTGAACCTAAGGTTTATTCCCGAGCAATTGTCTCTCCAACGCATAAATGTAGGGAATTAATTTAAACTAAAGCTGTTAGTATGTGGCAAACTGCTTATGATTATGAATTTTGAACTTCTATAATTAGAATGAATACAAAAGGAAAGAAAAAAAAAATATGATGAAAAATTCATGTTCTGTTTGGCCAAGGTGTCCACGGCAATTCAAGATACTCAACTGGTTTGAGCTTTGGAAACACGGTTTTGAAATCCCATTCAAGGCCTCTAAACAAGATCCCTTTCGGTGTCGCTTCGTGAGCACATGAAGATTTAGGACACATCTCGGCGTCGAGATAAGTGTTTTCTATCACGAGTGTGGCGGTTCCTAAAGCGGACCGGAAACGGCAGATGTGAATAGCCGGTATCTTGCTTTCACCTTTAATGAGAATGATTGGAAATGAAAACTGAGTTCCTGGTTTTGTAGATCGATGCCAACCATAATCTTTGCGTTTGGACTGGCATCGATAGACGATTTCCGGGCGGAGCAGCCCGGTCATTGCATTGCGGATTGTTATGTTCATGTTTACGTAGTCTGGTTCCTTGAGAGCCACGGTGTTGGAAGATATCATGATGGCTTGTAGAACAAGACACCACCGAGCTAGGGTTTTGATGATGTTTTTGTTATCATCCATCTTCTTCTTTTTGTGTTCTGATTTTTCGTTAGTCGCTCTCTCATAAATAAAATACCATGATTTACCTGAAACCGAAGCTGTTGAACTTTTGTTCTTATTTTTTTTTTTTTGGAAAGAAACAAACAAACAAACGTTTTTTTCCTGTCACATACAAACAAATGGTTACATATGCTAAAAATGAAGATTTAGTTTTGGATAATCAATCATAACAAAACTGCCAATGCTTAAGCTCTCTCATGTTAGCTTTTTTGTCGGTTCGATATTGTTTGGGGTTCTTTTAAGCAATCTCGGCAGAGACTCAGCTCATGAGCGTCAACTCGGGTTTAAACCATCTTTGATAAGAAAAAAGTCTTATTTTTTAAACTGTAGCAATATTGATTTCGACACTTGAGAGTCTAAGACGATCCTAACCGAATGGGGCTGATAAAACGATGAGAGTTTATGGACTGGAAGAATATATTAATTATGGGAAAATCGCATAAAAAATCTTCAAAGTGGCAGCCACTTACACTTTAAACCCTGAGAGTATTTTACAAGTACTTTAAACCTTCAAAGTGACACTTTTATCAAAAAAAACCTCCAACCTGGCTTACTTGTACATCAAGTCATAACGGTAACCGGTACTGTTCAAAAACGATGACGTGTCGATTTTTTTTTATTTAATTATTTTATTAATAAAATAAATATTAAAAAAAATATAAAAAATCATAAAAAATTCAAAAAAAATCGTAAAAATCACTAAAAATTCACAAAAAAATCAAATTATTCACCAAAATTTTTTAAAATTATTTTATTAATAAAATAAATATAAAAATACAATAATATAAAAAATTCATAAAAAATTCAAAACAAATCATAAAAAGTCAATAAAATTCACAAAAATCCATAAAATTCACAAAAAATATTTTAAATTATTTTATTAATAATTATATGTGGTTTTATAAAAGCGACTAAGGAATAACGTGCATTGAGTGCTATAAACTGGCTACCCTCAAGCTATCACTAGTATACATTCTTCCCTTTAACAATCCTGAACTTTTCCAAATCCAACCAACACACATAGAACATAACAGATTAAAAAATATCCAAAATAGTAGTCTGGGTTATGATTACTCTGATTTAGATTAGAAAAATTCAGTCAGTCTCTGGGTTATGATTAATAAAATAAATATAAAATAATGATTTTTTTCTAATCTGAATTAGAGTAATCATAACCCGGAGACTGACTGCTATTTTGGTTTTTTAATCTGTTATGTTCTATGTGTGTGTTGGTTGGATTTGAAAAAGTTTAGGATTATTAAAGGGAAGAATGTATACTAATGATAGCTTGAGGGTAGCCAGTTTATAGCACTCAATGCACGTTATTCCTTAGTCGCTTTTATAAAACCACATATAATTTTATTCTTGATTTTTGTGAATTTTTGTGATTTGTTTCAAATTTTTAATGATTTTTTATATTTTCTGTATTTTATACTTATTTTATTAATAAAATAATATAAATATTGTTGTGAATCTTTTATTTTTGTAAAAGTTTATGATTATTTTTATATTTAATTTAAAATATTTTTTGTGAATTTTATGAATTTTTGTGAATTTTATTGACTTTTTATGATTTATTTTCAATTTTTTATGAATTTTTATACTTTTGTATTTTATATTAATTTTATTAATAAAATAATTTAAATTTTTTTGGTGAATATTTTGATTTTTTTTTTGAATTTTTAGTGATTTTTATGATCTGTTTTGAATTTTTTTATGAATTTTAATATTTTCTTTATTTTAATATTTATTTTATTAATGAAATAATTTAAAAAAAAAAAAAAAAAAAAAACCGACACGTCATCGTTTTTGAACAGTACCGGTTACCGTTTTGACTTGATGTACAAGTAAGCCAGGTTGGAGGTTTATTTTGATAAAAGTGTCACTTTGAAGATTTAAAGTGCTTGTGAAATACTTTCAAGGTTTAAAGTGTAAGTGGCTGCCACCTTGAAGGTTTTTTATGCGATTTATCCTATTAATTATTCTCATTATTTAAATCTTTGGGCGGCCAACAAGCAGAGAATAAACTACCAAATTCAATCATCTAACGTAAAGTTACCTACTGAAGCTCAAAAGAAAAGAATGGCTTTGATCTGATCCTTAATAGTTAATTCCTTGCATAAATTATATTCTTGAATTCAAATAATTCTCTCAAACTCTGCTCCTCCAGTCCTCCTACGTATCCTACTACGAGTTAACCTAAAGTTCTTTTCAATAGATAGAGCTTTGTCTTTGAGGTGACTCTATATGAACACTAACATTATTAACGGCACAAATTACCTAAGAAATCGTGGGCTTTTTGCAAATATGACTCAAAACTCAAAATCAAACACAAAACTAATCATGATTATTTTTTTGAATTTTCATTTACCATATTCACCCTACAAATTTAGATTATTTACGAAAATACCATTATTTTTTTATTTTTTTTCGAAAATAAGGTTTTTACCCTCTCATCTTCATCTTCTTCAAGTATTTACAATATTGTCCTTGCCATCAATACACCAACCACCATGAACAATTAATTTGAAGCTCTTAATGCACCTAAAAATCGATTTTGACTCCTTCTATCTCATTTCTTATGAACTAAAAACAAAATCTCTTTCACTTTCTTTCTATATTCATCTAAAAAAATCTAAGATTTTGATTCTAAAAATTTGAAGGTTCATAGAACCAATCTCATGATTCGTGGTCATTTACAAGTAGATTGCTTTGGTGGTGAAGTATTTTGTGGTTGGAGAAGCTAAACAAGTTATCTCACTCGTCGAGAAGATAAGTCTTCTGGTCAATGCATATGTTAGTTTCACAATTGACTTTATGTGTGTCTTTTAGAGACGACTCTCTAGAAGTCTTCCGATTTTCTTTGTTTTCAAAAAAATTACAGAAGACTTTTCGGTAAGTCGTCTATGATAAACATGTTAGTTTTGCATTTGACCGGATTGTGTCAGAAATTTATCTTTTCCTAGACGGCTTACACATAAGTCGTCCAACAGAAAAATAAAAAATAAAAATGATTTTTTACTAGACGACTTTCAAGTAAGTCGTTTCAGATTATTTTTGAAATTGAAAAATAAAACTTAAATAGTTTTAATTTTATCCAGACGATTTCCATGTAAGTCTTCCGGTAAACGACTTACAAGGAAGTTTTTCAGGATTTTATTCCGAAATTTTGGTCAAACATTGGTTATTACAGAAGAGTAGACTACTAGCTCTACCCTCTCAAACAACCCGCTGTGAAGTTCGCTTGAAACACAACAGCTTCGTCTAGTCACTGCCTCTTCGTGCTCCAGCACTTGGTCGTCATCCTGAGTTCTTCGTCTTGAGTTCGAGTCCGAAAGTGTCCAACTTTGGGAGCGGTTTTATCTTCCCACAACATCACTCTATCAGCCCGCTCCAACACTTCAACCTTAGTCTCACTCAAATGGCCTTATCCTATCCATAGCGGTTTCACCTAGTCGCTTTGCACGATCGCTCTGATGCTCCTTGCCACTGTGTACACCCGCTCCAACACTTCAACCTCAACTGATGGTGTAAGAAAAGTAAGCTTTTTGAGCAGGTGATCATTCTTGCTCCAAGAATCTGCTCCAAGACAAGCATGATATTCAGCGACTTGTCCAACCTGCAATGGTCTACTCGCTCCAATGCTTGCACTTTCAGGGACAATTCGACCAAAACTTCAAATTTAAATGTGTTTTCCTATTGATTTTAGATTTAAACTATTAAATTATCTTATAACTTTTAATTACATTTTGAGTTTGTTTTTAGATTTTTTAAAACATTTTGATTGCTGAAACATTTTATTTGATATGATTTTTTTGGTAAAGAGTATGTATATTATTTACAAAATATTATTAAAATAAATTTGTTTGAACCTAATTGAACCCGGTCAAACAATATTAACTCATGACCTGCAACTTTTTTGGTTCAGTTGTCGGTCCGGTTTTAAGAACATTGATGAGAGCATTCGCAAATAAGCCGCCTTATAAATTAAAAGCTTGACCTTTTCAACTTAAATTTATTTATTAGATAATTAAAAGATTCACAAATACATACATAATAATGAAAAGCAACAAATTACATAAGTAAAATGATAAGAAAAATAACCAATTACAGTTTTTGCGATCCTTGAGTCTTTATCGCATTATGAACACCAATTTTATTTGTTGTATTATATTCATATTGTTCAAATTTAGATATATATATATATATATATATATGTAAATTATTTGGTTTAGAATTCAATGTATTGATTCAACTGTAAGTAATAAAAATTGACAAGGCCGATTCTCAACGATTGTATGGATATCACATACAACGAAGAGAATACATCTTCTGTTATGTGTTGTAGTCTCATATGTAAAATATTTTGATACCAAGTATATTGTATCAAAATATAAATTATGAATGCCTTGGACAACATCAGACTTCTTCTCTCGATATTTAGATCTTCTTCCGCTTTTTGAGTCCATGACATTTTTTTTGGTGGACGTTGTTTCCATGGAAAATCAAATAAGATTTGTTTTAAAGATCGGATAGTCATCACATATTAACGAAAACCACTGGAAACGAACACAAAATTAAAAATATGTGTTAGATTTGTTAAGGACTCAACAAAAAAATTTGGAGAAAATTCTGTGTAATCGTTAGAAATTACACAACGAAAGTTGAAGAAATAAATATGAGAGATGAAAAATAAATTGTATAGAAACAGGGATGCACACTTTAATTTTGGTGGACGTTGTTTCCATGGAAAATCAAATAAGATTTGTTTTAAAGATCGGATAGTCATCACATATTAACGAAAACCACCGGAAACGAACACAAAATTAACAATATGTGTTAGATTTGTTAAGGACTCAGCAAAATTTGCCGGAGGAAATTCTGTGTAATCGTTAGAAATTACACAATGAAAGTTGAAAAAACAAACATGAGAGATGAAAAAATAAATTGTATAGAAACACGGATACATACTTTAATTTTGGTATTGCATTCACAATCACCTTTTGAATTTTTTTTGTGTGGAATTACATGTTTGAAAAAGAAAAATCAAAGAAGGGAAAGGAACCACCGGACAGATGCCGGTTACCCTAAGGACAATCAAGGGAGATGAAAGAGATAGTTATCCTTGGCTTATCCAACAAGACATCTTCTTTCTATTTCTTTTTTTTTACAATATTTTTATTGGATTAATAGTATAATAGGTGGTCATATTTTAAGAAATTTAATTGCTTAAATTGTATACCAATTATTTTTATTTTTTTATTAAACTGTTGATATATGGGTTTATTCATTTTCGTAAAGATATATCATTCTCTAGTTTTGGTGAGAAACAAATAAATAAAATATTTTATTCAATTTTGTTATGTAAGATTGTCTATTGTTTGTCTACCTGAAGTGTTATAAAGAAAATATATTTATCACTTCAGGTCCCATTTGACTCGACCCGTCAGGCCCTATCACTATAGTTCTATGTGTCACCATTTCTGGTCTGAATCAAGTGTACTGCGGTTCTCTATCACTTTTCTTAAGCGCTGATGCATGACACTTCCACGATATATCTCATAGAATACGTAATAATAAAACAATCCACGTTAAAACTATAGGGTAGGGTTCTATCAGGTGACACACAACAAATCAACAATCTGTAACAAACAGAAAATATATGAAAATAGATCATTTTAATCACTATTTCTAATTCAATACATAATTTTTGGTGTGATCTGAATAAAAAATAGTATTTTGTATAGTGATCAGATGTAAGTTAATAACTCATATGTATTGTTCTAATATAGTTGAGACATAATAGTTTGACTGTTTCTATAAACAACTAAAAAAAAGTTAAACAATAATATGATTACCTAACAATAATTAGAAAAAAACGAGTCAAACAAATCTAACCAATTTTTATGGATCTCCATGCAAGACGCATTGCTAGTTTACATACTTCTACCTATAAATTAATCTAAATAAAAATTACACCAAAAATGAGTAAACGTATAATATTCAAAAGAATAATAATAAACGATGTTTGTATCGTAAGAATAATATGTCGTCATCACAGTTCGCTATCTTTTGCATCATCTTGACTGCTTTATTCTCTCTTCATGAATGTATGTATTTATAAGAGTTTTACTTTGTTCATCATCTATTTTTTTCACCATTGAAATCACTTAATATCATCAATAATTATTTTTTCCTCCAAATGATATTGTTATTACTTTTTTGTTTATATAGTTGTCGATGGCCAAAACGATTGCAGGCAAATAATATGCCCAGTCGCCCAAAAACATTTACGCAAATGTATTTGTTGTTTGGTCCCCAACGCTATTACTGAGCCCAAGTGTTACTCGAAGAAACAAGACTGTATGCGCAATTGCAACATATTATAAGTTATCTCGAGGACTTACATCAATGATTTAAAACAAATTATGAATAACCTTTTTATTTAATAACTCCTATATTTACCTTCGTTTTATATGAATAATACAAGCTTATTTGGAGCCCAACAAATATAATATGCCTATTGTACGTAATGCACACTAGTTAAACCTATTTTCTACCTTTTCTTTTGGATTTTCTATTAATTTCTAAAAAATATTTTTTCTGGATAATAACTAAATATAAGTTTTATAACTTCAGATGTCTTTAATAGTAAATTGTATAATTTATCTATGTTTTTCTACACCGAATCAATACCTCTTGTGGGTAAAGAAAAAAATAAAAAAATAAAAAATATAATTTTTTTAATTATATGTCTAAAAACAATGACAATTCTTTACATCAATCTCATTTATGTACTTTTTTCTACCGATCACGTCGAAAATCTTAGTACAACTGGGATTAAAATTCAAAAAGCAAAATATAGATAAAAATGGTAATCTTATACCATCCATGCTTTATATAGCACTTTGATGATTGATCTAACCTTTATGAAACCTTAGGATGAAAAACCTTTATGATAACTTTTATTCTCCAATATTTTTGATGGAAATCTTAGCCACAAAGTATGCCGTTTCATATTTTTCTTCACCTTATAAAAACATGAATGCTAATATACTTATTCTCATATTGAATTAAGGTGATTTCACCCAGCCTTAGTTTTAGGACATGATAGTTTTAAACACAGAGATTAATGTTGTTGGTTACAATTAGTTGTCGTCTCAAATGTTAATAAGTATATTATACAACCATTTCAACAATTAGTTGAAATTAGTGCATTTCCAGAATATTTTTGACTAATTAAATAGCATATCCAATACAATTTAGTAATAAATTAATAATAGACTAATTTTTGAAATCTATCATATAATATTCTTATTTAATTAAAATAATATTATTTATAAAATAAAAATTGGGATTTTTGCAAATATGACTCAAAACTTAAAGTCAAACACAAAACTAACTCATGATGCTTTTGGAACTTTCATTTGTCCTGCTCACCATAAAAGTTCGGATTATTTACGAAAATGCAATTATTATTTTTATTTTTATTTTTTCGAAAATAAGATTTTTACTCTCTCATCATCATCTTCTTCAAGTATTTACAATATTTTCACTGCCATCAATACACCAACCACCATGAAAAATCAATTTGAAGCTCTTAATGCACCAAAAAACGATTTTGACTCCTTCTATCTCATTTCTTATGAACTAATCACAACATATCTTTCACTTTCTCTCTATATTCATCCAAAAAAACTTTAGATTTTGATTCTAAATTTTTAAGGTTCATAGAATCATTCAAGCTCATGATTCGTGGTCATTAGCAAGTAGGTAGCTTTGGTGGTGAAGTATTTTGTGGTTGGAGAAGCTAAACAAGTTATCTCACTTGTTAAAGCTATGAAACCAATGTTTTTCCACATTTGTCCGTCAGAAGACTTCCGTGTAAGTCTTTTCCGACGAGAAGACTAACACATAAGTCTTTTGGTCAATGGATATGTTAGTTTCGCAATTGACTTTATGTGTCTTTTGAAGATGACTTCTCAAGAAGTCTTCCAGTTTTCTTTGTTTTCACGAAAATTAGAGAAGACTTCCCAGTAAGTTGTCTAGGATAAACATGTTAGTTTTGCATTTAATCGGATTGTGTCAAAAATTTGACTTTTCTTAGACGACTTACACAGAAGTCGTCCAACAGAAAAATAAAAATTAAATATTTAATTTTTACTAGATGACTTCCAAATAAGTCGTTACAGGTTATAATTTTGAAATTGAAAAATAAAAATTAAATATTTAATTTTAATTTTATCCGGACGACATCCATGTAAGTCTTCTGGTAGACAACTTACAAGGAAGTCTTCCAGGATTTATTCCGAGATTCTGCTCAAACGTTGGTTACTACAAAAGACTTCTGTATAAGTCGTATGCCGGAAGACTTACATGTAAGTCATCCGGATAAAATAAAATATTTAAGTTTTATTTTTCAATTTTGAAAAGTAACCTGAAACGATTTACGTGGAAGTCGTCTAGAAAAAATAAATATTTAAATTTTATTTTTTTGTTGGACGATTTCCGTGTAAGTCGTCTAGAAAAAATTAAATTTCGGACACAATCCGGTCAAATGCAAAACTAACATGTTTATCTTAGACGACTTCCATGTAAGTCGTCTAGGAAAAGTGAAATTTCTTATAGGTTACCAAATAAGAAAATGTGATTTATAGATCTACCTTTAAAGGAGTGGAAGATGAGAACCATGTAATGAAAAACCTGCAAAACAAAATAAATCAGTGAGAAGACATGAAACTGATATAAAGTTTGGTGTCTTTAAATTCAAAAGGATTAAAGAGAGGTTGGAGAGTTTTAGAATGAGAAACATTACATTTTTGTTGCAGATATTTGAGAGGAAGATAGAGAATGTGAAAATTTTCTTTATAAAGGAAGACAAAATTTCCAATAAGGTTAATTTTTTTCGATTTAGAAGACTTCAAATAAGTCTTCGAATAGAAGACTTCCTAAAAGACTTACTTGAAATTCTTCTAGAAACTAAAATATTTTTAGCAGGGAACTAAAATATTTTTAACGGGAGTTAGAAGACTTTCATGGAAATTTTCTAACTGATAAAATACTAATCACTAAAAGACTTTCTGGAAGTCGTCTAGACCCCAAATATAAATCCTAAACTCAAATAACTAATTAGATAGAAACAAAAACTTCATTAAACTTAAAAAGTGTTTTATATACACAAAACTGCACATATATATGTCAAAATTTAATTTTTCAAAAAAAAATGTTAAGCTTCCAAAATCTAATCTTAAAAATACATACAATACTACAATATATGTTGTCAAACTCTAATCCAAAGAATATCATGACCCACTACTTTCACTAATCTATGTTGAAAACAATTCAATTTTTTATATTTTAATTTATATCACTTACGACTGTTTATAAATACATGAATTCAACTTTTTTCTATCAAAATATTGTTTTTGCAAAATTGATAAATTATTTTTAAGATCTACTATATGAGAAGACTTCCTGGAAGTCTACCAAAAGACTTACAGAACCTCGGAGGACTTACAAAATCTCAGAAAACTTTATAGTGTTATATTCGTAAAAACTAATTTTAGTTTTTTGTTTAGTTATAAGGGGCTGGTTGTAATTTCACTAACCTTTTGGGTTAATTTTGCATTTGATTCAAGTTTTTGATACTTTTAGGGCTAAAATCAAATTTTGAGTCATATTTGGCAAATTCCCGAGAAAAGAACAAAACTTAGGTTCACCCCCTAGGGTGAACCTTTAAATTCACCTCTATTTCCAGGACCAATCAAAACGCCGTGTAGATAATTAGTTAAAAAAATATTAATCTTATTTAAAAATAACTTAAAAAAAGAATAACGTTAATTTTAACGACGATGACGCCGCTAGCTAAACCGTAAACCCTAAATCTTAAATTCTAAACCCTAAACCTTAAATCTCAAACCCTAGACCCTAAACCCAAATCCTAGACCCTAAACCCAAATTATATACCCTAAACCCAAATTGTATACCCAAACCCAAAGCATAAACCCTAAACCCAAACCATATATTCTAAACCTAAATCCTAGACCCTAAACCCAAACCTTATAGCGCCTAGGTTTTGGGTTTGGGTTTAGAGTTTACGGTTTGAGTTTTAAGTCTAAGATTTGGGTTTAGGGTATACGGTTTGGGTTTAGGGTCTAGGATTTGGTTTAGGGTATAGGGTTTGAATTTAAAGTTTTAGGGTTTGGGTTTAGGGTCTAGGATTTAGGTTTAGAGTACAGTTTGAGTTTAGGGTCTAGGATTTGGGTTTAAGATTTACGGTTTAGGGTTTAGTGATGAGATTTAAGATTTCGGATTTAGGGTGTTAGCGTTGTTAAAATTGGCATTGCTTTTTTTTAGTTATTTTTAAATAAATTTTATATTTTTAATTAATTATCTACTTAATACTTTGATTGGTCTTAAAAAATGAGTGAATTTAAATGTTCATCCTAGGGTGAACCTAAGGTTTATTCCCGAGCAATTGTCTCTCCAACGCATAAATGTAGGGAATTAATTTAAACTAAAGTTGTTAGTATGTGGCAAACTGCTTATGATTATGAATTTTGAACTTCTATAATTAGAATGAATACAAAAGGAAAGAAAAAAAAAATATGATGAAAAATTCATGTTCTGTTTGGCCAAGGTGTCCACGGCAATTCAAGATACTCAACTGGTTTGAGCTTTGGAAACACGGTTTTGAAATCCCATTCAAGGCCTCTAAACAAGATCCCTTTCGGTGTCGCTTCGTGAGCACATGAAGATTTAGGACACATCTCGGCCTCGAGATAAGTGTTTTCTATCACGAGTGTGGCGGTTCCTAAAGCGGACCGGAAACGGCAGATGTGAATAGCCGGTATCTTGCTTTCACCTTTAATGAGAATGATTGGAAATGAAAACTGAGTTCCTGGTTTTGTAGATTGATGCCAACCATAATCTTTGCGTTTGGACTGGCATCGATAGACGATTTCCGGGCGGAGCAGCCCGGTCATTGCATTGCGGATTGTTATGTTCATGTTTACGTAGTCTGGTTCCTTGAGAGCCACGGTGTTGGAAGATATCATGATGGCTTGTAGAACAAGACACCACCGAGCTAGGGTTTTGATGATGTTTTTGTTATCATCCATCTTCTTCTTTTTGTGTTCTGATTTTTCGTTAGTCGCTCTCTCATAAATAAAATACCATGATTTACCTGAAACCGAAGCTGTTGAACTTTTGTTCTTATTTTTTTTTTTGGAAAGAAACAAACAAACAAACGTTTTTTTCCTGTCACATACAAACAAATGGTTACATATGCTAAAAATGAAGATTTAGTTTTGGATAATCAATCATAACAAAACTGCCAATGCTTAAGCTCTCTCATGTTAGCTTTTTTGTCGGTTCGATATTGTTTGGGGTTCTTTTAAGCAATCTCGGCAGAGACTCAGCTCTTGAGCGTCAACTCGGGTTTAAACCATCTTTGATAAGAAAAAAGTCTTATTTTTTAAACTGTAGCAATATTGATTTCGACACTTGAGAGTCTAAGACGATCCTAACCGAATGGGGCTGATAAAACGATGAGAGTTTATGGACTGGAAGAATATATTAATTATGGGAAAATCGCATAAAAAATCTTCAAAGTGGCAGCCACTTACACTTTAAACCCTGAGAGTATTTTACAAGTACTTTAAACCTTCAAAGTGACACTTTTATCAAAAAAAACCTCCAACCTGGCTTACTTGTACATCAAGTCATAACGGTAACCGGTACTGTTCAAAAACGATGACGTGTCGATTTTTTTTTTTTAATTATTTTATTAATAAAATAAATATTAAAAAAAATATAAAAAATCATAAAAAATTCAAAAAAAAAATCGTAAAAATCACTAAAAATTCACAAAAAATCAAATTATTCACCAAAATTTTTTAAAATTATTTTATTAATAAAATAAATATAAAAAATACAATAATATAAAAAATTCATAAAAAATTCAAAACAAATCATAAAAAGTCAATAAAATTCACAAAAATTCATAAAATTCACAAAAAAATATTTTAAATTATTTTATTAATAATTATATGTGGTTTTATAAAAGCGACTAAGGAATAACGTGCATTGAGTGCTATAAACTGGCTACCCTCAAGCTATCACTAGTATACATTCTTCCCTTTAACAATCCTGAACTTTTCCAAATCCAACCAACACACATAGAACATAACAGATTAAAAAATATCCAAAATAGTAGTCTGGGTTATGATTACTCTGATTTAGATTAGAAAAATTCAGTTAGTCTCTGGGTTATGATTAATAAAATAAATATAAAATAATGATTTTTTCTAATCTGAATTAGAGTAATCATAACCCGGAGACTGACTGCTATTTTGGTTTTTTAATCTGTTATGTTCTATGTGTGTGTTGGTTGGATTTGAAAAAGTTCAGGATTATTAAAGGGAAGAATGTATACTAATGATAGCTTGAGGGTAGCCAGTTTATAGCACTCAATGCACGTTATTCCTTAGTCGCTTTTATAAAACCACATATAATTTTATTCTTGATTTTTGTGAATTTTTGTGATTTGTTTCAAATTTTTAATGATTTTTTATATTTTCTGTATTTTATACTTTTTTTATTAATAAAATAATATAAATATTTTTGTGAATCTTTTATTTTTGTAAAAGTTTATGATTATTTTTATATTTAATTTAAAATATTTTTTGTGAATTTTATGAATTTTTGTGAATTTTATTGACTTTTTATGATTTATTTTCAATTTTTTATGAATTTTTTATACTTTTGTATTTTATATTAATTTTATTAATAAAATAATTTAAATTTTTTTTGGTGAATATTTTGATTTTTTTTGTGAATTTTTAGTGATTTTTATGATCTGTTTTGAATTTTTTTATGAATTTTAATATTTTCTTTATTTTAATATTTATTTTATTAATGAAATAACTTTTTAAAAAAAGAAAAAAAAATAAAAACCGACACGTCATCGTTTTTGAACAGTACCGGTTACCGTTTTGACTTGATGTACAAATAAGCCAGGTTGGAGGTTTCTTTTGATAAAAGTGTCACTTTGAAGATTTAAAGTGCTTGTGAAATACTTTCAAGGTTTAAAGTGTAAGTAGCTGCCACCTTGAAGGTTTTTTTTGCGATTTTCCCTATTAATTATTCTCATTATTTAAATCTTTGGGCGGCCAACAAACAGAGAATAAACTACCAAATTCAATCATCTAATCGAAATGTCTCTATTGGCACTGACCTACTACGTAAGAGTGCGGATGTTATGAAGTTAGAATGAAACTTCTTAAGCGATAATGTGTTTGAAGAAAAGTCACTAGTTTATCTTCCATCAGTTGATTCCTAGTTTTTCCACGCATTAAATGTTGAGTATTACTGGTCAATAGCCAAGGTCTTCCGCTTTATCACTCTACATTCTTCCACTTCCAACGTGAAGCGCTTTGATGTCCCCTTCCAACATTTGTCTATGTCGTATTGTTCCACGGGCTAAATGTCACGTCTAAATTTGTTGATATCAACTCTTTGGACGACCGGCATTGAGAAGAAACTACTAATTTTCCAACACTATCATCTTATCAAATAGTTTGTGTTGACATTGACTTACTACGAGTGGGTAGGTAAATATTAACTTAGAACGAAAATTTTGGTCTCGAGAGATATTAAGTGTTTGAAGAAAAGTCACTAGTATCTTTCATCATTTTTAATATCTTGTTTCTCACGCAATGTTGAATATTACTGTTCCACCTCAAAAAGCCTATTTAAACGGATACGATCGGTTGATTACTTAGAGCTTGATTGGTTTTCCCGCTACCACCCGCAAACGCAGCTTTTGCGGTTGGTAGCGGTTGACAGCGTTTCGAAACAATCATATAAACCGCTACAAATCGCTTCAAACCGCTCCGAACCTCTTAAAATCAAAAGCTGGTTCCAGCTAGCGTTTGCGGTTGTGGGCGGTTGCGGGATGATAATTTTTTTTTTTTTTTTTTTAAAAACCATATAAATACAAAAATAAAAATAAAAATAAATTTTTTAAAACAAAATTATGAAAATACTAAAATATATCTATTATATTTTAATTAATATTATAAAATTTTAAAATAAAAATATTTTCTATAATTTTAAAATTTTAAAACTATAACTTTGAAAATATAATTTACATATTTATTATAATATTATGATTTTTGATATTTTTATAATTATATAAAATATAAATATTGTTAATTTATTATTTAACCGCTGCTGTATTTGGTAGTTAACCAGTCATAAGTATCCCGCAAACGCACCAATTTCTAACCGCAGAACCAGTCGTACAAATCTCTTAAAACCGCTAGAAACCGCAACCATCCGCAACCGCAAACGTCCGCAGCCGCAACCGCAACCGCTGCGTTTGAACCAGTCAGACCCTTACTCACATGCACTTACGCAATGGTTTCTCTATCGACTTCACTCAAATCACTATTGTTGGGGGTGGATTTACATCCTCCCTCAAGGCCCATTAGACAATGAATTAGGCCCATATTGCTAGAAAGCCCTAGGTTTTCTCCTTCTATAAATAAGGAGCTATTTCCTTATTAGAAAGGATCTTTTCTTCTCTATTTTAGACCTAGAACACTTCTTACAAAGAGTTTATGGATTCTTAGATTTACTTCACTTGTATTCATACTTGTAATACAATCTTAAATCAATAAACTCTTTTGATGTTTATTTCTCATTTGATTCTTTAAAGATTTCTCCTAAACCTCAAGAATCTAAACTTTTATCTTTAGATTCTTTATTTGATTGATTCCAACAAACATCACAAATATAAACACCATTTTTGGATCAAACACAACCCTAACAATCTCATCTTCACTTCTTATAACAAACCTAACTCAAAACTCCATTTTACCAAAAGATTAGTTGTTGCTTGCAAGAAACCAACCTTCACTGCCGAGGATGTACTGAGAGAAACAACCATAACGGAGGAAAGCCACCCGAAAGTACCCTATTCAGAGGTTGTGAGAAAGAAGCGAGTATTTTGGGAAAGGAGATGGAACTATTGGGATGTGAGTAGAGCAATAGGGATACTTGGTGTTCATCTTCTCAGCCTATATGCACCTTTTCACTGCAACTGGTCGGCTTTTCGTGTAGCGGTTGGTCTCAGTGTCATTGCTGGAACCGGGATCACGTTGTCTTATCACAGGAATCTATCACACCGAAGTTTTGTTCTGCCTAAATGGCTAGAATATCTCTTTGCTTGGTGTGGCACACTTGCTTTCCAGGTTAAAAAAAAATAAACAAAAATAATTAAACTCACATGAATTGAAGCTAGGGTTTTTGTGAGCATATAGCTTAATATTACATTGGTTATATATGTACAGGGAGATCCAATAGAGTGGGTGAGCAACCATCGTTACCATCACCAATACAGTGATACAGATCGTGATCCTCATACTCCTCGCCATGGTTTTTGGTTTAGTTACTTCCTGTGGATCTTTGACACGGGTTCTATTCTCCAAAATGTAATTAAATCAGTAATCCACATGTTCTATCATTACTTGAAACAAAAAGTAGGCCTAAATCATGAGTTGTATACAGTGTGGAGGAGAAGAGAACGCAGCTGATTTGGTGAGACAACCTTATTATAGGTTTCTACAAAGAACATGGATTTTGAACAACCTTGCACTTTCCCTTCTCCTTTACATCCTCGGTGGCTTTCCTTACCTCGTATGGGGCGTGGTAACTTTTTACCTTTTCTCTCTTTTTATTCTTACATAAATGAATAGTTTTACTTAAATCTTAATATGATTACATGTGGCAGGGAGTTAGAATTGTATTCGTGCTACATTCCACATTTCTGATGACCGCAGCTTCACATACATGGGGAACGCAACCATGGAAAACCGGAGATCTTTCCAAGAACACTTGGTATGAACTAAGAAGTAATTCATAAACATGTTTATATATTGTGTTTTTATACTTTTGCTAACAATTTATGTCGCAAAAAATAAATGGAGGTGGCTGGCTATAGTAACGCTAGGGGAGAGCTGGCACAACAACCATCATGCATTCGAGTTCTCGGCTAGGCATGGACTTGAGTGGTGGCAGATTGACATTACTTGGTACTTTATTCGTCTTCTCCAAGCTCTTGGACTGGCCACAAATATTAAGTTAGTTACCGAAGCTCACAAGCAGAGATTCACTTTTGATGGATGAATATTATACAAACATGGTCAATAAGTTAAGGGAAGATGTGCGTTTGAGGGAATACGATACAATACCATGTATGTACTATATTAATATGAGAAGTTAAGCATGCACTGTTTTATATTTATCGGTATGTTTTCAGTATAATATATAAGTTGGTCATAATTTAAGCTATTCGGATATGTTCAACTTTTTGATTTTCCGTCCAACTCGTAGTAAGTTACCTGAATTTTAAAATTGAGAAGAGACTACTAATTTCCAACACTATCATCTAGTCAATAAGTGTTTGTTGACCTTAACTTACTACTAGCGGAAGGTAAATAAAAATAGAATATGTGGTCTTATCTCATCACTCAATTCCTTATTTGAAGAAAATGAGTGTGAAGAAACTTGAATAGTCACTAGTTTATCTTCTCTCATCACTCAGTACCTTGATTTCCACGCAACTTTGACTATATCATTGGTGTTGTCCAAGAGCAGTAACATTTTTGAGGCCAATATTCTATTCTACAAAGTACAAACTACGGAATCTAAAAACAGACTGTTGGGAAGGAAAACACTATGATGATAAGTTTAAACTATGTTTTCAAAAAAAAGAAAAAGAAAAAAGATAAGTTTAAACTCAAAAGAAACAATTCTATAAACAAAACAAGATTTAAGTACTGTTTTATTAATGGAATACAGTACTGTTTCTATATTTTTGTCAATTACAAGATTTAACTGTTTTTGCTTATCTTTCCTTTAGGAAAATATAAAATCATGTGACAATGGTAACAAACAAAAGAATATAGAATCTTACAGAACTAAAGAATATCATGGAATTTGATAAGAATTGGGTTTTATTTATCCTGGATCATGAACAACTAAAGCAAAATAAACGAGGGCAAGTACACACTTAGGGTCTCATGCATTTGACTAAAACATCTACAAATCTCTTGTACATGTGTTGCTTCATGTACATCTTCTCAACCTTCTTACGTCCTTCGCTTCCTAGCTGTAGCCTTGTGGATGGGTTTCTAAGCAGAAACAAGAGATTCTGTGCTAACACTTTGTTACCCGGCCTCCCCACTGGGTGTAGTAGCCCTGTCACATTGTGCTCCACTATCTCCTTTGTTCCTCCTGCGTCTGTTCCAAGCACCTGCTCCCATGAAAAAGAAAAAAACAATGATTAGGATGAAGAACATTTCATTTTCGTCTATCAAAAGCGTTTGTTCTCACCGGAAGACCATAAGCCATTGCTTCGATAGTCACTCTCCCAAATGTTTCACCAATTCCCTGTTTCACAGATTGACTAAAGTAAAACGAGAGTAGAACAACGCCATACGAGGATCAAGATAAGAAACGTTACCTGGGAGTTTGTTACGTAGACATCTGCTGCAGAGTATAGTGAGGCAACACGAGTGGTCGCTAGAGTCCACACAACCGAGTTCGATAAGTTTCCATTCTTCGACAAGAAGTTCAACATTTCCTTAACGTATGCAACTTTGTTGCTCTTAGACCCAACCGATCCAAGAAGAAGCTTAAGGTCTTGTTTCTGTGTTACGTTGGCAGAGAACAACAGCTTCCTTTTACCGGTGGCAGACAGAACAGACGGATTATCAACAACACGAGACTTGATTTTCATCTTCCTTGCTGAACCTCTTAACCGATGTCTGACTGAAAGACTAATCTTTTCTTTCTTGGTGCCACTGATGTGATTACTTTTAGCGACTTGTTCTGGTTCCTTTTCTTTCTCTAGTGCCAAGGCGGCAGATTCAAGGAGAAGAAGCTGTCCTTTCGTCGGGTTAATGCTGCTAAGAGACATCACAAGCATATCCTTATCTGTCAAACCAAACTCCTTTCTGACTGATTCTCGTAGTGCTTGTCTTTTCGCCTTCATCATCTCTGTGGTCAGTGTTGGAGTATTCAGCGAACTGGAAATCCCGGCTACGAAAGCCAACTCATCATTAACAGAGAGCGGAACTATAACTGGCTGAGACCTAAGCTTTATGCGCTCCTCTTCACACCATGTTAACCACTGTTTATTCTGCACTTCAGATAGAAAAATAAGCAGCTTCACTCGGTCAAGTACAGGTTTGGCCCGATCAAAGTACTCTCGCCGGTTCTCCATTACCCACCAAGCTATTTGACTCCCACCAGCTGGAAAGTGATCCATATATTGATCTGCGAGAAAAGAAGATTCAAGAAAACATGTATTGAATGAGCTAGTACACATTTCTAAACATGTAAAGTCAGTATAAGTTCGTGAAAGACTTACCAATCCATGTAGCACAAACAGCTGATCCTGCAACGACAAGATCTGCTTTCATGGCAGTTTTGAAGCTGAGTTCTCCTTTATCTTCAACCACTTTGATCCTTCTCCTTATAAGCTCTTGCAACAAACCACCCCTTCTGCTCAGAACTACCGCATAGACTGTTGCACCACAGCTCAAAAGCTCTGAAGCCAGCTCCATCATCGAGATTGGAGCACCGGTCATTGATAGCTCATGGAATAGCAGAACGAATCTCCTTGACCAAACAAGGCGTTTAAAGTCTGAGTTCCTGTCACACGTCCCTGATCGCTTCTGCGGACTCCACTCAAGAATCCTATCCTCTATCGATCCAAAAGGACCAAAAAGCTTACCGTAAGTAACATTCGTCTTTGGAAGCTCTGGATCTTGCTCATCCAAATCCTCCACCACTTTTCTCACCTTCTGAGTCTTACTACGTGAGCTACGACCAGCCTTTCTCCTCCTCCTCCTCCTGGCACTCAAGCTTCGCCGAGGTGTGGCATCCTCTTTCTTGGCCAGAGCCACATGCATCCTCTTATTAACATCCACATGTACTACATTAGTACCATCCACTACCAAATGAGTAGTCTTATCAACAACCGAACCCACTCGTGTATTCTGCTCCACATGCAAAACATCTTCCCTAAGTTTGCCTCCAAACCGCAAGAACTCAACTTTGTTATCATCATCATGCGCCCATCTAGACTGAACATAGAATCCAAGATACGTCCAAAGAGTAATCAAAAGCAGCCAATAGATCAGCCGGTTGCTTCTGAACCACTGAAGAGCTCCGCCATTAGCTTTGACCTCTCTACGTGGAGTCCTGCCTGAGTGTACTCTCCTGAATGTAGGTGAGCCCCTTGGAGGTGACGACTTGAAGCTGCCTAGTCTCAGTGGTGATAGACGTAGATCCTCCATAGTTTCTTGATTACAACAATAGCATCATCAGTATCCTAAACACAGCAAGAATTAGAAATCAAATCATCAGCTATATATATAGTATAGTATCACTTGTTGTGATCGAAGTGAATCTGGAGAAACTAACTAACTGCTAGGATCGCGAATTCGAATTTGTTCGTTCGTTCGAGAGAAATCGAATCCAGTTTCAAGATCGAGATCTTAGCAGCGAGTAACTTACTATCGGCGAACCTTCGATGATACGAATGATGAAGCTGCTTGCTCTGAAGTAGAGAGAAACGAAGATTGAGGCGAATCTTGAGAAATCTGCGATCGAAAAAGAAAACGTAAAGTCAATGTTCAATCAACGAAGCTAGACGAAAGTCATACGAAGCAAAGAGAGGAGAAACAACGCAAAAGCTTGAAGAAGAAGAAGCAGAGACGAATACGAAGACGAAGGAGAGAGAGATTACAATGCAGATAGTATTCACCTGTGAATCTAAGGTTGAGCCAAGAGCTGAACAGAATCGCCGAGAGAGAAAGAGAGAGCTCCGAGACTCGGAGGTAACTGAGTCAGAGCTGCACAGGTGGCTGATTTTAATTTTTTTATTCTTTTCTTATTAATTGATTTGTTTTTCTTTCCCAATGGTTGTTGGTTCTTTTTAATTAATGATTGTTAGCTGACGTCAAGTCAATAATTAACCGGCTGCTTGCTTTTCCAAGAATGAAACGGTTCACACGTGCTAGCAACTCGTCTGGAATCGCAAATGCTCTGTTAATCCCTGTTCCATTATTTCTGGGGAATTGTACAAATTTATGAAATGTAAGTAAGGAGTAAACTGAAAAAGAAAGGAATAGATGATCAAAGTTTAACTGACAAGGTAAATTAAAAAAAAAAAACATTTTCTCACTCGATTTAATTAATTTTAATGATAAATTTAGCCGACACAAACAAACAAAATCTATTTGAAGTAGTTCCAACGTCCTTTTTGCCGTCGATTCATTTGAATAATCAGGAAAAATGTGAACTAATCTCTATATAATAATGTGATTTATTTAATATTACAGGAAAAAATTGGATTTCTGATTTTAGCCCCTAAACTCTTATTTACTTCCAATTATTGGCTCTACCATTGTTACCTGAGTAACATCCTTATGAAGTCGTGCCAGATCGTCTCCAACTACTTCAATTTTAAACCAACATTAATTTCTCTGCTTCAGGCTTAACCAAAAGTTTCTTGATGTCAAAGATTCTGATACGCAGCGCATCTCCTCGTTGAGCCAGAGTCTTGGCGAACGCAAACTCAGCGCCCACGCCTCCCTGCACTAGCTGGATTCTCAGAGAGTGAGATGACACTAGTCTTTGAGTGACTCTTTTTTGTATTTGGCTAGCAAGGAGATGCAACCAATATAACCTTAGCTGGGAACCTAGCAACGTGTAATCTCACCGAAATTATAATAGTTTTCGAGTACATGGGCTCTTATTAAATGGCGTATACACCATCTGCAAGAAACAAAAACAAAAAGAAGACAATTCAAAAGTAGCTCTCTTGCGAGGTTTCTTTGGTTATAACATTCACAAGTATTGAGCGTCAAAGCGAACCAGAAGGATTTAGAAGACCCACACCAGCTATAAAAGAAAGAACATAGATAGAAACATGGAGATTTAATCTTCCTTTTAATAGACTACCCTCCTCCGCAGCGATAAAACATGACACAGAAAATTTTAAAGATAGAGAAATGACATAAACAGAGAGACGTAAAAAAAGAGTTTCTTCCAGTATTTTCAATCGGCCTTTGCACTTGTAGCTGCTGCTAAAGTTAGAATAGACCAAAATGTTACACTAGACTCCCACGAATTAAGAAGGCTTTGAGAGTAACCAAAGGAATCAGATTTCTAAAAGGCCTCTTCCCGTGGCTGAAACGGTAAAAAGAAACTCTTTGTGTGCAATACCTTAATTATATACAAAATGATTTAGAATCATCTAAGAACATACACTTGTTGCACCATGAGGGGCTAAAATCAATAACAAAGACGAATTAACAACACAAGCTTGCAAAAGAACATAGCAAGCAGAGATAGAAAGATAATACATTTACATTGCATATAGCATTCTCCTGTGAGAGCCATTTCGAGTTAACCGAGTCAGAGACAGAGAGAGATTGCTGATTCTCTAATTTATCCCACTTCCACCGTACACGTGTCCTTGATGAGGATGCCCCATCGTCACAATCCCACCGTACATCCCTCCTCCTCCATTGTATCCTCCTCCGGATCCCCCGGAGCTTCCATTTCCTCCTCCGCCGCCACCTTCCTTATCCCCCTGTCTCCCCGTCGTCATCCTCTCCCCTTCCACCTCCCTGTACTTCTGCAGGTACACCTTCAACGGCTCCACGTAATCCTCGAACCCCAGCGTCGTCATCGCCCAGAGAAGATCGTCGCCGTTGATCGTCTTCCTCTTCTCTCTCTGACACTTGTCCGACGCCTCGCCGGTGACGAAACTGATGAACTCCGATACGCACTCCTGCACGGTCTCCTTCGCGTCCTTGGAGATCTTCGCGTTCCCAGGCAATGCTTTCTTCATGATCCGGCTCACGTTCGCGATCGGCAGAAACCTATCCTGCTCACGCGACGACGCGCCGCCTCCGTCCTTGTGGCCGCCAGAATCGTTGTCGGAGTCCGCCATCTCAGATCTAACGGTAAATCGGAGGTCGCCGCTAGAGAGAGAGAGGAAGAGAGAGTGTATTGGGTCCGTTGGATCGAGAGGATAATAATCGGATCGTGGTGACACGTGAGTAGTTATTGGTCGTTCGTTTGTCGATAAGATTTGTTACACGTGGCTTTGATCATATCCGTTAGATCGAAAGAGAGACTTGAGCCCTTGGCTTCGATCCTTACCTTATCTTCAAATTAAAAAATAATAATAATAGTGACACATACAAAATTGGGAAATTATCTTAAATAGTTTTTTTTGTCATAAGAAAATCTAGGAAAATGACTAAAATTATTTTTATTAAAAAGCAAAAAACGATATATATGTATATATATATATATATAAATAAAAATAAAATAAAAGTTTTTTTTAATTTCGAATTATATGTTTATAAATTATTTTTAATATTTCTAAATATAATTATATATTAAAAATGATAAAACAATATAAATATAATTATATATTAAAATGTAAAAGTATATAAATTGTAATAAATTATAGTTTTGGACATATAATTTGGATTTAAAATGCAAAAGATATTTGGTAAGAATAACTATTTTGTTTTCTAGTTTTTTATCACATGGATTTTGAAAATCACATGGATACATTTGATATTTTGAAAGTTGAGTCTTATCAGTAAAAATGAACTAAATTTATCTCCTAATAACACTAGATTTAGTTAAAATTAGAGAATCAATAATAATTAATTTTTTTTTTGAATAACAAGAGATTTGAATGAATTTTGAAAATTCTTAAATCAATAACAATGGATTATATTAAGACTTTTGAAATCAAAGAACCAATAACGACGGAATTTCAAAATTTCCAAAATTCATGAGAATTCACTAACCAATGATTTCATATAGAAAATCGATATAATGATTTCATATTCATATAAAAACATAGTCGTATCTATAATACTAACTAATCTCTTATAATGTCCATATATACTTTATAAATAATTAGGCTTTGAAGATTGGACGGATTGTATTTAACGGAACATACTAAAATTTCGATTTAAAAAATATTTTGCATTTATGTCGATTAATATAGTGAATAAGATAATGTTATGATTGAAAAGAATAATGTTGTGATTGAATAGAGTTTTAAGATGAATTATTGGTTTATTGATTGTATATTTTGTATTACTATTTAGAGAGAGAAATAAATATTTGGCAAAAAAATATGAAAAAATTTAGGAAAATATTAGCAAAAAATTAATAAAAAGAACGAAATGATAATGACAAAAATAAGAAGATGCATAATATATGTTGGTGAAGTTAATGTGATAATTAATTATATAATTTTACAAGCATTTGTTATTACTAAATATTCATAAGTTATTACATCAAATTTATAGAAATTTATGACTGATTTTCAAACTATTTAAAATTTAAAATTATATTTTTAATGTTTCAAACTATATAACATTGTATACATAATATATATTTGGGCAACCATCTAGTATAGGTAACACAATAATATGAAAATGGTTACACTCATCACTTATGAATACACAAAAAGCATTGGTTTCCGATCTTAATTTGTAGATTTGTTTTATTAAGTTAAGTTTTTTAAAAGCAAATATTAAATTAAGTTAAGGAGACAAGTTCTCGCAAACAATAAAAAGGAAAATAGGCGTAATAAGGCTCTAAGTATTAATTATCTTAAGGTATTTCCATTGATTAAGTCCAATGAAAGCCTAGTTACTAGTAACTGATCATATTAGCGTGATTACTCTACTAGTAATAAATTTCAGTTACAAGATAAAGAATCTGAATTTGTGATTATGGCCACCGAACTCTTCTTTCTTAACAATTGTGGCCTATACAATTGTTATGGGTATTTCGGTTTTAGTTCGGATTTTTTTCGGTTTTGTTTTGATTTTTCGATTCTAGAGATGTATATAGGATATTTTCGGATATTTATTAAATTCGGTGTGGTTATTTTAATTTTTGATTCAGTTCGGGTAATGTTAGGACTCGGGTGATACATGATAAAAGTTTGGAATTTGGTTTCGGTTTTTCGAATAATTTTAGTTAATTTGGGTTACTTTTTCTGGGTAATTCCAGTTTGTAGAAGAAAAAATTTTGGATAATTTAGATATTTTAAGTACATTGGGTAGTTCGAATTGAAAATATTTTTAATAAAAAGCATTCGAACAATTTGGTTTATAAATTGTAATTTTAAAATATCTGATTATTTTAAAAATAAATATAATTAATATCGCTAGCTATATAATTTATATTTTAAAATTTTGGATATCCTTTTCGTTCCAGATTGATTTTTTGGTTCTAAAACTCTAGGATCCTTCGAATATTTATGAAAATGGGGTTGGTTTCCTTTTTTGGTTCAATAAGGTTCAGTTCTTTGGTTATGGTAAATGTGTCCAGTCCTAGTCACGATCAATAAGAATGAAGTAGAACTATTTTATTAGAAGACTAATACATGATTTGTGTTCAACCTCTTTCTCCTGATATAACCAACAAACAAAGTCTGTAACAAAACAACACCAATTAAAACAAGACAAGAACCACAACTATGCTTTAAGCACAAGCAAGAATCTCACTAGTTCAGTTAAGTGAACTAAGAAACTCAACCCAAATATGTTCTGCTCTCTTAGTCGTCTCAAGAGCGAACTCCTCAGCAGCTTGCTCGTCCTTTGCCTTACGCACAGCCGCATGATACTCTTCATAAGCCTGAGAAGCCTCCTTAAGAAGCCGCCCCAGATTACTCTCCGTAGACTTAAACTTCAGATCAACACTCACTTTCTCCGCTTCAAGCTTAACCAACAGTTTCTTGATGGCGAAGATTTTGATGGACAGCGCGTCTCCTCCCTGAGCAAGACTCTTAGCGAGCGCGAACTCCGCGTCCACGGCTCTCTGCTTCTCCACGGCGGTTTCTTTGAGAATTTTGGCGCGGGTTCGAGCGAGGTGGACTCTCTGAGAAGCCTCGAGTCCTTCTTTAATGACGGTTTTGTATTTGGCTAGTAAAGAGATGTAACCAATGGAAGCTGAGCTGAGTACCTCGTAACGCGTACCGGCTTCTATAATCTCGTCGAAGTTCGGGTGGTGTACTAGGTCACGTGCGGTTAGACCGCGTAGCTTCTTTAGGGTTTGCTTTAAGCTCTCTAGGGTTTCTGATGTAGCGGATGATTCGCTTGTGGTGGAAGTAACTGATGAGCCAAGGACTGTGCTTACCTTCGAGGTTGTTTCTTTTCTATGGGTGTGAACAAGATTGGTCAGTGATGTGGTGAGGCTAGAGGTCTCTGAGTCCTACCAAAATCAAAACATGTAACAAAAGTCAAGAAACTGATTTTAGATGTTTTGAAAGTAAAATCTAGTTAACAAACCTGGGATTTTGATTTTTCAGCGAGTATCTCTGCTAGGTTAATGGAAGAATCTGTGTCTGCCTTAAGACCATCTTTGTCTTTGTTGAAACAACCACAGACACCATCTGCAAGAAACACATACAGAGAGAGAAGACTATTAAGAGTAGCTCTCTTGTGAGTTTATTTGGTTTAGAAAGCTCCAAAGCTAACCTGATGGCTTTAGAAGACTGTCAAACCCACCTGTTGAATAAAGAACATTATAAATATTGAGACATAATTTCATTTTAGAAAAATATGTTTGTGAGAATCTGAAGTTTATTTACCATTGAATCCGCCATAAGTTTTCTGCACTGTACTTATGGTTGGTGGCTTCTTTGCAGCTGCTGTTACAATAAATGTTAGTGCAATGTCAGAAAAAAAAAAAGAATCAAAGATATAGACATGACATAAACAGAGAAAGAGTTTCTTACAGTCTTTTTCAGCAGCCTTTGCACTTGCTGCAGCTGCTGCACATTAGAAGTGAACAAGAAAACCAAACCAAACTCTTAGATTATATTGGGTAATCTCCTTGTTTCATTATGGACTATTGTGTTTGATTCTCGAGATTACCTTCAAATTCGCGTTCGATTTCTTCCAACATACTGTTTCTCTGAGTTTCAGCTGTTAACAAAAAGGGACAACAAGTTTTACGTTTGATCTCAGAAGGCTTTGAGAGGAACAATGGTAGCAGATCATTATTATTACCTTGTTCTTCATGATTCTTGATCTCTGCAAGGCCTCTTGTGGCAGCTGAAACATGGAATATGAAATATGAGATGTAAGCATTAAGCAAACTTTTTTTGTAACAAGTTTATGTGGATTTATCAAATTAACAAGAGTTATTCCGCCAAGAATGGTTCAAAGGTACCTTCAAACTCGCGTTCAATAGCATCAAGCATACTCTTTCTCCTTGCAGCTGTAACAAAATTTGAAAACAAATCTGATTCAGTATACATTAGAAACAAAAATGAGCATGGAAAAGATACAAGGGGAAAGATTTTTACTGTGTTCATCATCATCATTGTCGTGGGTTGAATCACTAGCCTTTAGCTCTTCAAGACCTTTTGTAGCATCTGCAAGTTGGAGCATTAAGAAGAAAAAAAACTTATCTACTTGATCTGTTTTAATGGGTTTACATTTTCAGCTAAGAAAATCAGTGTTATGTGAAAGTAACCTTCAAACTCGCGTTCGATAGCTTCAAGCATGCTATTTCTCCTTGCATCTATAACAAAACATTAAACCATTCTTCATAATACTATGAAAGATGATAAATGATCATAAAAAAAAAAACATAATTAGTAAAAGTTATTACTTTGTTCACTGTCATCTCCTTCAGTGAAATCATCAAGGTTTAGTTGCTTAAGACTACTTGTAGCAGCTGCAAAGTAGTTTTGATCAAAACAGAAAAAAAAATGATTCAAGATTTGATATTGTATAACCACAAGAGCTCGTTAACCTTTGATAATAATATGATGAAAGTACCTTCAAATTCACGTTCAATCTCATCCAACATACTTTGTCTCTTTGCAGCTGATAACAAAGACAAAAAAGACATGTCTTAGACTAACACTACAACAAAGGTAAAGAAACCTTCAAAAAGCTTTATCTTACATTGGTCTTCCTCATCTTTGCTATCAGCAAGATCATCAATCTGCTTAAAACTTTCTGTAACGGCTGCAAGAGAAGAAAACAAAAACTCTCAGAACTTCTTGAACCAAGAAAAGAGATAAAGATTCTCTCTGCATATATACCTTCGAACTCACGCTCAATTGCATCTAGCATACTTTGTCTCCTGGCAGCTGTATACAAGACATAACAATATATCAATCTAACAAAACTGAATGAGTGAGAAAAGTTATCAAAGTAGAGATAGAGATAATAGTTTCATACCTTGTTCTTTGTCATTATCTTCGACAGTGTAAGCATTAATCTTAAGCTGTTTAAGACCACTTGTAGCAGCTGCAAGTAGAAGAAGATGTAACAAAAGCTTTGATCTAATTTTGAACCAATTAGAACAGACATTGAGTATAATTTCAACATACCTTCAAACTCACGTTCGATCTCATCTAGCATACTTTGTCTCCTTGCAGCTATAATAAGACAATGAGATCTTATGAGTTCTTTAGTTGATATTAAAGGGAACATGAAAGTAGAGGGAAAACAAAAATGTTACAGTGAGATTCATCATCTGTGCTTGAGGTTGAATGTCTTAGTTCTTCAAGACCTTTTGTAGCTTCTACAAGCAGATTTAAAAACAGGTCTAAGATGGTATTGTAAAAGATACCTAACTAAAAACAGTATACTTACCTTCAAACTCTCTTTCAATCTCTTCCAACATCTTCTGTCTCTTTGCAGCTATAAACAACACACACAAAATATGAGTCAAGAATACTGTAAACAAGAACAAGACATCAAAAAAATATGTTTTGTTACCGTGTTCTGCGTAGTTGACTCCGGTTAGATCATCAGCCTTTAGTTGTTCAAGACCTTTTGTAGCAGCTTCAAGAAGGAAGACACAAACAAAATGTTAGCTAACATTTTTAGAGTATCAAGTACTTAAGTTATATTGAGTAATCTCAAGAGACCTTCAAAATCGCGTTCAATCTCTTCCAGCATGCTTTTTCTCATTGCAGCTGCAACACAAGAACATAGCACAGAGTTCGGACTTATAATGTTATGAAGAAGAAACAAATGTGATGGCAAAAAGTACTAGAGGAAGAGCGTGTGTGTGTTTTACATTGTTCGTCATCTTCTCCTTGAGTGGAATCATCAATCTTGAATTGTTCAAATCCAGCTGCAGCAGCTGCAAGTAATTATGAGACAATGAAGGATCAGTAAGAATCTATCAACAACAGTGGCTTCAAGAACTATATGTGGAGTTTGACAGACTACATGGAAAGATACCTTCAAATTCGCGTTCAATCTCTTCCAACATTTTCTTCCTATGAGCAGCTGAAACAACAAAGGCATCTTAAGAAACACTCTTTAAGCAAAAAGGGTTATAGATGAAAGATTAGTATTTTCTTAACCTAGTTCTTGATCATCCTTAGATTCATCAATTTTGTTGATACCATCAGATCCAGCTTGTTTAAGTTCATTAATTTGTGCTGTAATCAAAGTAACATAAAAGAAAACAAACTGTTCATGTCAACATTTTGATTCAAGCTTCTTCCAGAAACATAATCATCTTTTAAAAAAGAAAACAGATCAAAACAGAGTCTTGACTTGCCTTGGAACTCAAGTTCGATATGGTCCAACATACTCGAAGGTGTAACGACTTCATCAGTAACAGGTCCTAACTATACATCCAGAGATTAATTAAGAGTTCATTACTTTGCAAGAATCAGCAGCAGAGTCCAAGGAAGATAAATAATAAACAGTAATTGACCTGAGACGAGGTATCAGCAGAATCTTTAGTAGTTTCCACAGATTCTTCTGATAGAGACAGAGAGATTGTGTTGTTATCAGTCACTGTACTGTTTTTCTGACCACTGATCTGGTCAACTCCTTCGTTGCCTTGGAGAGAAGCTGCAACCAACAAAATTCATTTGTTTCTTCTTTTTAAGATTTTGTGTTCATAACAGATTAAATTAGCTTAAACAATAAATTAATATTACCTTGATATTCACGCTCAATCAGATCTAAATTCAAACCTGTAGTTCCTTCATCCTAAAATCCAAAAGCAAAAGTCAATACGTTTATTAAACCAATTGATATCATCATATATTTGGTTTGATAAAGTTAGTATATGGTTAAAGAAAAGGTGTTTATGAGAGTTACGTACCTGGCAAGAAACTTTATAAAAGCTTGAGATGATGAGACACAGAGACAAACACAGAGCTAAGAACTTGGTTCCCATGGCGTAGAATGTTATCACAAGATGTCAAATGACAGTGTCTCTGAAGCTTGAGAGGAAACACATAAGAGGACTTCAATTAAAACACTCAGAACTCAACGTGGTTTTTTTGTTTAATAATAGAAATTCACGTGGCTTTCTTTTTATATAGTTTCCACTTACTTGCTTACCAAAAAGAAAACTGACTTATTGCGAACCTTTTTGCCTCTAATCTTGTCTACGTTTATCTTTTTACAAAAAAAAAAAAAAAAAAAAAAGAAGCTTGTCCACTTATTGCGAACCTTCTTTGCTGATTCAGATCAATAATGCGTTGGTCATAACTACCAACTCGTATCTTTCAGATATACTATTGCTGCCAATCAGTGTTTTATAATTATATTACACTCATTGGCGGAGGAATCTGTACTAGCATAAGATAATACTAGCGTGGAACATGAGACATTTAAAAACTTATTATGGAGTATTTCTTAACGAGAGCATTAAATTCAAAATCGGACTTTCAGATCTCAAGGACGTCGACTATAATTTTTTTTTTTTTGACAACGAAGTCGACTATAATTTATATTGTGCTTTTTACCAATCCACATTTCTTAGTTCATATAATACTCCTTAACGAATCTGCAAGTCCAATAAACACTCCCTCTTCATCTACCATATTAATCTAACCCTACAAGAGCCAATATTAATAATCAACACTTTTCTTTTCTTACTTCGAACACTTTTTTGTTAAAGCCATCAAACACTTTTCTTTTGGGATCTAGTCTTATACTAGTTTAGTTATTAAGTATGAAAGAAAAGTTCAGATGTACAATGAATGATGAAATCTGATAAAGGCAGCCTGCTGTAACATAATTTTATTTTAGCTTTCAGTTAATTTTTCATTTTATATTAAAAAATTATCAACTCGTCCGTAATATTTTTTTCCCACAATAAGAGCACCATTACTGGTAAGTACCTTTTCATGAGTATCTAGCATATATAATAATACTATTATTTAACTTTATAACTAAAATTTAAACTAAAAGGAAAAAAAAAACTAATAGAAAAGAGACACGTTTGGTAAAAGTCTCTTTAAGGGCAGAGAAAATTTCTTCTTGCAGGTACGTACTTCATTCAATGTCACTTTTTTTCTATTTTTTTCATTTAATTTCAATATTAAACTGGTGAGAGACGAGGTGAGAGCTTGTCGCTGCGGCCTAAAAACACTTTCAATGGGTTCTTTCGGAGTTCTTAATATAAGTATTATGTATATTACATCATTTTCCGCGCTATGCGCGGATAATATATTTAAATTTTTTTCATTTATAATTTTTATTTGCATGCAAATTTTTGTATATTAAATTATATATAAATAATTTTTAAATTTAATTTTTTTTATATTTTTAGTTTGAAGTAAGTATTTCTATTATATGTAACACAATTAACTAATAAAATATGAAAAATCAAATCCGAGATTTTAGAGTTATGTAAAAAAAATATAATTATGTATAGAATATAAATTATCTTAGATAAAAGATCGGAATCTCATCTCGAATAAATTCACGAAAAGAAAAAGTACTCGCATAACGTACTTAAAATATAAAACCACCTTTTCAAAAAAAAAAAAGCATACTTAATAATATTTTTTTACGTGTAATAGTTGAAAACTAACAATTGAATATCGATCTAGAATATTATTTTAATATATCTAATGGTAAAATATTAATTGTAATAAACAAATTTTGAATTTTGTAATATTACATGAATTAGAAGTCTTTAAAATCTAAAATCTATTTTATTAACATAATATATTTTTATTCATTTATTATTTTGACGTTACAAAATTTTGCTTTAGTTTTATTTGTATATTAATTTTTTAATAATTTAGTTTCTTTTTAAGTAATTTTAAAATTATCAAGAATATAATATATTTAAAATTATTTATTTAAATATATCCACATATGATGTCTCATTTTTATGTGTGTTTGCATTGAGCATATTTAATTTATACTTTGTATATTAAATAACACATTGTTGCGTGCCGTTCTATGGTTTTAATAAATGTGTTGTCATTTTATTTTTATTACTACTAACATGATTTTTTTAGTGATTAGTGATAATGTAATTTTAACGTTATGTATTATATTTTATCGTATATCTTCTAACTCTTCATGATGGCACTTTTTTAGAATCATTTTAATTAGATAATAGGTTTAAAGATGTAAATAAAACTGTGTATGTTGTAAATTTAGACTTCTTAGTGTAACTGAGAACTATTCCCTCGGTTTCTTAATGTTACATATTCTACATTTTTCACACATTTTAATAAACACATTAAATTTGCATAATTTTTTTATATTTATCTTTGTTCCATAATTTTAAACCAATAAAATTTCAGTAAGTGCAATTAAGTTTTTTGAAATTTGCCATTAGTTAATAAAACATGTCTTGAAAATGTAAAAAATAGATCTTTTAAAACAATTTTTTTTCTAGAATATGTAATATTAAGGAACAGAGGGAGTATCAATTATGGAAATTATATTTTGATTTTATTTTATTAAATCTTTCTTTCTCTGTATATTTTTTTGTTTTATTTTGTATTTTTACAATTTTATTGCCTTATTCTTTAATTATAGAGAATTGTTATTTCCAATTTTTGTTTCATATACCTTAAAAGTCTTCGGTTGATTTTTGTTTGTTTTCTTTCTCCGATTACAATGTACAGTTTGACCGTTCTTTTTCTTTTTTGGGATCAAACTACTAATATCATCAGATAGAAAAACTTAAACTCCAAAAATGGAGTGAGTATTTATGCTAGAGAAAACTGATTTAGTCACTAATATAGTGAGATATTATAATATTAGAAGGTATGAAAACTCATCTCTGTTGTCCTGCGCTGGACATAATTAAGTTGTTGTCAATTGATTATATATTTGTGATAACTGGAAATACATCTCTATGTATTCCTTACATCATCTTAATTGGTTTACGGTTCAACCATTTCTAATATACTGAGAGTAACATAATATTAGATGTTGATTATCTCCTTCCAATTAGGAATGCACAGAATGAGAGAAATTCAAGGTGAGACTACTTGATATTACGTGTATACGCACACCAAATAACCTAATGTGCACACTACCACAATCGAATGGTATGTCGATGTAGCACTTTAGGATCGAATCCACAGAGACCAACTGTTACACTTTATTTCTATAGGATCAATATTAAGCTAAAACAATATGGGGGTTTTAAGATTGAGGTATTATAACAGAAAATAAAAGACTAGTTAAAAGGTTTTCAGATGATTAAAAGAGCTAGGTTCAGGGTGATTCATTGGGATACTTAGGATCATGAGCTACACAACTATTCAGGAAAACAATACGAGCCAATCTAGAACTTGAACAACAAGAATAGATAAACCCACTGTCGTGGTGTCTACCAATTTATCAAGCAATCCTAATGCCTAAACTGTCGTTTGGATCAGAGAATGATGACAAGCATTAAGTTCAGATTCAATTGGTTCACGATTCGCCTTAACATCAGCTTTCGTTGGCTAAGGACAAATCGCCTATCTATGCTATTTCCAGTAACCTAAAACACTTTTGATGAATAGATTAAACTTGTGATCAGATGCTAAATGGCCAGTTTAACATAAGCAATAAGCATAACAATAGACAGAGATATCAAAGAATAACAATCCTATTTGTGTCTAGCTCATTGATCCACGATCCTTAACACCCTAAACCTAACAAGCGACTACTCAGACATGGACAAAAAAATCACAGAGACAAAGACTGAATAAAACATCATGCAATTCAATAGAATAAGAATAGGGTTCAGGATAATCTTCTCTATGACGAGAGAGATGGAGCCTTCTCCCTTTACAATAAGCAAATCCTCAAATTCTAAAGTCTCCAATGGTTTTCTTCTGTCTAGAATAGCGTAGAATGATAAAGAGAAACAGAAAATATGATATATCAAAGCCACAGGCGGCTGGGAGAGAAAATATGGATAATTAGGGCAAATCCCGTAATGATTGTAGTTTCCTAAAAAATCTCTGCCGCTGGAACACTCACTCGGAACAGTCACTTGGGTTGCTCCGCTATCCGGAACAGTCATCAAGACTGTTCTGCGTGAAAACCACCAAATTGCATTGTTTTCTGCCTCTTTTGTTCCAGCTGATCCATCTCCCATCCAATGCAACTCCAGACCTGTAATGACTCCAAAAGGACTAGGAAGACTCGATAAAGACTTGAAAACCAATTTAAAAGCATATATACAAGATGTATAAAACACCATATATCAATTCCCCCAGACTTAGATCCTTGTTTGTCCTCAAACAATGTCAAGTATCAAGAACAGGGAGAAAGGTTTGAAAGTGTGGGAACTCTCCTATTCTCAGCAACCATACTTTAACCACGAATCTCTGAACCATACAAGCAGTAAAACTAGGACAACACACCCTTACCGGAACCCCACTGACTGCTGTTCAAAAATCGGCTCCATACTCTTCATCTCAAACCTGAAAAAGCAACACTATCGAGACAGAACTCCCTACATTCATTTAAGAGTAGCGTGAGCTTCTCATCACAGGCATCATTCAGGGTAGACGGTCTATGTGGAACAGGCTATTTAATGGTGGAGTTAAGAGTGTTTAGGGGCTACCATTTCATTGAAGAGGATGCAGGATATCACACAAAATGGCAAGAGAGGATAGATCCATTGATGTCCACAGCCTCTACTCGTTTTTGCTCTATCTGGTGCGACTGTTCTGATGACGGAACAGGCAACTTATTGTTCTGCTTTCCATTTTCCTCTACACACTCTTCAATACTTGGTACCAACTTCTTGCTCGACCTTTCCAGTGGCTCCATGTTTCTTTTCTTTCTTCCCCTTCTCCATCACATTAATCTCGTTTTTTTTTTTTTTTTTTTTTTTTTTTTTTTTTTTGAAGACTGATATGGTGATGTGACGAAGAAAGAGGTAATACATGATCGTTCTGAGTGCCACTGGTGGTTCTGATTTCGCGACCATTCTGGTTCTCCACCCCTGCTCTTGCGCAGTTCATTGGTTATGGAGCGGTTGCTCCCTTAATCTGCTTGTTCTCCTTTCTTATTGAATTTCTGTAGCAGTAACGAGTAGCAGGCTGCGTTGATCCTTTCCTCTCCGACCTTTTTGCACATATCTGCACATATGACACTGAAAAACAAATGCATGAAGGTGGAATAAAGGTTAAGGTGCAGGGTGGGAACTAGCTAAAGATGAGCCAGCCACTCAGGATCAGCAAGATGGATAAAAAGGATAAGAAGTCCTGAGTGTGTTCTCGTTTCCCTGATCTAATGCCCATAACAAGAAGGATTTTAGTCAAGATTAGGTTCAAGTAAGGTGGAGTTATGTCTACCCAGTGTAACCTGATCGGCTGAGAACTTCTGGAGAATCAAGTGAGATATGTCAGGGTGTTCCAGGTCCACATGTGTGTCTTTCGCCACTGCTAAGGTCACTGAATAAGATAACTAAAGCACGAGGTGGTCAGTGATCAACACAGAATAAGGTCCTAATTCCCACAAAGTTTTGACTGACTCAATAAAAAACGGACTCAAATTGACCCAAAAGAAAAACAAAAGAAAGAAACGAGTTAGTAAACGACGAAAACCCTCCCCCAGACTTACTTCACAACGTCCCTGGTGTGAAAATAAATCAGAGAGAAGGAGAAAACAAAAATAATTTTTTTTTTTTTTTGGTCGAGATACTTACCTGAGTGGAGCAGACGCTCCATGAAAATTTTGGGTGTTCTATCGTCAGATGATCGCCTGGAACAACCGCTCTTTTCAGGGGGTAGGTTGTTCCGTTTCTGCAACCCAGAATTTTTGAAGTATCTCGAATTTTTCTGCTTTTTGACCTGAAACTCAATAAACTAAAACGAAAAATAAGTAAACAAAAACAAAACCAAGTTATATTTACACTTACCAGTGGGTTGCCTCCCACCAAGCGCTTGGTTTAAGTCTCTAGCTTGACTTGGTGACTGGGATCAGTCGGATTGAGCAGGAGGGCCTGTTCCAAAACAAGCTCCACAATCAGACATGTTCAGCTTCAGAACTCTACTCAGCAACCCTTTCACAGCAGCTTCCCCTTTCTCCTTCAGCTCATGTGTGAGAATAGCTCTGACTTTAGAGAAAGGTTTAGAGGTACCCTTGCACTTTACCTCATACTCAATGGAGTTCTCATCACACTTGAGAGGTATCAAAGTCATTGTAGGATCTCCCTTGACCCTTTTCTTCTGGACTTTCTGTTTCACCCTTGAATTCCCTCTGAATTTAGTAGGATCAGTGCTAGGATCTTCATCAAAGAACAGTCTGCTCTCACCCTTATCACCATGCTCCTTCTTTGGAACAACCTTCAGCTTTTCTACATCAAACACTGAGATGCGAGAGGCGTGTGATGAGGAAGATCTGGTGGGTACAGCCTTGTAGAAAACTTTCTTGTTGATGTTGGAGAAGCAGACTCTCTTGTTGGACATATCGATGGTTGCTCCAACAGTAGCCATGAATGTCCTTCCAAATATCAAAGGCATCTCATGATCCTTGTTCATCTCAACAACTTGAAACTCAGCAGGAATAATGCATTCTCCTACTTGAACATGAAGGCTGCGGATGGTTCCATATGGGACTGCTCTGGAAGAGTTTGCAAAGGTCAGGGTCAGCTGAGAACGCTCAACATCAGCAATAGCCAAATCGTCTACAATAGCCTTTGAGACGAGATTCACACAAGAACCAGAGTCACAAAGAGCATCCTTGAAGGTTGTTCCTGCGATGGAGCATGGGAAAACAAACTTTCCAGGATCATCAACCTTAGGCAATACCTTCAATGCTGGTGTAGACAGTGCTTTGATATAGAGAACCTTGATCTCCTCTTGAGTCTCTCTACAGTGTTTAAAGAACTGGAGCAATGGACGAATCTGCAGAGCATCTTCGAATGCAAGTTCTTTAGGAAGCCTTCCCACCATCTTGTTAAAACCTATCAGCTGCTCTTCACTAATGGGATCCATCAGATGTCTAGGTGGAATTGGATAGGGAACCTTAGGAACATAGACTCGGACTGGTGGAGTTTCAGCAGGTTCGCTAGGAGCAATCACTTCAGAGCTAGCAGACTGCTCTGTGTTCTCTTCTGCGACTAGAATAGTCTCAGCAAACGACTGCTCTACTGCATTACAGTGCTCAGTCCTGGATTTTTATCAGTTCTTCCAGGGAGCGTCTCTTGTTGCCTCTTGACACTCTCAGCTGTTTGAGCAAGCTGAACATCGATCTTTCTTATATGGATCGCAAGATTGTCATACTTGTTATTCAGCTCAGTGAACATGTTGCCCATCCTGGTGTCTATTTCCGTGGTTACCTGATTCAACGCCTTGGCCTGAACCTGCTGACCCTGCAACAGCTGTTGCATCATCATACCCAGACCCTTCAGCTCATCTGGTTGACTGTTCCCGGTAGCTGGAACAGCATGTGGATTGCTCTGCGGTTGTCGCTGGTTCTGGTTCTGAATATGCCCGGCCGTAGGTTGTTCCATGCTGAAAACGTGCCCTTGGTTGTTTTTCAGTAGCTGATCAACCTTGGCAGTCAGCTCATCTATTTTCTGGGCGTCAGAACTGTTTCCTTTCTTGGAGCAATCACTCTCCTCTTTCTTATTAGCTGAGCTAGCAGCCATGTTCTCAATCAGCTTAAACGCTCCAGCTGTGGTTTGAGTCATGAAGTCTCCATTGCTCGCAGAGTTTAGAGCACCTTGGTATTTCCAGTCCACTCCATCATAGAAAATGTCCAGGATATAATCATCATCAAATCCATGGTGAGGACATTCTCTGCGATAGTCATTGAAGCGCTCCCATGCGTCGCAGAAAAGCTCATCAGTGAGCTGTCTGAAGGAGGTGATCTTGTTCCTCAATGCAGCTGTTCTCGCCTTAGAGTAGAAATGGCTGAGGAACGCTGATCGGACCTGTTCCCATGAAGTGAGAGAGCCGGTAGGGAGAGAGTTCAACCACCGTGCAGCTTTTCCATCAAGAGAGAATGGGAATAGCATGCACCTGATGTAATCTGGTGGAACACCATTCGCGCGAGTGAAACTGCTGACTTTTTCGAAACTCTCAATATGCTCCATTGGAATTTCTGTAGAGAGACCAGAGAACACCTTTCTCTGTACTAGACCAATCAAAGCAGGCTTGATCTCGAAGTCCTGCCTGGTGCAGAGTGGAGGAACAATGGCAGAGCGCGTAGTAGGGATGTTACGCGGAAGGTTTCTCTGCCCGATTGGAACAGTCTGCGCCTGCTGTTCTTGATGCGCGAGAGCAGCCTGTTCAGCAGCATCCTGCTGAGCTTGGATGGTCTGCTGCATTTGTAGCATCTGCTGCTGCATGAGTGCCATAGCCGCAGCGAGATCATCCTGATTGGCGTGATCACCCATAGTGGTGTCAGTTTGCCTTGGTTGTTGACGATTTGTTCTTTCTAACCTTGCTAGCTCCGGGTTGGTAAATGTAACTAACTCTCCTTGTGCGTTTCTCCGAGTATGTCTACTGGTCATGCACCTGGAAGATTAGCTGCAACAAAAATGATAAGGCAAGTTAGAGGTCTTAGACTAAATAAATAACCGAAAAATAAAGGTAAAAAGATGGTCCCCGGCAACGGCGCCAATTTGATATTACGTGTATACGCACACCAAATAACCTAATGTGCACACTACCACAATCGAATGGTATGTCGATGTAGCACTTTAGGATCGAATCCACAGAGACCAACTGTTACACTTTATTTCTATAGGATCAATATTAAGCTAAAACAATATGGGGGTTTTAAGATTGAGGTATTATAACAGAAAATAAAAGACTAGTTAAAAGGTTTTCAGATGATTAAAAGAGCTAGGTTCAGGGTGATTCATTGGGATACTTAGGATCATGAGCTACACAACTATTCAGAAAAACAATACGAGCCAATCTAGAACTTGAACAACAAGAATAGATAAACCCACTGTCGTGGTGTCTACCAATTTATCAAGCAATCCTAATGCCTAAACTGTCGTTTGGATCAGAGAATGATGACAAGCATTAAGTTCAGATTCAATTGGTTCACGATTCGCCTTAACATCAGCTTTCGTTGGCTAAGGACAAATCGCCTATCTATGCTATTTCCAGTAACCTAAAACACTTTTGATGAATAGATTAAACTTGTGATCAGATGCTAAATGGCCAGTTTAACATAAGCAATAAGCATAACAATAGACAGAGATATCAAAGAATAACAATCCTATTTGTGTCTAGCTCATTGATCCACGATCCTTAACACCCTAAACCTAACAAGCGACTACTCAGACATGGACAAAAAAATCACAGAGACAAAGACTGAATAAAACATCATGCAATTCAATAGAATAAGAATAGGGTTCAGGATAATCTTCTCTATGACGAGAGAGATGGAGCCTTCTCCCTTTACAATAAGCAAATCCTCAAATTCTAAAGTCTCCAATGGTTTTCTTCTGTCTAGAATAGCGTAGAATGATAAAGAGAAACAGAAAATATGATATATCAAAGCCACAGGCGGCTGGGAGAGAAAATATGGATAATTAGGGCAAATCCCGTAATGATTGTAGTTTCCTAAAAAATCTCTGCCGCTGGAACACTCACTCGGAACAGTCACTTGGGTTGCTCCGCTATCCGGAACAGTCATCAAGACTGTTCTGCGTGAAAACCACCAAATTGCATTGTTTTCTGCATCTTTTGTTCCAGCTGATCCATCTCCCATCCAATGCAACTCCAGACCTGTAATGACTCCAAAAGGACTAGGAAGACTCGATAAAGACTTGAAAACCAATTTAAAAGCATATATACAAGATGTATAAAACACCATATATCACTACTTTACAATTTTTTCCTCATATCTATATAGAATTAGTTTATAGATTACTCTATCTGTTTTAAAATGTAATGAGTTTTAATTAAAATCTGTAATATTTAAAAGTTATTACTTTAGAAAACAGTCATTTAATATATAAATTTAATCAATTACACAGTAATTTGTATAATTTAATCGGCCACACAATATCCATTAAATAAAAAGTTACATTGAAATATAAAAACAATTTATATAGTGAAACAAAAAATATTTTTACACAAAGGAAATATTCAAATTATATTGAAAAATTAGAATAGTAAGAATAAGAAAAGCTGAAATCTCAACGTCGATCATTTACGTCGGTCATGCCTTAGACCATCTCCAATGTATTCCTCTATTAATTTCATAATAGAGATGGATTTGTCTCCGATGTATTTTTTTTTCTCTCATAAAAAAGAATATTCTTGATATATTCTTTTCTAAGTTTACAAATAATATTTTTTATTTGTGAAAGTTGTAAACCAGCCCAATTTATTTTAGTATTTTATAAAATTATGATATTATTTACACTAAATATTTCTTTACAAACTATTATTTAAATAAAAAAATATAATTATATTTATATAAATATTATATTTCACTAAAAAATATTTTCGGTTATAATTGTTTATGTAAAAAGTTAAAGGATCATTTTGTAAAAACAAATAGAGGAGGTGACATGCCAAAAACATAGTTTCTCATTGACTGATTATTTTCGTTAATGTTGACACTCTATCTGAGGTTTATATCCTACTTTTATTACTCTCAGTTCATCTACGCCAAATTGCTTGCTGAGTTCATCCCCTTCCCCGTCCTCCTCTCGCCAAAGGTAGTGAAGAGGCCACTTTGATATTTTTAATTGTTTTCATGATTGCTATTTGTTGCTTTTCTAATTTTACGTTCATATTTAATAAGGAAGGAGTATATTTGTGAAATCATGTTACTGAAAATCTGATTATATCTTTCTTGTAAGTCTGAAAGTAAGGCAGAGAGAGTGAACTGTTTGGACTGATTAGAATGCTGATCGATGATATTCCTAGGAATCTGGCAATCTTTTTATATATTTCCATGGTGTGATTTATGTGTCCTTGTATGAATCACACTCCTCTTTTTACCTTTTTCCTGCAAAATATGTTAACCATGGATGTCATTATTTGCTTAATTTCCCATTTACGCAGAGGCCTTTTATTTGTAAAAAAATTGTGTCACCTAGTTTTCAGCGAGGTTGCTGAATATTTCTTTGTAAACTATATTGGTGATGCCTTTTTCACCCTTTGCTCCTGAAGACTCGTCAAGTGTATTGGCAAAGTCACACGGGATAAAAGCAACATATCCATGGTTGAATACGCTTCGTGGCAAATATAATGCAACTTGTTTGAGACTTTGGCCCTGACTCTTGTTAATGGTCATTGCATAACATAGCTACTGACAGGGGCAAAAGGTAAAGGGGTGTACAGACTCGTTTGATGACAATTAGTGTATTAATATCAATGTATTAACCATAATTTTACTGACTTTTGTAGCTATTATTCCTTTTTTATTAACCATAATTTTGCTCAGGTCTCGAGCCTTCAAGGTTTGATATGATTCTCGCTATACTGCTATGTTTGAGTGCCTTTAGTTGACTAATAATGAGGACAGAACCCTTCGTGATTTTAATATATGTTTCATATACGTATCAAGTCATGTATTCCATAAAAGTGGGTTCATTATAAAATAAGAAAAGAGTAATATTAAAAACTTCAAACATCTAGCAAATAGAAACAAAAACAAATGAATTTTAAATTAGATAGTGGACCAACTGTCCTAGCATAAACTGAGCGACAAATACAAAGTGTATGTCAACACATTGGCATAGTTCCTCATATCTGCTACTTAAAGGACTTTGCATTCCGACCTTTTTTTCGGTGGATTCCCTTCAGGTGAATCTGGTGGGACGTTATAAACAGTCTCAGAAGTGTATTATGTCTGCTCACGACTTGCTATGGTTTCCTCAGCATCAGATGGTTCCTTGGGATCTTCACCACCCTCAGCGGGATTACCACCAGATGAGACACCAACATTGAACTTGGAATGCATATCATCATCAGGGGTGTGGCCACCACCCTGTCGATCAACAATATTACTTATTACTATCTTATATAAGGAGTCAAGTAAATAAATAAGTTTTGTTGACGTACATGTGGTGCAGAAGAAATGGTATAAGTTGTGTGAATACAAAAGTTAAATTCATAGCGGCGAAGTACAGATGAAGACATACCTGGAAGCTCAACATTAGTATTAGCTAAAGACATGAGTTGCTCAACAGATCGAAACCTAAACATCTCAGTAGAAATCAGATGAGCAACAGCAGGAACTTCAACCATCTTCGTAAACTCATTTAGACGGATGGCCACAAGAGAATCACAAAGCTTGAAATAATTGTTGCTTCTAGTCACATCGAATCCACTAAGCTCAAACATAGCTCACTCCCTAAGAAGTTCTAGGAATGTGTTCAGGCGATGGACATATACAGATGCTTCGATGAGATAAGACAACAAAATAAGGATATTTGTAATCAGAAGCTAGAATCCGAAAATATGGACGACATTACAACGAAGAAGTAAGACAGAAACTGGAAAAAAAATACCTGATCATCCAAAAAACCTTATCGACGCCCATTAGTTCACCCCCTTCTAAACATTCCTTGCTTCCCAAAATCAGAGTAAGCAAGCGTGTGACAACGGTTCGAGTACAACATCCTGTCTTCAACTCGGAAAGGGAAATCTGGGAAGCAGCCATCGTTCTTGCAGGACTTTGTATGAGTTATGAGCTGGAAGGAGCGATGAATCTGTGAGGACCATCAAGCCGGAGACGCTTATTATATGTTCATAATCCCGAAGAATCTGAAGAGATAGAACTTTCTGGAGTAAAGAGACGTAGTGGAGGTCGAATTAACTGTGATTAATTGCAAGGTTTAATGGCTTGAAGGTGAAGCCGTTACAAAGATCTGCAGTTCGACGAAGAAACTGTGATTAGGGTTCAAAGGAAAGCGGCGATGAAGACAATAGAGAAAGGTTTTTTACGTCTGGGCCATACTAACTGAGGGTCCAAATATAACTATTATACAAACCCACACAATTCAATATTAAGAAAGCCCAAATAATACACACCGAAACAAAACGCAGTGTGCTGACGTGTCCGAATGCAGGCTACCTATTGGCTGATTTTCTATGCTGACGTGGATAGGCTCAATGGAGCTCATATATCCATTTTAATATAGTATATATAGATATATGTATGTATATATTATATATGTATAAGTAATTATGGGGTTCACAATTTTTATAGAACCCCATAGATAAAGGTTCTTAAAAGAAGGTTTTAAAAATTCTTAATAACTCTTATTTATAGGATTCCACAATAATTATGGACCCCACAATTGTTTATACATATATAATATATCCACATATATAATATATACATACATATGTATATATTATATATATACATACATATATACATATATAATATATATATTAAGAACCTCAATGAAGAGAACTCCCATCGTAGATGGTCTACCATGTCTTAAAAATGTTATAAATAATAACGTATGAAAATAGTACAACAGCTTCCCGGTGAGAATCAAATAAGAGGTATTAGACCATAATCAATCTCATTACTTCCCCGGAAAATTTGCCACCGAGCTTCCTTCCTATGTATCGTCCATGTCTTCATTCAGTGTCGCGCCTAGCTTTCTAGGGGCCTAAAGAAAAACTTAAAATAATCTATGTAACTATTATATAAAATTATAAAAATAATTATTATGAAATTTATATAACTCATTATGCTGATAGATAGATGATAGTTACTGTATATAGTATTTAGTAATGTTATGAAAAAATATAATATATAAATTTTATTCTTAAAATTAACTAAGTTAATAAGATATTAAAATTCAATATTAAAAATACGCTAAATATCTGATGAATTATTTTGAAAAATATTTTTTTATAGTTAGAAATTTATAAGAGAATCAAAATCATATGATAAATTAAATACCTTATAAGATTATAAAAATAAATTATAATTATAATCTAAAACATTAAAGAAAATCAGGCAAAAGAAACAAGTCATGAAAATCATAACCAAATAATAACTCACCTAATTGTATGCTATGTTTGTTAATATAACTCTTGTAAAACACAGATATTTAAGCAAATAAACCAATTGATTAGTAATGAAGTCCTAAAATCTGGAAAAGGGAGCCCTTAAATTTGATTAATATGGTGGGGCCTGAGGCAATTGCCTCTTTAGAAACATGGTAAGCAAGGCTCTGTCTTCATTTCATTACTTTATTGTGTTTTGAAACCCTACCAAGATCCGATGACCCAGAAAAAATCCGATTTGAGTTTTGTGAAAAACTCAATATTTAAAAACCCGCAAAAACCTGAAAAAATCCAATAAAATCCGGAACCCGATCCGATTGAACCACCGGTTGAACCAATAAATAACTTTCACTTATTTTTTAGTTTTTAGTTATGTTTTTAGATTAGGTTTTATATTCTAAATTTTCAATTAAGAAAATATGTGCTGACAAAAAAAGTTAGGCTTTTTCTTTTCAGTTTTATATTTGTGATTTTTAGATTTTGATGAAGATTTCACTATGCCACCTGAAGAAAATGAAGTGAATGATGGTAGAGAAAACTAAAACTAGTTGATGTGATTTGATGTTAGTTTATTTTCATTATTGACAATTTATTACATGATCTTTTAATTTTGGTTTATTTTGGATTTGAAGTTTAATTTATTATTCAAATTAGAAACATAAATATTTATGAATTTATGTCTTGATTTTTTTAGACAACTCTTACCTTTTGTTATGGAAAATTTTAAATAGTCTAAACTATTTTTTGATATTTTGTATGTCAAATGAAAATAAAATTAAAAAACTAAAGTTAAGTATTTTCTAAATGTTTTTAAACATAAAATATATGCATATCCAAACTATTATTTTGTGTTTTAAAAAATATTTAGAATAAATTAAACTTTAGTTTCTATATTTTTATTTACATAGCTAATATATTATTATATAATAAAATTTATTTATTTATTATCCGCGGTTCACCCTTGGTCAATCCAGTGATCCGGTAAGTTGTCTGGTTTAGTGTCCGGGTCGGGTTTAAAAACATTGTTTTATTCTAACAATAGTTTCCTAAAACGTGCTAACGTAGATTGATAAAACAAAACTGATAGTGATGTTGACGGAGAAATGGTCCTCTCCTGAACAATATGTTTCAAACAATACACTTGTAAGTCCTGTGAATGCGGTTTTGCTGCTTGAATCTACTATCTCCATTCTTATCTGTGTCTTCCTTTCCATCAGTTTTCCTTCTTTCTCAGTCTGATCACCACCTGAAACTTTGTCAACACAGCATGCCCTCCCCCTCTTTCCCCCGTATTAGTGTTGCTGTTTTTCTTGTCGTAACCTTTAGCGTTTTCAGTCTCCTGCTCTTCGATTTCAGATACATGTCTCATATTTACTCTTGTTTCCAGCTTGCAAAGTAGGCCAATACAAACAAAAACCTATTTATTTTAGCCCAAAGCTCCAGACTAATAAACGAACACTTTAGGCCCGATCTTTAAGAAGCCTGCTAAAACAGCTTTCACTTTATTAATGATGGTAAATGAACAGGTATCGGTACCATATGATACATATAAAATCCCCTATATATTAATTGAATATATATTAATTGAAGAAGCATTACAACATTTTTTTGTAACCACATGTCATCACTAGAATAATTTTTAGAATCTTTAGAGAAATAAGTTGGTTCATTTAAATATATAATAAACTTTTTATTAAACCACAATAAATACATTATTAATGTGCTTCATTATTTCCTTAAATAAGATTATAGAATTGTCTAATGTGGCTAAAGTATATATGACAATTAATGATTTTGAATAATAAAGATTTGATAAAAATAAGTGTGTACTATAATTATATTTGTTTAATTTTAAGCTATTAAAATATATTAAACAATCATAGTAACCATGTAATAAAAATTAAAAAAAAATTTATATATTATATTTTGAATTTTTAAAAACGAGTATAAATTACTAAAACTATTAAAAGTTTCACATTCAAATTTTGTAATCTATGATTTAAAAAATTTGTTATGACATGATACAAATAATTAAAAAATAATATAAGTTGAAAGTCTTATTTAATAAGTATCAAAAATAAAAGATATATAAATATATGTATCATTTTAAATTAAACTATATGCCATATAAAAATACATAAATATCTTAATTTTGAAATTTACTTTGAACATTTTTTTGATAAAAAATTTGAAAAAATATTGACAACTTAATTTTTAAAAATATTATAAATTGCTTAAAAAATTAATCCCACAGTGAAAATTTTGTTATCACTAATTTAGACTTTTTGCTATAACAGATACAAATGTTAAAAAAATATGAGCAAAAAGCATCATCTAATAAATATTAATATTAAAATATATCATATATATGTTACTATCATTTAAATTTAATTATATATCATATCAAATAGAAAAAATATTTTTCGATTTATAAAATTTATTTATATGTTCGCACCAATTTAATTATATAAGTAGCAGATAATGACTTTTTAATTATTCAATATATATTTATTATTTCATAATATGTTATAAACATATAATATATAAAGTAATTTATATATATAATGTTCATCCCGCGCAATGCGCGAATCTTAACCTAGTCGTTTATATTAAAGTGGTTCATGAAGATGTCTATTGCTTTTTCATTTTTGTTTTGAAACGTAACTTTTATTATTTCTACAAACATAAAACATAGATGTAAAGAGATTTCTAAAATAAAAGAAAACAGTGAATTAAGAGCAAAATTCGAATGCATCGAAACAAGGTTCACAACAATGCCAAATATTTGAGATTTAGTTATTTTGAAATATGATGTTAACACCCAGTTCACACCTCAAAATATTGTGAAAACGGAATTCGTTAATACTATTAGGTATCGAATAACAAATCAGTTATGAAAATAGATAGTCCTTCACAGTAGATCGGAAGGAAAAATGCTCTTCATAGAGGAGGCATTTGGTGATACGATTCACTATTCAGAAGAGATGAATGTGGTGATGATGGTAGTATGAGTCCATCGTGTTTTCATATACTGCAAAAAGAACACTAAATTTGCTGATAAATCACTATTTACAACTAAGTTATAAAATAATAACGATGTAAAATATGACCAATATAAATATATATATCCTTACTAACTAGGATATACCGGAATCAATCAATATTCAATAAAAATACAAGTTAGACTGGACATGTTGAAAATTAGCATATAAAATACAAATGAACGTTAGCTTTGTGCAAATTTAGTAATTAAACAAGTATCACTCATTCACTCTTGCAAGTTAAACAAAAGAAACCGATAGAAGTAGGCACTTTCTGCCGCTTATATCGTTTTCGTGTTTATACCATCATTAGTCTATCGATTCCTTAACCTTTTCATACTCTTTTGTAGCTTATCTTTTTACGATGATTTATTATTGAAATGGAATTATAATGGGCATATTACCCTAATTTAATCATAGATAATCAAGTCTAAGACCAAACAAAGTTGATAGAAAGTGAGACAAGATGTCATTAGAAGCTTTAAGAAAACGAAAAGGCCGTGTTGTAAGTGAGAATAAACCTTTGTGATTCCCTACCAAGTTTTTTTAGACAATGTATTTGGTAGAAGGACCAACTTTTCTTACAAATTGACGGAAAAGATTAAAATGTCATTAGAAGCTTTAAAATATTTTGAAATTGGTTGTTGGAAATGAGAATAAACCTTCATGGTTCCTACCAAGTTTTAGCAACAAGTTCACTTGGTTTAAGATAAACCATCATATATATTTCTTTAATTAATTAACCTACTACATGAACTTGCAAATATATCATCGGAAGTTAGCATATCTATAAAACAAATAAGTTCACGATGTTTATATATGGCATTTTCAGAAGAATATCTGAATATATATTATATATTGTTATATGGTCATTCTATTGGAAATTGTTTAATAGGTTTTTTGCAAAATTGACCTACAACTTAAAGTCAAACACAAAACTAACCTCCCTTTTTTTTGAAAATTGGTTTTGCCCTATTCACCCCACAAGTTCATATAATTTACGAAAATGCCATCAATTTTTTTTTTTTTTTTTCGAAAATGACATTTTTACTCTCTCACCCTCATCATCTTCAAGTAATTACAAGATTGCCATTGTCATCAATACCACAACCACCATGAACAACCAATTTGAAGCTCTTAATGCTCCCAAAATCGATTTACCCTTCTTCTTTTTCCATTCTTGTGAACTAAACACAACATATCTCTCACTTTCTCTCCACAATGAGCTAAAAAAACCCAAGATTTTGATTCTAAAATTTTTATGGTTCATAAAGTCATAGAAGCTAACGATTATGGGTGGGTGACTTTCGTTTGTGATTCTGTGTGCTTGGAGAAGCCTTATGTATGCTAAAGAACTTATCTCACCAGTTTAAGGTATGAAATCGAGTTTTTTTCCAGATCTGTTCGTCAGACGACATACTTGGGAAGTCGTCTCGCTGTAGACGACTTACCTTTCAGTCGTCTGCCTGTAGACGACTTACCTGGAAGTCGTCTGGTCAACGCAGAGGTTATTTTTGCAATTGACTTTGAAATCTGTAACCTGAGACGACTGAAAGTTAAGTCGTCTACTATTGTTTGGTTTCAAAAAAAATTCCAAAGAACCTAGACGACTTACATTTCAGTCGTCATAGGTTAGTTTTGCATTTGACTGGATAATTTCAGAAGTTTGACTTCCCCAGACGACTTACATTTCAGTCGTCTGGCGAAAATTAAAATAATAAAAATTTTTTTAAAGTAAACGACTTACAATTAAGTAGTCATAGGTTAGTTTTGCAATTGAAAAAAAAAACTTCAAGATTTAATTATACACAGACGACTTATAATTCAGTCGTCCACCAGACGACTTAATTGTAAGTCGTCCAGGACTTTTTTCCGAGGTTCTGGTCAAACCTCGTAAATCCTGGACGACTTACATTTCAGTCGTCTCGTGGACGACTGAATTATAAGTCGTCTGTATATAATTAAATCTTGAAGTTTTTTTTTTCAATTGCAAAACTAACCTATGACGACTTAACTGTAAGTCGTCTACTTTTAAAAAAATATTATTATTTTAATTTTCACTAGACGACTGAAATGTAAGTCGTCCAAAAAGTCAAACTTCTGAAATAATCCAGTCAAATGCAAAACTAACCTCTGACGACTGAAATGTAAGTCGTCTAGCTTTTTTGGAGTTTTTTTTTAACCAAACAATAGTAGACGACTTAACTTTCAGTCGTCCGAAATAACAGATTTCAAAGTCAATTGCAAAAATAACCTCTGCGTTGACCAGACGACATATAGTTTAGTCGTCTAGACAACTTAGATTGAAGTCGTCCGCGTCAGTCTTTAATAAACTTTCGTTTTCTTTGTTCTAAGTTTGCTAATGTGTTATATTTTGACTTTTTCAGATGATGCGTCAGTTACATGCAGTGTATGGAGAATGGTTGTTGAAAGATGGATGTTGGAATTTTGTGGTTGATCATTTCAAAGGAGCGAGAATGTTATTTTTGAATGAAAGTTCGACACATGCTGATCTTGTTGCAATGGCTCAAGAAGATTATAACCTGGACATGAACACAGAGTCTGTGGAGCTAACCTACTCATTACAACAGATGGCTCCAGACCTTCCTCCTATTCATGTTACAAGTGATAGACAAGTTCGGAACTTGCTCGAGATAACTAAAACGCATGAAGTACGTCTTTGTGTATCAAGCTTTAGCAAGATGAGAACGGTTTCAGAGGAAAGGGATGAAGATCATGTGGGGGATGAAGCTGAGGAGGGGGATGAAGCTGAGGAGGGGGATGAAGCTGATGTGAGCGATGAAGATGAAGAGGGGGATGAAGCTGAGGAGGGGGATGAAGCTGAGGAGGGGCATGAAGCTGAAGAGGGGGATGAAGCTGAGGATCATGATGGGGAGGAGGATGCTGACATCCCTGTTGTTGCTGATGCTGAGGATTATAGTGAGTATGGAAAGGTTAAAGATGAGGATGAGGAAGAAGATGATGAAATCTGTTTTGATGATTACAAAGGGGCATATGGTTGTGAAGGAGAAGGATCATCTGCAGACAGAATCTATGTCAACCAGAGTTTTGCTAGTAAGGATGCACTGCTTTCAGAGTTGCGGTTGACAGCGGTGAGGCGTAGGTTCTCCTTCAGAATATTCAAGTCAACGAAAACTCTGTTTGTGGCAACATGTCGTGTTAGTGGTTGTCAATGGAAGGTCCGAGCAAGTGTGAAACATGGGACTAAAACGTTTTGGGTAACCAAGTATTTGGCAACTCATACATGTTCCATCCCAGACAGAATCGCTCAGCGGAAACGTTGTACTCCGAAGTACATTGGTCGACTTTTCATAGATCGAGTTGGAATCATTGATGGGTTGAATCCGCAGCATATCAAAGATGCAATGAAGAACATGTTTGGCATGACACTTGATTACACCACTTCATACAGAGCATTGTTATATGCGCAAGAAATGGTGAGAGGATCAGCGGAAGACGGGTATGAGCGACTGCCTTCATATTTGGAGCAAATCAAGGCAGCAAATCCGGGTTCTATCACAGCTATAGAACTTGATTCTCTGAATAGATTTAAGTATCTATTTCTTGCTTTTGGAGCTTCAATCAGAGGATTTAAGTATCAGAGAAGGGTCATTGTGGTAGATGGGACTCACCTAAGTGGGAAGTATGGGGGTACTATGTTGGTTGCAGCCGCACAAGACGGTAATTTTCAGATATATCCATTGGCTTTTGGGATCGTAGATGGTGAGAATGATGAATCTTGGGAATGGTTTTTCACAAAATTGGCGAGCTGTGTATCTGATGAGTATCCTCTGGTGATAGTCTCCGACAGGCACGCCTCCATTATAAATGCGTGTGAAAAGGTGTTTCCTTGGGCAACCCGAGGAATATGTTATTATCACCTTCAAGAGAATATTGTCAAAAAGTATAAAGGGAAGCATCTCTTGTACTTGGTGAAAGGTGCTGCTTATGCTCATACACTTTACGATTTTGATCGGTACATGGATGAGATACGGAGTGCAAATCCGGATCTTGCTGAGTATCTGGAGGAAGCCGATGTGACCCTATGGTCTAGGGTTCATTGTCAGGGAGACAGGTACAACTTAAAAACGAGCAATATCGCTGAATCAATTAACTCCGCACTGAAGCGAGCAAGAGGATTTCCTATTCAGTTCCTGCTGGAGTTCATAAGGGAGAAGCTAGGAAGGTGGTACTGGAAAAGGAGAGGAGATGCTTTGAGTCTTACAACTCAACATAGTCGGGGTGTTGAACACTTGCTTGCTGTCCGAGAGGAGAACGCGTATACTCTGAGAGTCCAACAAATTGATGGATGGAAGTTCTTTGTGAAAGGTGGCAATAGGGACTGTAATGTTGATCTGGAACTTCAAAAGTGTGATTGTGGTGTCTATCAAGTCGAGAAAATACCTTGCTCTCATGCTATAGCAGCTGGAACAGCAGCTGGTGTGCATATCTCCACACTTGTGTGGCCGGTCTACTCAAAGGATACTTTGTTTGCAGGATACTCAGAGAATATATATCCTTGTGTTGGACAACTTGTTGAGACACGCACATGCTTTCCTCCGGAAGTAAAGCGTGGTCCGGGGAGACAGAAGAAATCAAGATGGCAATCTTGGTTGGAGCTATCCAGGATGAGAGGACGCAAACCCCGGAAGCAACACAGGGTTTATAGGTGCTCAGTCTGCAAAGAAACTGGCCATAAGCGTCCACAATGTAAGAACTGACGTGGAAGACCTTTAAGTAAGTCGTCCAGAAGACCTTCTGGTAAGTCGTCCAGAAGACCTTCTGGTTAGTCGTCCAACGTCTTAATTAGAATTTTCTTCTGGTAAGTCGTCCAGAAGACCTTCTGGTTAGTCGTCCAATGATTTTCTAAGTTTTATGAACTTCTCTGTAGTCGTCCAGAAGACCTTTAAGTAAGTCGTCCAATGATTTTCTATGTTTTATGAACTTCTCTGTAGTCGTCCAGAAGACCTTTAAGTAAGTCGTCCAATGATTTTCTATGTTTTATGAACATCTCTGTAGTCGTCCAGAAGACCTTTAAGTAAGTCGTCCAATGATTTTCTATGTTTTATGAACTTCTCTGTAGTCGTCCAGAAGACCTTTAAGTAAGTCGTCCAATGATTTTCTATGTTTTATGAACTTCTCTGTAGACTCTATGTTATGAATTTATATGTTTTATGAACTTTTCTTTGTAGACCTTCTATGTTAAGCATTACATATTCCGAAACTAATTCCAACAGTGCAATTTAAAAAATACAAGTTAAACATTACATATTCCGAAAGGTTACTGCACTACCAAACTAATTTCCTACGGAATTCTAGTTTGGTGTGAGGATAGGTTACAAAAAACATCATCCTATCCTGACCCTGTTAACATCCCCTAATCTACCTAACAACAGTACACAAAAGCATCAAGTTCAAATACAATCGCAATAACACATCCAATATCTAATCATACGTTGCCAGGTTCTCATCATTGTCTTGGTTTTCCCATTCATGGCACTTAGGAAGCTCTCGAAATATATCCAGCGCCATCTTCTCCCTGATGGTCTTCCCGTGTTTTTTGTCAAACGCGGTGGGAAATTCTATCCCAAGAGCATGACATTCGATGTACTTCAGAGTGAAAACCCCACAATCACCAGCTCGGCACTGAGGTACTCCAACGGTTTGTCTCGCATATGTGTATGGCTCCAATGTGTATTGAACCTTTTGTTCGTCAGAGAGCGCGCACTCAACAAGCAGATAAGGGACCATTGTGACAAAAGGCTCCATTACCTCATCGAGTTCTGCAGGCCTAATATGAGAGACAATGCTGTCCCAGACGACGATGTGCCTCTTAGGGATCGATATCCATATAGCAATCCAATGCTCGTTCTTGAAGTTCACAGGTGCATAGATATCATCCACATCCACCCCCCAAACCTTCTTAGATTGGCAAAAAGAAGGTATCAAGCCTGCATGATAATTCCACGCCCCACCAGGGAGTCTTCTTCCTAAACCGTTGGCATCAGGAGCGTCGCTCTTAAAATCAGGGTAGGAGGCCCTCCACTGCCGAGAAAAGACATGATCAAGAAAGCACATTCTGTCGCTCCTGAAATGTTCTGGATGGTTTTGGTACCGTTGCCTCAGTATATTAATAAAAGCATCCATTTGCTGCATATAAAACAATACAAGTCAAAAAAACTTACAGACGACTTACAGACGACTTAGAGACGACATACAGACGACTTACGTAAGATAACTACCAGACGACTCACAGACGACTTAGAGATGACTTAGAGACGACTTAGAGACGACTTAGAGACGACTTACAGACGACTTACGTAAGATAACTACCAGACGACTCACAGACGACTTAGAGACGACTTAGAGACGACTTAGAGACGACTTAGAGACGACTTACAGACGACTTACGTAAGATAACTACCAGACGACTTATAGACGACTCATAGACGACTGACAGACAACTCACAGACGACTCACAGACGACTTATACAAATCAGAAAAGTACCAGATAACTACCAGACGACTTATATAAGAGTAAGAAAATAGCAGAAGACTTACATGGTCGGTTAACCATTCTAAGGGGGTTCGAAGGACCTGATAGAATCGACTTCGACATCTACGTGGTTTTTTTTTCAGAGGCAGTTTATAAGAACTGCAAACACAAAATGTAAATAATCAAATGGAAGCTTTTTTTAATCAAATATAAGTAAGCATATTTTTAACAGCAACTTACGGATCTTTTTGCACCCATGCAGTGAGCTCCTTCGACTTCATCTTGTCAATGGGTGCAAAAGGATCATAGCCTCCGCCAACCTGTTTGTTTGGAATGATCTGTTTGGCAGTGCTGTTTCCCTTAAAAGGAGTTTGCTGTGTGGGAGCAAGCTTCCTTTCTCGCACACTTTTTTTACGGAGATTCACCAAAGCAGTCTCCTTCTTTGTCTGCCTTCTAGCTTCTTCAACGAGTAAATCTGAAGCGGTCGAAACTTGTTTGTCCAATATAAGAAGGCTAGGATCTTCACTCGGTAAGTCGTCTGCAGGACTCACAAGACAGAGCTCTCTCGAGGAACTCGGTTCTGTAGTAAGACTCGGTTCTTCCTAACACATTGCCTAGTGACTCTCTTCTCTGCAATTTTGGGAGAGGTTTTGGTACTAACCCCGGGTTCGTCAACAGGTTTTGGTGGATTTGAAGTGGTTGTAAGTTGACGATCATCAGATGAACCCCCTCTGTTGGTGATTCCCACCTTCTTCTCCACAGGTTCAATCCTATCCGCCAGTAACTTGAGCTCCTTAAGACACGTCCCAAAGCCAAGATTAATGGCATCAGATATGTCCTTCAAGGTCTTTTCAATCTGCTGACCTTCACTACCCGCCGCAGGTTTCTCAGCAGAAACAGAAGACCCTTTACGAGCTTTCTTCCGAGGTCTGCTACTTTCTTCCTTCACAACACTCTCTGACTTCACGGGACTCACTTCATTCTTCACTGGAATCACTTCCATCTTCACAACCTTGCGAGTACCGGTGACTGGCCAGCATTCCATGGTCCACTCCCATCCAGGATCATTAAACATGACTTTAATTATGTTATCCGCGGCAGGGTCATCTACGTCTCCGTCCCATTTTGGAAAATTTCATCAAAATCCTTCTGAACGAAGTTCTTCACGATAGTCTGCAATAAATAAAAGATATAAACTTAGTTAAGTCGTCTGAGAAGTATTTTGTTCACAGACGACTTAAAGTTAAGTCGTCTGAGAAGTATTTTGATCACAGACGACTTAAAGTTAAGTCGTCTGAAAGTCTTCCAACAAAAAGACCACTCAGACGACTTATAAGTAAGTCGTCTGAGTGGTCTTTTGTTGGATGACTTCCACACGACTTAACTTTAAGTCGTCTGAGAAGTCTTAGGAGTGAAGTTAAGTACCTGTTTATTGATAGCAGCCTTAAAAAATTTGCGTTGTCTTTTGCCACCCTTGTAAGCCAGCAACAGTGGAGACGGTCTGTTTGGTACGGGAGACCCATAATTAGCACCCAATTCTGGCAGAGCATAGTACGCCCACACTTGGAGCACTTGTATGAACCCATCAACAGTGTAACCAGTTTGCGTCAAGTCTTTTGCCTTCAGAGAATCCATCAGCACCTTAAACGCCACTCTCCCCCATGGATAATTCTCAAATTTTTCTAAATCCATCACTAGCCTTGCAAGACTAGCTGATGTAGCGGATGAGAACTTTTTCCCTTCGATGTACCCTGCGTAGATGGCAAGGTATCCCAGCCGCATGCGATCATCCCGAGACCACTCGTCGCAGTTGTAAAATGCTTCTGTTATCTGATCAATACTTGGCCCAGTATCGATATCAACACCCATCTTCTCCCAGAAAGCAGCCATCTCCGTCGTAACCTCACACCTTGGATTTTCCAGGTCCTTGATGTAATCGCAGTTCAGCCCAGTGAGGTATTCAAACTCTATCAGTGAAAACCTCACAGGTTGTGAAACGACAAGACTCCAGAACTCAAACTTCTTCTTGATGTCTAGCTGGAAAGAGAGCATAAAATGTACCAGCCTTGAAGTCCAACCAAAGTCAAGCTCCTTGAATTTGATGAACACTCCTAACTTCGACGCCTTCAGATCCTCATATTCGTCAGCTGTGAGACAATCACATAGAGCTTTAAACAACTTCGTGTCATCAGAATGATACGAAATGCTCCTGATTGCATGAGGCTCTTCTCCTAATGTAAACATCCTCGGCGGGAATTCTGGTAAATCCATTTAAAGGCCTGCAAATAATCACAAACAACCATCTCAAACACATAGGTTGCGCACTATGCTAAATGCTATAAAAGACTTCCAGACGACTTCCAGGAAGTGAGAAGACTACTCAGACGACTTCCAGGAAGTGAGAAGACTACTTGGACGACTTCCAGGAAGTCTTCTACTATGTCTTACTCTCTGGACGACTTACATGTAAGTCGTCCAGAGAGTAAGACATAGTAGAAGACTTCCTGGAAGTCGTCCAAGTAGTCTTCTCACTTCCTGGAAGTCGTCTGAGTAGTCTTCTCACTTCCTGGAAGTCGTCTGGGTAATCTTTCAGCAAAAGACTACAACAATCTCAAAATCTTTTAAACAAAAGACGAATGACTTACAGTTGGAGAATATATTGTCCGAGAAGATATGGTCGGAGAAGATGTGGCCCCAAGCCGTTACAGATCTGCAAATCGAAGGGAAAAGAAGAATCAATACTAAAATATTTAGGGTTTTTCCGGCGGCTAAACGCCTTAATACATGAGAAATAACATACCGGCGGCGGAGTTTGGCAAACGAGATTTCAGATCTGAAAAAAAGAAGCGGACGGTCAGTTTAAACTACGAAAATACTCTACGGCATGAAGGAGAAACGAGATTCGTCGTAATCGGAGAGATTACCGGCGAAGATAACGGCGGAACACGACCACGGTAGGGTTTTCGTCTTATCGCCTTCGAAATCGCCGTTGGAGAGAAACGGCGCTAGGGTTTCGTAAAATTGTGAAACAGTGAAAAAAATAGCTTTTATATGTCCGGTAAATGATCCGGTTAGGTTAAAACGTACATTGGTAAAATTAAAGGTTCGGTACGATGTGGACGACTGAAATATACGTCGTCCGTGTAAATTATTCAACAGACGACCGAAATATAAGTCGTCCACACCCTAAACATACCCCTAAACTTATTTATCTAATTAAACACTTCATAAAATCAAATCAAACTTGAAAAGTGTTTACTATACACAGAAATAAACACATATTGGTGAAAACTAATTTTTGAAAAAAACATTTTAGTTTTCCAAGATCTAACCCTAACAATACTTACAATACTACAACATATGTTTGCCAAACTCCTAAACCAAAGAATATAATGATACACTACTTCCACTCATCTATCTTCAAAACAAATCAATTTTATCATATCTTAATTTATATCACTTAAAACTGTTTATAATTACTTGATTTTTATTTTTCACGCATCAAAATATTTTTTACAAGATTTATAAATTATTTTTAAAATAAACTGGTACCAGACGACTGAAACTTCAGTCGTCTAGACGACTTCCAACAATTCAGACGACTCAGACGATTTACTGGGGCTATATTCGTAAAAATGGCTTCTGTTTTTTTGTTTGGTCACAAGGGGCTGAGCTGTAATTTCACTAGGCTTTTAGGTTAGTTTTGCATTTGATTCAAGTTTGGGTATAGGTTTGGGATTAAAATCAAGTTGTGGGTTAGTTTTGGCAAAAACCCCTTGTTTAATTTTAACTGGCATCCATAAAAAGGTTTTGGTAAATATATTATTATAGACCTAATGCTAGAACTAGTGGCTGAAAATTTGGCAAACAAATGGCGAAAATCTTAGAAATACCTATCAACAGAATTAACCCGTACTTGAATGATCTGAAATAGTAATTTATAAAATTACTTGTGTTAAAGAATAATCATGATTAGACCTTGATGAATATATATTTGCATTACTTGTTGAACAGCAATTTATTCTTTTCACTTCTACTTGTTGTATATATCGACTCGACGCATCACACATCAACTCCCAAAAGAGATTAGTTGTTTAGATGCTTGTTGTCCCATTCTATTCATTTTTCTTAACTCGTCATATTAATGCAAATTTGCTAAATAAACCCATGGTGATTATATTTTTATTAGAAAAGTTTGACTATAATGATGTCTTATGTCTAATGTATGTTTTCTTTTAATGGGATGGTGTTACATTGGCCGTCGAAAGGAGAGAAATTAAACCAGGTCAAAACTAGTGAACTAAAAAAAATTAAGTCAAAATTAAGATCGAAATGATTGAAGCACGTACGAAGGGAAGAAAGGTCGAAAGAGAATGAAACTGGTATATTCCAAATAATATTCCTTTCCACTTACAAATTTTTGAAAATAAAAATGATATTAACCAATCAAAACTAAAAACTTGGACATTCCATGTTTTTTACAAAGGAGCTATCTACCGTTGGATAGATCAATGGACTATTGAAGTTCAAGTTATCTTCGCATTTGTTCATGATCTTGCTTTTCAGTTTAAAGGCTACCAAAAGTGGGATGTGCCAAGGGTGGACGCCAACTAGCTCACGAATCTAATGCGTTCGGTGTGGTTGGAGTAGTAGTGTAGACTGTGTAGTACAGTAGCAGCAAATGTATTTTGTCACCTTTTAATATTTGTTGTCAGCGGTTGATCTATAAAGAATGTGATTATAAAACAATGTGATATGTGTGGCATGCGGGTTATCTCATTTTTTTGTCGTGGAATGCTTGTTATATACTAGTAGTTATTCAGAATCTTCATTCAATATATGTATATATGTTATTCATTGTTTCGTAGATTCTGGTTTTTTGTTATAGTGGGAAAATTCCGGACCGTATATAACCAAATAGTTTGGTTAGTCACTGGAGTTTGTCGAAAATCAAATCGTTTTATCATTTAATACGTCTATTATAAGTACGTAACTGAAATCATGGTAGAGAAACTCAAATTACCATCTCTAAAAAAAATAATATATATATATATATATATATATATACTAGGATCGGCCCGCCCTACGGGCGGGATATATTTTACTTGTGATATAAGTTATTATTTTCGTATGATTTTATGGTTTTTGTTTTAGATTTGCATTTACAATAGATATGTATAATTCACTACAAAAAAATCATATTATATCACATAAATAATATCAGAAAAACAAATAATATATTATTATATTATTCTTTGTTAAGCAAGTGAAGATTAATTAAAAGATATGTTGTCTTTTCATATACGTGTAAAAATATGCAATGTACTCTAAATTTTAAACAATTTGAATTTTTACTATTTTTTATGTTGTTCATATTATAAATCAAAGGTTTGATAAATTAATAAAAAAAATTATTTTTTCATTAATGTAATTATTTTACATTTTTAGTGTTTGTTATATTTTTATTATAAAAGTAAGTAAAGTAAAAATCATTGTCACTACACTTGAAATTCAATACATAATAGGGAAATTACATGTTTAACACTTTCATGGTACCACTTTTCATTTTTACCACCACTAATGATACATTTTCAAAAATACATTCTTCACTAAGTGGCAAAAGACTCTAATGCCCTTATTATTTACATATATAATAAGTTATTATTTAAATAAAAAATACAAAAAAAAATAAATAAAAATAAAAAATATAAAATAAAAAAATATAAAATAAAAAAAATATAAAATTTTTTTTATTTTTTTCGAAATATACTTTTCAAATTCAAACTTTTTTATAAAAAAAAGTTTGAAACTATTTTTTTTTCAAATTTATTTTTGAAAAACGAAAATTATGTTTGAAACTATTTTTTATATATTTTATAAGTATTTATATATTTATTAGAATCATAAATTTCACATTTCAAAAACCCTACCCCACCACTCAACTCTAAACCCTAAGTCTAGATTTGTTAACCCTAAGGGTATTACTGTATTTTACCCTTCATTAAAAGTGAGTGTAAAAATGGTTAGTGTAAACATGAAAAGTGGTACTATGAATGTGGTATTTGTGGCAATTTCCCAATTATGAATTATTTTTCATTCTTATATATTTGTTTTGAATGTGTTGGTACTTTTTATACATTTTAAAACCTATTGTTTTAGATAATGTGAAAAATGAATCAATTTAAATTTTGTTTTCTAAAGTTAGTTAAATAACATAACAATCAAAATTGATTATTTTACTATACACACATTTTATTATAACTTTTATCAAAATGAAAAGGAAAAAAATACAAAATATTTTAAATTTCTTATATATGTTTAAAAATATTTAGTGGCATAGAACATAATTTCATTGTTATGTGAGTTTTTTTTTTTTTAAATTAACAATTGGAGTTCATGTCATGTACTCTTTAAGATACATAGTCCTTGATACGATAATTTGTGGAGGTCAATATTGGCCAACTTATCAAATGCATATTTAGAAATTTCTATAAACTATTTGCAACATGAAAGACAACTTTTGGCTTAACGGTCCTTATTTCAAGGCCTTGCATCCATGATTTTCCCTTGTTCAAACTATGCAAATATTAAAAAAAAAAAAATATGCAAATATTTATGTATTTTATTTCAATATTAAATATTAATATTGTTCCCCTGAAAATACATTATAGAGAGAGAGATAGACAATAATTAAAGAAACAAAATAAACCTAAATAGTCAAATATATTATCTAAAGCATTCGAGTATATAAACCTAAATAGTCGAACATACTATCTAAAGCATTTGAGTATCTCGGGAATAGAAAAGTCCTTATCTACACTTGCTGGACACTTTCTTGTTTATGGGCTTAGATGGGTCCGAAAGAGAATACAAAACTTGAGCATATATTAACATTTTTCACCTTAGGCCCACCAATCTTATTCCTCTTCTTATCTTTTTCTTTTGTTCTCCGTCGAAAACCTGCGGCGACAGCTATTTCACATCTTCCTTTTCTTAAATCAATGGTGAATGAGTGAGTTGGTGACCTATACCCCTGGTGTTCTGAAGACTCTAATGGCTCGTGCGCAGCTTCTAATCTTCAGTTTCTTTCATCTCCAGTTTCTTCATCGAGTACCATTTTCTCGAAGCTTCATTTGATTCTCGCTGAAATCTTACCATGGTTAGAACGAACTCGATACCATGTTAGATAATCGTTCATGTTTCTGTAGTTTCTGGTAAAGACCATTCTCGATCCTTCTAAAGCTTCCTTGTTTCTGTTATATGAAATCATTGATTTAAAATTCCACTAATATTTTTTAATAGTTAGTGTCCAACTCTGTATAGATCGACGGCGAGGTCATACGAAGGAGAAGATGATGAGGTGTCTCGGATGGCCCATAAAATCTAGGGCTTTCGCTTGATAATTTTCTGACCAGACTTTTTATGTGTTTGAGGCCAACTTAATAGCCCATTTAAAAACAGTGAAACGAAATATTTTGTAAACCCATGTTTAGGCAAGCTGACGTGTCACGCTCTGGTTCTTCTAGTTTATGACGTGGCTGCCTATGTGGCACAACAGGAGGGAGGCAAACATTTTTATATATATATAGATATTAAAGGGAAACAGTGATTCTAGGTTACATAAACAATCTAAACATCTAACAGCAAATCAAACAAGAGGCAAGAAGAAATCAGTCACATGTGAAAAGACTGGGAGGCATAGCCTCCGACTTCGTTAGACACAGACGGTTTCAAGAGACGGTGGTCGGGACTTCATAGAGTAACATCAATTCTAATTTATCCAAACTCATTCTAATTCTTCTGTTCATTCCAAGATGTTACTTTCTCATCTGGTGCATCCTTGTTTCACCATGCGCGGGACAGTAGTCAAAAGGTGTATATTTTTGTATTAATAATGAATATAATCTAATACGTATAATGTCTGTAAGATAATCGTGTATATATATTGAACGCATAATTTTACGCATGCATGTTTATTTATGTATTATGGGGACTTTGTCTCCGTTGCCATCATTTTATAAGTCAACATCGGCCAACCGTATGATGAAAATTTTCATATGCTACATAATATACCGCATTTAGTCGTATCTGAAAAGCACTGTTTGATTAAGTATATTCAAATCATCTCCTAAAATAAAATTCATCACCCATGATGCTATAAAACGTGTGCAGTTAATGTGATTCAACATCGCTTTTTGAAAAATGTCAATTACTTTAAGAAAATAATTTAACGTTTAAGGCGATACTCTGATAAAATAGTGATTATGTGTTATATTCAACTCTTTTTATTAAAATAACTAATTTAATCGATAACTTAAGAGTAAATGACTTGAGAGCTTTTATCAAAAAGAAACTTTCATTTCAACTACTCTTGCTTTTAGAATCATTGGAATTTGGAAATGGAGGTATTTGCAGAGTAATTTCCTACCCACTATCAATGAATTTTGAATTAATAGATGTAATTCAGTTAGTAGGTTACAATTTCAACAATTTTTGTAGTGTACGTAGTTTCGAGATAGGATCAAAACCATAGATTTGCTCCAGGACAGAAAGAAAGCACACATAAACGGAAGTCTCACATAAACTGTATATACATTGCCATTTGCCAACGCAGAGGTCAATTATGTATTTTTCTCACAATTTATTTTCTTCGAGAAGTACGCATTGTAACAGTTATTTGATATTATTCAAATGTTCAGTATTTTTTTTTTTTTTGAGAACTGGCATGAATGTTCATTATTTTGATATACGAAGAAAAAACAGTTACAAAAAAAAAAGATATTGATGATTTTATTCATATGATATTTTTGAGCATGATGGAGAATAAATGTACCTGTTTCCACCTGAAAAAATAAAAGCCACTAAACAATTAGGAAACGCAAGTTAGTCGTGTGTTAAATTGTAACCAAATTGTGAATTTTATATTGTCTGCGTATATCCACAAGAACACAACCATAAGTCTAATCGAAGGTGAACTAACAGCTGATTTAAACTAGATGGAGATCGGAGTTCTCTACATTAGGACGTACAAACTGGAAGTTTGTCAACAATTTTTTTTACTATAAATAGTAAGTATAACGAGAGTTCAAATTTTTGATGTGGAGGGCGTTAGCTAGTTACTGTTTATTTTAACAGAAAAGACGTAGAGTTTAGCGATTTGAAAATGCTTTTGATAAAAAAATATTTTATAAAAATAAATAAAATTTACAAAGCACTAAAAGTCTAAAACAAAAGAAATTAACAGTTTATCTTTTTTCCAAAATATGAGACGATACCAAAAGAAACGCAAAAAGATATAAGAATTTAACTTTTTCCAATAATTTCCAAAAGAAGAAATAAATAAATAGAAAAAAAGCAAGAAGAATCTAACTTAACAAGTAAACTAGATTTTGACCCGTGCAACCGCACGGGTGTTTATTTTCACTTTTCTATACATAAATTATTGTTTTAGAATATAAGTGATATATATTTTTAATGTTAATCATATACTTAAATATTTATATAACTATTTCAAATACAATAATTTCATAATTTACATGTTATAATTAATTAATTATTTAAATCTTATGTATTTGCCACTTCTTATTATATATTTATTTTATTGTATTTGCATTTAGTTATTAAGCAAATTAATATATTCATAAGAAAATATATTTAAAAAATATTTTGTATTTAATTTATGCTAAATTCTGATCCGTATTTCAAATTTGAATTTCTTTTTATCAATATTTTTATGCTTATTCATTTTAGATAATTTATTATTGTATATATAAAAGTGTAAGATATGTTAATTTTTATACATGTATTATATAGTTTGTTAATTTTAAGCCGTTCTATCATCATATTATATTTTAAATAAATAGTTTATATTTATGAAAATAAAATTTATAAATTTATCAATTGAATATAATTTTATCATATCTATTTTAATATAATAATTATATTTTAACATGATCATGAATATAAAAGTAGACAAAATATGATATAATTTATTTATTTTCATTTATAAACGATAACTTAAAATACATTAAGTTATTGTTTAAATATTACATAGATTTATTAGAATTTTTAAAATATAATATATAAATATATATTATATTTAAAATGAAAATATATTATGATTAAGTAGTTACAAAGATTTTATATTATTAACTTTAAAAAAATACATGTTAATTTTTATACATGTATTATATAGTTTGATAATGTTAACCCATCTTACCAACATATTAGATTTTATTTTTGAACATAAATATTTTATAATTACGAAAATAAAATATATAAATATATAAATTTAATACAATTTTATTATATTTAGCTTAATATAATAATTTTAATTTAATATGATTGATTATGATTATATAATAACTAAAATATTATAGATTTTTTTATTTTTCATTTTATATAACTGAATATATTAATGTATAATAATATTTTAAACTAATTTTGAAATTAGTAAAAATATTTAAATATAATTTCGAAAATGAAGATCTTGTAAAAATCTTTTTAACAGATTTGTTAGCATTTTAAAGTAAATATATTTATATTTAAAATGAAAAGATATCAAAAGATACTATGATTAAAATATTTTAAAAATTATATTTATTTTTAGTTTGAATTAAAATATAGTATGAATTTTCTATGAATAGGTCCATTAGGTCCATTTTTAAAAAAAATCACATATGAATCAAGGTTGTGACTTCTGTTTTAATATATAAGATGAGAATAATGGCACCTCTATTTCTTGCCGCGTGGCGAGAGAGGTCGCGTCCTCGTGCTCTCTTCTGGATACTCTTCTTGGCCTTCTTCTTTCTTCCACCTTGTCCCTTTGCATTATATATGCAGTTTATTCTAATTTCCAAGTCTCATTTTGTTCACTACTAATTTAGTTGACATGCTTTTAAAATTGTAACGTGTCGAGTGACTCGTGCCTTTGTTAGATACTTAGATGTAGTGGATTCCCCCTATTTTTTGTATTTAGCTTAAAGCCAACTATAATATGATCCAAACAGTTAGCAAAATAATTAGCACATGTTAGATATGTGACTAAAACCAAATAGTGTGAATCAGTATTAGTTACCGTAACTTTTTCACCAGGCCATCTATTTTGCAAACGAGCGCACTATAAAAGATGAAATAACCACACGACGAATATTGCACAATAATGAGATAGATAATACCCAGAGTTCATGTGATGTTACGTATATTGCCTAAGTTCATATCGATGGATAATGATCAATATAGTTTAAAATTAACTGAATCGAATCTCGAGTAATAGATTACTCTTAACCAAAAAAGAAGTAAGAACTTGCATGATAGAGCGACAGAGATTGGAAGGGTAGATACTGATGATAATTAAAGTGTGTATTAGCTTTAGCAAGATATAATAGAGAGAAAGAATCTTACAAATCCAGATGTAGCTATCCCAGTGGTTCATATTTTTGTATCTATGCCACTCGCTATTTATTTATGTTGTTATATGTACAGAGACATACAAATCATACCAGTCAAATTCTATTTAGAAGATACGTTTTCTTAGATTACAAATATCTATTATAATCTTATATATATATATATATATATCCATGTGGATGTCGGTCTGAATTCTAATAAATTTATATTTCTGTACCGATATTTCTTACATGATTAACTTAAAACTCCATTCGTTATTGAAATAACCCAGTGTACTTAGAAGACAAAACATGAACGGAAGTTACCAACCAAAGTTTAATTAAGGCCTAATTCATTATAAATTTTTTTAATCCTATTTATTTATACACGAAGAAATTTTGACCAGTGTTGAGTAGAAAGCAGTATTGGTAAAAAGAACACCCGGCCATTACTTTATTTATTGGCTCAACATTTTCGGACTGATATTTTTTTGTGAAACTCGATAAATTCTCAAAACATCAACTAGAAGTAAGAAAGACTACAATTTACTGAAAGGGTGATTTTAATAATATTTTTTATACAAACGGTCCAGGAAAGACATTAATAATTTTGTAACTTTGAAAATTAGAAAAAAAGTAAGAGATAATATAAAAATTTACATACAAGAAATCAACAATGGGGGACTATAAACTATCTATGATTTTTCAAGTTCTAATCATGTGTTCTACGATCTATTTGCACCACCTTTAACCTTTTTGTTTCAACTACAAGTCTTGTTCAATGACTGCTTAGTACATAAAAGTTAGAAAGGCTCAGGTAGTGATCAATTCAAAAATTGATACCAAAACATTTGACATTTTCATGTCAATAATAAGATCTCATATATATTAGCAGGGATCTGAATGTATGCATGTATATTTAAAGATATAAGAGCCATTAAGCTCTAGCTACTATTAATTTTATAAATGATAGAAGATAAGAATGAATTAGGATTACACCAAAAGAAGAATGAATTAGGTGCGTTTAACTTTTTTATAGTATTGGAACACATATACTTTTAATCGGTGCAAAAGTAATTTTGAATAAACTTGGAATCTCTGTAACCAGTGTCTCCTTTTCTTTTTTTGTTTTATAGCTCTATAATATTTAACGTTCGATATCATTAACTACAGAAGAAATTTTTTTTTTCTTCTTAAAAGTTAAATTGAAGCAAATTCAACTGTCCTCGTCACCCCCACACCCCCCCCCCCCCCCCCCCCCCCGCCAAGAAAAAAATCAACGTTCAGATTTGATCCACGCGAACTCTATTGTCCGATAACTGTATATACATTAACTACCATAACTGCTGCGCTTGAATTACTTTGACTTACACAAATACACATTGTTTGAATGATGAAAAATCAAGAAATATAAATGATTTGGAACCCCCCCCCCCCCGCCAAGAAAAAAATCAACGTCAGATTTGATCCACGCGAACTCTATTGTCCGATAACGTATATACATTAACTACCATAACTGCGCTTGAATTACTTTGACTTACACAAATACACAATTGTTTGAATGATGAAAAATCAAGAAATATAAATGATTTGGAAATATATAATATTCAAAATGCTACATACGGAATGTTTTTATATTTTCAATATGGGTCTTCCTACAATATATTTTTTTCCTTCCTACTATAAATACTAACATTATGTATGTTTTTACTAGTCTTATTAGTATATATATTACAATATGTATATCACACCTCAAAATCTCCCCCTCTGAATAATTTTGCAAATGATAAACTCTTTTTGAATCAAAATAGTGGAAGATTCTTTTTTTTCTGTCATCGATCACTCTTGATAAACTCCAGGTCAGACAAAAACAATCCTCTCTGAATCAAGTTTCATTATATACTTTATTTTAATCCCATTGGTTCCACCTTGTCTCAATCTTCATATTCTTTCTCGTTCATATGCAATGGCTCTACAGAAAATATGATCTGTTTTGAGATTTATTTAAGATTGTATTTCCTTCACGCGGTTATAATATTTCGTATTTTACTCACTAGAGTGGATAAATGACGCATTTAACCCTATAATCTCAAACATTAAACAAAAACCGCTTTACCCCACTTTCACAGCCAAGTGTCTATAAATACAGAGAACAATTATAACATCTTCCCTCACAAAAAATCTTTACAACAACGCAATCCCAAAACATTAATCACACCAAAAGTGTTTTCTTCGTCTCTATATTTCAAGAACCCTTCGTATAAAAAATTCAGTCAGAAAAAATCCTTCATATAAAATCTATCATTATTAACCAATGGGTCATGGCACGAACAGAATAGAAGACATGTCATCTCCCAACAACGAAACCGCTGCAAACGCGAGAGAAACTGTCGTGGAGATACACAGCGTATGTCTACCGCCGAAGAAAACAACGTTTCAGAAACTGAAAAAGCGTTTTGGTGATGTTTTCTTCCCTGATGATCCTTTAGAGAGGTTTAGGAACCAGACATGGAGAAACAAAGTGATTCTTGGTCTACAAAGCTTGTTTCCTATATTCACATGGGGTTCTCAGTACGATCTCAAGCTTTTTAGGTCTGATGTTATCTCTGACTCACGTTTGACAAAAGAAAAAAAAAAAAAAGAATAGAATTTTTCTATATGTGGTGATAAGATAATAAAAAGGCGTAATTAAAAATATTTTGTCATATAATCGTTGACTACTTGACTAGTGTGGGGATGACTGGTTGGAAAGAAAAAATAGTTTTTTGTTTGTTTGCATGTTTTATTCAATGTTTTAATAAGTTTAAGTAAACAGTCCTTTAATCTAGTTAATTTCATAATGGGTTCTCTTAGAATCTTCCAAAATATTATTTTAATTTTTTGGTTCTACAAAAAAAATTGTGTTAATTTTGAAATTTATATTGCAGGGAATCAGTTATGCCAAGCTAGCAAACTTACCACCCATTGTTGGTCTTTGTAAGTATCGATCATCTAATTACAGACTAATCAGTGTGATTAACTAAATCAAGTTTTAATTAATCATTCTTGTGGCTGCATGCAGATTCAAGCTTCGTGCCGCCACTTATATACTCGGTTCTTGGGAGTTCTAAGCATTTGGCAGTTGGTCCTGTCTCTATAGCATCACTTGTCATGGGCTCAATGCTAAGTGAAAGTGTTTCTCCAACACAAGACTCAATACTATATCTCAAACTGGCTTTCACATCAACTTTCTTTGCTGGCCTCTTCCAAGCCTCCCTTGGCCTTCTCAGGTACGAATCTTACCCCCAAACATTTCACACTCTTTTAACCGAAAACGCAAAACTAATCTTTGGGATATGTAATCGTCATGTGAAAGAATATGTAGTTTTAGCCTCTTGTTGGAGTTTAGTATTCTTAGTGTAGAATATATTCAGAGTTTTGCTTGAGCCACTTTTGTTGAATTATTACTGAAAACGAAAGGGGAATTTGTCATGATGCATATAGTTTATAACATTTTATATGTAAAAGGACCAAGATTCTATATATTTTTGATTTGATAGTGACAAGTGACATGTACTAATGTCCTTTTTACCAAAAAAAATGTACTAATGTCCTACTCCCCAAGATGCTTCCTTCTACTTATCAGTGGTTTCACACTGTTCATTTTTTCCTGGTCAGCAAATTTGATTAATATTTTATATTTCTTAATTTTTTTTTTCAGGCTGGGATTTGTGATTGACTTTTTGTCAAAGGCAACATTGGTTGGTTTTACTGCTGGTGCTGCAGTGATTGTGTCACTTCAACAGCTTAAGGGTCTTCTTGGAATCGTTCACTTCACTGGCAAAATGCAATTTGTTCCTGTCATGTCCTCTGTTATCAACACTAGATCCGAAGTAAGTCAACCATTGCTTTCCTCTTTATAAATATTATTAACTACTAAAAGTAAAAACATCATCTAGAATTCAAGATCCTTATCTAATAAAGCTACTTACTACAATTACAGTGGTCATGGGAAACTATTGTGATGGGTCTTGGCTTCTTGATCATTCTCTTAACCACAAGACACCTTGTAAGTACTTGAAATTTTTTTAGGCATTTCGCAATATCGAATATTTAGCAATTACAGTAGACTCTATAAATTAATATTCGATAAATTAATAAACATTATAAATTAATAAATTTCTCCGGTCCAAAATATGACACAAATCTTTAAAATAATAAGATAATAATATTTTTAAAAACTTATGAAATATATGGTTCCGTTGAAATCATAAATTAATAAATTTTGTATATATATATATATATTTGTTATAAGTACAAACAAATTTTTTTATTATTTTCTTTATTTTACAATATAATTATGTCTATATTTTCTTAACATTTCAATATATTTTGCTTTTTATTATTTGATTTATTTTACAATATAATTATCTCAATATTTTCTTAACATTTCAATATATTTTGCTTATAATTAGTAAAATTATTTTAAATTTTATAAAATATATTTTATATACACCAAATAATACAATTAAATTAACGTGAAAGTCGAATTTCAAAAATTTAATTAGTGTATACGGTAAAATCAATTATTTTTTACAGAGTTTTTACTGTATTGTTGTTTTTATGTGATTATATAGAGCATGAGGAAGCCAAAACTTTTCTGGATATCAGCTGCATCACCATTGGCATCAGTTGTTATCTCAACTCTTCTTGTATACCTCATCAGAGACAAGACTCATGCCATCTCTTTTGTAAGTACATTTTTTAACCAGACTTGTTGAGACTGGGAAGACTAAGACTCACAGAGATTCAATCTTTGATGCAGATTGGCCATCTGCCAAAGGGTTTGAATCCTCCTTCAGTAAACATGTTGTACTTTAGTGCTGCTCATCTTGCTCTTGCCATCAAGACTGGTATCATCACAGGGATTCTCTCCCTTACAGTAAGCTTTTCAAAAATCTTTGCCTCCTTTGTAAATTGCAGAGTTAAGTACTAGAGTGCTAAGCTTTTGGCCTTGATTGATTTTTTCAGGAAGGGATTGCTGTAGGGAGAACCTTTGCATCTCTAAAGAACTATCAAGTTAATGGGAACAAAGAAATGATGGCTATAGGTTTTATGAACATGGCTGGTTCTTGCACCTCTTGCTATGTTACAACAGGTTAAAAACCTAACTTGAAAACCAAGCTCATTCACCTTGTGGCTCAAGTAACAATGTTTTTTCACCACTCCTATTTTTTTTTGTTTTCTTCAGGGTCTTTCTCAAGATCTGCAGTAAACGTCAATGCTGGAGCCAAAACAGCAGTTTCAAACATTGTGATGGCATCAGCAGTTCTTGTGACCCTTTTGTTTCTGATGCCACTCTTCTACTACACTCCTAATCTGATCCTAGCCGCCATCATCTTAACCGCTGTGATAGGCCTCATTGATTACCAAGCGGCTTACAAGCTCTGGAAAGTTGACAAATTCGATTTCTTCACTTGCATGTGTTCCTTCTTTGGCGTTCTCTTCGTCTCTGTGCCTCTTGGCTTAGCAATAGCAGTGAGTACACACCTATTCTTCATAGTATTACTCAGGTTGTTTGTTACTAAGTTTGATACCTTCTTGTTGCAGGTGGGAGTTTCAGTTATCAAGATCTTGTTGCATGTTACAAGGCCAAACACTTTAGAGTTCGGAAACATCCCTGGGACTCAGATATATCAGAGTCTCAAAAGATACAGAGAAGCCTCAAGAGTCCCTGGTTTCTTAATTCTTGCTGTTGAATCTCCATTATACTTCGCCAACTGCACTTACTTACAAGAAAGGTTAGTCAAAATAACTAAATAACTTATTTCTTGTTATGGTTTTGTGTTTTGTTCTTATGGAAATGAGTTTATGGTTGTGTAGGATCTTGAGATGGACCAGGGAAGAGGAAAATCGGATCAAGGAAAACAATGATAGAAACTTAAAGTGCATTATTCTTGACATGACAGGTAAGTTCTGTTCACATCTGAGGTAATGATCATAAGTTTTTAACTTATGCCTTCTTTGGAATTGTTTCAGCTGTGTCTTCCATAGACACAAGTGGGATTGAAGCGGTGTTTGAACTTAGGAGGAGGCTTGAGAAGCAATCACTTCAGGTTAGACCATTAACTCTAAACAAAGATCATACATATGAGAGTAAAACACTCTTAACTTTATGCTTTCACTTGTTTAAAACAGCTTGTGCTGGTGAATCCTGTGGGGAGTGTTATGGAAAAGCTACACAAGTCCAAGATCATTGAGTCATTGGGGCTGAGTGGACTTTATCTAACAGTTGGTGAAGCTGTTTCTGATCTCTCATCAACATGGAAAGCTCATGGCCAGCCATGATTTAAACTTCTAAAGGAGAATCTGTGAACTTGTCCTTAATGGTTGTTTCTGAAGACAAGGCCTGCCTCTTTAGAAACAATTTTTGGTGCTAGCTGTTAACTCCTTGAATAGGTTTCGGTTTTAATTATACAATAAAATGTAATTTTCATCTTTAAAACATTTTATGAAACCACAATTTAGACATCTGACACAAAGCATTTGATCTTCTCACTCTATATTCCGTAACACCATTGATGAAATGATCTCAATGATGAAACTCTGGAGCCACTTGCCTCTTGTCAAAATTTACACAAAAGATATAATACAAGCTCTGGTCATTATAACCTTGTCTCTTCAAGAACTGGTACTGCTCTTTCTCCTCCTAACAGCTTTCTTCACAGTAACCTTATCATCACTCTTCTCTTCATCATCCGTACTATTCACAGCTTTTACAGAACTCTGTTGGCTCCTCATACGCAGTATCTCTCCCTTTGCAGAGCCCAAGTCCTCCTCTAGTTTCTTCACTTTCTTTTCTAGCGCTTCCCTCTCTTTTCCTAGACTTATCACAAGGTTATGTGCGTCTTCCACGTTTTCCTTAGCTTCTTTTGATGCATTCTTCGCCTCTTCTAGTGATCTTTGAAGCACTTCTTTCTCGTCTTCCAAACTCGAGACATGGCTATTCACCTTCTCAAGCTCCTTCGACAGCGTCGATGTGTTTCTGTTCATCTCATCTAAGGACTTGACTGCTTCTTCGAGTTCTGTTTCAAGGGACTTCCTCGCCTCCTTCTCCATCAACATCTGCTTCTCCATTGCTTTCACCTCTTTGTCTAATGCCAAAACCGTCCTCTTCTCCTCTTCCAGTTCCTTCTTAGTGGTTTCGGCTTTCTTGTAAACATCCACTAGTTCCTTCTGGAGGCTCTGGTTCTTGACAGAAGATTCTTCCACTTCACGTGTCAGTTCTTCAAGCTCTTCTCCAGCTTTCTTCAGATGATCTTTCTCCACTGCAAGTTTGCTAGCCAAACTCTCATTGTTTCTTCTTTCCTCGGCAAGATTCTCTTCATATCTTTCCTTAGCTTTCTCAAACTCTGCGTGAATAACAGAAACCTCTGATTCAAACTTTGAACACAAAGCTCTCGACTCATCCAGCAGCGTTTCCAGGTCAGAGACACGTTCTCTCGACGCATGGAGTGTTTTCTTTGTTCCTTCAAGCTCATGTCTCAAATTTTTCACACTAGTGAGTTCTATATCCAGCATTCTCTTCGAGTCTTCGTACTTCTCAGTAAGGTCAGCAACTTCGTCTTTACTCTCATTTAGATCCTTAAGCGCATGATCCAGCTTTTCCTTTAGGTCCTGAATCTCCTTCTCTTTCCTGCTAATGACCTCTGCATCGGAAGCTGTTCGCGTTTCAGAAGTCAATTTCAAAGCATTGTACTCTTTTGAGACTTCATCAAGCTTTTGGATGTAACTCTCTTTCTCAGCCTCTAAAGTTCTTATTCTAGTGCTCAGCTCCTCAATGGCAGAGTTCTTTGAGTCCAACTCAGTTTGACTTCTTGTGACTTCTTCTTTAAGCTGTTTGATCTCTAATCTTGCTCCAGCAAGATCTCGGCTAGTTTGAGTGTAAGCAGAGCTGAGTTTCTCCAGTTCTGCTTCCTTTGCAGCCAGTAATGTGCTAATGCGTTGAGTTTCTTCTTCCTTATCTTTCAACTCCAAACTAAGTGAGTTGATCCGATCTTGTAGCTCCTTAACCAAATCAAGCTTTTCACTGAGCGTTGTTTCAAGTGCCTTTTTGTCTTCACCAGCCTTTGATAGATTACTTTGCAGACCTTCGATTTGAACTCTAAGCTCCTCACATAGTTTCTTTTCGCTGCTTATCTCCCGGCCTAATCCTGTCACCACCTCCTTTGCAGAATTCAACTGGCTGATCAATGACAACTGGTCCTCTTGTGCCTTTTTACGCTCCTTGTTCCACTCTTCCTGTTCACACTGCAGTCTTGCTTCAAAGTCTTTCTCCTTGGTAATCAATGCTCTTTCTCTGTCTTTCAACTGGTTCTTTAGCTGTATTTAACGGTCATTGGTAGCTTAAGTAAGAAAAAAATCAAATCTTAAAGAAACAAACAAAAGGAGAAGCTCAAAACTAAATGTTTAAAACCATTTGAAACTTCTCCATGGGACTAAACAATAGCTTATCTCTGATAGAACTGTTATGAGTAATCAAAGGCCGACAAGAACACTTCACAAAAATTGTTAAAGAGTAATTAGCAGAGGAGCTTACAGAATCAATTGCTTCTTCAGCAGCTTGTGTGTCTTGCCGAGCCAGGGCATAGAGTGCACCAAGAACACCAGCGCTGAAGATTCCAAGACCGTTTAAGAGAGACAGAAACGGATTTGGGGATGTTCCTTCTTCACTTACTGCAACCTAATAAATCGAAACAGAACGATCAAAGTTTGGTTTGTGGGTGGCAAAGGAGGTCTCTTGATTCAATGAAGAAGGTCTAAGAGAGTTAATTAAAAAAAAAAAAAAACCTCAGTTTGTTGATTAAGCTTCGATGATGTCTTTATCTCATTGCCTCCTCCTAAAAAGAATGATCACAAGAATGAATAACAACAAGCAAAAGAGTAAAACCCTAGAACTTGAGGAATATTCTCCAATGCAGTAGCAGCATAGGAGAACTGATAACTCACTTTCATCAGCCATAGCTGGTGATCGGAACAGTAAAAACGGAAGAACGGAGACACCCATAAGGACAAAATCTCTTCTTTTGACGGAAACATCGCCGTCGTTTGCATCTTGACGGCGGAGAGAAGCGGATAGTGGTCGGCGACGCTTGGAGATAGCGACATTGTTGGACTTAAGGAGCAGGAACTGCGACGTAGAAGAAGAAGAAGAAGGGAGAGGAGGATGAGGAGGAGGAGACGGAGCGAAGCAAGTGGCTCCGACGAGGAAACCCATCTTCTCCGGCAAGTATCTTTGAGAGATTGCAAATGTGTGGTGGCTAATCAATCGCAATTTCTAAAAATCACTGTCTACTCTAACACGTGAGGCTCACGTGCAGTTTTCGAGTAGTTAAATAACTTCGGTTGCTTTGTGAATACTGAATATATTTACTAACCAATGAGAAGTCGCCAGCTAGGACTTTACCGCCTTTGTTATCCTCTAATTTTTAAGAAAACACGTGAGCCTATCACGTGACGTTCTCGCGCTGGAAGAGTGAAATTCTTAAGAGTTGTTACATGTCACTCGTCTATAAAGGGTGGTGTACTTATCGTCTCGATCCAATTTTACGAAGCGAGGCGGCTCAACGCTACCTCATCTCTCTCAGGTATTTCAACGAACAGGTAATCTGCACATTACGTTCTCTCACGCATTGATGGTTTTAGTGTTTTAGGAGAAATTGGATTTGAAATAAGTCTAATTTAGACTCTCATTTGGAGAAAATGGTTTCACTTTCACGGTGTTGAGACCAACATTTGTTTCGCAGAAAATGAGATTATTCAGATTCATAACGATTTTGAAAAGGGATATGATCATCGAATCCTTCGTTCAATTCTGGAGATATACGTTGAAGTTGATGTCAAGATTTAGTTTTTTTTTTCCTCTTCAAGTGGGCTGGTAAAAGAAGAAACTTTCAACACGGTTCATCCACTTACATCACACCTTCATACTATGCTTGAAGTAGCTACGCTTTGTGGCAGCTTACTCAGGTTACTTGTCTATTCTTTTCGGTGCAGTTTTGCATGAAATAGTCAACTCTAATGTGTCATTATCACTTCTCACCGTCACTTTTATAATAACCTATTCAGTCATGTAACAACAACATCTGTATTTGAATATGTCAGTGGACAACGACTTTTAATATTGGCTCCCACCAGCGTGGACTTGGACTTCTGTGTGTTACGACTTGACCTTAACCACTAATTTACATTGAATTTGATAAGGTGATACTTCCTCAGAACAACTTTAGAGACATTTTTATTGCTAAACTATCCATCTTCCAAGTGCCTAATTCCTGAAGCTATGTTGTTGCCACACGGCATCTTTATCACTCTTTTAACTTTATCCTTCTTGTTAGGACGATCATGCTGTGCAACCGACACGCTGCTGCAGGGACAGTACTTGAAAGATGGGCAAGAGCTCGTTTCAGCTTTCAACATCTTCAAGCTCAAGTTTTTCAGCTTCGAGAACTCAAGCAACCTTTATCTTGGAATCTGGTACAACGATTTGTATCTTAATGGTAATAAGCAGTATGCTCATATCCAGGACAGAGCTGTCTGGATTGCTAACCGTAACAGTCCAATTTCGGGGCGTTCTGGAAGCCTCACGGTTGACTCACTCGGCAGATTGAAGATCTCAGGAGGAGCTTCAAAAAGCCTGCTTGAGATAACTTCCACGGAAACCACTGGAAACACGACGCTTAAGCTGTTGGATACAGGAAATCTTCAGCTTCAGGAGATGGATTCTGATGGATCGGTGAGGAGGATTGTGTGGGAAAGTTTTGATTATCCGACGGATACCTTTCTCCCTGGAATGAAACTTGGTTTCAATGTCAAGACTGGAAAGAGATGGGAGCTGACGTCATGGCTAGGTGATACTTTACCTGCTTCTGGATCTTTTGTCTTTGGAATGGATGCTAACATTACGAACCGGTTGATCATCTTGTGGCGTGGAAACATGTATTGGGCAAGTGGGCTTTGGTTTAAGGATCGGTTCTCCTTGGAGGAGTTTAACAGCTATGAGTTCGTCTTCTCTTATGTTTCAACCGAGAGTGAACACTATTTTATGTTATCGGTGGATCGCCACTATAGTGATACAGTATTCCCCACGATAACGATAGACCAAAAGGGCATTTTGCATATAAACAGGCTTGATAGAGAGGTCACTCATGTCCGCTGTTCTCCTTTCACTATCGGTGAAGAGGTTGATAATGAATGTTATAGGAAGGATCCGAGGATGTGTTTGAACGCAGGTTGCATAGTCCCTGATATGCTATCGGGGCACAGGAACTGTTCGCCCTCTGGTTATACCTATTTTAGAGAGACAGTATCAGCCTTCTCAAGCAATGGGTTTGTACTTAATGAGACTGGTGGAAGGCTCAGTTCAGCTGATTGCCGTGCTATGTGTATACAAAACTGTTCTTGTCTTGCTTATGCTTCAACCAATGGGGATGGTACGGGCTGCGAGATCTGGAATACTGATCCTACCAACAAAAGGTCGTCTTCTCATAGTCCCAGAACTATACATGTTCTTGTAAAAGGTACTATATCATCTGTGTTTTATTGAAGTGTAGCTATAACTGCAGAATTAATATTTTGGCACTAAGTTTTATATAATACAGGATATGTGGTAGACCGAGAGAACGAAAGGGCGCCGACTTGGCTAGTTGTTGTGGCATCACTGTTCCTAATGATACCTGTAACTTGGTTCATCATCTATCTTTTTCTTAGGAAATTTAAAGTAAAAGGTAACGAACTGTATCAGAATCACTCGTACACTTCCTTATCAAGAGTATTCTTTCTTACAACAAGTTCACCACTTTTGTTTCTATTTGGTCCAGTAACAATCATATTTCGTGGAATGTTCTACTTCTTATGGGGGGAAATTATTCCACAAAGTAAGTCTCATCAGCTGTTGAACTTTCGTATGTATGAAAATTTTCCTCGTCGAAATTGAGAATTGTGTGTGCCTTCATTTAGTGACTGGTTGCATACGAAGGAGGCTTCAAACACTGAGGGTTGGTTCAACAATAGACCAAGAAATGCTACTACGTGAACTCGGAATTGATAGGAGAGGCCGCCGGCACAGGAGAAGTGCAAGGAAGAATAGTAATAATGAGCTTCAGATCTTTAGTTTTGAAACTGTAGCGTTGGCAACAGATTACTTCTCCGATGCAAACAAGCTTGGTGAAGGTGGTTTTGGTCCTGTATATAAGGTACGACTGATTCTTCAGCTTATGACATGAACTTAAAGAGCAGATTCTGATGTTTCCTCTACTTTCTTGAAGGGGAGATTAATAGATGGGGAAGAAGTGGCTATTAAGCGACTATCAATAGCATCAGGGCAAGGATTAGTGGAGTTCAAGAACGAAGCTATGCTTATCGCCAAACTTCAACACACAAATCTTGTTCAGCTGCTAGGATGTTGCATCGAGAAGGATGAGAAAATGTTGGTTTACGAATACATGCCCAACAAGAGCCTTGACTACTTCCTCTTTGGTGAGCTTTCTATAAGAAGCTAAGAATCTGTAGAAACCTATCTGAAACTATGTCTCCAAATCTGCCTTGCAGACCCATTGAGGAAAAACGTTTTGGATTGGACGCTGCGGTTCATGATCATGGAAGGGATCATTCAAGGTCTTTTGTACCTTCACAAGTACTCAAGATTGAAAGTGATACACAGAGACATCAAAGCCAGTAACATTTTGCTAGACGAGGATATGAATCCCAAAATATCTGATTTTGGGATGGCTCGGATATTTGGAGCCCAAGAATCCAGAGCCAACACCAAAAGAGTTGCTGGCACATTGTAAGTAAAGAAGTGACCATAAACAAGGAGAAGAAGATTCTCTGATTATATTTTAACTGAGTTTATTTGTGTTGTATGTAGTGGCTATATGTCTCCAGAGTACTTCAGAGAAGGACTATTCTCAGCTAAATCAGATGTGTTCAGCTTCGGTGTTCTGATGCTCGAAATCATCTGTGGAAGGAAGAACAATAGTTTCCACCATGACTCAGAAGGGCCTCTGAATCTCATAGTTCATGTTAAGAGCCAAGCTTCTTCTTCTTGTTTCATTGATAGCATCTTTGGACCTTTTTGAAACTCTGTTTTTTTTTCAGGCGTGGAACCTGTTTAAAGAGAACCGAATTAGAGAGGTGATAGATCAGTCTTTGGGAGATTCTGCACTTGACAGCCCTCAAGTGTTGAGATGCGTTCAAGTTGCTCTCTTGTGTGTACAGCAAAATGCAGAGGATAGACCAAGTATGTTAGATGTTGTGTCCATGATTTACGGCGAAGGCAATAATGCTCTTACTTCGCCTAAAGAGCCAGCTTTCTATGATGGTCCCCGGAGAAGCTCGCCGGAAATTGATATTGAGACACCGGAGCCAGAAAATGTATCGGCAAATAGGGTCACTATCACAGTGATGGATCCAAGGTGAGCTGCTTGTGACTGGTGAGGCTAAGATAAAAAAACTGAACTTCCATGATATAGTTTTACTTCTTTGACCTGTTTCTGTATGTGGGGTTAACATGTAACTTAACCCTTATTTGTACCCAAGTCCATGATGTCATATATACTATGTAAGGCATTCTCCTTATATTCAGACACAAATTTACAGACCGCTCAGTGTGTTGCGTGGACATGGCCCGGTGACAAACATCCAACACGCATCATCTTGGAATGCGACGCAATAGCATAGTTCCTACTACTTTTAAATCGTTTTCTTGTGTGATAGTCGTTGGGTTTTGTAACTTGCTGATATTCGTTGGCTCTCGCTATATATAACTTGGCTATTTTTATCGAGAAGTAAAAGAAGAAGCCATTTTTCATATATATATGATCGCATAACAAGAACCAAATCATCTAAACTCGAAGGAACAGAGATATTTATTGTGCTTTGGATATTAGGCAACCTTATATATCTTTTCTCCTTGAGTTTCAGGTCTTAATCTAACCTTAAAGCTCAGCCATGTCTTCCAAGCAAGGTGATCATTATCCTCCCTTCTCTCAGCTCGGTTAATATCTCCAAGACAGGTTTAGGATATATATGGAAATATCAGATAAAAATCATTTTGATATATTTTGCTTCAAATGTTTTGTTAAGATGTGTTTGCTTTCATATTTGAGCTCATGGGTTCATTAATCGATCAACCTGCTGGTTTATTGATCTTGTGTGCTCTTCTTTTGATTTGACATGGTTCTTTGTAAAACGTCAACCTTTTTTCTATTGGATATGTAATATGAATATTTGATTGATCTGTTTCTATGTTTGGTTGGTGTTTCAGGAGGGAAATTGAAACCCTTGAAGCAGCCCAAGTCTGGTAAGAAGGAATATGATGAGGTATGATCTTTCTCTTACAACTTACCCCTTTTTATCTTGAATTTTTTTGGCAGTTTTGGTTGGTTTATTATGTGTGTCTAGTGCATGAGTTTTGCCTGCAAAGTTGAGCTATGATGATCATAAACATCAGCTCCAAATCCTATATCCGACTCTCTTTAGGCTAATTAATCGTTTAAACTGTTTTAACACAATAGCACGATAAGGAGTTAATGCAGAAAAAGAAGGATGAAGAGAAGGTAAGATTTGTTTATTTTCCTTTTCTAATTTTATAGTTTTGATTCGTTGAACAATCTTAAGATGAAGTGAATGTTTTGTTCTGTTGTGTTGGGTTGATTGAAACAGGCACTTAAAGAACTCAGGAGCAAGGCATCACAAAAGGGATCATTCGGTGGTGCTGGGCTTAAGAAAAGTGGCAAGAAATGATAAGAGACTCTTCTAATCTCCCCCCCCCCTCTCAATATGTAAAAACTCAAATCTCCCTTTTTGTTGGGAAACTCATATTTGAAAAAAAAAAAAATCTATATATACATGTGTGCTTTGGTCTATAACAATTAACATCGTGTTGCAAAGTTAACAAACAAACCTGTGACAAAAAAAAAACAAAACAAAACAAACAAACACACATAAAAGTTACTCTCCATGTTTCATTTTAATTGATGTTTTAAGATTTTTCTGTTTTAATTTAATTGGTGTTTTCAAATTTATATGCAAAACTTATAATCTCCTCCTCAATTTAAAAATAGCTCAAATCTCCCTTTTTGTTGGGAACTCATATTAAAAAAGTCTGTATGCATATATGCTTTGGTCTATAACAATTAACATCATGTTGCAAAGTTAACACAAACAAAGACAAAAGTTATATTTGAGAGAAACCTACTAATTAGTTACAAGAAATACATACATAGACTAATGCTAACCATGTTAATTGGTCCACAAATCGTTGACAAAAAAAAAAAAATTGGTCCACAAATCTCATTTATTAATTATATTATATGAACCAGAACGACATTTAAGGGAGCGTTTCAAAGAGAGAGAAAGAGAAAGAGAAAGATACAGCGACCAATGCTTCTCTGCGCTTTAATTTGAACTTAACTTTGTGTGGAGAGAGAGAGAAAAGGTTCAGATAGATAGATAGCGAGAAGGAGACGGCGGAGAGCAATTAAAGTATCCGTTTGGAGCTCCGATTCGAGCTAACAAGAGAGAAGAATTTGCGATGAACGGGAGACAGAGATCTGGCGCAGCAGCGGCGGTGCACCACCAGAGGCAGCTCTCCGATAACGTTCTCGACATGTCTTCCTCCAATGGCAACAGATGGCTCCAATCCTCTGGTCTCCCCAACTTCCACCCACCCGCCAATGTAAATCCCACCATCTTGATCCTTTTCTTCTCCATCGGGATTTGAAAAAATCCGATTTTTAATTTTTTTTAAATTTCCAGAAAAGATCTGGTGTTTTTGGATTCAGTCTTTAAATCTAATGGTGTGAATGTGAGTGACTAACACACAGGATTACGGATACTATGCTGGTGGTGGTGGACAAGCAGCAACTAGAGGTTATCATCATCAGAATGCTCAGAGAGGAAACGACTTCTTTGGTGAACCCACCACTCCTCAGTACAGTTCTCGTCCTTCGAGCCAAAGAAAGAACACTGCTGATGAATCTGAGTTCAGTCCCGGGCTCTTAGATCTGCATTCTTTTGATACTGAGCTTCTCCCCGAGGTAAGTATTCCAGAAGGTTTCTGGTTAAAATGTTAATGCTTTTAGGTGGCCATCTGTAAAAATTTATTGCTTGCCCATAAAGTGGACTCCTTCACAGCTCTTTTAGTTCGTTAGACTATTTTTAGTAAAAGAAAGTTCTGATTTTTTTTCTTTCTGTGACCAATTTGGTATCCGTAAGTCAAAGTGTATGATAGAGTTTCATATGATACCATCTGGTTATTTGATTCTATGTTTAACGTAAGATAAATATGTGAATTTCATATCGTTTGCCGTTATGGTATTCACGTAGGCTTCTGACTTGTTATCTCATCTGCAGATTCCGGTCTCTAGCCAGTTAGATGGCCCCTCAATGTTCAATCCTAGTCGAAGCCAAAGTTTTGAGGACTTTGAGGCTTACAACAAGCAGCAGACTAACCGTAGTAGTCGCGTGTTGGCTGATAACTTGGCTGCTGAGAAGGAAAGGATGAATGCTGTCGCAAAGATCAAAGTTGTTGTACGTTTTCTTCCTTCACTTGTGTCCCTATCACGAATCACTTGGTTTTAACCTTTGAAATAAGTAATTTTGATGACTTTTGCATTGCGAATACTAATGCCTTCCTCAACATGATGTTCCCTGATTGTTTGAGAACAGGTGCGTAAGAGACCACTTAACAAAAAGGAGTCCGCAAAAAACGAGGAAGACATTGTTGACACTCATTCCAATTGCTTAACAGTTCATGAAACCAAACTTAAGGTCAGTATCTGATGGTTTGGATTCGTGCAACCTCAATTGTCTGAGCCATCACTCTAGCAAGACACTAAGAGCGATCTTTGACTCAATTATTGCAGGTTGACTTGACAGCCTATGTTGAAAAGCATGAATTTGTGTTTGATGCCGTGCTAGATGAGGAAGTATCAAATGATGAGGTGACTGCTATTTGAAATTACACAGGATCGACTGTTACAAATAATCAGTTACCGTAGTGGTGCTTATTTCTCAAGTTATTATGCCACCTTTTGTAGGTTTATCGTGAGACAGTGGAGCCTGTTGTTCCCTTAATTTTTCAGCGCATCAAAGCCACTTGCTTTGCATATGGGCAGACAGGTAAACAGTCTCCAAAAGAAGCATAGATACAAGGGGTCACTTTCCAAAAAAATAGCAAGACCATAGATCCTAACGTCTAAAGTGTTCGGCATATATTCTAACTCATTATCAACCCGTGCATGAATATAGCCTCTTCAATTTATTTTTAAAAATTGTATGAATCTAGTAGGTAATAATCAACATCCACATATCAGAAACAAATAATACTCTGCTATAACTATAATTGGCTCATTTTCTAGGATTTTATATTCTCAATGTAAACCCCCGTTGGTTTATGTTTGCGTCTCAGGTAGTGGTAAAACCTATACTATGAAGCCTTTGCCTCTTAAGGCTTCAAGGGACATCTTAAGGTTGATGCACCATACATACAAAAACCAAGGGTTTCAGTTGTTTGTCAGCTTCTTTGAAATCTATGGAGGAAAGCTTTATGATCTCCTCAGTGAGAGGAAGTAAGTTCAAAGCACCTCATGTTGTTATCTTATCTTGACTGCAATGCCTATATATTAAGCTGAAAGACAAAACCGTTTTACTTTTATAGGAAGCTGTGTATGAGAGAGGATGGTAAGCAGCAAGTGTGCATCGTTGGTTTGCAAGAATACAGAGTATCTGATACAGAAGCGATTATGGAGCTTATCGAGAGAGGAAGTGCAACAAGAAGTACTGGAACCACTGGTGCAAACGAAGAATCCTCCCGCTCACATGCTATACTTCAGCTCGCTATTAAAAAATCAGCAGAGGGAAATCAGTCAAAGCCCCCTCGGCTCGTTGGCAAGCTTTCTTTCATCGATCTTGCTGGAAGTGAACGTGGTGCAGACACAACAGACAACGACAAACAGACCCGGTAACATCTCTGTTGCGGGCCCTGATTACTCTTTAAAATCTTTTGGTGTGAATATTGTTTCTGGCTATTTGCTTCGATATTTATTGGTATTATCATATAACACAGATTGGAAGGAGCAGAAATCAATAAGAGCTTACTGGCCTTGAAGGAGTGTATTAGAGCTCTGGATAATGATCAAGGTCACATCCCTTTTAGAGGCAGCAAGTTGACTGAAGTTCTCAGGGACTCCTTCATGGGAAATTCTCGTACTGTAATGATATCTTGCATATCTCCAAGCTCTGGATCATGTGAGCACACCCTTAACACCTTAAGATACGCGGACAGGTTGGTTTTACTCGCTCGCTGTTATATCTTCCTTTCTTTTTTTGGTCATATGTGCATCCCATAAACTATGAGAATTGTAGGGTTAAGAGTCTCTCGAAGGGAAACGGCTCCAAGAAGGATGTGTCGTCTTCAACCATGAACCTAAGGGAGTCAACAAAAATTCCTTTGTCTTCCGCACTCCCGACTCCATCTAACTATGAGGATGACGTGAATGAGATGTGGACTGAAGAAAACGATGACTTTGATGCATCGGATTACGAGCAAGAGAAACAAATGTGGAAGAAAAACGTGAAGCCAGAGCCATCCTATAACGTTATGGCACAGGAGAGAATCCCGAAACCTAGTATTCCGGTGAAGTCAAGAGACATGCCAAGGCCCGATATGAAGAAGTCAAACTCCGATGACAATCTAAATGCACTTCTGCAGGTAACATTCAGCTAAACGCTTAGGTCATACATGTTTGTCAGCCTTAACGCAAGGACCATTTATCATGCATTTCTTTTTATAGGAAGAAGAAGACCTTGTTAATGCTCACCGTAAACAAGTTGAGGATACCATGAACATCGTGAAAGAGGTATGAATTTTCTCAGTTTTACCAAACCTCTTGTTTCGATTCTACCTCTTAATCCCTTTCTGCAATCACATGTGCAGGAGATGAATCTGCTGGTTGAAGCAGACCAGCCAGGAAACCAGCTAGATGGTTACATTTCAAGACTGAACACAATCCTCTCTCAGAAGGCTGCAGGTATACTCCAACTTCAGAACCGTCTTGCTCATTTCCAGAAACGCCTTAGGGAGCACAATGTATTGGTATCTTCCACTGGGTACTGACCCCTCACTTCGAGTAAATACTGGCCCTTCTTTTATCGACCTCATCTCTGGGTATTGCACTTGTGCCACCCTACTGGCTTGGACTGGAGATGAGAAGTTTATCCATTTACCGCCTTCCGAGAGCTTTACAGGGAAGAGCTATAGATGATCACAGAGCTTTACATCTGTTCTTGCTGCCGCTTTTTGCATTCTATCATATTATTGTACTGGATTTGTTGCAGAAGATGACATACTATGTAATAATATTTACTGTTGTGCTATTAATGAGCTTGCCTTGTACTATATACAATATTCTATTCCCTATACTAGTCCAATTGAATCGAGCTATGGGAAGTTATAACAAAGTATCTAAAGTATGTGCATGGTTTGGCAATACAGGTTCTAGATCTTTGCCAGAAGAGAGCTTTAAAGTTCACTGTCAAAGGATGGTGTTGATACACAAGCATGACTCAAACATACAAGAAGAAAGACTTGTAGTAAACCAAAACAAATCAAGAATTTGAAAATCACAAACTATAATAGCTCGAGAGTGTTCGGATCAGGCGTAGAGATCATTTAAGAACTTGTCAACGATGTTGAGATACACAGGGCTTCTAAGACGAGAATAGTAATGAAGTGCCTCTTCAACGTCAAGGGCTTGCTCTATATCTCCTGTCTCAATCACATACATCTCTTTAATCTTCTTCTCCATTTTATCGCAGTCTCTTGATAAACGAGAAGAGCAAGCTTCTGTTTTCTTCTCTTGGTGATCTTGTACATGCTCTTGAGTCTTTTGCTCCAGTTTTAATGGACCTCCTCCTCCAATGCTGTTTTTAAGATCAGACTCCCAGATGTTGAGGAAACTTGCGTAGAAATCATCGCCATCGAGAGAATTTGATCTACAAAATGTGCATGAGAAGTGAGTTTTTGGTTTAGAGAGTTTCTTACCTGCTCTAAGAATGATTGACTTCAGACTGTGTAGTGTTCTGTGGAAGAAACTGTTTGTTTTCTGAAACATCTCTCTACACTGTAACTGATATGTTCTTGTCGGGAGGGGAGATCAATGTTCTCTCACATATATTTGTAGTTACTAAATTCGAATTAAATATGTAGTATATTAAGGTGTTGATTGGCTACTTTAGTTTCATAGTATTTGCCAATGTATCTTTAGTGTTTATTACTCTGCATCAAAAAGGCTAAAGTGAAAATTTGTCTTTATCGTGGAATGTCACCTTTCACTTTTTTTTTTCTTCATGTTTGTCTTTTTTGATGATTTGAAGATCTTAAAATTAAGGTTAATAGTGATGGATGCACGATTTCAAATTGTGCATGTACTTTATTCATTGAATTATAGTAGGGTATTATAACTTTATTATTGGATAAATATCAAATAGTTGGTACGGTTTCAATAAAAAGGATGGATAGAGAAATATTTTAAGTATGTTTGTATAGGAAGGTACTACGTACTATTGTTGTTTGACTAACTGTTGTCTAAAGCACGGTGTAACATTCCTTAGTTAAGATGCAAAGCTAAAGCGGCTCTGTCTTTGGACCTACATACCAACGTTAATCCATGATTTTGGGGGAACTACTTTAAACGTATTAATGACCAAACCTATGCAAGTAGAGAGGCTTATTTGGTACAGAGAAAAACAAATTAGGTCTGTTGAAACTGTAAAGGACAATGTTCTAACATCAAGTTTGGAAACTCCATAAACTCTAAGAGACATTCACAAAGGTTGGTCAAATGATATTGCATCTACTTGATGTGTACCATTCTTGTCTTCACTTGCTTCGGTAGAGTTACTATCACGCCAAAGCATTTTCATTGTATATAGCTAAAACTAGCTTGTTTAAACTCGTTGGTTACTTATTCAGCTAGCACAAATTCAGCAATATGCAACCAACTATAATCTAAAATGTAATGTACCATGGCACACATGCAGCAAAGTCTACATAAATCACCATAGGTATTGAGTGATGTTTCTTGCAAGAGCATAAATAAATGTGGAAGCCAACTTCATCTGTTGCATTTTGCTCTTCAGCAATCAGAAGAATCGTTACTGCCGAATGACAGATCCTCAACCACATGATTTGACTTAGGACTGTGATCTAGATGCAATGAAACCAAAGAATAAAAAATTGTCTGAAACTGAAAATGGGCAAAAGAAACTGGAATAAGGCCCATTTCTATCAAAATAGAAACCTAGGCCCATTAATAAACATAAAAGCCCATGATATCGCTTCCAACCCTAGAGTCAGAAGTCATATAAGTGGCCGTCTTATAAGTTTTACATCTTCTTCCTCCCCTGAAGCCGAATAATCAATCATCCTAGGTTTTTGGTGGCAAGCAGCTCGCTACAATGGTGAACTCTCTCTCTCTCTCTCTCTCTCTTCCTCCACACGTTCTCTCTTGTATTGAACCATTTTCTGATGTTGGTTGTGTGATGTTTTTTTTTGTTGAGTAATACAGACAAAGGGAACAGGGAGTTTTGGTAAGAGGAGGAACAAGAGTCACACACTATGTGTGAGATGTGGACGTCGTAGCTTCCACATCCAGAAGAGTCGTTGCTCTGCCTGCGCTTACCCCGCCGCTCGCAAGAGGACCTGTAAGTTTCTTCATTTTTTAAAAAATATCACGCCGTTCCATTTTCTTACCGATCAATCTTGTTTATTGATTCTTGATAATCCTTAAGAGAGTTGTATTGTTGCTGTTCAGTGTTACGTTATAAGGGAATGTTTTAATTTAACAAATCAATTGTATATTAGCTCGACTGATTTGTCGTGTAGTTGTAATATAATCTCAATAGGATGTAACTTTACATGTTGTTTTAGTAGTATCTAGCTAAATTTGATTTGTTGTTTAATTGTAACAATCGTTTTGAGTTTGGAGAAATGTATTGCGTCTTTATCATATATTAATGAAATTGTATCTCTTATTAGACAACTGGAGTGTGAAGGCAATCAGGAGGAAGACAACCGGAACCGGAAGGATGAGGTATCTCAAAAATGTTCCCCGCCGTTTCAAGACCGGTTTCAGAGAAGGTAATAACGTTGATTAATGATTTTGTTAGAAGTCCAAAATGGGGTTACTAATGATGTCACACATTTTATTTATTTACATTAGGTACTGAAGCCAAGCCAAGGAACAAGGGAGCAGCTGCTTCATCAGCCTAAAAGAAACCTCACTTGGTGTTAAAGGCAGGAAGGGACTAAAATTTAGCACTTTTCTCTCGCTCTATCTAGTTTTGAGATTTCCTATTCCTGAATACTATTTATGTTTTTGTTTCAAGTTTTCGAACCTGGTTGATATATCATCCCTTCATCTTGCAATTTTATAACTTTCTTTGCTATTTTTACACATTCATCCAAATGATTTCTAATGAACCAAGTATAAAGTCCCAAACATTAGCAAAACCACCTTTACATTGAGTCTATCTTATCAAACCACCTTGAACTTATCACCACCTTTGTTCATTTCTGGTACACCATTTATATAGCCGGGATTCGGCAACAAAGATCATCAACCGGTTGTGAATGCTTAACCAACGTGTTAAAGTAAAAGAGAGAGCTTTTTGCTTCTTTGGCATTATGATGTGCTTAATCAACCTTGGTTTCATTATCTTCTTAGTTGTTACATAAAAAATTTTGATAAATGATTTTATTACTAATCTCTTCAGTTTGTGGTACACCTTCATTTGCAAGCTGTTAACATTACTGTAAACTAAAGTTACACAACACTATGATTTCTGCTGTGTACTACTCTCCTCACAACCTCCATTACATTTCTTCATATGGTATCAAAAACAACAATAACTTTGATCCCTAAGGTTAGGCAGATTCCGCATCTACAACTCATCTTTAGCAAACTGATCCTTCGACTTTTAACTCTTCATTGATAAAAACAGCCGTCTCCTTAGCACTAGACTTCGCCAACAACTTTAACTGCACAGAACAAAACAACAGTGTGAGACCAAAAACCTTCCTGGAGGAAAACAAAAGAAACAAATAAGATGTGAACCCTATTTTCCTTTTCACCGGTTTTGTAAAGCAACAAGATTGTTGGATAATCATCACCCTCCTGCATCAACCACCACATAATATACCATTATAATCACCCCTCTACATCTCTTTGAAGTTATTACCTTTAGTTTAGGATGCTCGTTTCCAGAAGCGTCTAACCTCGCAAAGACAAGATTATCAAACCCTTTGAAGTGTTTGGACAACTTCTCTACCTGTTTGCTCATCGCCTGAGAGTTATGACACCATGGTGTGTGCACCTGTCTCCATGATAAAACTCAATGTTGCATCCTTTAACAAGAGTTTTGGTTCCATTTACCTCAAGAAGAATGGCTCTTCAAGACCAGTTCATCAAAAGTCCTGCCGACCACAGTCACTACATTTCCATTTTGCTGCAGATTTGGAAGAATCAATGTTTAGCCATATTACCACACAAATAACATTCAGAAGAGAGAATGTATTTTTTTGATACTCACTTTATCTGGAATTGGCTCTGACCTGTAGTAAGGTGTCACAGTTCCATGCACAAGTCCTAAAGAAAACTCCTACACTGCAAAAACTCAACATCGATTAACTTCAGTGAGTTTTCTACTTATCTGTGAAGGAAAGAAAAAGAGTTCTGAGAAATTTTGTACTTCTCTATTGCTAGGGGAAGGATCTGCCTCAAGCAAAAACTTGGAGTTCAAGTCAACGCAGCAATCTATTACATGAACTCGATATTAATCACTGTAGCTAGTAGCTTTGTCAATAGCCTGCAAGTATATGTAATCGCTTGTTCAGAAAACTTACAACAGTTTTCTTTGTATCTTCAATCCCAAATAAGGTTAAGAATGGCATTTCGAGGTTCTCATTTGATCCTTCTGTAATAAATAGAGAGACCGGAGAAGGTGATGTCTTCAGCCTTCAGATCATTTAATACGAAAGTAAATAAATATTTAATCTTTTTTTTCTTTTTGACTTTTTAATTTGACCACATTTAACATTTATTTATTCAAGACAAACCTCTTATTATTATTACACATCACTCGATTACAAATGAGCATGAGATTGATCATGAATAGCTGCAATCACTCTTATCGATCGGTACGCGCTTACTAATGGCAACATCGATGACAAATGAGCATGAGATTCTCTTTTTGTGCCTTATTGTAACCAATCTTCCGACCACATCTCCTCTTGTTTTGACTTCAAATCTCAGATTCACCTGAATCTTTCCGCCTCTCTCTGTGGCCTCTAGGCTTGCTCCTGCACCGTATAATGGGATCCTTCTTCCTTCTATAACCACTGCTTCCGTATATTGACTCTTCTTCGGTTGATAATGTTCCTTCAACTGCTAATGAGAAATTTTGTCATACCAAAGCCTTAAATTATATCAAAAGCTACACTAACAAAAAACATATATGCTTATGACTCGATGATCTCAGAATTAAAGAGTTAGGTCCAAAATCTTATCTTATATCATTCGGTTACTATATTTTTGTACATTCAATCTAACCAAAAACCAGTAAGTTCCAATTCTAAGTATGTGCTCATTAGTGCATTTGTATTAAGGACAATCCCAGACCAATGGTAAATAGACCAAATTATCTCATAGCCTACAAGTTTAGGATTCTTTTCAAGTGCATATATATATGAATGCTGTTTTTCTATCTTACAGGGTACCATAGTTGCACACTATTTCCTCTTTATGAAATACAATCGAAATAATTATACATCTTGGATCTAAGTTTTTTCTTCTCTTTAATTCCTTAAAAATAAATAAAAAACTGAGCAAGTCTTGTTTTAAGATTTACTTCATGGTATCAGAGCCAGGCTATCAATGATAACATGGCTTTGATACCACGTAGAAGATCTCAAAACCAAAATAAATATGTGCTCAAATGAGCTTAGCATAATAGAAATTTAAGGTGAAAGATAAGCTCATGAAGAACTTTATTTTAGAACAGAAGATATATAAGACGAAACTAAAGAATCACCAAGAGAAATGATTATATGACAATATTGAGATTGAAGAAGAGAGTTACTCTCAACATCAATACCCGAAGGTTAACAGATAAGACAAGGTTCTTTAACATTCGTATTTATACACATCTACTTCCATAAAACCCTAACACACATGGGCTTAACATAACAATGGGCTAGTTGACATTTGTTTTGGGCTTGTGGTTAATAATTTGCACTAGTGTTTTTTTTCAACTTTCCATGAGAAACTAGATTCCTGATTTGTTGAAACACAGTTTAAAATCTTAATTTTACAAAAAAAAGTATTCATTTTTTAAATTATAATAGCATAACTAAAATTTTGGAAAAAAAAGTTTACAGCATGAAGTTCATATATAAGCCGCCCTGCTGAATAGTACATGGCCGATCCGTTGACCCAAGATTAATATTTTTGTCAAGTTTTACGTGTGTGATTAAACACATAAAAATTCTTTAACTACAAACAAAATAAGTACCTGACCGGTGGCGATAGGGAGTTGGTAATATAAGAGACTGACTGGTTTGGAACTAACATGAATACCAAATGTTGGGGCAGGATTGTATATACCAATTCTTAATGTTCCATTCAAAGTCAGCAACTTGGTATGCATGCCATAGAAATCTGATCCTTGACCAACATAGAAGTTGCGTAGTTCGAATGTCTGCATCACATTCAACCATCACTAACCAAACATTTTCAAAAGAAACAAAAAAAGTGGTCTATATCAATATATATATTAAAGGTTTTTAAAGAAATAAAAACAATTATTATTAGTACCTGAACAGAGATTTGAGCCTTGTAAGGTCTACTAGCTCCCCACGTGATTAAGCAACAGAAGGCGAAGAGACTTATAAAAATGAAAACGGCAAGTATGGCCTGAGACCTCCTTATAGAAGTCACATCGTCCATTTCTTCATACGAACCTTCTTCAAGTATAGTCTCATATTCTTTCTCGTTAGATCGGCACTTTTTGACGTTTTTTCTGTCTGATGATGATGATCGGGATATCCCGGAGAATCTACTCTCTGATGAGTTACGAGAGTGGCGGCCCAAGGAGTATGAATCGTGTGTGGGAGAGTCCATCATTGTACTAGGCTGTGTAACTGACGTGTAAGAGTCACGTGAAGGACTTTGCACGTAGTACATGGCGCGTTTTGAAGATCGTGAAGGCGAAGCCGCTAGACTTGTCATGTCGGACATCTTGGTTTACTTATATCTTGACCTAGTGGATCACCAGCAAGGTAACGTGAGAGAGGAAACTCTAAACTTTCTCATCAAGAACATAGTTAAAAGAAAAAAAGAGAAATATGGTGTTTAAAAAAAAAAAAGAGGAGGAATGTGGTGTTTTAAAGACATTTTGTTACGTGGAAATAAGACAGAACATGGAAGATAGTTTTGATTTTTTTTTTGACGAGGAAATCAACTAAGAGGGAGATGGTGACCAGTTTCTTGTGGTTGAGGTATTACCGCGGCTGAGTCCAGACGGATATCCGAACCTGTTTAGTTTAGGTTTGGGACTTGGGAGTGTATGTGAGCAACTGAGTGTTGGTGGATTGAGCTTACTTGTCGAGTTATCGTTTGTTAGTAGTTCTACATCTGTGAGCTGTAAAGGTATCATGGAATAATTTATTAGTCTTAACTCTTAAGAGTTTATATCGTCCGTCCGTTTTGAACTTTTGATTAATATGGAAATAAGGTTGGTTAACTTTTATGGAGATGTCTTTATATAAAAATAGAAGTGAATTATCAGTGCGCTGCCTGCAAAACCTTACTTCATAAAGTCCGTTTTTAATTTTTGTATTGTATGTAATGTGTTAGTTATTATTTATGTGTGTATTTGTGGAAAATGAGTTATAATGTTGATGCATTCAGTGAGGAATGAGGATGCATTGATGGTGCTCATCTCCACTTCTCTATGATGACATTCACTATCACTAGGCTGAAAGCAAAAACACAATCGCTTTAAAGTCATGATGATTGGATAAGTTTGGTGATTGGCGGATGACAAGTGTTTTCAGAATATGTAATGTGTTTTTCTAACCTTTTTTTTGGTAAAAAATGTTTTTCTAACCTTTTTTTTTTGGTAAAAAACGTTTTTCTAACTTTGTTATTGGCAAAAACAAAAACAAAAAATGTATATGGTATTTAGATTAGGGGTTATTGGTTGTTGTATTTTTATGGATTTGAAAATCCGAATTAAATCTAGTGTTATTGGTTCTATGATTTTCAAATCTGTATTAAAATCATGTGTTATTGGTTTAATGATTCACAAATTCTATATCAAATCAAATGTTATTCAATCGTACGGATTTACTAATATATTTGATTTTATAATGGATTTGAATGGATTTGCTTGGATTTTTCTGTTAAAAATACAAAAACTCAAATCTGGAGATCCGAGGGAAAATCTCTGAATTTGTATATTTTACTTGGATTTATAAATACTATATGGATTTCTAAATCAATCAAAATATATAAACCAATAACACCTTATTATATATTTGCTGACAAGGGAGACAAAACCTAATTTTTCGACCAACCATCATGTTACGTATTAGTTTTACCTTTACACTTGAAGTTCTAAAGATTCTTTTAATAAAAGTTCTGATGATTTTATATTATTGAATTTTTTGTAAGAAGATTTGATATTTATGCATATACAAGCGACACATTCTTTATATGAAATAAAAAAACAAGCGACGCATTCATTGTATTCCGAACTTACTACGGTCAACGTGCAGAAATAGTCAAATTCTATACAAATACTTCGTACCATTTTTTTTTGAATAAACTATGGAAATTTGATTTCTTGTAACATTTAAAAACTTGAAATAACTTTTGAGAAATAAATTTGATGGTACTTGACTACTTTTTTTCTGCTCAAATAAAATTGATGGTACTTGACTACTTTTTTTTGGTCACATAAAATTGATGGTATTTGACTACTTGATTAAATACTAACCTTTCCTCCAAAATGATTTTTTTGAGCCGATACCATGAGCCCTAAAATCTAAGTTTCTTTTTCTCTCGGCCCATTTAGCTGCAAACCGAAAATGAGAGAGATCATTCTGAAGCTAAAGGTCACAGCTTCAACAACATTCCAGATGGGAATAAATTGAGATATGAGCCTATCCATCTCCCATCAATAGAGGTCTGAAAACGACGTGGACACACGTCAGAGAAATCTCTACTACAACTCTGATGACTCATCAAATCCTATTTTTCTTACTGCAAGCTCTTTGTATTTTCTTTTTATTCTTATCAGAACCGGTCCATTTATGATTCTCACGATTACTATTATCTCTTAACAAAAAGATTGTCACAAAAGATATGTTGAAGATAAGAGAGGGAAAAAGAAAAGACAAAAGATTACGTAAGCAGTAAGGTACTTAGGTAAGACAGTTACTTAAACACAGGAAGATAAAACGACAGAACATGTGAAGATTCTTTAAAAGTTAAAACCTGTCGGAAAAGGTGACGTACGATTCACTTGTTCTTAAATCTCCTTTACGAGTTATCATCAAAAGATTAGTTCTTGTGATATTAAAGGAATCTCTTTGACTAATTTGTTTAGCTAAAGATGCTGGAAGGGAAAGCAAAGGTGGAAGACACAGATATGCCAGTGAAGATGCAAATGAAAGCATTGAACATTGCTTCTCAATCTCTCGATCTTTTTGATGTATCTGATTGTCAACCTATCGCTGCTCACATCAAGAAGGTTATATATATCTTTTTTAGTTCTCTGAGGAAGGTTTTTGTAGAGTCTTTTTTCTTCTTCTCTGGCTAATTTTCTTTTGGTTAAAAAGCAGGAGTTTGATGAGAGATATGGAAGTGGTTGGCAATGCGTGGTGGGATCAAACTTTGGGTGTTTCTTCACACATTCTAAAGGAACTTTCATCTATTTCCATTTGGGAACCCTCAACTTCCTCATCTTCAAAGGAGCCACTCTTTAGTTTCTTAATAACACCCATGTTTGTTTTTGTGTAGGAAGCTGGGTTATTTTTTTGTTCTCTCTTTTCATGTTTTTAAAATTGATATGTTTTTCCAATAAATTGTGAGATCATATGTATCTGTATAATATGAATTTTGTGATTAGTCAAGAAAAGTATAAACATATTAAAACGATTTAACATAGAGTATGAAAAATGAACTAAATTTAGTACTAGCTAATTATAATACTTACAAATACAACTACACAGCATGCGATGATGCAAAGCTATACTGTATACAGCATAACATTTTGGAAACCATATGCATAATCATGCTTGAAAAAGTGCATCAATGTCTGCGTTTGTGTTTAAAGTTTATAAATAGTAAAGTAAAAATGTTTAAACACACATCATCTTAAAATATAAACTTCAATCCTAAATTTGTTTATATAATAACTGTAATGATAAATCAATCGGTTAGTTAGTTAGTTAGTAATCTAATGAGGCAAAGAGAGAAAAAGAAGCCTATTCTGGATTTGCCATACTATTGAGTATTATTATTTACCACAAGTTTCATTAGTTTGTTCTCTCAATTCTCTACAAGAACATATCAAATAACTCTTTCTGCTCTGTTCTTTCATCTTTCTTAATGTCTCTCCCGCCTAAAAACTCCTCTTTGTTTCAAGAGGAGAAAACAGAAGGGTTCAAAAACAGAGAACCTCTCCTTAGATTTAAGAAAATTATGGAAATGGTGAAAGCGGTTGAGAGAGAAGACAAAGAAAGCTACAAATTCGGATTGTACGATTTCGAGAACATGAAGGAGAAAAACGTATCTTCTCGGAACGTCAAGAGATGGAACTCTAGTTCTGCCTTGAGAACTGAAGATCCAGACATTGATGATGACACTGTTTTCAAAAGAACTGCTGTCTCTAGCGTCCTACCAATGTTACCGTTTCGACCGCCTCAGACATGTGAAGCAACCGGTGAAGAATTACAGGAAGAGGCAGGCAAGAAAAAAACAAATGTTTCAATGTTTCAAAATGACTTAGATTAATGAGTTTTTAGGTTTTCTTGGGTCACAAGTTAAGATAATTAGAGATTTCTTGTTGTTTACGTTATCACTGTGGTGGTAAGTTTTATACAGAGAAAAATCATGTTATTGATTTATGTATCTATATGTGTTGCAGAAAGGGAACAGATGAAAGAAAGGTTTGCGAAGCTGCTTCTAGGAGAAGACATGTCAGGAGGAGGCAAAGGTGTTTCATCAGCACTAGCATTATCAAACGCAGTCACAAATCTTTCAGCATCAGCGTTTGGAGAGCAACGGCGTTTAGAGCCAATGTCAGAGGATAGAAAAGAACGGTGGAGAAGAGAAATGGGATGGCTTCTCTCTGTTACTGATCATATAGTTGAGTTCTCTCCAACACAACAAACAAACAAGGATGGTTCTTCCATTGAGGTTTCTGAAAACATTCTCCCTTCTCTTAGTTAAAGTTCTTGTTTCTGTGTGTGTGTGTGTGTGTCTGAATATGGATCTTTTTGATGTAGGTAATGACTACTAGACAGAGAACAGATCTTGTCTCCAACATCCCTGCTCTTAAGAACCTCGATGTGATGCTCACAGTAAGTCAAAATATACACTTAGAATCTGCATCAACAACATCTAATGTTGTTATTTTGTAGGATTGTCTTGATAAATTCAAGGATCAGGATGAGTTCTATTACGTCACAACCGATTCTCCTGAACATTTAAACAGTAACTCGACCAGGAACAATGATAAATGGTGGCTACCAACAGTGAAAGTTCCACCTAATGGCTTATCCGAAACGTCGAAAAGGTTTCTACTGAGTCAGAAAGAATGTGTGAGCCAAGTGCTTAAATCAGCATTGGCCATAAACGCCGAAGTTTTGTCTCAAATGGAGACCCCTGAGAGCTACATTGACTCACTTCCTAAGGTATGATAAAACTTAAACACTAAGAACTAAGAGCCCTTTTGATTCTGTATCCTTTGTCAATGCCTTCTTCTTCTTTTTGTTTGTATTTACAGAATGGGAAAGCTAGTCTTGGAGACATGATCTACAGAATGATAACGTTAGACATGTTTGATGTAGAGAAGTTCCTTCTTGAAATGGACTTATCATCTGAGCACAAGATTCTTGATCTTCAGGACAAAATTGAAGCTTCGGTTGTGATATGGAAGAGAAAGATAGTGCAGAAAGACAACAACAAGTCTTCATCTCCATTTAGTACTAATCTGAGTATGGAGAAGAGACAACTGCTAGAAGAAAGAGCAGAAACCATCTTGCTTCTTATCAAACTAAGATTCCCAGGAATCTCTCAATCCACACTTGACATCAGCAAGATACAATTCAACAAAGTAATCAATCAAAAACATCTACTAAACCACATTTTAGGAGTTTACTTGTTTAATGTTCTGTCTTAAACAAACTGTTTTTTTTTTGTAGGATATAGGATTAGCTATAATGGAGAGTTATTCAAGAGTTCTTGAAAGCTTGGCGCACACGGTACTGTCAAGAATAGAAGATGTCCTTGTGGCTGATCAGCTAACTCAGGACCCTGAAAGCTTACTTTGTAAGAGATATATAGTGAAGGAGACAGAGAGTCCTAAGAAGGAGGAAGAAAGAAACTTTTGTCTTTTAGAGGAGCGACCGATAAAACAGAAGGCTCCCATCTCACTGTCAGAGGTAATGCAATGGAATATGGATGACAAGAACGATGCACCACTCAAAGATTCAGGCAAGAAGCTGTTGACCAGAGTGTCAACCATGATCATGGCTAACAACAAGAAGAGTACCTCATATCTTGAATCTCTAGGAACCACAAGGAGTCCAAGAGCAGGTCAATACTCTTAAGAAGAATATTTATTTTGTAAAATTAGGGAAGGAGATGTAAAAGAGAAACATAATATACATAAATCAAAAATCATTTGAAGAGATTGTAGTATATATTGAGAAATGTTTATGGGATTATAAAGAGGGAGAGAAGGTAACAAACATGCATGAATCTAAATCAAAGTTTGCCGCGAGGACCGAGCTTAGGCTTCTCCTGAGGACCTCTCTTGATGGGAAGAACATCACCGGTGGAGGAAGCGCTGACGTAAGTAAGCAAAGATCCTCCTCCGAGGATCAAGAACTTGAGGAGCAGTCCTCTCTTTGTGAATGGTGCAGCGAATGTCTCAAAGAACTTGCTCTACAAGTTAGCAGAGAATAAAAGAATCTTTTCACAATATTGTTCTAAAGTATAACAAATCTATTTAGGTTTTCGAGATTAGTAGACCTGAAGTGGGTTGTAAGGAGAAGGAGCATCAGAGCCGTATAGATCCCATTGACCTGTTGTGTTTCCCAAATCTTCTAAGTCAAAGTAGACACTTTTGTCTCCATACTTAGCCACCACACCACCAGACCTAGCAAAATGAAGAACAACCTCAGGCTAATATTGATTACATACACAAGAGATGAAATGCCAATCATGTATATATATTTATTTATTTTTATTAAACCGGAGGAGTTCAGACCAGGCTCTAATCTACCTGGAGACCCGAGTTTAGCTGTTGCTAATAAATGATGACATGACGTACTCTCACAGTGGAACTAATTTTCTTGTGATAATTTACTAACCCAACTCAGCATTGGTCCAATCATATATCTTTCTTTAACATTTTCATCACTATTTATTCCATACACTTGGTCTTCATATATGAAGTTACAAACTATAAACGTAAATTGCAAATCTGTATTGTAGTTTTCAGTAGCATTTTAACTAAGTTAGTAGATAAATAAAGAGGTTTGGTTTACCGGATTGATTTGGTTTTGATGCTTAGGCGGGAAGGCTTGAAGGAGAGCTTGGCTCCGGCGAGTGAGCTTCCGCCAAGGCCTTTTACGGCCACGGATGGTTTCACGGCGGCGACAGTTGCAAGAGACGCCATGAGCTTTGATCACTATTTTGTGTTGTTGGGTGATTTGAAATTTGTTTGAAGAGATAGCCTTTAGCCTAAATGAGTGGATTCTGATCTTCGTCTGACGTGGCAAACTGAGAACTCCTCTTGGAGATTTTCTTGTGCCAGTTAGGAAATGCCACGTGGAACCTATTAAGATAATGCTATCTTCTATGTTCTAACTGAAAATAGTTCATCACTTCTTGTTTGGACGCTGGGAGCGCGAGTGCGCCTTTACAGTTTATAGGTTTTGCTGTAGGTCCCTTGTTTTTTTTTAACTTTGTAAAAGGCCCAAATAGTTTTCGGTTCAGTAAAAATCCAGCCGCTCGCAAGTTTTCTGAACTAGCAGTTTTATTTTGGGCTCTGATCTTGATCTCGAGAAAACATTATAAATCAAAACATAAATACTTACGTTACCTCAAAAACGCTAGCTAAATGACATTGAGTCAAAGTTGGCTTCTATGAATGGCAAAATAATTTTGTTTTCTACAACTTATGATAATACTTTCTGTCACAATCTATTTATATCGAATGTACAAGGTGGAAAAGAGCTTTCTTAATCGATATCACATATTTATATATTTCTTTTTAACAACATAAATTCAATAATAATAATAATGTAAAGAAACTTTAGAAATACATAAACGATGAAAACACAACAAATAACATAGCCAAAATGACAGAAAACAAGATGATCCATGAAATAGAGTGCTAAGATGATTCTCTTTTGAGAAGTATTTGTTAATAGAACATCAATTCTATTGATTTATTTTTTGCGATCTTTAAATCTTTGTCGCATTAGAAACATCAATTTTTTTTTGTATTATATTGGTTTTAATCCGGTTTAGATCTATACATATTCTTTGGTTCAGAATCTAATATATTGATTCAACCGTAAGAAATAGGGGTGTTCAATCCGGATATCGGTTCGGTTTCGGTTCGGTTTTTTTCGGTTTCGGTATTTCGGTTAGTAAAATATAACTACCATTCTAAATCCATATTTACTTCGGTTCGGTTCGGTTTATATACTGTCGGTTTTCGGTTTATTCGGTTTTATACCAAAAAAAATAATTATTTTGTTTGAGATAATATTATATGAATTTTAGAGTCATATTGTCAACACAATCATTTATTAAAAATATATTACATGTTCAAATAAATGAACGAAAAAGTAAAAATGTTTCTACCATCAAATAAAATAATCAAATCTATAACTAAAATCAAAGTTTGAAATTTTGAAAATAAAAATATGAAACAAAACAGAAACATGAAAGAAAAGTTTTTCCACTCTTTCATATTTAGTGTTCATTAAAGTCATGTTTTTTCAATTGAAAATTTTCAATTAATTATTGTCCATAAAATTTATAATCTTCATATTAATTTAGTGAAGACTAAAATAAATCAAAATGATCAAAAAAAGACTTAGAAAATAAGATGTCTGAATTGCGATGTATTGTTATTTAGTTATAGTTCAAGTGTCTTACAAATTAAGGTTTTTTATTACTATAAAATTATGGTAATAGTTATTAACACAAATTTAACTTATGTAACAAATAGATTTTCATGTATTGTTATAAAATAGATACATATTTACATGTTTCTACTTTTAATCGGTTTTGTTCGGTTTATTCGGTTTAATCGGTTATATACCAAACCATATCCAAATCCTACGGTTTTTATAAAATTATATCCATTCGGTTTATATGGTATATACCAAAACCAAACCATATTGTCTATTTCGGTTCGGTTCGGTTCGGTACGGTTCGGTTTTACCATATTGAACAGCCCTAGTAAGAAATAAAGATTGAAAAGACCAATTTTGAACGAATATCGCCATACAACAAAGAGACTAAATTTTTATATTGATGTTGTCGTCTCGTCCATAATGTGATCGATGATTTTAGCATTGTATCAAAATATAAGTTATGGAAAATTCATTACTGGACATCAAACTTCTTGCTTTACTCTCTAAACTTTTTGCTTTACTCTCTAGATCTTTTTCTGCATCTCGAATCCATGACGGATTTTATAGGTGGATGTTTTTTTCATAACAAATCACTTGAGTCAGAAAATCGACACAATTTGCTTGATTATCTTTTCATCGATTATGGCCATAACATACATGTTAGAAACTGAAACATCGTTTTGAAAAGAAGAGAGACTAACCTTCAATCTGCTGTAAATAAAAGTTTCTTTCAGAAAAGAGAAGAATAAAAAACACTTAATCATTGAAAGTCTGATCAAATTGATCATAACTATTGAGTGGAAAATAGAAAGAAGACAATCGCCTTTTGCATCACCATCAAAAATATATATTTCATCTGAAAACAACTCTAAAATCTATTTTTTTAATTTGAATAGACAACGTATTATTAACTTCCACTTGATTTATGGTGGCCGAATAGTAAGAGACGTCCTTGTGTCTGAAGACTTTCGCGGTTCAAATCCTCGGACTCAGCAGCATCGATGTAAATGAAAATACAAATAAATAACTTTTAAGTTATGTTTTTTCCTTATAATCATTCAACTATTGATGCACTTAACTATATCATTTTCATGCCGTATCTAGTAGATATTTCTGCTGATAAACAATGGTTGTGATTTTGTTCTTTATTTTCAGAATACTTTTAATCATTTTGCAGTAAATCACATAATATAGACGACAGAGGTGGGATCTTCAAAACATGAATGAGAGGACAAGATCCCACGAGAGTGGGGAATCTAATTGAATTGACCCTAAGACATGGGAGAGGCAAACAAAAGAGGGAAGAGTAGAGACGTCTTCTAATTGGAGTTTGTCACGTGACGGAATCTATTGGAATCCACAACTCAAGCCACTAGGCTCTGTCCTTTCACACATGAAATAGAAAATCACGGAGATTCCAAACCCTTTTTTTTTACCAAAATCACGGAGATTCCAAACCTGTGGAGAGAGAGAGAAGAGAAATGTGACTAGCCACCAACAAATTAGACACGAATCCTGAGGTAAATAACCATTCCTCTATGCATACTATGATCCTGCTAATTGCCAGCAAGTGCGTGCAACATCTACTTTCCAACTCCATCTTCACATTTAACCAACACTTGCATGCCCTTTATTTTATTTTAGTGATGTTCAGTATTAAATATTAATTAATGATATACAATGTCATTTTTTGTCGTGTACAATGAATATAACTTTCAACTATTTATAAAATCATTAACTACATTGTGGTGGTCTAGTGGTTTCCATTAGAAGAGAAATTTCTCTGATGATCCAAGTCAGAGATAGTGCGAAATTATTAGTTCCATATGTGGCCACGCGGATATAGCCCATTGCTTACGGTCCATTTGAATATTCGGGAGTCTGTGGACTGCATCTTCTATCCGGGGTTATGTATGTGTCTTTAATAGATCCAGGTTTAACCATTTCCTTTAGCAAAAAAAAAAACAATTTATAAAATCTTAGTAAAATAAACATATAGTCTTCATTTTTTCCTTACAAATTTGGTTTATGTAAAGTATAGTTCCTATGCAAATGTATATGATGCTTCTAAATGAGGTTTTATAAAACATTTTTGTTTCGTCGTGATCATGCAATTTGAACATAACAAAAAGTTACTCTTGGGTTCATCAACTAATAGGATTTCATTATTTTAAATTTGATATCTTTTAAAAAGAAAACAAAATATTGTCAAATTATATTATGTTTTTTTTTTAAGTAAAAAAAAACATAGTAGTTACAGAAAAAGAATTTAAAAAAAATAATATTTTTAACGTTATCAACAAAAAATTAAACCCTAAATCTTAATTCTTAAACCTTAAATCATATACTCTAAACCTTAAACCCTGGGATAACTCAAGTGAATATATGTAATATAGTAAACCACGAGGGTTACTAAAATATAGTGCCATCAACTTTTTCTCATGCCTACCATGAATATGAAACACTATTTATAGAGATTATTATATTTCCAAATAAGGTTTGTATATGTATATAAGGACAGAAAAATACCAAAATATTTCGGTTCGTGACGTTAGAGTGAACGTTTTGATGCATCTGTATAACAGTATATACGCTGGAAAAGGAAAGATTTAATACATCTTAGCGTAAAGATTATGATGCATACGCTACGTACGATTACGTTATAGTTTTGTTATAACACTAAGTTTTCTGATAAACCTGTCGAGTTGGACCTAAATAATCGACAAGATAGACTTTACACATAATCTTGAGCTACGAGGGTTTGACGTTGATTAACATAACATTGACGATAAACATACGGAAACACGGGTGAAGAAAGGCTGTTGTTCAAACAAATTGGGAAATTGCGTGCCAGGTTGGAGTTTCAAAAAACAAATATTTCACAACTTGTGTGAGAGTTTGTTATTGACAGATTTTAGTATTAAATATCGATCCATGTTCAGCACGTACGTAGAATATATTAACATTTTTTTTTTTGTAACTGTAGAATATATTAACATTTAGACCAAAAAGATACTTAGAATAATAAGACAAAATGAAAATAATACTAAAAATGGATACAGTGCCGGCTGAGAGCATGATTAACGGTAAAACTATTTTTCTGGTTTTTAAGAAATTTTTTTTGTCTAAAAAAAATTAAAAAATAAGCTAATAGTGAACCGTCACATGTTGATGAGACCCGTGAACAGTCCAAAAACCCCTTCAAAATCGAACTTTATTTCATGATTTTTGGGACTAGTTTTTATGGTTTAATGGGGCTCACATATTTTTTTTAACAAAAAAACCCTCAAAATCCCTGCGATAGTTATGGTCTAAGTGTGGAGGGTGGTCAGTACAACCGGTCCATGATCTTCCAAAATTTAGTATTAAAAAAAAGACTTTGTTAATATACAATATTAAATTTTAAACTAGATAGTGTTATAAAATGTAATAATATAAGCTACTTTAACGCTTTAAAGAACATTTTTTTAATAAGTTAATTTGTTCAAAAATAATTTAATATTTAAAATAATTTAAATATTTTTAAATCATATTTAAATATTAAAATTTAATAATTATATGATCTAACATTGTTTTTTTTCTTCCAATAGCCTTGGCTCTCTTCATGCATGTAACAAATGTAACTGGTGTGGAATCCAGCTTTAAGAATTCAAGTTCCGAGGACAACTTTTGTTAATAATATTACTACGAGTTATGTCATAAAATTAAACTATTCTTGTTTTTATAGTTCTTTATGAAGATTTTTTTCTTGTTTTCATAGTATCTACTCTTATATTTTTGGTGGTTAATTTTGTTTGATTAAAAGTAAATAATTGACATAAAATAAATGAATTTTTTTAAACGAAATTTCCTTTTTGAAAAATTTACAAACAAAATAAGAGATACGGAGAAAATTAAGAACCAGATGGACGCAATTAAAAAAAGATTATTTAACAATTAAAAACGTAAACTGATAAATACAATGAGCAGATGCTGACGCCACTCTCTTAAATGTGGGTCATCCTTTCCGCGTTAGGGCCTATATAAAGGATCCCATGCGTCTCTCTCTTTCTACCATCAAATTTAGTTTAATCAATCAAACTGTGTGATACATTCTGAAACACAAAGAGAGAGACATTAAGAGAAAGAAAAGAGATAAAAATAATGGGTAGATGGGCAATCGCAGTACACGGTGGCGCAGGAATCGACCCAAATCTTCCCGTAGAGAGACAAGAACAGGCGAAACAGCTTTTAACTCGCTGTCTTAACCTCGGCATAGCAGCTTTACGTTCCAACGTCTCCGCCATTGACGTCGTTGAGCTCGTCGTACGTAGTTCTCTTGTCTCAATATTTTATTATTACATTTATTTTGGTCTAAACGATTGACGCATGCAGATTAGAGAATTAGAGACGGATCCTCTGTTTAACTCAGGCCGTGGATCTGCTTTGACGGAACAAGGAACGGTGGAGATGGAAGCAAGCATTATGGACGGTACGAAGAGACGATGCGGCGCCGTTTCGGGGATAACCACCGTGAAGAACCCTATTTCTCTCGCTCGTCTCGTCATGGACAAATCTCCCCACTCTTACCTAGCCTTCTCAGGCGCGGAGGAGTTCGCTCGCAAACAGGTTTTATTTTATTTTACTATTTACCCCTCCGGTTTTTATTCTTAACCACTCGGTTAAAATTTTATCGCTTAACCGGAATCGTTCGGTTTATAGGGAGTTGAAATTGTGGACAACGATTACTTTGTCACGGACGACAACGTGGGGATGCTCAAGCTGGCAAAAGAAGCCAACTCCATCTTGGTAATATACGGTTTGACTCAATCTCCACCGTTCATTTATTCACCGCACGTTTTTAATCGTGTGGTCTGTGTTTTTCTTGTTTTTTATTTACAGTTTGATTACCGTATCCCGCTAGGATGCGCCGGTGCAGCCGTAACCGACAGTCCTATAGTGATGAACGGTCTTCCGATCAGCATTTATGCGCCGGAGACAGTGGGATGCGTGGTGGTTGACAGAGAAGGACGTTGTGCTGCGGGAACATCAACGGGTGGTCTGATGAACAAGATGATGGGAAGGATAGGAGACTCGCCGTTGATAGGAGCCGGTACGTATGCGTCTGAGCTTTGTGGTGTGTCGTGTACAGGAGAAGGAGAAGCTATCATAAGGTCGACGCTAGCGCGTGACGTGTCGGCTGTAATGGAGTATAAAGGTGTTGGGCTTCAAGAAGCGGTTGATTATGTTATCAAGCATCGACTGGACGAAGGGTTCGCTGGACTTATTGCTGTGTCGAATAAAGGAGAGGTGGTTTGTGGTTTTAACTGTAATGGGATGTTTAGAGGATGTGCAACTGAAGATGGGTTCATGGAAGTTGCTATGTGGGAGTGAGAGAGAGATAGAGCTTTGTATTTTATTTATTTATTTTAAATGGCTTAGTGTTCGATCAGTGTGATCCTTTCATCATATCTCTATCGATTTGGTAGCTTAACATAATCCTGGAGTATCAAATTTAGGTATTTGATATTTTCAGTCCATTATTAATGTGTGTTTATTGTGGTTTCGATTTGTCAGTTTCTTGTTTAAGATTTCTTGAGCGGTAGTATTTGCTTCATGAGTAATTACAATTCAGTAATGATTTGTACTTATGTCTATGGCCGGCTCTAAAATTTCATGGACAAAACAAAAGTTTCACAATTTGAGGGTCATCAAACCTATCTACAATAATCCTTTAAAATTTGAAAGTTAAAACGAAATGATTCATCTGACTATGGTGAGAATCAGTCTTATACGTTTGACACAAAATAGAACAAAACATTAAGAAGCATAATTCATACAGTCAGCCGAGGCTGACCACGCTTCTCATACCTTTCGAGAAGATTTTATGTTCTGGTGCAGCATTAGACTACACCCATACAAATCATAGATCATTCACTTTTTTGCCGGAAATCCAGTAAATAATTTCTTCTAACGAGAATCGAATCTATTTGGCGGTAGTTCTAGCCATAACCTTTTTATCACCTAAATCAACACGTCATGGTATGTCAAACTACATATCCAATATTAATCTTTTTTTGGAACGCATCCAAGATTTATTTCTCATTTTAAAAGTCTTACATAACTTTAAATTCAGTCAAATAATATCATAGCTAAATGAAAACTATTTTTTTGTAGAATTTTTCTAAATCGAAGTTAGACTGGGTGGATAACAGTGATTGAAGGCATCAATGTGCGTAAGATGTTAGCTACTTACCACGATTGAAAATATTGAGAACATTGGAGCTGAAATTTTCTGATAAATAAAAAGACAAGTGGCAGGGTGCTTGACCACTAATCAGTAATCAATAGTAATTACTAACTAGATGGTTTTGCTCGCGAATTCGTATATATAAATATTGTATAAAAATATATATTACGTATATAATATCATATAGTTTGAAATATTAAAAATATAATTTTTAACGTCAAATAGTTTGAAAATTAATCGTAAAGTTTCTATAAATTTGATGTAAGAATAACTGAGGAATATTTAGTAATAACAAATGCTTATGAATTTATATATGTAATTATCACATTAACTTCACCGACACATATTATGCATCTTCCTCTGTTTTTTCTTATTTTTATTATTATCATTTCGTTCTTTTTATTAATCTTTGCTAATGTTATCCTAACTATATTTTACATATTTTTTTGCCAAATATTTACTTCTCTCTCTAATTAGTAATACAAAACATACAACCAATAAACCAAAAAATTATCTTAGAATTCTTTTCAATCATAACATTATTCTTTTCAATCATAACATTACCTTATTCACTATATTATTTGACTCAAAATGCGAAAAAACAAAAATTAAATCAAAGTTCTCTCATGGTTCATTAAATATAATCCGTCCAATCTTCAAAGCTTAATGATTTAAAAGCATATATGAACATTGTAAGAGATTTGTTAGTATTATAGATACGACTATATTTTTATATGAATATGAAATCATTATATCAATTTTTATAAATTGTTTTCTATTCAATATTTTATTATATATAAATATAAAAATAATCGATCAAACATTATTACAATTTCTATAACTTTCAAAATTAGCTATCATTATTCTTATTTTTAATATCATTTAGGTTATTTGGCAAGTGATAATAATTAGTTTAGACTTAGCATTTATTTTATATCTAATTAAAATAATTAAAAATTATAAAAGTTTCGTTCATTATATTATTTAGTTTATAAATATAAAAAATAATTAATCAAACATTATTATTCTTTATATAATTTCAACAATTAGTTTCATAAATCATTATTTGCAATATAATTTAGATTATTTTGCAAGTGATATTAATTGGTTATAGAATTAATTTTTTATTTTAAATATAAATTAAAAGAGAAAAAATTAAAATTTATCGACCAAGCAAATAATAACAATTTTTTTAAGACTACACAAATGATCGAAATGTAAGCAAAACTCACTAAAGTGACTTCTCATTTAATATATAGGAGAATTTTTATTTTTTTATAAATATTTTATAAACTCATTTAAATCATTTAAAATTAAGATGAAATAATTTTGTAAGCCATGATAGATCTTATAAATGTTTTAATTTTTTTTATAAATGGCTTATAAGGCATATATGAGCATTATAAGAAATTAATAATTATTATAATTTTTTATATACGAATATAATGTTTTATATAATCATATGAAATCATTATATCGATTTCTATAAATTATGTTCTGCTAATTATTTTAGGTAGTATAAATATAAAATAATTATTCAAACATTATTATATTTTCTATAATTTTAACAATTAATTACCATAAATTATTATTTGTAATATAATTTAAACTATTTTGTAAGTGATATTAATTAGTTTTAAATTTACTATTTATTTTAGATCTAATTAAAATAATTAAAAATTGAATATTTTCAATTAATCAAATTATAACAATTTTCTTAAACTTTTTTAATGATTTACAGCAAAACAAAATTCAATTAAGTGACTCCTCGTTTGATATATAGGAGGATTACCAAATTCCCAAGAGATAAAACGACAGCGAAAACAAAAACCATAAACGCTTTTGTCACTTTCCACATTATTTTCCATCGCAGATACATGCACGTGCCGAATTTCCACTTGTCGAAAACTTGGAGAAGCCAGACGCGTCACCAACGTTTCCAGTCGCGATTTTGATGATTCCGAAAACGAAATAAGGCTTTTTAATTTTTTTGCGCGATTGCAACCTACCCAACATGAGCGGCTACGTTGTTTGACACAACGAATACGAACAAAACAAAACAAAAAAAGCCAAAATCTTTGATCGAAAATTTTCAACGTTTTATTTTTAACGAACAACAACAACACATATTACTGCAAACCTACAAAATGACAGCTACTTTAAAGAGTTTCAACTACTTCTCTTACATTATTAACTCTCGGCTCCACAACTCCCCAATTCTGTCCTATCGTCGTCGTCGTCTTCCTCGATCACAGCCACCTACTTCGTGTCTGAATCCTGGGTTTCGATTCTTCCGACCAAACCATCTCTTCTGTAAGTTTTCTTTTCATATGATCTGGCTGTTCTTTTGTTTGTTTTAAATTCTCTTAAACGCATGTTACCTGTTCGACGAAATGTCTTAAAGATCCGTGCTTTTCGGTATATAACGTTGATCACCCTTCGAAACTCAACAATATGTTTATTTTAAATATGTCTTAAAGATCTGTGCTTTTGGTATAACCTTAAATGATCTGATCATCTATGTAATCAATTGATGCAGGTACACAGTCTGGTTCCCTCATGGAAGTGTTTAAAGCGGTTTTGTCAGAAGGGTCAAACGCCTGTGATAGGATAGCGATTAAAGCCGATGAGAAGAGTTACTCTTATGGCCAGCTTACATCCTCTGCCTTGACAATATCTAAACTGTTCTGCCGCGAGGATACCACAAATGTATGGTTTGAAACTGTATCTAGCGTAGTTTCTGCTCTTGACAAAGGCTCTTTAACAGGTTTTCTGTTTTCTACATTTTCTGTAGGGAGGTGAGAGTAAGAAGTATGAAGGGTTTGGTAGTCTTAAAGGAGCTAGAGTTGGGATTGTGGCGAAACCTTCAGCTGAGTTTGTTGCTGGAGTCCTTGGGACTTGGTTTAGTGGTGGCGTCGCAGTTCCACTTGCGCTCAGCTATCCTGAGGCTGAACTCTTATATGTCATGAATAACTCGGTATATTGAAAATCTATTTGCCTTCCTTTTTTTCCTTTTGCTTTTAAATGCTTTGTATATTTTCCTTGAGATTTTGACCCTTCCTGCTAGTTGTAGTCCTTAGTATAGGGATGATCGGCTTTATCACAATCTTCAGAAAAAAAAAATATAATCTTGTTTTCTTTGGTGGCTAGGACATATCTGTGTTATTGAGCACGGAGGACCATAGTGAAACTATGAAAACTATAGCAGCAAAGAGTGACGCTCGATTTCATCTGATTCCTTCTGTTCTTAACTCAACTTCGGAAACTGTTACACGCAATCAGTTTCAAGATGACAGTTTTGAAGAAGACGGAAAGCTTCTAGGTAAGATTTTGAATATACTGGAGTTCATGAACTATATATAAAGCCTGCTCTTTTAAATTCTGCCACCATACATTCAGTCAATTATTAGTCTGTCCATTCCAATCACATCAGTGTTTGTTTTAACAGATGATCCAGCATTGATCGTCTACACTAGTGGTACAACTGGTAAACCAAAAGGGGTTGTCCATACTCACAAAAGCATAAATTCCCAGGTATATATATTCAACCTCCACATGCAGCTAACGTCATGTTTAAATCCACTCAAAACATGCATTAGCAAGTGTGATCTCTTCTGAGAGCATTAGATGTATTCCTCTGTCTCTCCAGTGGGTAAGGGAAAAATGATGATGTAACTTAGAAGCTTGTAAATGGTGCAGGTTAGAATGCTAACTGAAGCTTGGGAGTACACATCTGCTGATCACTTTCTCCACTGCCTCCCACTACATCATGTTCATGGCCTTTTTAACGCTTTATTTGCTCCTCTTTACGCGCGATCTTCGGTAATTTATATATCCATATATGTTTCGCTTTAGCTATTCCAAAATAACTTCTCAAGGCTGGTTACTGATGTTTACATTCCTCCTTGAAGGTTGAGTTTTTGCCCAAATTTAGTGTTAGTGGAATCTGGCGCAGATGGCGTGAATCATATCCGGTGAATGATGACAAAACCGATAACCCCATAACTGTCTTTACTGGCGTAAGTCTTTTGTGTCTTTGCTTCCTTTAGCACTACCATTTCAAGCTTTAGCATGTCCCTGCCTCTAGAAACTCATGTTGCGTGAGCCCTTTCTTGAATCTGATATAGGAAGTTTATTATAGGTTTATACTGTTGGTTGAAGTTTTCAGAGCCAAATTTCTCAATAATATTATGTAACATAATGATAGTCTTGTGGCTGATTCGACCAGTTTCTTATTTTTTGTCTGGCGCCCTAAGATATTTCTCGTTTTATTTTAAGAGAGATTGAGTTTGAGAGAGAGATTTAATTGGTAAAAGTGAAACGTTGTGATATACAGGTTCCAACCATGTATACTCGGTTGATACAAGGTTACGAAGCAATGGATCAAGAAACGAAAGAGTCTAGCGCCTTTGCTGCGCAGAAGCTTCGCCTAATGGTAAGCAACCAAATGTCTTAGAAGCACAAATCCAGCTTAATTAATATCATTTATATCCTTGGCTATTCCGTCTTCAAATTCTGGTGCACGTAGTGCTAACATGTTTGCTGATGAAATATATTTTTCAGATGTCTGGCTCATCTGCTCTTCCTAGACCGGTGATGCATCAGTGGGAAAGTATCACAGGCCATCGTCTTTTGGAACGATATGGCATGACTGAGGTAAGTAGATTCTCCTGTCTCTTTTAGTTACCTTTATGTCATTGTTCCCCGGAATACACAAATACCTTTTAAGAAACTTGTTCTTAGTAGTTCTGTTCAACATTCATAGTTTGTAATGGCAATATCAAACCCGTTACGGGGTGAACGGAAAGCAGGAACTGTAGGCAAACCGCTTCCCGGTGTGGAGGTGAGTAAGATCTTCCTTCTTTTAACTAATGCCACACAGTACTAATATTCAGATACGAAGCTGTGATGCTGACAATAAAAAGAATGTCTGTAAACATTATAGGCTAAGATTGTACAAGATAAGAATGATACGGATGGAGTGGGTGAGATTTGCGTAAAGAGCCCATCTTTGTTCAAGGAGTACTGGAATCTTCCAGAAGTGACTAAAGAATCATTCACGGAAGATGGATACTTCAAGACGGGAGATGCTGGTAGAGTGGATGAAGATGGATATTTCGTGATTCTAGGACGTAAGAGTAATCCATAACTACATCCAAACACGATTTCTGAGTGGCTTTGTGTACCATCTCTTGATATGTTCTCTTTCTCTGGTGTATTATTAGGAACTAGCGCTGATATAATGAAGGTTGGAGGATACAAGTTGTCTGCCTTAGAAATCGAATCTACCCTACTCGAGGTAACACTAATCATCAATTTGAATTTTACTTTTGGGTCATTGAGGGTATCATAAGCTCTTAACTAAGTAAACTGAGAGAAGTTGATCTTAAACTGAAATATCTGGTTTGTGTGTTCTGCCTGCCAGCACCCTACTGTTGCAGAATGTTGTGTGTTGGGGTTACCAGACAAAAACTATGGGGAAGCGGTTACAGCGATAATTGTAGCTGAGGCTGGAGCAAAGAGGAAAAGAGATGATGAGTCAAAACCTGTGATGACCTTAGAAGAACTCTGCGGTTGGGCTAAAGACAAGCTTGCTCCTTACAAGGTAACCTTGACCAGACGAAACACAAACATAGTCTGTGAAATAATTCACCATCATGCTGATAATATCCTTTGTCTTTTTTCAGCTGCCAACACGTTTGATAATATGGGAGAGCTTACCCCGCAACGCCATGGGAAAGGTAATAAAAGAGGCTTTTTACTGAATTATATTTCAAGGTGATTGTTTGGTGTAAGAATCTATTCTCATATTCTTCTAATGTGGTTTAGGTAAACAAGAAAGAGCTAAAGAAATCTCTGGATCATCAAGAGTAAATTCTCAGACAACCATGGATCTCTCTCCCTCTCTCTGTTTGCATCTTGTTCTTTGATTGTAATACATAGATGCATAAAATAATATTTTCTATATCATCCGGTTGACTTAACAAGGTCAAGAACCAAGACCAACTATTTGGAAAGTAAATCTTAATTTTATTTCCTCTGTTACTCTGCTCATCATCATGAAGAAAAAATATTTTTAAAGTGAACAAACTGCAAGCAAAGGTAGAGGTAGAAGCAAAGAGTAGAGGGAACCAGTGTAGAGCCAAAATCAGCTGTGATTGAGGTTAAAAGAGATTGATATGGAGAAATCATAGCCAAAAAGTTTGTAGATGGCTCCACTCAAAGTCAAAATCAAACACAATGGTTTTAGTCTTAGTAACCTTTGATTTTCTTATTTTTTTGACCCTATATAAGCTTTGAATTTCTAAAATTTAAAATCATTCATAAAATATAATTACCATTTTGAACATTTTGATTATCTTTAATCAAAATATCACACACACACACACACACTAACAATGGCTTCTGTAAGAAGAAGAATAATAATAAGCTCACCTACTAATATAATCCTCTACTTCCTAAATCCGAAATCCATAAAAACTATATATAATAAATCTAATTACATACATACAAATATATAAAAGATTATATAAACACACACGACGAATCATGAGCAAAGAAACTAAACAAATCTTTAGTTTATCTTAACAACTTCTTCTTGTTCCTCCTCTCCCACGCCATTAACCTTATCATTCCTCACCTGATCAACCGTCGGACCATACGACCAGCTACACGCCACGTAATAGATAACATTAACGAAGCTCATGATCGCCAAAACCCAATAGTAATAATCATAATGACCCTTGTTGATATTATCTTCAATCCAGCTCACTCCACCTTTCTTCGAGCTATTCTTAACCACATTGAGTATCACACTAGCCAATATATTAGCCACTGCCATTCCTAGACCAAACAGCGCAGCTGCGATGCTCGACATGCTTTTAGGAAACTCGGTGTAGAAAAACTCTGTCTGTCCTATCCCGGTTAAGGCCTCTGCTAAACCGTGTAGGACATACTGTGGTACAAGCCACATGGCTGAGATGTTGACTGTGGCAGTTGCGTTGTCTCTGAGTCCTTGGCTTATCGCGGTTCGCCTTCTGTAATGCTCAACAGTTGCGGAAACAGCCATTGCTAGGAATGATATGAACAGTCCTAACCCCATTCGGATCTTGACGTTGATCCTAACCGGTCTACCTCGGATCTTGGAAGCTAATGGGAGGATGGCACGGTCGTAGAGAACCACCCATGAGATTAGGGCTATGATTGTGAACATGCCGAAAGATCCAGCTGGGATTTTGAAGGTTGAATCGTTGCTCAAACGTCTGTCCATTGAGTTAGCTTGAAGCAGCTGAAACGAGTTCTGGCTCACGTTTATAGACATCATTATCCCTGTGGACCAAACCGGTATCACCTTGACCAAAGCCTTGAGTTCCTCAACTTGGTCAGTTGTGCAGAGCCTCCATGGGTTTAAGGCCAGACCATCCGAACCAATGTCTTCGTCGCGGTTTTTTATGACACAAGCCTTGTTCAGAAACCTAATCATTTGCAACAACTTGTCAAAACTCAAGAAACCAAATCCACTACACTGTATATATACTCCCTCGGTTTATAAAACATAAATATTTTAATAAAAAAGTTTATTTAAAAAATCTATATATACTTTTTCTATACAATTTTTATTAGTTGCTAATGGTAAATTGTAAATTTCAAAAAAAAAAGGTATTTACTCAAATATTATTTGTTTAAAATTATTAAAAAAAATAGCTAAACAACAAAAAATGATACATTTATAATGGATTTTTAATGTGTAAAACACAAAAAAAAACATCATTTAGAAAAATAAGGAGACATGTGAAGTATATTTTATTTTACCTCAATTTATCACTTGGAGCTTTGAGTTCAGAATCTTTCAAGTGGTGATAACAACCATAGGAGTCACTCTGACCCGGTAACATTAACTTCCTGTTCACGTAAGCTGCAACAGCCGCCTGAGCCAAACCAGTGAACAGACTCTTGGTCACATTACGTTTAACGTAGAGAGGAGACGCGAAAACAAACACTATACTCGCGAGTAGCATGAGAATCGCGGGTATACCAAACCCTATCCTCCATCCTAGATGATCTTGAATGTAGACAATGACAGTGAAAGCGATCAAGACAGCAACCGATGAAGAAGCGTAGTACCAACCAAAGAAACTCTCAAGAACTCTCTCGTTCTTGGGATTCTCTTTGTTATCCAACTGATCAGCACCAAAGGCTAAAGAACACGGCCTGATTCCACCTGATCCGATCGATATAAGTGCAAATGCGGAATACAAAAGAGCCAGTTGAGAAGATGTGGCTGCTGGGGAACTGCAGTTGGTTCCGGCTGATGCTATGCACGGTGATGGCTTCACTTGTGGTAACATCGCCGTTAGCCATAGAAGCACCATCCCCTGTAACGTTTAATATTGACAACTCATTAGGAACATAAATTTTAAGATACTTCATATAATCAAGTACTAAAATACACAAGTAATTAGTGTAAATCCGATTAGCATTATTAATATTTTGACCTATTTACTATTCTTAGCATGACAGCATTAATAGAAATGTTGTGTTTGAATCTTTCGTAAAATTTTGTAGATATATTTACATAACATATACTTCCAAGAACAAGAATCCGAATATTAGGATCAGATCTATATGTCAGTTGTCATATTCAAACCAAAACATTTTGTTCTCAAGGGAAAATGATTGATCGAGATGAATGATTGCTATATAATATATACATTCAAAATCAAATTGATGTCACGATATAGTTATCGATGAGGTTTTTCAAGTGGGTGAGGTAAAAGTATGATCATTAATAATAGGACAAGATAGTACAAAAACATGGGTCACCAGTCGATATTAACTTTCTGCCCAACGCTTCTATGATTGCCAAAACTAATGTCAAATCCTTAAATTGTGTGGCCTAAGTAGGTCCACGTCAGCTTATATGGATCATATATTATGAAATTCAGTTCAACAATTAGTTTATAAATTCATAGTCAGAAATACAGCTTATATAGATTATAAACAATAAAATTCATTTAAACAAATAGTTTATAAATTCATATTTAGAAATGTATTTTTCTTAATAGAGATTGAGTAGTGTGGTCACTCACAATCACTACTTGCCAGAGAAAGCCCACAAGGCCACAACAACAAGGTAAGTAACCAGATTTTTAAAGACTAAAATAATATTTGATAATAATGATATTTAATACTTTATGATTATTTAAATCATGTTGTTATATAATCACATGGACAATTCAGAATACCTGGCTTTTGTATTTAATTTTTTTACCGACTTTGATATATTTTATTATGGAAACAGATATAAAATAATAAAGTGCTTTAGTTTTCATTAATTGGACAGCAGTTTCAGGGTTGCACATGCAACATGTGAAAGTTTTGACTCTTAATGGAAAGAGGCTTCTTCTACAAAGCTTAATCATAACTCTTAAAATAGAAATTTTACTGTACGTGTTTATTACCACAGACTATATAGTACATGACCTTAGGGTCATGTTTATTTGAGAATTTTTAGGATGAAGTTCCTAGCATAATATAAAAACCGTCTTTTTATTTTTTAGTTGAAAAAACTGAGAACCGAAAATAAAATTTTTAAAAAATGATTTTTAGTTTTCGTTAGTTAAATCTAAGAAACAGTTACCCTATGAATCTCCCATTTATTGCCCTAAGAGTTTTCTGTTTAAGCAAATAAACGGCTATTAATGTTTGACGAAAGGGAAGAAAATAAGATATACATTTAGTAAAATATAATAGAAATAATTTGACAAAAAATCACCCTACCGAGATTTTTAATAAATAGAAAAAACAACTTTAAAAACCTCGTACCATTTACTTCCAGGCCCTTAATTATATGACTGTTAGATTTTTATTGAATTCTCTTTGTTGTGAAAAAATAATTTTTCCTTTCACCCAAATCAATCTAAATCGGAAAATCCCGGTTACGATTTCCAATTTTAGTGAAAACCAACCTTAAATTCCTCACCGTATGTACAAGAAACCGTATAAAAATAAAAGACAAACCATTTTTCAAACCGGACGCTAAGTGGTTAGTAAATTATTAATGTCAACGAACTAACTGTCGGGAGTAAACCGGAGGACTTTTTCAGAGTAAACCGGAGAAGAAGCATGAACCGGTTATGCGAGATTAATAAGAAAAAATAAAGTTTACCAAGAAACTGGAGAGAGAGGCAATGGCGATGGTGAAAAAGCGACCCAAATACGAATCTGAGAGAAAAGCTCCAACGAGAGGCATGAAGTTAGTAGCAGCAACCCACATGAACAACACGGTTTGTCCTTTCACAACTCCCAAACCGTAATCACTCATCAGGTAAAGTATCATGTTCTGTAGTAATCCGTAGCTCGCCACTTTCTCAAACCCCTCGTTTGCTTAATCCATCAAGAACAACAAGAAGAGTTAGAATCCATCAAGAAAGCAGAGTAACTTAAAGATTTGGGTTGACAAATTAGAGAGATGTAGTTTACCAATGATGAAGGGCATAGTGAGAAGTCCACCCTTTGGTCTTCTGGTTCTGGGTGGAAGCATCATCTCCTTTGACTCTGTTTGATCCGGAGGGTTCTCCATTGTTACCTTTCAGTTGAATGAGAAAAGAGGAATAAGAAGAAGAAGAAGAAGAAGAAGATCTTTGTCTTTGTGAGAGCTTTGAGTTAATGCGATCTTATTTTTCAGTTCAGACAGCGAGGAATCTCTGTTTCTGCGACGAGTGAGCAATAATAAATGGGCGCTATTTAAATATAGATTTCTCAAGGTTTAATTAAATAAAATAATCTACTCTTATCATTATCGGACCCACAAATTAAAATGATATTATATCAATTTATCGTAATTTTTGTATATTAATAGAATGGAGTTTTTATTGTGGTTTCATACTTAGAAAATCCAATTAAACTGGAAACAGAACCAACAGAAAAAGCAGTAGGAAAAACGTCATTTTAATAGTCTAAGCTAAATTGTAGTTGAAACATAAATGCTAGGAAAATGTGCGTATTTTAAATGTATATGAAAGTTATATAAATGGTGGGTGCACATTTTCATATAGTTTTTTTTCATAAGAAACAGTATAATTTACATGTTACTAACAATGTTCTATGTTACTTACGTCAAATAAAATAATAGACGGTTGAACACGAACCGGACTGCAGTTAATGGCCTATCACAATCAATATTAGTCTAGTAGTTTGTTCAGTCTTCAGGAAAATAATTCTTTGAAGTACTTGCGATGGCTAAAAGACTTTGACCATGCCGTATTCGCATTAATTTAAAACGATAGGGTATAATCGTGAAAATAGACCACAGTTCATTTCTCCGTACAAGTAATATATGTTTTAGAGCAGTTGTTGTGATTTGTGAATGTAGCCTTTTTTATCAGATGAACGATTACAATGTTCAAAACTGTATCAAAATAGTTGATCGGAAGACTAGATAATCAGTTTGAATTGGAATGACTATTTTCTTTTAGAGGAACGATAAGACTGTTCGTCTATATTTTAAGCTAGCTATTAGATATTTCAGTTCACATCTGTTTTTTACTTGCTATTTTATATATTCAGAATACAATACTCATTTCGTTTCCAAAAAAATCCATGTTTTATAAAAAAAATTGTTTTAAAAAGATACATTTTTATATTTTCAATGCATAAATTAATTAGAAATTGTAAATTTCAAAAAACATAATTTCGTTTATTAAAATTCTTTTGGTTAAAAGTAATAGAGAATAGTTCATTACGAAAAATAATGTATTGGTAATTAAAATCTGATATGTTTTCTTAATAAGTGTGAAAATCTTAAAACATACATCTTTCTGAAACAGTAAAAATAGCATTTTTATATTTTTTAAAGTATTTTTATATTTATTTTAGTGTTTCTTTATTAAAAAAAAATAGAAAATACACTTTAAATGGTCTAATAAAACAAAAAGGATAAAGAAGTACCGCAAAAGACAACTAGTCACAACCACCGTTTTACAACCGGCTATCATTTTTCCGGCGGCTCCGGCCGTCAAATTTCTCATTCTCTTTTATTCTTATTTCCACAATCATTTCATTCATGTCCATGATGTGGGTTTTGGTATTAATCTATGGGTTTGGTTTAATGTCTAAACGACTTCTTAATCCGTTAAACCACTGTATATTCTTTCGTCCTTTTCTCAGGCCATTGTACTCTTTGCTTCTTCTATGGTCCATCTTTGTGTTACCAGAAAGAAGAAGAGAGCATCTGATTCGGTTATACGGGGTTAGTTTGTCTTTTGGTGAGTGGTGTTGTCCGATGATTAACCATGGAACGGTTATGGTTAGTTTTGACGAGATTTTTCGGGTGCACTTGTTGCACGGTTTCATTTTTCCTCCCGAGAATTCTACCAACGGTCGCTTATTGATTACAGAGAACCGAAGATCCTTAGAGCACCATTAACCCTAGCATTTCTAATGGGGTGCTTAATCATTTTTTTAATAATAAATGGGTGTTAGCGCTTAATTTAAGAAATCTATAAATTATTGTCCTCCAATGCAAGTTGCTTATTTTGGGATTCTTAAAAACACAAATTATGAAACATTGTGATGAGAAGGAAGCTAACTTATGAAACTCAATCAATCATATGAATGTTATCGAATAACCTCAGGACTTTCTATTCACATGCATGCTTCAAAACACCAAAACAGACATTCAATGTCTGCATCATCAAACGACTAAATAATCTAACCTCTTGGACCTTATTCTATTAGAATGGAAGGATTATCCAAACTCAAAACAAACCAAAGAAAGAAACTAACCTAACCTTGGTCGAATAATGTCAGTCCCAGAGAACAACAGATGATGCCCTTCCATGGTATGCAATGGGAAGACGAAACCTGAAAATAACATGGTAATTCCCAAGATCCAAAGGAACAAGTTTAATCTTTTCTTGCTGATCCTACAACAATCCACAACAAAACAAAACACCCAAAATCTTACTGAGCTTTCAGGTTTGTCTGATCAACTTGAGCTGCATTGATTGTAGTAGTGATGTTTCTTGGTACTGAGCTTTACCAAGAAAGAGTTCGAATTCGTGAAACCCATTTGACTGGGAGTGAGTTTGGAGAGGAACCTCCTCATCGTTGTTAGCACTGCAGAGAAACGATTGAGTGAGAATCCTGAACACAATGTCTCCACTATGATCATAAACCGTCATTTGATGTCTTCCCAGAAACAACACGATTTCAATTGTGTACCAGTAAGAGAAAAACACTATAATCACCAACTAAAGCTACACACAGAGTATCAAGAACCCCTAAAGCTACAAAACATAGTATGAAGAACCCTAGAATCACCAATTAACCACAAAGACTAGCCTTTTACGACATCAAATTAGGGGAAATCAGTGAAATCGATCAAATATTTGGTGGGTATCCAGAAATCAACATACCTATTGGAGATGAGAACTCAGAAATCTGTTTCTTTTGCGGAGATGAATCGAATCGATTTATTGCTTTGTTGCTTTGATCTTCGTCTTGATGAAGGTTTCGTCGGAAGAGAAGAAGAGAGAGAGGCCCAGTGATTTTGTCAAGAGAGAGAGAAAGGTGTCTCCAAGACACAACACGTGTCCCACAAGCAGCGGTGCTTCTAACGCTTCATTAAGCACCGTTTCCTCTCATTAATTCTATTTTTCTTTTTTTTTAAATCTTTATTAGGCTAAGCACCAGCATTAAGCGCTCCCGTTAAAGATGGTCTTATTGATTATGCCATGCGGTGATGTTCGGTCTCTTTTTATTAGTTATGGTGTGTTAGCATGGATGTTTATCCTTGTGAACCACAACGAACTCATCATCTCTGTGAAGAATATGTTGATTTTGCGTGATGTTCAAAGTATACAATCATGGTTCATAAAAGGGGTTGAGTCTACATTCATATGATATTTGTTGTACATTGATCGGTGAATTTGGGATCTAGGCACATATAATTCAAAGGTTCAGAGTTGGAGATTTATTCTTTTTATTCTATGACGATATTCGTATAATCGTTGAAAATTAGCTCATTTTTATTTATTTCGAATGAATCAATAGATTATAATTCAAAAAAAAAATCTATAGATCTAATTTGGGATCTGGCCAATGTTATACAACAAAATAAGAAGTTGGAGTCTATAATGCGACATAAACTCGAAGATCGCAAGAAGATTAAGAGTGTTGGTCCTCTATTGATTAGGAAGACCTCTCAAGAAAAGTTTTTATATTTTTTTGTATTTGTTTTACTGTCTTTTATTTTAGTTGTGTTTATTGTCTTATATAACTCTATGTATTTTGTACTTCTTTTTTTAGTTTATATAATATAATAGTTGTTATAAAAAAAAACACTACAAAGTTTATTAAATAGTCAAGTATTGCAAATCACAATCTACTATATTTGGCGTGAGCGTAATGAGAGGAGGCACAACATCTTAAAGCCAGTTGATCACCTTGATAAGTTGATCGATAAAATGGTCAGGAACTAGATTACGTCATTTGGCTACTTTCTAAAGCCTAAGTTACAAGGCTTGATGCGCAGGTGGTTTGAGTCATGGTTCTTTAATGGTTGCGATTTGATCTCATTTTTATACTATAAACAAATAGAACTGCACACATATTTTTTGCGATCATTAATAAATTTGGAATTTCATCAAAAAAATTTTTATTAATAATTGAGAAACGAAGACATCCCCATGAGGTTAACAACTTTTGTTTTGGTTCTCTCTTCCTCTTTTCTTGACAAATTGTCACTTTGGCAAATTTATCTTATTTTATTTTTCGAACAACTTTTGGTAATTTTATTTTATTCTTCAAAAGAAATGGAATCATGAAAGTAAGTGCAATCATATTTAAAGCATTTGCTTCACTTTTTCCATCTCACTAATAAGTCAACATCTCCAAAGAGTCGCCCCAAGAAAAATCATAATCTATTGAAAGCATAGTTTACTCAAATCTTCTTTTTTCTGAGATCTAAGTTTACTCAAATCTTTCAACAATCTTATTTTTATAAAACTTGGATACTCCGAACAAAGTTTGGCACCGGAATGGAGGAAACAAAGTTCAACTTGTTTTCTAATGGCCACACCAATTCAACCAATCAATATAGTGAACTAACTAATAATTGTCGAACGAAAAAAACTGTTGGCACATACATACTAACAACTATTAATGTGACATTGCATCCCTCAAAATCAAAACAGAAACCGTAGTAATAGATCACTCTTCAGAACCCTTAATAGCTTTTGGTCAATTGTTAGACGGATCACGAATAATTCGACCAAACACTAGCATTTAGAAATTTTAAAAGAAAATCTGGAATTAGACTAGACATTAATTTCCCTAAATATTTTCTTAAGTTATGCTTATACAGTTATAATATCGGGACTATTTTTTTATAAAAGTGAACAAAAAGCCATAATGATGAGAGTGACATTGTCATTTGCCTTGCACGTGGGTGTTGGATAATGGATACTCTGCAATCTCCTTTTTGACAAACTTATTAATCTACTGCATCATTATGTTATTTTATCATCATAACTAGTTATATTCTGATAGTTAAAGTTGCTAACCTCGATGACAAGGAAAAAAAGAAGTTATTTAAAAAAACGTTTATTTTAACCGAGTTAAAGAAAGTTTAGCAAGCTTCTTTGGATGATAGGGACAAGAGACTTACTTATAAAATGAAAATCAAGAAACAAAAAACATTCATACATACCGCTGTGGATTATACTACTTACAGTACTAACATATTTTCTTTTCACTATTCAGTCTTCAACGTTAATTAAAAAGGTCTTGTCAAAAATAGGGTCGAAAGGAATGGTCCATATGACATAATGCATAGAGTTTGACGAATATAACGAGTGAAAACATTACAGAACATGTTTTAATTTATTTAATTCGTTATTTTCGATATATAAAAATGGTGTGAAAGAGTGAATGTCTATTGTGGACGAAGATAATTCTGGGACACATCCAAAAGAAGAAGACCGTAGAAAGTGAATACGTAGTCTGAAACATTATTATTATTCAAATATTGCTTGACTTACACGCCAACTTCTCAGTTTTTTCCTCCATTTCTTACTTCAAGAAGGAAAGGTCTATTGAGGTTTGTGTCAGGTTTCAGACTTGATTTTTCTCCTCAATTTCAAAAAGAAAAGACATATATTATTTTGTCAGGCTCATTTTCTTACCTACTCTATTTCTTATTCAATGTTCTCTTCTTCTTTACTCTGTTCAAAAACCATTCTCCATTTACAAACACGCTATTTATCTTGTCTTTTTCTCCTTGTGTCTACTGAAGTTTAGTAGTTGGGTTGTTTATCAATTTGTTTTTGATTTTTCAAGTCTCTCTTTCATTTCATGAGTCAAATCAATCTATTATAATATTTCTTCTGGCATTTATTTGCACTTTTATATCCTATCCTCGGAATACAAGATTTTAAAATCAAACGTTAAATCATCATTTAGAAACAAGAAAATATGTATTCCACTCATTCTATACACTGATTTATCAAAACTGTTATGGTGAATAATACATTACCCCCCCCCCCCCCCCCCCCCCACCAAAAAAACTCATAAAAACCTGATAATTAGTCGTCTCATTTTAATAAGACATGATTATATGTCAATTTATTGATTAATGGAATTAAAATGTTTTGAGTTCCAATTTTATCAAAACCTTTTTTAAAAAGTGGAAATTGAAAGAGGTGATTGTCTCGTAAAGTACCCCATTGTTTTAAGGGTTGCACAAAAGAATGTCCCTCGTAATCATGAAATGAGCTGTGTTACATCACTCTCGTAATCCTCTTTACCTTATTTTTCTTTAATCACATACGTCCCTTCAAGTATTTGCTTTTCTACTCCATTAGTATTCACTTTTTTCTTTTCTTTTATTCATAGAACAATAAATCAGGCATCATTATTTCAGGTACATGCACTCCTCCGTAAGTATGTAAATGTGTAAAAACAAGAAAAATATGTCTTCTGATAATCAATGTTTGTTGAGTCTCTCTCAACTAACAACTCAATAACATGAAAAGGTTGTATTCTTTTGATGGCTAGCTTTAGGTGTCTAAATATTGTTGGTTTTCAATGTTAGAAATTACAAGGAGTTGGTGAAAAATGAGTAATGGAGTGTACTAAGATGAGTAAAGATCAAACTGGGGTATTATTAGATAAGTGGAAAAATCAGAATATAATGTGATTGATGAAAGAATGACCCCACAATTAGAGGGAAATAACAAAGTGAAGATGCGAAAGCAATAAAGGGAAAAGAGAGGACAATGAGGTGAGGATAAACCATTACCCTCCATTCCTCTATTCTCTCCACGTTCCCTTTCTTATCTCCTTTAGATTATCAATCATGTTTCTTTCTTCTTCAAGCAACAATTATTGTTTTATAACAACTCTTATTGTTTCAGATTCAATGCATCATCACTTTCTAGCAAACGATATGTTTTGATAAAAAAGTTTTCACAATTTTAATCCGATGATGACTTTCCACATTATAAAGGGATACATGATTTAATTTATTAGAATATATCATAATATGTAGTTTTCAAAAAAATATAACATAGTATGTAAAACTAATCATGGTTAATAGCCAAGTGAAACATTAGTTCTTTTTCCAAAAAGGTGAAACATTAGTTTGCAATCTTAAAATTTTCGAAAAAATTACATAATCATAAACGCTCAAATTTATCTTAATTTTTATTATTATTAAAACATACACTAAATCGTTTACAGCTCCCAAACTCAAAGAGGCGGCGTTATAATAAGTGTAATGTTTTCAACTTTATTTTCATACAGACTTTCGATTACAAATATATAAAAAGACAAGAAAAAGAGGTGGAAGAAGATAGAAGAAGGGATGATATATTGTCATCCGAAAATCCATCATGCAAATTCTTCAGACCACTCGTGTAACGTAGGAGTCTTGACGCCGATGTTCCTCATGTCCAGAAGATTCGCTGTTCCAAAACATGTTACGACAATGTTATCATAACTACTAGCTTTTTTCCAAAGAAAATACAAAATATCATGATTGCTGATAAGTAAGGTCTTTGTTTGTTTTTGTCATTTGCTAGACACATAGTGACAACCATCGTTCTAATTCTGTATGATTCTAATTTCTAAAAGATAAATTTGTTAAAACCACAAAGATAAAACAACCAACAGTGAAAATCATTACCAGTATGAATCTCTGGTGTTGCAGCAGCCGTGGCATCTACAATAACAGTTACATCTGGATAATCCAGTTCCACTGCATCAAATACCGTTTGCCTGATACAATTTGGCGTTTGAACACCTGCAAGAACACACAAAAGAGAGTAAAGAGAAGAAGCATTGATGATGGGACTCTTATTATACTCTCAAACATTACTCACCAGCGATAACTAACTTGGTAATCCCTGAAGTTTGAAGGAACGAATGGAGATGCGTGCCGAAGAACGCGCTGAAACGGGTCTTCACTATCTTATAGTCTTCTTCTTCTCTGATGTTCAATCCATCTACCAGCTTTGAACCTAAGGTTCCTTTAACAACCGGTCCAACTTTCTCAGAACGGTAGTGATGACGCCTGAAAATCTCAACATCTCGTCCTTGAGGATCGTGTTCTCTAACAACCTATGAAAACAAAAACACCAAATCCACATCGTTCCCTTTTCATGATTCGTCAGTTTCTAGAAATTTGAGTATAAAACTTAACCTTCAACACTCAAAGCAGGAACCTTTTGTTTTGTCCTAGATTCAGACAAAACCAGCAAAGCAGACACTAAGAAGCTCTTTTTTACCAACGTTTTGACCATTAATCTCTCAACAAACCTTCCCAAACAACAAAGGTCATGCCATTCAAAAGAGCAAGCAAGAGATAAAAGGAAGAAATACCCAAACAACTAGTATGCCACGCTGCCTAGCGAGTTCGACCACTCCGATAACATTAGGAACTATGGCTTTTCCGCCTTTCACTTGCGTCACAGAACCTTCTTCTATGAAATCATTCTGCTCACAAGGACAGAACAATTCAATCCTTCGAGGAAACACACATACACAGAATCTATACTGAGTCAGCACATAGAGAGACCTGCATATCGATAACGAGTAGAGCCGTGTTCGTCCATCTCTCTGCCATGGTTCCCACAACCACAATGACGATGATAAGATTTTCCAGTAGTAAATAACAACGAAGATAAGTAGATAACACATTCCATGTCTTTATTCCGGTTTGGTCAACATTTTACCGGTTTAGAGTAAACAGAATGGTACTGAAAGAACCGGACAGAGTTTTCTTGCCTATTTTAAATTTATACCAACTGTATCATTCATAACAACCGTGACCAAGAAACTTTTACACGAAAAACACAGTGGAAAAGACTCCTGTATTAACAAACTTCAGTTCAACTTGTAACTTGTAAGAGAAAAGCTAAGGAATAAAAAAGGAGTGGCTCTTCTTTTGGAGGTATCACACAAATCTCTATGACCCGGGTTTGGATATCTGAAGGTAAACCATCTGAGTATAGCCATTGAACACCGACTTATCCAGCCGACCTAATCCGATTCTTTGGAACAAACGGCGCCTCCCATCTGCTACGACCGGTGGAGTCGAACGAGCAGGGTCGTATCTCGACTGATGTGTCAATGAAGGTCCTGCAACCGGAGGTAGCTCCCAATATACGTCAAGAATCGATTCAACGTATCTGCTGTTTTGAAAATGCTGATTGTATGAGATTTGTGTGTTTGAGTGGTTGAAGTCATCTCTCATTTCTCCTCGCACTCCCCACCATGTTTCACCTGGTCCACAGAGTTCCTCTGTATCAACTGCCTTCTCCCAAAACTTCTTCCTGTTTGATCTGATCCTGGCTTCATCGCTGTCTTTGAAACAGCTGTGACCACCTCCTGGGGGTAGAAAAACAAACGAATCATATGAGAGAAAGGAAAAAGAACCAAACTTTTGTATCTAAATGTGTGAACTTTACAGAACCCACCTTTTATATATGACTGATCACATATCTGTCTCAGAGAATAGTGATCCCCGGTTCCTGTATCGTAGTTATCCTCGAAAATGAGATGTTGGAAACCTGCCTTCAGTGCCTGCTTTATCCTACTCATGGGAGTGTATATCAGAAGATCAAACCAGTGAGTCCTTCGCTCATGCAATAAAAGCAAGAGAAGAAAGACGAAAAAACCACCTTTTGAGTTCATTCTGATGGTCATCGAAGAAGACAAGAACACGGTTTAGATCTTTCACTCCGTGTTTCTTCAACACATTCTTCCAATCCACACTTCCGAAATCAACAAAATCTTTTCCAGCAAAGTACGTGCAGTTTCCATCCACATAGGCAGGTCCCTTCTTCAAGTACTTCTCGGGGTGTCTTGGCGTCAGTGAGATAATCGGTGTATCTGGCATCGCTTGCCGCATAACCCAAGTGGAATGCCCCTTAAAAGCGCCACTCTCGATCATCAGCTCTGGCTTTAGCCAACGCGCCATGAACCATAGCCCAAAGCTGTGATCAAAACCCATCCCATGCATGTTATTCTTTATTGGCCGCGTCTCGTATATGGGCACAAACTCTTCAAGAGCCTTGAGTAAATCCTTGGAGGTCCACTCAACTTCTTTTCCGTGTTTCGATCTGCCTTTTGCCAAGGAAAAGATTTAAATACGTCCATACCATAACAAGCTCCAATTCAATTAAACTGTTCTAAGAGTTTTAACAAGAACATAGGTATCTCACAAGATAAAACCAGCAAATTTAAACTGTAGTAAGAGTAGTAAATGGTTCTTCTATACTAGTTTCACTACACAATCCATGATTCTGTAACTGATACAGGCTTGCAATAACAACCTCAAAGATGAAAGACCTCCTCCACTAAAGCAACAAAGAGATCAAGAAGAACAACATAGATATATCTCACAATATACAAACTCGTAATTAAAGAGTAATAAATGGTTCTTCTCAACAAGTTCCACAACACAGCCACTACTAGTCAGAGATTAAAGAATCAATTGCTCTTAACCACAGCCACCAAATCGAATTTCATTATTACTTAATACAATGCATCAAGTAGTACGCAAGATCACATGCTAACTATGTAAAATCAAATCTCGCCAACGCAAGATCCACACTCCTATACACATAACAACCAATGCACAATGTGTCAAACGCAGATAAGAGAGAGAGAGAGATCTGGAGATGCTTACACCAAGGAACACCTAGGGCTCCAAAGTCCGATTCGAGCCCGTCGAAACCGAAGAACCCGATCCGAGCGGCGGGATCGAAGCGTGAGACGCAGACGAAGCGGCTAGAGTGGAAAGCCAAGGAGGTGAGGAAGAGAAGGACGAGGAAGAGGAGAGCGATGATGACGCAAGGCAGCCACTGGTGCCCGATCCGGGAGACGAAATTGGAGGCGAGGAGGTAGACGTGAGGGCGCTTGGTCTTGGATTCGTCGGTGCCGGATTCGCCGGAGAGATCGGCGTCGGAGTGGGGACGGCGAGAGGAGAGAGCGCGATCGAGCATGGTGGTGGGAGTTTTGGGGGACTGAGATGAGGAGGAGTGCCACAGTGATTGGCCGTTGCTGCTGTTGTTGTTCATCATCCCTACTCTTTCCATTTTTATATTTTTTTCTGATCGGAGTTAATGTTAAAAAAGGTTACACGCGCAAATATTTATAGTGACGTCTCTGAGTAATTAATTATGAACCAACCATAAGTATAGACCGAACCGGGTTTGAGTTTTACAAGTTTTTTCAAGAAAATTATTATCTAACAAGGGCCAAACTGGTTTGAGTTTATGTGACTAATAATAAGTTTTATCCGTTGACAAAAAAAAAAATAATACTAATAAGTTTTCTCCGGACTTATTATTATAGTATTAGGAATTTAGTGTGTCACTAGGTGTGTTCGTCAATGTTTTAAAATCAGAACCGGACACTCAACCGGATGACTTACTAGGTTGCTGGATCATTGGGTCGGCCGCGGACAAACCGCAAGTTAATAAATGAATTAATTTTGTTATATAATAATATATCAGCTATGTAAATTAAAATACAGAAACTAACGTTTAATATTTTCTAAATAATTTTCAAAACATAAAATAATAGTGTGGATATATGTATATATATTTTATGTTTAAAAACATTTAGAAAATACTTAACTTTAGTTTTTATATTTCTATTTTCATTTGACATACAAAATATCAAAATATAGTTTAAACTATTTAAAATTTTCTCTAACAAGGTAGGAGTTATGATATCTAAAAAAATCAAGACATAAAATTTATAAATATTTAAATATCTAATGTGAATAATAAATTAAACTTCAGACACAAAATAAACCAAAAATAAAATATCATTGTAATAAATTATCAATAACGGAAATAAACTAACACCAAATCATATCAACTAATTTTGGTTCTCTCTACCATCGTTCATTTCATTTTTTTCAGGTGGCATAGTGAAATCTTCATCAAAATCTAAAAAATACAAATACAAATACAAAACTGAAAAGAGAAAACCTAACTTTTTTTTGTCAACACTTAACTTCTTAATTGGAAATTTAAAATATAAAATATAATCTAAAAAAAACTAAAAAAAAGAAATAAAAGTTATTTATTGGTTTAACCGGTGGTTCAACCGGTATCGGGTTTTACTGGGTTTTTGTAGATTTTTGCGGGTTTCTAAATATTGGGGTTTTTCACAAAATCTAAACCGGATTTTTTTTTCTGGGTCACCTGGTTTACTAGTTCAACCGCGGGTCCGGGTCGGATTTTAAAACACTAGTTTTCATGCATCATGTGCAATAAAAAATATTTATATTATATTTTAAATACAATTTTATTAATATTCTATATTTTATTATTTTTACTAATATTTTAATATAAATTTGATTTAATTAAACATAAAATTAATATAATTTTTTTTATTTATTTAAAATTATATTTAAGAATATCTATGTATATATTTAAAATTATAATCTTATATAGATTTTCTATCTATTTCTTTTGGTTAAACATATTAACTCAACTTGTATAAATTAATAAAATAATATTAAATTATATAATTATCAAAAATTAAAATCAAACAGTATTATAAAATATGTAGATATATAAGAAATCAATGATTTTACGATTTAAAATTTATATTTTTTAAAAAAAAAATTGTATAAAAAATTAATAATATTTTTTATAATTATAAAAATAGAACTAACAATATTTCGAAATTTGTAATTTTATTCTTGGACCCTCGAATATTTAGTATCATATTTTTGTGCAATTCACAAGGTTCAACAAGCAATTGATATTTCACGATCAAGGGTGTAGTACTATTTGTAGTGGCAGCCTTTTTATATTGTATTAACAATCAAAATACGGTCGAAAGCAAAAATCTCTATTTGAAAAGGCTTATTCCTATATCTATAAATTCTATTGGACCGAGAAATGATACATCAGACTAATCTTTTATTTGAATATATTTATTTTACTGATGATGTGTGAGTTATTAATATATTCTAAAAAGTTTATCAAAAATATAAATTAACATAAATGTAATGTATGAGTTATTACTATATTTTAAAAAGTTTACTAAAAGAATAAATCAAAACTAAATGTAGTTATCCATATCATATTTAGCCATAACTTATGTCATTAATTTTAGTAGTCATTCATATTTTTTTGTTAAAGTGATTACAGAGATGTTCGGTCACCATTTGAAGCAATTGTATATTACCTAGAAGTATAAGTTTCTCTAGTTGCCATGATAATACGTTTTATCCGTGTAATGCAACACAAAGCTAATGGTCAAATCTTTACTCATAAGATAATGAGGCCTACCTACTTGGTTCAAAAATAGTTTTATTGTGTTGATTGCATTTTACCACAGAACAATGGGCTTGGGCATTGTAACTCTTTTCATCCTCTCTTTTTTCGGCAACCTTTTCATCCTCATTTTGAAAAAAAAAATATCTTGCATGCAATATTACTTTTTAAACGAAATAATAAGTACAGATCTAATGTTAAAATTTTTTTTTTTGTTTCAAATAAATATGTGATCAGTAATCACAGGAGATTCCACATATTCATTGAGAAACCTAAACCCGGCTAAAGAGTTACAGAACCGGATTTGTTGAAATGTATTGTCACCGGTTTTGTATAAGAATACCTTTTTCTTCACACGTTCTTCAGCTTCCATCTCGCCATTATCATGATGATACCCAATGAATGTTACAACAATATCGTTCCTTTTCGTAAACGACACGAACTCTACTTGATAATCGCATATATGATCTTGTATAGAGATCAAATTCGACATTGAAAGGCTTGCAATCTTGTTCCATGACCCGGTTTTCTCCATAACCGAAATCCAAATCTCCTCGCATGGTCCATACTCAGTAATGCAAAGTTTCTGACTTGTAACGCCTATCCAAGAACACGTGACACCTTGATTGTAAACCGGGAGAGATAATTTCTGGTATTCATTTGTCGAGAGGTTAAAGCATAGGATGAACCGGTCGACATTAGACCGGTACGCAATCCAATAGAGGGATTGATCCAAGAATGTACCTATTCTCTCTCTATAATACCAATCAGGACAAGGAATCCGTACGCTCTCTCTCCAAGAACCGGTTGTGAATTCGAAAACATGCGCCGTGGAAGAATCAACCTGGTCGATAAACGTTACGATTTTGTAATCGTTGGAAACCGGATCGTAACCGAAACCAATGATATTTGAATCTCGATATATACCGGGATTTGGTACGATCTTGAACCGCTTGGAAGATGGATTCCAAACCAAGAAAGTGTGATTATTTAAGGTCACGCATAACGTCCCATCACAATGAAGCACACATGTGGATTCATCGATCATCGACTGATGATCCAAAGGGAAATCAAGCTTACGAGGTGTTTCTAGAACCGGATGCTTGTCTTCCATGTCAAGCAAGTAGAAACCCTTGTCGTAAAACGACACAAACTTCACCGGAGAAACGTCACGGTGCCTTTCGGTAAAGCCACGGCTGTTGATAACGTCTCTCCATGTCTTGCAGACGCATCTGAATCGAGCAAGATCCTTTATGGTTAGCCTCGCGAGAATCTCGAGGGCTAGTTCTTCGGAGAGATATTCCGACATTTTTCTGTTTTTTGTTTGTTTGTTGTTGCTGTTTGTTAAAGATTGTCCGATGATGTTATTTGCTGTTGGTTCTTTATAAAAGTAAATGCACAAGAGAAAAGTTCCGTGCGTTTGAAATGTTACTAGACTATTACTCCAAAAGAAAGATTTGGACACCTATTCCGCGTGTTTACGTAATCACTAACGTAACTTTACATGAAGTTAATGATTTATTTTTCTATTAAAAAAGCATTAAGATCAAAGGCTCGCCCAAGAGAAAAGCATGCGTATAATCATTGATTAACGTAAAGCTTAAAGTTACAACTGGTTTCTGACATTGATTAAGTTTCTAACATTGATTAAGTTGCACTGAATGCGCTTACGTTGTTTAAAACGCAGTGTGGTTTCTCGAAAGTTACGACTTTATGAGTTTTCTGTTGGTTTAGAGCATTTCCAATATAAAAATTTCATTTTTTCCTTTAAAATTGAATAAAAATGAAAATTGAATAAAATTGCTCCAATCCTACTACATTTCTATGAACAAACAAAAACAAAAAATAGATTACTACAATTATGAAGTAAATTTTATTATGGAGTGAGATATGAAATTAGGTTGGAGTATTCCTTATTCTATATTCACTTTAACTCCATCTAAAAAAATAGAGTAAGGATAAAAATACCCTTATAAGAGAGGCTTTTGTGGCATTGACCAAGTCTCATGTAACTTCGTTTATATGTTTAAAAGAAAAAGAGATGACCGTTGAACGTGAAAAGTTTCAAACACCGGCAAAATCGCGCAAGGGATAAGGGTAAAGTATTTCTTTCTTGATTGATACTCCTCTTCTGTGTGTGATCCGATGATAATCATCATTAGGACCATGATACTTGCCCACCATTAGTGGCGGAGGTAGGAATAAACTGTATGCAGGTCATAACAATTTTTTGATATATATTTACAGTATAAATCATGGGATAAAAAAAATAGCAGGGTGCATTTGGAAGAATGAACTCATATTCACTATACATTCATAATAATTTCATATGGGTCATATATGACCGTCCTAGTGCTTCAGTACCTCCGCCACTGCCCACCATCACATGTGGAAACAGCGAGGAGTATCAATCAATCGCAATGGGTTAAGTGTTTACACATTTTATCATTTACATTAGCCATATACCCTGAGCTGAAGAGAAAAGTTTTAGGTTTTTTTCGGAATCCTATATTTGGTAACAATAATGATCATAGAAACGTTTGAAGTTTCAGTGTACGTTAGATGGTAAGCAATACCCGGCTGCTAAGTGCTTGTCGTATCCTAGTTTCTCTAAGAGCTCTTTTTACTCTTGTGCCTTGTTTTATTATTGGACTTGGTATTTAAAAACGTGAGCACATGTTTTGCTATAAGCATAATTGTATTTAGTTTGCTAGAGGCTTCGAAAAACTTTAACTCTCTAATTCAGATGTTATCATCAATGCATATGTATGTGATGTTGGATTTGCTGGCAAAGATGCAAAGTCACTCATAACATGTTTATTGTAGGTCTATTAGGTTGGGTCTCTTATCATAATATAAGAGATCGTATCTTATATTACGCTAAAAAACTCAATCTAAAATACCTGCAATAAACATGGTCTCACGTAATATATTTTATAACTCTTCTACCGTTTATTTTTTTGTCTTTGAGTATTGGACTAGAAACTGAAAAAATCTCTTTTCCACTAGGAGAAAGACAATGTTTGAAAAAAGATATCTCAGCTTTTCCTTCATGCTAAATATGATCGATAGGACTATAGGAGTGTCAGTATGTAATATATGTGAGGGTATATATCACAGCAACTGGGGTTTCTGAGATCCTAGTTGAAGAAGTAAAATTGATGATTGATAATTGATGTTTACGCTAGGCCGTGATGTGATGATGATTCTGATGAAGGTTATTATTATTTATGCATTTGTGAAAGCTGGTCTTGTTCTAGAGAAAGCTTTTACACAACTTTCAGAAGAAAAACAAATTGTTATGTTGTTGGTCATCTTGTGTTAACCAACTAATTGACTTCGGTTTAACTTCTCGCGATCTTCAAGAAACCGATCTACAACGTACTGTACGTTTTTTTGCGGTCTCAAAATGTTTTTAAATAAATATATATTAGAACTATGGTACATTTTCGTTAAAAATGGTTAATTATAATATGGTTAAGATAAGCTTTATTAAAAGCTGTTGATTAAGTAATGAGCTATAAACCAAGTCAACAGATCTAAAATTGGAAAGATTCTTGTGCATGGAGGCAAGACACCGAAAATCAAACTTAGTAAACTCTTAAGATTCGTATAATTCCACCGGCCTACAACCAATCACAAACCATCATTGTTTGTTTATATTGTATAATATAGTCATGGATAAGTTAAAAATGGGTTATCATTCCACTAACCAAGCTTAATATCCAGGTATAGTTAATTAGGAGAATAATGATCCCATCTAACGACTCTTGGCATATTTGGTAAGGTGACAGCAATGAACTTTGTAATCAAAGATGTCTTGAGTTTATATTGTAGTAAGAACCACAATACTTGAAGAAAAGTGTATATATAGACGTAAAACAATCAACACATGCCATTCCCATCTCAACAAAACATATGATATTGTCTTAACATTCATACCAAAAAAACATAACACATGATTTTTCTTGGTAAAACATAACATATGATTGTTTTTGAGAAAGCTGAAAATCTTCTTTCTGAACTAAAGGAAGTATAAAAGTTGATGATAAAGAAAATAGCATATTCTAAAATAGTCGCGACTAATGTACATCCCTAACGTATAATTTAAAAGACCTAACAACTTTTTGTTTTGTATTACCAAAATATTTACATTTATCGTATGTTCTTATTATAAAACCTAAAATTTCTGATTAAACAAATTTAGAATCCAAAATGTGTAAATTTGACGTTAATGAATGTTAACGTTGTTAGATATATTTTATCTTTAAGTTTGGTGAAACGACAACATCTAACTCTGGATTCAATAAGTGTGAAGAATGTACAAGATGGAGAATCAATGAATATGATTGAGAATGTTCATAGAATGGGTAAATAGTAGAGGGACCCAAGATAACATTGTGAAATGGAATATAATCATAAATGGGTCACATCTTCAAAATCTGATCAAATCACAGGGAAAAAAAGAGTAGCATGTCACATGCAACCACATCATGTTTTGGCTGATCTATCACCCATACACATTGATTACAGCTCACACTTGTCGTTCGTATCCATTTGTTTTCTTGTCCCTCGAGTCCAATCTCATCTTTATGTTCTACATCCTTTTTCAAATTTTGAAGCTCCTCTGTCTTTTAGGTCCACCACCACCACCTTAATTTCAATCACTTCAAACCGGCCACTATTTTAAACAGGCAATTTTTTTTACTAAAATGAACAAATCTGATCCAAATTGTTGACTAATTTTTTGAGACATCCGCCGCTCTATGTAAAACATTATCAGTTAATTTATTTTTGTTAACAAAAAAACTGATATATAGCTAAAAGTTTGTGTTGCCACTCAAACAAAATTTATCCCGCATCTAGTTATATAGGCTCCGAATGGTAACCGCGGGTTGGGCGGTGCGGGACAAGCGGATTGGTTAGTGCGGTGCGGTTTAAGAGCGGTTTGTGTTAGTAAAACGCATACTGCAGAATAGGTGCGGTTCGTTTAAATGAAGCGGTTTAAAAAATATGTGAGTGGTGACCAAAATAATAAAAAGTGCAGAACAAATGCTTGAATGGTATTTATAAACTAAACAGTGCTGAAAATATAAAACAATATTCTATTTGATATTATAAATATATTTTACATAAGTACAAATAAATTAACATCAGAAAATACCAAAACAAATAAAGCTTTTTGAGTAATCATGATAGTTTCTAAAGAAATATGAATTATAAAAAAAGTCACGAGTTAAATACACATATATATATATATACATCTGTAATGAATAGTATAACTTTGGGATACATATAATATATTTTATATTTTACAAGCTTATAAAATCAATAATACTAATATAATTTTTAAAAATAGAAATATGAAATTTAATATGCTATTACTGAGATTTATAGATAATTATTTTATTTCTATAAATTATAGTTACTCTAATTGTCTTTACACAAAATTTAATTAAGATATCAATTATACAAATTTAATTTAAACAATTATTTTATTTAATTTTTTATTATATTCACATATTTTCTCATCTAAAATATCGTATTTTTAGATTTCAAAATTGTATTTAGATTTAGGTGCATTTATCTTGAACCAAACAAGACCGAACCGAAAACCGAAGTTTGGTTTAAATTTGGATCTTATCAATTATACTAGTGGATCCGATCTGAATCGTTTTTGGATCAGTTCCAATTCAAGTTTTCAAATCCAAATAAAGTACCCAAACCTAAACTTGTTTATTTTTTTCAAATTTTTTTATTGGATAAAGTATTGTATTTCAACTATGTTTTTTGGTATCCTGATACACATAATTTATTTCATAATTTTATGACCATTAGTAAGTGTAAATATTTATAAAAGAAATGTAAAAAACAGTAAAACTCCACCTTGACCGCATCAAAAGTGATGCATAACAAGAAGATAGTGCGGGACTTCATTTTGTTCTTTAAACATAACCGCCACAGTAGAAAATTTATTAATATATTATTCTTTTTTGTTTTGATTATATAACTAGATGCGGGATAAATTTTGTTTGAGTGGCAACACAAACTGTGTTATAACGCACCGCATATGGCGTCTTTGCTTCCCACTCAAGACCATAAGTTTCATTTCCGAAAATCACATTTTAAAAACTCCCAAAACATACAAACTTTAAATCTAATTAAGAAGAATTTTAAAACTTCGGAAAGAGTTAGTAACTGATTAGAAACCCATTGGAATTTGTTTTAAAAAACATCATAAATTTAAGTGGGGGTTAGTGCGAGATGGATTTAGGTAGAGTTGGTTGATTTTAAGAATCAAGAGATTTGTTAAACTTATAAAAAATTCAAATGAGTTTTTCATATTTAAAAAGTCTATGAAACTATTTTACTACAATGATTTTGAGAATCTTGAGTATATATGAAATATTTTGAAAGTTTTGTTTTGTGAGTTAAAATGTTAAGAATCAAAGTCCCAATAACACTAGATTTTGTTAGAATTATGAATTTTTAAAATCCAAACATTTTGAATAACAATGGATTCTATATGTTATTAAAGAATCATCAAACCAATAACACTTGATTTTATAAGAATGTTAGAATCCATTAGCCAATAACCATAGACTTTTAAAATTCTAACAATCATTATAAATGTAGCTCCCACTAACACCCCCTAAAGTTGTAGTATATTTCTAAATTTTGGATTTTGATGGTATCTTGTAAATTAAATCATAAAATTGGTATTTTGAGATTTTTCCTATATATTTTAACTAATGAACCAATCATCACTTGAAACAATTTGATTGATAACCCTACTTTCATTTTAACTTGAGTATTCGCTTTTTGTCGCACTAATGTTCCTTTGTAGCTAGTTTAGATAATGAAAAATTCGTAAAGACTAATAATAGGTCATGAATTATATCGTATGATTACATTCTGATAAAAATGAACCACTATTTATGTGTGAAACTGTGAATATGTATGTTCCTATTTGTTTCTCTAGAGTATTCCAGATCAATTTTATTATTTTAGTCTTTTTAGGCAACTATAGAGTACAATGGAAACACACATGAAATCATTTATTAATCTGTGTCCAACCCACCACAAAGATAAACTCATAAATGATTAGTTTTAAATATATACATGATGCATGGATATATGACGAGACGCCTATATAAAAAGACAGTGGCATGCAAAAAGTCTTATCATCTTCTTCATTGAGCAAAAAAAAAAACTTCCAAACACTTCCTCTTCTTCAGTTTTCATCTAAAACAATGGCTGGAGTTGCCTTTGGTTCTTTTGATGATTCTTTCAGCTTGGCTTCTCTAAGAGCTTACCTGGCTGAGTTCATCTCCACTTTGCTCTTTGTTTTCGCTGGTGTTGGTTCCGCCATTGCCTACGGTTCGTAACTAAGCATATCTAAATAATCTTTCATAATCCGTAACAGTGGGTCCATTATTCTTAATGAATGTGTCACATTTATGTATACAGCGAAGCTGACGTCAGATGCGGCTCTTGATACCCCGGGGCTTGTCGCCATCGCGGTGTGCCATGGTTTCGCCCTCTTCGTGGCGGTTGCAGTCGGAGCCAACATCTCCGGTGGCCATGTGAACCCAGCCGTCACTTTTGGCCTCGCTGTCGGTGGTCAAATCACCCTAATCACCGGAGTTTTCTACTGGGTGGCTCAGCTTCTCGGCTCTACCGCCGCTTGTTTCCTTCTTAAATACGTCACCGGTGGTTTGGTATGTACTCATCACAACGTCCTTACTAGGACAATAAAATCGCTTTTTTTTTTCCACCAGTCAAAATTAATAGAAGAAGAAGTGCGTCAATTAAATCTCTACTAATGATTTCTATCAAAATAAACCTTTTAATATAAAAAAATTATTTTCTTTTGTAAACCAACAAAGCTACAATGACATAACTTCCTTGTTATTTTTTTGAACAAACTTCTAAAAATTTTTTTTGTTATGTTTTGTAGACTTTTTGTTATGTTTTGTAGACTAACAAAGCTACAATGACATAACTTCAATAACTTCGTTGTTGGTCTACAAAACATAACAATCTTTTTTGTAAAAAAAATAAAATAACATAGTCTAGGTTTTTGGAAGACAATCTCAATCTTATAAATTAGGTTACAACATAATGACAATATATAGTTAACCAGGTCAGCAAAGAAAACTTCATATTCTTATTTAATAGCTTTCGTTTGTCCGTTTCTGTCTTTATGTTAACTATAGTCTATATAACATTTGATTTGTTTAAAGTTTTTGTCTAATTCAAATGAACGTTATTAGAATTTTCTAAGGTTTCCTTTCCACTAATATACAACTACTGATGCTGTTTAATTAGTAGAAACTCATAAAATTAACAAACACTTAAACTATGGTAAAATGCAGGCTGTTCCAACCCACAGCGTTGCTGCTGGAGTAGGAGCGATAGAAGGAGTAGTGATGGAGATCATCATAACCTTCGCTTTGGTCTACACCGTCTATGCCACTGCCGCTGATCCCAAGAAAGGTTCTCTTGGAACCATCGCTCCTCTGGCCATTGGTCTAATCGTCGGTGCCAACATCCTCGCTGCTGGTCCCTTCTCCGGTGGATCCATGAACCCAGCACGTTCCTTTGGACCAGCTGTTGCAGCAGGAGACTTCTCTGGTCACTGGGTCTACTGGGTCGGACCACTCATCGGTGGTGGACTCGCTGGAATTACCTACGGAAATGTCTTCATGACTTCCGAACATGTTCCTCTTGCTTCTGACTTCTAAGCAATAAAATGTGACGGTTCATATTATGTGTTTAATTTGTTTCTTTGTGTCTCGATCGATCTGTTGCTTTGTTTGGAGTTTGGTCCGGCTTCACTGTAACTTGTATCCAATTTATGTATGAATATTATTTAATGGAAGGCTACTTTGGTTTATAATGAATCATTCTATATTAATAATACTAGGTAGTTGTATGGCTAGTTATCAACATATATAAAAAATCGTTTGTTACATTTTCATGATATATATAGTATAACAAATAAACAAATTAATCGTTTCATGTAGAAGTTTCGGGATCATCAATAGGCAGATTCCTAGGGATGTTCCATTCATGAGCTTTCCACTCTGGCAACTGTTGGATGACAACCTATTCAGTACATTTTTAAATATACATTAGTCACATGTTCATTATACCAGAGATTACTAGATAAAGAGTAAAGAGAGAGTTATTTATAATACCAATCCCGTTGAGTCTGGGTTTCCCACGTTGGTTTGACAAGCTAGTCTCCAGTTTTTTGGTTTCTGTGACAAAATCACTTTTTAATCTTAAGGAGTACTATAAAGTATAAACAAATGATACATGATTATTAAATTCTAGTAGTTTAAAATTAGAATATATATACTCTTTTGAGTTTCTCCTTCTCAATGTCAGTTCGTGGATTTAGAAGCTCCTTTCCATTTACAATCTGTCAAAAATGATCAGGTAATAAATTACTTTATCTGAAAAACCATCACTTGAATTATTAGTTAAGCTTATTGAAGAAATCAAAATCTTATAAGTTTTGTTGATTATTTATTAAGAAGTTACTACTATTACATAAGATATATGTATACCTCGACCATGCAAGTGGCGCAAGTTCCTACTCCTGCGCAGTTTGACAAGGGCTTACTCTGCCAAGTTAAATGACACATTAAAATGATACTCCAAATTATTTTGATTAAGAGAAATTATCAAACTGAGTTAGAAATCATACGTAAGGACCATAGAGTTCGATGTTAGTGTCCAACATTATGTCTCTAAGTTTCTGTCCACCGCACGCTCTTCTCCAATGCACATCCGGTGTCCCGTCCGGTAACAACACCGACTAAATAAATCATCCACATATTAAGTAACTTTCTGTTAATTAAAAAACCGTTCAAAGTTTCGCTTTAAATATATTTTTTTCAGTATAACAACATTAAAATCTACTAATTTCTCTAATCACTTTACTTATCCTTGTGAACGATAATAACTAAGAAGAGTATAAATAACCGTTGAGTTAAGATCAGTACTTACATGGACGAACGCAAAATCGACAGCAGGAGGTTCGTCATCAGGCTCAGCTGCGACGGGAGGCTGGCTCGTTGGTGCGGTGCTTATGGCTCTGATGGTTTTGGTTCTGGGGGCATTGTCTTTTGAGCGTAAAAAGGATGACTTTGGGTTACTAAGTTTGGTTTTGTGGCTAAAGATATGAGTTGGAGATAGAGAAGCTACTAAGCCTGAACCACTCAACTGTACACTTCCCATAGTCTTGCTCTCCTAACAAATAAAAGAAGTCAAACAGAACCAAAAAAACGGGCTGGGTCTTTTAATTGGGATAATGTTTTATATCACTTCTTGAGGTTTATGTGGAAGTGTGTGGTGCCTCCTCTATCTCTTATCCAAACGACATAGCAAATGGTAAATGGTAAAAGAGAAATCTAAACGAGAAATGGTAAATGGTACAGAAAACCTTTCAAATAGTTTTGGCTGGGATGATAGACTGATAGGAAATACCAGTCAAAATGGTATACCTTAGAGATACCAGAAATTGAGATGTTACATATAACAAATATACCTTAGAGATAGATTTGCCTGGGGTGATAGGAATATGGCTGGGCAAATAAACCGAACCCGAAAACCCGAACCAAATTCGATCCGAGAAAAATGAATCCGAACCGATCCGAACCCGACGTAAATACCGAATGAGTCTTGTTTTGTGGTATTTCGGGTTATGAGTATTATCCGAACCGAACCCGAATCTAAATGGATATCCGATAGAACCTGAAACATTCAAAACCTCGAAAAGATCTTGTACCAAACATGATCTCAATTTCTAATATGTATCCAAAATACACTAAGAAATATTGAACATCTAAAATACTTATCTATTACATGAAGGTTGATGGTTAAAGATGGTCGTTGAATCTTGAAGTATTTAGATTTTGATTTTGTTTTCGTTAAACAATGTTTCTCATTTCATGAGAACTTGATTTTCGTTTTATGCTTTTATTTATTTGGTTTTCTTTTTATCAGTAAATATGTTTACTTTTCGTTTGATTTTGAATGATCACAGTTGATGTTCCTTAATTTTGAATCGGTTTTACTTAAATTTTGGTTACAAAATAGGTACAAATCAAGTATTTTAAAACTGAAGAACCGATTTTACTCATGTTTTGGTTATAAAATAGGTAAAAATCAGATACTTTTAAACCGAAAAACCGATTGGGACCCGAACCCGAAAGTATATTGGGTTGTACCGGTTCTTTGAAGATTTACTAATCCCGACTCGAATCCGATAGAACCTGAACCGGTCCCGAACCGAACTTTCATATAATCTGAATGTGGCTGATTTTGATAAACCCGAAAAACCGAAACCCGATTGGATAAAACCAAAACCCGATTGGGACCCCGAATGCCCATGCCTAGATAGGAAGATGGCAAAATGGTAGAAGTGAAATATTCAACAGTAATAAATAAACCATCACTAAATCCAAAGATGTGGAAAAAGGGTACAGATATGGGCCGAAGATATCTGCAGTTTAAGTACAAAGGGATCTCTCTCAATGGATTACTTAATGGGCCGTATAAAGCCCATGGGCTAAAGTGACGATTTCATATTCTTGTAAAAACAGGAGAAAAGAAAATATCAATCCAGAGAGAAGACTCCGAGGAAGAAGAGGAACTGAAGGAGGAGTAACAGTACGAAGATGTTAACTTCAATGCCTCATCATAACCTAACCCTCCTCGGCTTCTCTCCTCTAAAGTCTTCCTCTTTCGCTCTCTTCCTCCGACCCTTTTCTCTCTACCCAATCCTCGCCTCTTCTCCTCCTCCCTCTTCTCCTCGCCGTCCTCGCGCCGCCGGTTACCGTCGCAGCGACCCTTCTCCTCGCTTCCCTCCGCGACGAAAGTGGAGCAGCTTCGAGGAGGAGAAGAGTAGGCAGAGGAAAGGCATGTCGTCTTCTTCAGATTCCTTCGAGTTTAACAAGAGGAGAGCTGAGGGAAAGGATAAGATCGATAAGCCTAAGAAGAGTCTCAAGAGGAACACTCGCACGCTTAATCCCACCAACACCATTGCCTATGTCCAGGTTTTTTTAATCTCCACTTTCAATCTGTTGTGGGTTTTGTTTAAAGTTTGAAACTTGATCTCTCTCTCTCTCTCTCCGGTTCTGTCTGAAATTTTAGATACTTGGAACGGGGATGGATACACAGGACACGTCACCTTCTGTATTACTCTTCTTTGACAAACAAAGATTCATCTTTAATGCTGGAGAGGTTAGTGTTATGATCAGCTTTTGTTAGTAGATGTAGTCTTCTTACTTGCAAGTTGATTGAATTTGTAGGGCTTGCAACGTTTCTGTACAGAACATAAAATTAAGTTATCAAAGGTATGTTTTGTGTCTCTTTTTTTTTGTGTATGATGAGGTTTTTTTTTTTGAAATGTGATTTGATTTGTTAACTTTTTTTTTTCAGGTGGATCATATATTTTTATCTCGTGTGTGCTCAGAGACAGCAGGTGGACTTCCAGGTTTGTTTTCTTGATCCTGGAACCAGCTTCAATGTGTGTTTCTGCTCTAAATCATTTTCATGTTTTAAATTCTTTAGGTCTTCTACTGACTCTAGCTGGTATTGGTGAAGATGGTTTATCCGTGAGTGTTCTTCTCATATGATCTCTTTGTATGAAATTGCTGAAAACTTATAATGATTCTTGTGTTAAAAAAAGGTGAACGTATGGGGTCCTTCAGATCTCAAGTACTTAGTTGATGCTATGAGGTCATTCATCCCTCGTGCAGCAATGGTTCACACACGAAGTTTTGGCCCATCTGACTCCACTCCTCAGATTAGCTCGAGTAAAGCCAAGGATGATCCCTTTGTTCTTGTTAATGACGAAGTTGTGAAAATCTCCGCTATTCTCCTTGAACCAGGAAGCAAATCTGGCGAAACGTCGGTTGTGTATGTTTGTGAGTTACCTGAAATCAACGGAAAATTCGATCCGGCCAAGGCCATGGCTCTTGGGCTCAGAGCTGGTCCAAAATACGGTAAACTCCAGTCTGGACAGTCGGTGAAGTCAGATTTCAAAGATATCACGGTTCATCCGAGTGATGTGATGGGACCTTCGGTTCCTGGTCCTGTTGTTTTGCTTGTGGACTGTCCTACAGAGTCACACGCCGAGGAACTGCTATCTACTCCATCGATGAAGAGTTATTATTCAACAGATGGGGATAAGTTTGTTAATTGTATTATACATTTGAGTCCAGCTTCTGTGACGAATAGTGCGACTTACCAGAGCTGGATGAAGAGGTTTCATTCTGCTCAGCACATTCTCGCTGGACATGAGACGTGAGTCTTCCTCAGTTAATTGTTTTTTTTTTTATCAAAAAAAGTTGTTGATTTTTATTTTTCTAATAGTTTGTTTTGGTGTTTTGGCCAGGAAGAATATGGAGTTTCCGATCTTGAAAGCCAGTTCTAGAATCACAGCTAGACTCCACTATCTATGCCCACAGTTCTTTCCAGCTCCTGGCTTTTGGTCTCCTCAACATGCTAATGACTCGACAAATCCAGATTCTTTTAGTAAGGTTGGCAAATGCTGTCCTGATACTACATTTTTTTAGTCAGTTCAAACCTTTGGTGTTCGGTTCAGAGGTCGGATATCCATTTAAAAATCTCAACGTACCTTAAAATCCAAAACTAAAATAATACAACACATAAATTTGATTAGTGTATGATAAATATCCATATTTAACATGAAATTGGTTCAGTTTAGATATTTGGTTGGAGAACCAATAGAAATTTAGCCTATTTTTGGAGATTTAGTATTTTTGAATATTTAATTTTAGCTACTTTTCAAGTATTTTGGATAATTTCGGATATTTTTGAATCAAGCTGTGTTCTTTTCTTTGCTTGTCAGTGCTTTGGTTCAAGTCTTGGTGAAAACGTTTCAGCTGAAAATCTTCTCAAGGTATTGAAGTTTCTCATGCTTTTGGTTCCTTTCCTGTTGTTTTCGTGCACTGGTTTGTTTAGCTCTTAATCTTTCTCTCTCTAACTTTGTTTTATGGTGCGCAGTTCACTCTGCGTCCACATCTCAACCTCGGGATAGACAGATCTTGTATCCCTAGTCAATTAACTTCCTCGCGTGTAATAGACGAGCTACTCTCAGAGATTCCTGAGATCAGCTCCAAGACCGAAGAAGTCAAACGGTTATGGAACGGACCACACAACAACAAGATGATGATCGAAGAGCCGTGGCTGAACGAGAGCACTGTCCCAAGCTGTCTCGAAAACATCAGACGAGACGACATGGAGATAGTCCTTTTAGGCACCGGTTCATCCCAACCTTCAAGATACAGAAACGTCAGTGCGGTTTACATCGACCTATTCTCTAGAGGTAGCATTCTCTTGGACTGCGGGGAAGGTACTTTGGGCCAGCTTAAACGAAGATACGGTTTACAAGGAGCTGATGAAGCGGTTAAAAAATTGAAATGTATATGGATCTCTCACATCCATGCTGATCACCATACGGGGCTTGCTAGGATCCTTGCTCGTAGACGTGAGCTTTTGAAAGGAGGGGCTCATGAGCCGGTGATTGTGGTTGGACCGAGACCGCTTAAAAACTTCCTCGATGCGTATCAAAGACTTGAGGATTTGGATATGGAGTTTCTTGATTGTAGGAACACCACTTCAACTTCTTGGGCTTCTCTAGAAACCACCAGCCCTGAGAAAACTACCAGCAACGGTAGTGCAGAAGGTTCTTTGTTTAGTAAAGGAAGTCCAATGCAGAGTATATATAAAAGACCGAGTAGCCCTTTAACAGACAATGCTTCAGCTTTACCGTATTTGAAGAAACTGAAAAGGGTTCTAGGAGAAATGGGTTTAGAGGATTTGATTAGTTTTCCTGTTGTGCATTGCCCTCAAGCCTTTGGGGTTGTTTTAAAAGCAGCAGAGAGAAAGAACATGGCCGGAGATAAGATTCCGGGTTGGAAAACTGTTTACTCAGGCGACACAAGGCCTTGTCCTCAGATGGTTGAAGCTTCAAAAGGAGCAACTGTTCTTATACATGAGGTTAGCGAAGCTTCCTACTTAACCAAAACTATTCTAAAACATGACTTTAGGCATGCGGGTTTGGCTAGTTCGGTTTTTAAAAAAATTACTGAACTAACCGAAGTTTTTGGTTTCGATTTTATTTCAGTTAAAAATTTTGATTAAATTCCGTAATTTCGGTTAATTTGGTTCTAGATTTGGTTAACAGTTTTTTTGAAAGATCGAGCTAACTGATTACCGAACCGAAAACCAAAGTTTTTTTTATAAACCTGCTGAATTGAACCGAACTTGTAACCAAACTAACTGAATTAACCAAAAATATTGGTTCGGCGAGTTTGGTTCGGTTCAAAACCGCAGGCTACATGACTTTATTCACGTTCTAGTTAAATTTCATCTTCCTATTTGTTACACAGGCCACGTTTGAGGATGCGTTGGTAGAAGAAGCTGTTGCAAAGAACCATAGCACGACTAAAGAAGCAATCGACGTTGGATCTTCGGCAGGAGTGTACCGGATCATACTGACTCATTTTAGCCAGAGGTATCCGAAGATTCCTGTGATTGAGGAGTCTCATATGCACAACACATGCATTGGTTTCGACATGATGAGTATAAACATGGCGGATTTGCATGTGCTTCCAAAGATTGTTCCTTACTTCAAAAACCTGTTCAGAAACGTGGTGGTTGATGATGAAGATGATGAAGGAGAAGAAGAGAGTGATGATGGTTTGATGATGAGTGTCAACAAAGTCTCAAGCTTTTTCCGCAATTAGAATGTTTGTTTATTTAGTTTTTGGTGTTTGCTTTGTTATTTTTGATTCGAATTAATTGAATTTTTCTTGTAGCAGAAATAAATAGAAATTAATTTATAAAATGTGAATGTGAAAGCTTCTTGATTTGAGTAGTTCGTAGAAAAATGATTTATTATTAAAATATAAAAAAATCTTTATAAAAAATGTGGTGCAAATAGAATTATCTCAAGTTCTCAACCGTGAATATTCATAAAACAGTTAAAAATGGCGTAGGTGTAGTAGTCAATTCAAACATTAATAATAGAATGTCAAAGATGATGTAAAATACTCCCTTCTTTTTTCATACGATGTTTTAGAAGATATTTTTGTTTCAATGTATTTAATGTTTTGAAACTTTTTATGTAAAATTATTAAAATATTAAATGTTAATATGTTGTTTTTGTCTTATTAGTTCAAAATAGCAATAATTAGTAATTTTTCATTATTTTTGTTGTTGTGTATTAATCTCCAACCTAACTCTATGTGATTTTGACATAAAAAAATTTTCAGTCCATCACTAAAAATAACATAATTTAGTGCAACACTATAATTTCACATTATTCATCACACTAAAATATTATTCAGTTAATTTATTAATAAAATAAATTATAAAATAAATTATAAATAAAACATAAATACATATAATATTATAAAATAATTTTTAGTGTAAAGTTTGTTGTTATGGTTGGAAAAAAAAATTAATGCTAAAATTATATTAAAATAATGTGATTCTGACACTGAAATAGTGTTTTGAGTTGGAAATGGTGTTAAAGCTAAAACATTGTATAAAAAAAAAGAGGGATTGGTTCAAGATGTGTTTCAAGTAAAACATGTAATAAATCTTTCGTTTTCTATACTCCCTCTGTATCATTTTAAGAGGTGTTTAAGATTTTTGCATAGATATTAAAAAAATATAAACTTTTATGTAATTAGCTTTGGTTACAGAAAATAACATTGAATAAAATTAATTTAACCAATAAAAAAAGATATAGTATTTTATAATTGGTCAAAAATTTCAAATGATATTAAATTTTATTTAGAATTGTGAAAATATCATTTATTTTGAAACAAAATTAAAATTCTTAAACACTAGTTAAACTGATACCGAGAAAGTATCATTTATTTAATTATAAGCCCAAAGGCCAGATAAGATTGTACAATGACAACTAAGAAAGCCTCACATATACTAATTTGTTGGTGTTAGAATTATACAAATAAAAAATATATTAAACGTAATAAATATTAAAACATGTGTGAGAAAAAAAAAGAGAAAAAATTGGGAAGAAAGTTGTGAATCGCTTCCATTCTGGATCTGTAATTGACTCCTTCTTTCCTTCCTTGTCACGTACACACACCGACGGTGAGTTTCAACGATCTCTGCTTTTCTTCGATCTGATTCCGATTTGCGTAACGATTCTACTTTTATTGGATTGCAGGCAGGCGAAATCGAGCTCCCGATCGCGAAACTGACCTGATCCGATAAGAGCCTTCGATTGATTGATTGATTTGCTGTGCGTTTGGGAATTCTCGATCATGGACACGAGCAGGAGAGCGGTGGAATCGTATTGGAGGTCGCGGATGATCGATGCGGTGACCTCTGACGAAGACAAGGTGGCTCCTGTTTACAAATTGGAAGAGCTCTGCGACCTCCTTCGTTCTTCTCACGTCTCCATCGTCAAGGAGTTTTCCGAGTTTATTCTGAAACGTCTTGATAACAAGAGCCCCATCGTTAAGCAGAAGGTGATGGACCTTTTGTGAGATCGTTTGTAGTTGTTGCATGTGGCTTTGAGATTAGGATTATAACCTAGAGTTGATAGGGAAGCTTAGGATTGTTATTACTGATTCTTGTAATTGTAATTGTATTCCTTTTCTCTGTTTTGATTGGCTAAGCCGATGGTTGACTGATTAAAATGTTGTTCCTTTTGTGAAATCATTTGCCTCCATGTGGAGATTGAGTTAGTTTGCTGGTTGATGTCTCTTTGGAGATTCATATCTTAGTTATTTATCCGTTTGATTATAGCATATAGGTGATTGGGAAACGTTTGCTTGTTATGCTATTGTTCCTTTGTGAGATCGTTTGTCTCCATGAAGTTTTTGATTGAGAATGTTGCATGTGGGGATTGATTTAGGTTGCTGGAGTTTAGGATTTAGTTCTTTATTCGTTTGATTATAGCATATAGTTGATTGGGAAACGTACGATTGTTATGCTGTTGTTCCTTTGTGAGATCGTTTGTCTCCGTGAAGATTTTGGTTGAGAATGTTGCTTGTAGGTATTGATTTAGTTTGCTGGTTAATGTCTCTTTGGAGATCTAGATTTAGTTCTTTATTCTTTTTGATTATAGCCTAGAGTTGATAAAGAGGCGTAGAACTGATAGCTTTATGGTCTATTTCTGGTTTAAATTTCTCTTGGGAATGTTGTAATTGTATGTATGCAGGCTCTTAGACTGATAAAGTATGCTGTGGGGAAGTCTGGCTCTGAGTTCAGAAGAGAAATGCAAAGGAACTCTGTGGCAGTTCGCAATCTATTTCATTACAAGGGGTATCCAGATCCTTTAAAAGGGGATGCGCTCAATAAGGCTGTACGAGATACTGCTCAGGAGACAATCTCTGCTATATTCTCGGAAGAGAATGGTAGTAAGCCAGCTGCTCCTGAAAGCATCACCAGACGCATAGAAGGATTTGGTAATACCAACTATCAGGTGCCGGTTAATGATAATAAGTCGTTCCTGAGTGAGGTGGTTGGTATTGGAAGTGCATCGATAAAGCAAGGAATCAGTAGTTTTGCTCAAGGTCATTTGTCTAATAAGAATGAGAGTGGAAGCAGCAGCTACAGAGGTCCGAATCTCCACAGATCTTTAACTTTGGAAAATGAGAACTCGGGTAGATATGATCCGGTTAAGCTGGGGAGTGATGGTAAATATGGGGCGTCTAAGAACACGAGTGGTGGATCTTGGGGGCACGTTTCTGGAGAGGCCGCAAGTGAAAGTTCGGGTTCAGTTCGTCTTGAGAGCAAAACCCGTGAGGAAAAGCTACTGGAAACAGTTGTTACATCTGGTGGTGTACGCCTGCAGCCAACTCGGGATGCACTTCATGTATTCATTTTAGAGGCTGCGAAAATGGATACAGTTGCTTTAAGCATTGCTCTTGAGGGGAAGCTCCAGTCTCCAATGTGGCAGGTATGTTTATGATATGAAACTGTTTGATGCGAATGTTATGGCCCTTTTATTGGTTCTATCATTTGTATTTTCCTTCCCTGGCTTGTTCCTTATGTAGTATTAAAAAGGTCTCCCACGTTTGTACTTATTAAGACATTTTGAATTTCGTTTGATAGGTTCGAATGAAAGCTTTATGTGTCCTTGAGGCCATTTTGAGGAAGAAGGAAGATGGTAACTTGTCAATTGTTTACACTTATTTTAGTGAAAACACAGATGTCATACAACGATGCGCAGATTCTCCTCAGTCTTCTCTTCGTGAGAAGGCTAATAAGGTAAGATTGGTATTGCAACCGCACATGACTTCGAGAGTCATGATGATATTACTGAAGAACGTCTTTATCTTATCCTTGTTGCAAACATTCACAAAGCTCTCATTTTTGGTATTATGTTCATGTGATGGTTTAACTCAAAATACTGGCTTTGTGTAGGTTCTGAGCCTTCTAAATGGTGGTCAGTCAAAGGGTTTTATGAGCAGCACAGAGAATACTGTGAAGCAAGAGACTGCTGTTGATTTACCTGACTTGATTGACACAGGTGATTCAGACTATACAACAGAAGATACCTTGAACATGCCAAATGCTATTAATACTGGCAGTACAGTGACTACAGCAGCTCCATTGATGGATGACGATTGGTTTGGGGATAGCACTGACACTGGATTGATTAGCAGTGAGAAGAAAAATGATGATGACCCTTTTGCAGATGTATCATTTCATCCTAATGAAGAAAAAGAAAGTGCAGATGACCTCTTCTCTGGAATGACTGTTGGGGAAAAGCCAACTGCTGGTGGTGGTAATCAAGTGCCTGAGTTATTTGATATGTTTGGTTCAACTACAGCACTTGAAGCAGAGCCCAAAGATTCTAAAAGCATAAATGATCTAATGGGAAGCTTCTCCATTGACGAAACCAAATCAAGTCAGAAAGGCTCGTCATCAAGCACCCTTCCAGAGAATATATTTGCAATGCCGAGCACCACCAGCCACCAAGAACCGGAAAATCCTCTTGGAGGCATTCTTGGCTCACAAGGTTCTGGGTTTATTCAAAACCCAATGGTTCCTGGAGGTGTCATGCCCTTTAATTTCCCTCCTGGGATGATGATGAATCCAGCCTTTGCGTCTCAACCTTTGAATTACGCTGCCATGGCAAGCTTGCTAGCTCAGCAGCAGCAGTACCTTGGTAATATATCCAACTTCCAGCAGTTTGGCAACATGAATGCTCAGGGCAGTGGAAATGTTCTCCCTATGGGTACTAGCGGAGGAAGTCAGTCAGCATTCCCTGATATATTCCAGCCAAGTTTTGCTAATCAAGCTCCAACCTCAACAATGAATGGTCCGAAAAAAGAAGATACCAGAGCGTTTGATTTCATCTCCGTAAGTTTTGCAATCAATCTCACCCAATTTAGAACTGTAAAATCTTCTTTTACAGCCACCCTTGTCTCATTTACATATACAGTAACAACTTATATGTTCATCTGGTGCAGGATCATCTCTCATCTGCCCGCGACACAAAGAGAATATCGTGATGCTTTGCTAATATCCGGTGTTACATGTTATTTAATGAGATATGGACACGGAAGGGAGGAGGCTAAAACGTTTATCTATGAGAGCTGTAAAAGACTTCAGGAGAAAGTGGAGATGACGAGGTTGTTACATTCTGATAGATTTGAATCATATGGTAAGCTTTTTGCTTTCTTTTTCTTCTTTGTTTGTCTTCGCTGTCTTATGTTTGGAGTCATTGTTTATGTGGAATGAACATGTAGTTTTAGAATTGCTTTTGTTTTCACCTGTTGGATTTTAAATGTGTTTCGTCTTCTCGTTTGCTATATATATCTGAAGAGACTGTCTGTGTATCGAAATAGACAAGAAATGAAATAAAATTAAGGAAACAAAAGAGTCTTTTCCATTAACAATCTCCAATTCTTCTTGGAGCACAGTCGGTAATGAATGTAATGAAGCATATGTTTTTTTGTTTCAAGTCAGCTTCTTACTCAGCCTAGTCTCAGTTGAGATTCCTGACGCCTGTTGATGGCCAACTTAATCATTACAATATCTCCTAACTGTATAGTTTTTAACACGTTTAGGTCTTTCTTTTGCGGAAAGTAGGCTTGGTCTATTTTGAGTCAGCTTTGCTTGTTATGCCTCGTTTGTTTCATTTAGTTTTGACGTTACATAGTTTATGAAAGGGCTTAGAATAGGACCACAATGTTACATTTGTAGATGTCTTTAACTGATGTTTTTGATAAGAGTGCCAACTTTTATGATATTTTCTTTTCTACCAACGGTAAAGATAGAAAAGAATGAAAAAGTGGTTGAAAGTTACTTTTTTTTTTATTTTTTTTTTAATGGGTAACGGAAATGATGAATTGACGTCTTCAAAAGTTTAAATGTAATTAATATTGGTGTGTTCTTTTTGTGTATATATGAAAATGAATAAATAAAAAATGATCTCAACGGGAAGATTGATAGCGACACACGTGAGTAACTTTAGATTCTAGTCTCTCTGAAAGAGGAAACGATAGCATTTTAGATGATAATTACAAAGTCAGAAACGTTCTCCTGTGAATCTTTTTCTCTTGTTTCTTTAACCTTTTAATCTCTTACCTTATGTTCCTAAATAGTTTGATTACTGAGTGATTAAATCTCTAGATAGTTTATGTAACTACTAATGGTTGCAATTTTCTGGTTTGTTTTTAAACAAGAAAAAGCTTCGTGGTATGTGAAAATTGGGTAGGCTAAGTGTCACTTAAAATGGAGCGCCTAGTTTCCATAAGTCAAATTTGGTATTTTATTTTCTTCGATTGTTTGTCACATTTCCACCAAAATAAATAAAACCTTAGAAACAAGAACTAGATAAGCAATACTAGTCCACTTGCTGACAAAAAAAAGAAAAGGAATTGTCTAAATAAACAAGAACAGTCCGAGATATAATACCCACTAATCAATCACCATTGATTCAGTTATGTATCATTGAAACACAACTTAACTGTGTATAATTGGCTTTTTTCCTTCATAACAAAAAGAAAACTAATTACGCATGATTTTATTTTTGAATATAACATGAAAAATCTTTTTTTCTATAACATGAAATTATTATATTAAGTATTTTGCTTTTTTATATAAGGTTACAATATTATTAGTTATTCTGAGATCCAAATACCAGAAAACGTGTTAATTCTTTTTCTAATAATTAACAAAAAGAGAGAAGAAGGAAAAAAAGAATTGAACATCATGTTGCAGTCTATAAATACATCTCTCACGTCCGCAAACACACAAAACAAAATAGTCTCTCTTCTCTCAAACGACTACAAAAAAAAATGACGTCATCCAACAGTTCTTCATCACCAACATCATCGTCTTCGGACCAATCTGATGTAACTACAACAACAAGCACCCACTTGTCCGAAACTTCACCGAAAAACAACAAAAGAAAGAGAAGCAATGATTCTTCTTCTTCTTCTTGTTCCTCTTCTTCAAAGCTTAAGCATCCTGTTTACAGAGGTGTACGGATGAGAAGCTGGGGCAAATGGGTCTCCGAGATCCGACAGCCTCGCAAAAAGACTAGAATCTGGCTCGGTACATTCGCCACCGCAGACATGGCGGCGCGTGCTCACGACGTCGCTGCTCTCGCCATCAAAGGCTCCTCCGCCGTCATCAACTTCCCGGAGCTAGCCTCTGTCCTCCCTCGTCCGGCGTCATCTTCGCCGCATGATATCCAAGCAGCAGCTGCGGAAGCCGCCGCCATGGTGGTCGACGGAAAATTGTCAGAGTCTGCTAAAACAGAGATGAAGGAAGCACCACCGTCGCCGGAATCTTCGGAGTCTAAGGAGGAGGAGAGGTTGGAGGAGATTGTGGAGCTGCCTAACATTGAAGAGGGGAGTTATGACATGAGCGTGAAGTCACGCTCCGACCTGGATTATTCTGAGCCGTTGGATTGTTGGGTGTATCCTCCTCCGGTTATGGATCTTTATGAAGAGTTCTTGGAGTTCGACTTCTTGGAGTTATGGAGCTTTCCTCACACGGAACTGATTAATCCTTAATTAGGTTTAATTAATAAGTTGCATTCATGTATTGATGTGTTGTTTTTATTTGTACGGATACGTAGTATAGGAACTGTAGTGGTAGTATATGTTGTAACATACGGTACCAAGGCTAGAATATACAACTATTGTAAAATGAAATTATATTTGTACTTATCATACAATTATTGTAACTTGGTAAATCAAAGCTATCGTTATGCAATGTTCTTGTGTTTGTGAATGGAACAAAGCAAACATTTTTTTTATCAAAAAACAAAAAAAAGAAGAAGCAAACATTAAAAAAAAAAAACAAAGCAAACATGTTCTTGTGTTTATGAATTAACAAAGCAAACATGTTCTTGTGTTCCTTCTTAACGTATAGTTTTTAAAAGAGTCAATGGCTGTTCTTTGTTTTTTTCAATAGTCAAAGTCTTCTCCAATGCTCACATGGCAAACTTAAGAATTCAATTTCAGAGATACTATATTCTAATATATTCATAAGCTTACAATATTATCTCCAATTTACAAGGTTGTAGATTATTATCAACCATGTCATTTGCTGATAAGATTCTCGATGCTAAACATTTATATACACAGTTAGGTGATTCTCAGATTTTAGGTTGGAATATATATGTTTCTAATCTCTTTAAAACGAGATGTATCTCTGAACACGCTAAAACATTCTAATGAGGTGCACCGTCCACTCTTTTTTCACTAATAATATATTTTGACCTTTTATATAACTTATTATCATTCGATTTCTTCAAAGATCGAATAATTATAAACCAATATATACCCAATATTATTTCGGTATGTTGTCTCCACCAACAAACCTAAATAATCCATCTTATTATTCATATCACAAGTCTATTATTTTCTTTGTTTTACAGTGACTGTAGCCGCTGCTATGTTCCAGATTCTTTGGTTCTAATTAATATAATGACATCCTCATCGTTTATAGTAGTAAATAATATATACTTCAAACATAAAACACGCACTTGGATATTTCATGAACAGATGGTTTTACATGATGAAAAAAAGAACAGGTGGTATTACATTTTAAATTCCATATTCACATCTCTTTTTTTGAAGTTGTTAGCGTGTTATCAATCTTCTTAAACACGAGCGTTTTTATATATAGTATTTTAACGTGTTTATTTTAGCTTAAACAAATAATTTCATTTGATAATCAGAAGAAGGTGGTGGCGTGGGAAGTGGGGGGAACGATGAACAGATAGGGAGAGAGTCAAATAATGCCGTTGTGGACTTCTGTTTGTTTTTGTCAATTTCTTTCACGAGTTCATATAAATTTTACCGTTGTATAAATAGTTTTGGACACTTGATACGAGACAAGAACTTAAGAGAAGGAAGCGTGTGGAACTATTTTACATAGATTATAAGTAAGAAATTAAAAATTATGTTTAGTTGTCTAGTGCTTAATCACTATTGAAATCTAGTGTAACAAATGATTGATATACCAATATGTGAACTATACTATAAAACAACTATGCATGTAAGAACTTCATATAATAAAATAATTCTAGTAGGGTACCCTATTTTATTTTAGTATAAATGAATCGGGTGGGTACAATAATAGAGATTAAGTCATGAAGGTGGCTAATTAACCAATAAGGGGGTTTAAGTAAATAATTTGGTAATGTGTAAATATCATATAGTTGTCGAATCTTGTAAGTCAAATGTTATCTACCCTATAATATAATCTAATTGTTTTATGTAAATCGACCAACCTAGGACTCTTGGTTTGGTTACTAATCAATTTGCAATTTCACCTAAACAAATACCAGAAAATCAAATACATAAGAAAATGTGTCATTTTCAGTGTCTTTTAACCAATCCTTTTTTTTTTAATATTGAAATTTATAACCCCATGCTTTACATAACTGGTTCATGTCACATGTCAGAAAGATCCATGATTATTTTTTCAAAATTATTTGAAACTGAAATTTCCTTCAAAACTGAAAAAATAACTTTTTTTTTATTGAAGCTCGTTCACATGTCACTACGGTTACAACAAGGTCTACGTTTTGCCACAAATCATCTTATCAACTGTTCCTTGCACTAGTCATGTCCTGTTTCATCACGGCCTCTTGGAGCTGGAGCCGTTTGATTTTCCTGAGTTCAAGTATGCTTGGTGGCATTGGTTTAATGGAGCCATAGAGCTCAACAAGAGTGAAGAACTCTTGTTTCGAAAGACTTTTCTTCTGAACCAGTTTCTCTACCACCTCGTCCATGAGCGTCCGGTTCTTTTGGAGAATCTGGTGTATGCATTTTGTAAATCACACTTAAAACATAACCAATATAAAAAGGATACAAAGAAGTCAATTTAGATTTGCTCTTTACCTCTTTAGCACGGTCGTAACACATGTTCAATATCCGCAATGCCTCCACATCAATATCCTGCAAAATCAATCCAAGTAAATGTGATGATAATATTCGTTTCTAGACAATTCAAGATAAAGTGGTCTTACGTTGATTCGATCAGCCATCCAGAAGTTATTCAAGCCATGATGTTTCTCAGAGAGACCACCAAGAACCAGTGATCTAGCAGCTGACCTTGCGTTATCCGATGTTTCAGCCCATATGGTACTTAACTGGAACAAATCATTAGTAAAAAGATTCTTTAAGAAAGAAAAAGCATAAGGTCACATCTACTATGTTAAAGGAGATCATATTGGTCTCACCTGATCCTCACCGTACCATAGTTCATCTGCAGCACGAGGTGCTAGCTGAACAGTTATGTGATCCAACAGGGATTGTCGGCTGCATATAGTATAAACCACAAAGGAGACAAAGATCGTAAATACCCCATGCTTAATCAAGAAACCGAATATGTTTTTAATAAAGATACAGACCTAAGCATGCCTTCTTTGAATTTTATGTGATCCATCTTCACCCGGACATAACCCAATTCTCTACCAGCTCTAGGGTTGATTGTCAGCTGATCAAAGTCATTTTTAAATGTCAGTCAAAGACTAAGGGGGTTTGAAGGGGAAAAATAAAGATTTTAAGAAACATACAAATTCGATATTCTTGAGATCAGGAAAGTTCACTGCGACAACAGCCATAGCAGCTTCGTTTATAGCAACTTGTCTCCACGTCTCAGAGCTCCTATCTTTTCTATCTAACATTCCTCTTTCTTCTATTTGTGCCGCTTGAAGCAAATCATCTGTTGTTAACTGCATTACAGAGAATATATATGATCTCTTAGTCCTTTAATTGCTGATATCAAACTTCTTGACTTGTTATAAGCCTAAGCTAGCCCAATTCACACACACCACATACCAGAAACCAGATGCTACGTGATACTATCATTTGAACTCAAAACCATCCAAAGGCAGATACACATTTAAGTAACATGGACTTTAAAATAGAGATCCTACCTCAGTTCTTCCATCACGCATCATATTGATAGCCGCGATTTCAACGATATTAGCAAGCTCTGCTCCAACCATGCCGTCTGTCATGCTAGCAACTGCCATATAGTCCAAATCTTCAGCCATCGGCTTCTTACGAGCATGAACCTTAACAAACAAACCAAACGAAAGATATAGCTCTTTGACCGAAGGACAAACCCTTTACTTTACAGACACGAAGCCATTTACCTGTAGAATCTCCATACGTCCGATAAGACCAGGCTTAGGAATGAAGATTTTGCGGTCGAACCTTCCAGGCCTCACAAGCGCAGGATCTAGAATGTCTGGTCTATTTGTGGACGCGATGGTAATCACCTCTCCTCTTCCTTCAAAACCATCTAAAGAAACAAGGAGCTGACACAAACACAAAACCATTAAACATTTTTCATCCCATGGAAAAAACCTAAGAAGACAACAATAACACAATCTATAATGTCAGGAACCTGATTAAGAGTGGCATCCCTTTCTTGTCCTCCAGATCCCTTTATCAACCCACGCTCTCTTCCAACAGCATCCAACTCATCAATGAAAACCACAGATGGAGCCTGCAGTCAGATTATACCTAAAAATTAGCATCCAGTAACAGTAACAAACTGAATCCTAACTACACACCAAGAGGTATTGCTTTTATTAAGCTCCACGCTCAACACATGTGAGCAAAGTTAACAAGGACTTACATTGTCTCTAGCTTCCTGATACAACGCTCGTACACGAGAGGCACCAACACCAACATATATCTCAACAAACTGAGAAGCAGAGATAGAGAAGAAGTTCACTCCAGCTTCACCAGCTACAGCTTTCGCCAGTAACGTCTTCCCCACCCCAGGTGGCCCACATAATAGAATACCACCTGCAAACAGTTTCAAAGGTTATACTCCCTCCATAAAATTTTCGTTTCAAAATAAATATCGTTTTATAATTTCAATGCAAAATTTATAAACAACATTCTCCTATTTGTTTTTCTATTGGTTGAAATATGGTCAGGTGTATAGTTAATAGTGTTTTTATTTTGGAAATATGCAAAATTTAATGTTTTCTTAATCAATGTGTATAAACCTAAAACTAAAACGGAGGGAGTATAACATCCAACCTGGGATCTTGACACCTCTCCTCCTATACATCTCTCCATGAGTGAAAAACTTAACAATCTCCTCCAACTCAAGACGAATCTTCCCAAGCCCCGCAACATCCGTAAACTTCACATCCACACCCCTCTCAAGATACTCAGGCATCCTCCTATTCGACGACGCTCTCCTCACACGCGCCCCTGACTTCATAAACTGCTTCGCCATCTGCAGGTAAGGATTCTTCTCCCCACTCCCTCCTCCTTCCTCCTCCTCATCATCCAACTCAACCCCTTCCATCTCCCTCTCCAACTCCCTCATCTTCTTCCTCTCCTCCGCCTCCGCCTTCTCGATCTTCAACCTATCGTCGTAGTCCTTCTTCTGCTTCCTATAGTTCAACACAACCACGCGGTAAAAGATGTAGAAGAAGACTAATCCGAGAGCAGTCGCTACGTTCGAATCCTCGGCAAGTCTGGCCCACATAAGGCCCATGTCACGGTAGTTCCTCCTCGCTTCTACTAAAGACTCCTCGTACTTCTTCTTCCTGAGAGCTTTCCTCTTCTTCCTCTCTTGCATCTTCTTCTGCGCCTTGATGGCCTTCTCCATCTCCTCGCTCTCCTCGTTCATCCTCTCCATCTCCTCCTTCCTCTGCCTCTTGAAATCCTCCCTCATCCGCTTCAGCTCCGCGGCCCGTTTAGACTCCTTCTTGGGCTTGGCTAACGTCAGCATGTACGACGGGACTCTCCATAGGAACCCCAAGTAAGGAGATGGGACAGGTGGCTTCTTAACGGGAGGGGAGTAAGCGTTAACGCAAACTGAATCGATGTTTAACTCGTCCCATTGTTCCCAAAACCGTTTGTTACCGTCTATTGACGGAAGCACGGTTCTCAGCACGTGCGAGTCTTCTAAGACTATTAAGACGGGCTCTGGTTTTTGGCGTAGGGTTAAGGATTGAGGTTTGATGACGTGTTTGAGTTTGTTTTGGGATTTGAGGGTTAGAAGGTCGGTGTAGGGGATGCGTTTGGAGACTACGGGGAGGTCTTTGGACCAGGATTTGAGCTGTTCGGGTTTTAAGGCTTCTTGAGGCTTCTTGAGGGATCTCTTCTTCGTTGCGGCGGCGGCGGCGGCGAGGGAGGGTTGGGGAAGAGAGGCGGAGATTAGAGTGAGTGTGATTGGTATTGCGAGGAGATTGATTTTGGATTTTTCTTCGTCGTCGTCGTGGTGAGGATCGTTTGTGTTGTGGCATGAGATTGAGATTGAGGAGGGGTGTTTTCTAGGGTGGTTTGAGGGAGAGAGGAAGTGAGAGTGTGGAGATGGTGAATGTAGAGGGAAACGATAAGCCATTGGTGTTATTTGATTGAGGTGGAGACTTACATGAAGAAGAAGACGAAGTGGATTGCGATAAGCGAAGTGCGAGGAGATGGATTGAGCAACATTAAATCTCGGAAAAGAGCTTCGTATCTCATTCCTCAGGAGAGAGGATAGAAGATGCAGACAAACACATAACAGTGGTGGTATCAGTGGGCTTCTTGAAAGCGGCTTCTTGAAAGCCCAATAACAGAAAGTCAGGCCCATTTTCTTCTTAACACCAAAACTTGGAACATCAATATTTGATTCTGGTGTGTGTGTGTGTCTACTCTAAGTTACCTTCACGACTGTGTAGCCTTTGCTTTTTTTTTTTTTTTTATTATTGGTCAGTGATGATACAAAGGAGTTGATTCTGGTGTGTGTGTGTGTGTGAGTCTAGTCCCATTAAGTTGTTTCATGAGTGTGTATCATTTGTTTTTTTATTATTGGTTAGTGATGATACAAAAGATTTGATTCTGGTGTGTGTAAGTCCAGTCCCTTTAAGTTACCTTCATGACATTTGCTTTTTTAAAAAATTGGCCAGTGATGACACAAAGGAGATGATTCTAGTGTGTGTGTGTGTGTGAGTCTAGTCCCTTTAAGTTGTTTCATTAGTGTGTAGCTTGTTTTTTTTATTGGTTAGTGGTGATACAAAGAAGTTGAGTATGATGTGTGTGTGTGATTATATGACACAGTGGTTTCTGAGTTTTACTCTTTGTGATCGATCGGCATGATAAAATAGATTGTTACTTAAAAAAAAAAGCCCTAACTTGCGGTAAGAGTTGGTTTACTCTAGTGTTTTGTACCAATAAACAAGGATACTGGTCAAAGTTGTAGGATAATAGCAACTTTGTTTTGTTGAAAACTGACCAATGTTATTGGAATATATGGTATACATAGCAAACCAACTCATATCGCAAGTTAGGGCATTTTTGGGCTTAATTTTCCTCTTTCAACGCAGCAAATGTACAAGTGTCTTTTCTTCTTCTTCTCCAAAACTTTGTAGTGCAGTGGATGGTTTCATAGCAATTCTTGGAGAATTAACAAGGAGCAAGGCATCACAGTTAAGAGATAAAAGCTATGTATATACGTTTGGGTATCCATTCGAACTCGGTATGAATTTTTATGAATATTTGTAAGTTTTGTTTGATTCGGTTTGAATTTTTTAGGGTGCTTTTGAATAACTTAATATATTTTTTTGAGGCAAATTTTATCGTTTATTTGTGACTCGGTCAACAAAATTGAAAAACTTTGGAATTGGAAGATTCGCTGACATCGATGGAAACAAACAAATTCCAAAAGAAAAAAACATAACAACACATGAGTATTGTATGATGATAAAACATCAGAGATGTAGGAAACAAAAAGAACAGGAATGTTAATCAGTAATAATTCTCTAGATCAGTTGCGGGAGAGATGGAGAACGTCGAGAATAGAAGAAGCGGCGAGGAGGAGGAACGCGAGCAAGGCGAAGACGACGGAGATTGCGAGATGGTCACAGAAGAAACCTAGAGATTTGCAGAAATTGGGAAGAGGCATGTGTCTGATTCCTGTTCTGTTCATATTCGTCACTCCCAAAGCCGCTGATCCTCCACTCACCATCGCGTATCCCAATATCTGATCCGCAGCGAAGCAAAACCATGCTTGTGTTCTTGTCGGAATCACCGGAGATCTTCTCATTAGCCTGGTCCCGCTCAAAATCAGTTGCAGCAATGAGTAAATAACCGTTGCTGATGAAACCGCCACTAGATAACTGTAATATTAACGAACACTCGTGATTTTTACAGTCAGTTATATTATGTAACGTATCGTGTGTGTGATTATGAAAGTGGCTTACATGAGGGAATCTGAGAGAGACCAGACGGCGTGGAGCTGAAACTCGAAACCGTAGAGACTGGTCATGCTAGTCTCACGAGCTGTCACCATTAACGACACAGCCGCCGCGGATGCGGCCATGCACATGGCTCGTAACACAAACATTGCCACGTCATTGCGTTTGCCGCCGTGACGGTTAACCTCGCCGTATGTGGTGGCTGTGGTAATCACATCGCGGATATCAAGCTTCGTGACTTCCACAGTTTGAGAGTTTTGTTTGTGTTCTGTTGCTTTCGCCATTGCGTCTTTGTAGAGTCAAAACTACTAGTAAAGGGGGAATATAAACACGCATGCTGCTGGATACGTGGCGGGTTTACACTGGAAGTTCAAAACGCTACCCGTGAGGCTTCTCAGGTTCCCATGTAATCAGTGTCTTTTCAAGTTTTCTCAGTGGTGGTCGCTCTGCACGAGGCATGACCAGTGTGTACTCTCAAATACAAACAAAAATTTAAACTGCTAAAAATGATTTTTTTTTTAAAATATCGGATTTATACCAGTTATAGCTGTCGTCAATACAAAGACACAATTTGAATTTTTGATCACGCTCTGAATTTACCTAAGCACTCATTTTGCTCACAAAAACATGAAATATCTGTGGATGGGAAGTTATCACTGGTGAAATGCCAATTTCGAAGGAGAGCAGGCCTTAAACACCGAACATCAGGTCGACGAACTTTGAGACCATCGACTTTGATGGAACGGCCATGGCACCTCCATTTGGTTGAGGGGAGAAGGCGCTTCCGTTTTGCAAGTAGTGAGGACGAGAGGAGGCCCCCCTAGCTGCGTTGAACTCGGTGTCTCTGGTGGATGATGGTGGAGGTAAAGGCATGAATCCTTGGTTGTTCAGTCTTTCGTTTAAAGCTTGTCTCTGTATCGGGTCTACTGGCTTTACACCTACTATTACCACTCCGTTTATCATCATCCCGGTTTTGCTCAGGGCCTTCTGTGCGTCAGACCGGTTCTGCAGCATCAAACACACACACCATTGTTTCATTTTTTAGTTTGATTCATTCAGAAGGTTATCGTGATGAATAAAAAGGCCAGAAGAGAAGAAGAGTAACCTGGTAGAGAATGTGCATCCAGTTGGCATTCCTTGGACCCGGAACATGTTTCACGATCATACCACACTTTTCAAACTCTCTTAGTACCAAATTTGTATCACTTGGAGGAAACCTGAAACCAGTTACTTATTATGATCAGTTCTTAAGATCGAAAAAGTTGGAGACACACACAAAATAACGAACTTTATAACACTACCACAATACAGAGTTATCATCCATGTAAAGAGTCAGAATTCACAATGCCCAAAAGTAAAATCACAATCAAAGGCTGAGCCATATATGAGCAATGAATAGCATAAACTATGTACCTGGTGCACCTAGAGTTGCATAGACACTTAAATGTTGACAAACAAAGGGCGTAAACAACAACAGTTAAATGAGCAGTTCTCTAAGATCGAAAACATGGTCACAAGAAGGTACTTGATAACACTACCAATACACCACTTATCAACCATGCACCTAGAGATCAGTTCTTAAGATCGGAAAAGTGGGAGACAAAAACAAAACAAGCCCTTAATAACACTACCCCTGTACCATTATTCATGTAAAGAGTCAGAAATCACAATGCTCAAAAGTAAATCAAAGGCTGAGCCATATCTGATAGCATAAACTACATACCTACAGTTACATAGACAGATGAGGGTTGACAAATAAAGAGCGTAAACAATAACAGTTACTATAAGTAGTTCTCTAAGACCGAAGACATGGGAGACAGACAGAAATAAAGAGTAATGAAAACTTGAATGGACTTACCCATAGACAGTGACCCACTCTTCCTCCTGAACATTCCCTGTGGGTATAACCTGCCTCTGAACCTCAGGCCTAGCAACTTCCCTCGGTGGCGGAAGAGTAACCAAAGCACCTGGCTGAACCACCCCTTCAACAGGAGACCCCTTCCCTTTATCCTCCTGCTCCGCACTACTCCCACCTCCCTTCGACTGCGACCACCAACTCGGACTCCCGGAAACCTGCTGACTCTGCTGCTGCCCACTCAGCAGCGAAAAAGACGGACTCGCTTCCAACTTCCCTTTACCGGGAGTCACAACGTTCTTCCCAGAGCTCTGGAAAGGCGTCCGTCTCTCGGATTTGACATCCGGAGACGCTGAGTAGTCTGCAATGCCAGACTCCGGAGAGAAATCAGACCGGTCATCGAGAGTATACATCGGAGGCGGCGGAAGATCGGAGCCTCCGAGATTCTCACGCCATAGTGCAGATACAGCAGCTGCTTGCCCCGGGGTTGAGAACTTTCCGCGGCGCGCTGAGACGGGAGAAGCTAAATCTTGAAAGAGGAGAGATTGCCTCCCTGTTTTAGGAGTCCTGTGAGCACTCATGATGACTAGTGAACAGAGTCTTCTTTAACTATCTCTCCCTGCAAAGGCAACAAATTGGTGAACAAAAACTCATCAACAGCAACTCTAATCCACGCCGTTAGATCAAAAACTTCAAAGCTCAAGTGTTCGTTACAAACTAAAGCTATCATAAAGAGAAGAAATCGAAGAAGTGGAACGAAATGATCTAAAGTTAGCGACTGAGAAGGCAGTGAGATTCACGCTAATCATTCGAAAACGATAACGAATAAGAACAATCATACTATTGGACAGATCGATAGAGAGAGAATTAGATATACCTGAAGATGCAGACGGCGGTTTTTCGAGTTTTCCGATCTGGGAATCCCGGAGAAGCTCAGCTCAGCTCAGCTCGAGAGCTTTAGAAGGAGCGGAGGGAAGGAAATAAAACCCTAGAAGAATAGAACCAACAATCTAATAAAAACGCAAAATAGAGATAACTAAAAAAAATATTCAAGAGATTTACGAAAATAGCCTCTCGTTTAAACAACAGGGAACAGGCGCCGAATCTTATGTGGGCTACAAATGGGCCTAGTTGAGAGTAGTCGGCCCATAAGTTTCTATAAATTAAAATTGTAAGGTAATAATAAACTAAGCCTAAATCCTCAATCCATCATCATTCATCATCATGATGGAAACTGGTAGTTTCTATTGATGCTTATCTTTGGTTTTGTGCAAAACCCAGAACGACAACGTTTTATACGATTGCGAGACTTGGCACGCTCTCCGCGTGAGAAGGCTAGGCTTTTGAAATTTCCCTTAGCGGCGCGCGATTTGCTGCTACGCGACAATCTCACACACACACATCCATCTTTTTGCTCTCCCAACGCCACAGCGCCCTCTCTTCTCGTTCAGTTTCGTCGTCAGAATATGGAGACTTTACTGGCGAATTGTGTGGAGAAAAACCTTACCCAGTTCATGTTCTCCAATGCGATCTTCCTTTGCGAACGTCTCCTCGCCCAATTCCCCTCTGAGGTTTCGAATCCTTCTCTCTCAATTTTCCAATTTCAGTTTCTCCTGTGATTGATTTTTTTTTTTTTAACTAGAGATCATTTGTCTGATCCGATCTTCTATCTTCGTCTTTTCTTATTTTGTGTGTTTTTAATTCGTTTTCTGGATTCGAGATTTTCGAATTCTGGGCTTTGTTTACAAATATCACATCGATTGGTTATTACTTGTGCCTGTGAATGTGATGGTGATCAACATGATGCAGGTGAACCTGCAATTGTTAGCTAGGTGTTACTTAAGTAACAGCCAACCTTATAGCGCTTATTACATCCTCAAAGGTACACTTACTACATTCTCCCCCCCCACACACTGTGTAACATCTCTTTTGAAATACTAATTTTATTTATTTATTTCACATTGTGATATTAAGGTTCAAAAACGCCTGAATCTCGGTATCTCTTTGCATTCTCATGCTTTAAGTTGGATCTCCTTGGAGAGGCTGAATCAGCATTGTTATCAACTGAACAAGTACTTTATTACTTCTCTCTATGAGCATTTTACATGGCAAGTGCTAACTAGTATACTCTGAACATGCAGGTTCCTGGTGGTGCAGCTGGGCATTATCTTCTTGGTCTTATCTATAGGTTTCTCCTGAGGGCTATTTTACTTTCCAAGTTTCTATATGATACATATTGTTGGCTCTCGCATGGTTTAATGTTTAGTACTTCACTATCTTTGTATACTGCTGCTTATTAACTCGTTGCGTCTCTTATTACCAAATGAAGTTCTTTTGATGTGTGTTACTCTCTGTTACATGCTACCAGATATGCGGGGAGGAAGAATAGTTCGATACAACAGTTTAGGATGGCATTGTCATGTGATCCATTGTGTTGGGAAGCATATGCAGAACTTTGTAGTTTAGGTATGTGAAAGCTCTCTATGACTTTTGTTAGTTTATTTTTATTTCTGGTAATTCGAATCTGGGACAGTAGATTTATTTATTCTGCCATTACCTTATCAGGTGCTGCTGGAGATGCCTCAGTAGTTTTTGGCAACGTCGCTGCCCAGCGTCTTCAGAAAACTAACGTCTCACAAAGAATAAACTTCTCAGAAGGAGAAAGCAGGGACCAGCTTATAGATTCCGACAAGGCGTCAAAAGATACCAGTGTATGGCAAACAGAACATGTTTCAGGAGAGAACCAACAAGATCTGAAAGTCAAGCAGCTTGGAGCAGAGATTCTGCCAGATAGTGACAAGCAATGTAACGGTAGTTCTCATACAAATGGATGGGACCTGAAAACACCTTCTCCAGTGCTTACACAGGTGATATATTTAAATCAAGCTATATTAAAAACGCATTAGTTAATGGATGTTACTAGCTCAAAATTCTCAGTTTTCTGATTGTAAGTACTATATTTCCTTGATGAGGTAATGAGAAGTTTATTATCTGATTTCTTATCTCTAAGTATCCATATCGTTCAGGTATTGGATGCTCCACCGCCAATGCTCTATAAGAATATGCGTCGTCCAGAAGTGGAAGGATTGATGTATGTACATGGAGAGTCTCGAAGAAAGTTTGTTAGTGAAGAAGAGTCATCAGAGGTTGTCTATCTGCAATAAGCTTTCTGTGCATATATATTTGATATAGAGCTTTTCCACCTGGTTTCTTCTTCCAGCTCTACGGCTGGAACAAACTGGTTGTGTTATTACAGTGACAATCTAATGATACTTGATTTATTGGTCTTAATCTCCCCCATCATCTATCTTGAAGGCTCCAGAAGAATCTGGGCGTCGCCGGAGTGCCAGAATAGCAGCAAGGAGAAAGATTCCTCTGTTTCACTCATATGGAAAAGATTCCCATGTGTTACATCATTCACCTTCCGAGTCAAACGGTGTACCTTCTCTTTCCTCGATGATTGGAAAATGCAGAATCCAAAGCAGCAAGGAAGGTGATGTTTCCTTCTATTATTTTTCTTTCTGTCCTCTAAACCTGGCTATAGAGTATCATTCTCGGAAGAAATTTTGAGGAAAGAGCGAGATCTCTGGTACTAAGACTTAGAACATATGTATGTTTCGGGTTCTTGATACCCTTACTGTAAATGATGCAGCAATGACATCAGGCCAGTCTATAGGCGACACTGGAAGCTCTGTTGATGATGAGCAAAACTCAAACCCTCGTGGATCTTCCCCGAATCCTTTCAGTCTCATGTCTGGAATTTCAGAAGTGCTAAACCTTCTGAAAATTCTTGGAGATGGCCACAGGCATTTACTTATGTACAACTGTCAGGTACTGTTTCAAGAAAATGTACCTACGTGGTTTATATTCTTCAACTTGAATTCTCTGCCTAAGGGTTAAACTATTGATGCCAATGCCAAAGCTGAAAACACTGGCTACTACTGCAGGAAGCTTTGTTGGTATATCAAAAGCTATCTGAGAAACAATACAATACACACTGGGTTCTCATGCAGGTATACAAAAATGACTGGATATTTCTGTGTGTTATATTGGAAATTTAAGTCAGCTTGAAGTGAACATATTAGTTCATTAACACCTGTTTTTCTAATTTCATTTTGTTGGTTTTTTATTCGCACACTAAAAGACATGAGATACGTTTTGACATAGGTTGGAAAAGCATATGTTGAGCTACAAGACTACTTCAACGCTGACTCTGTCTTTACTCTCGCTCATCAAAAGTCTCCTTATGCTTTGGAAGGAATGGATACGTACTCCACTGTTCTTTATGTGAGCTGTTTTTATCAGTATCTTCAAGTTTTCTGCTAATAATGATAAACATTTATCCAATTATGTTGACTCTCAACGTTGTCCTGTTGCGATACCACCACTCAGAGCTTGATTTTAGAACAACCTGCAAGAACTTCTTAGTTGATGTTTTATTCTTAGTGGTTTCGTGTCTTTGTTTCTGAAGCACCTGAAAGAAGAGATGAGGCTGGGCTATCTGGCTCAGGAGCTGATTGCAGTTGACCGCCTATCCCCAGAATCCTGGTATCCTTCTTAGAATCTTCATTAACTCTTCTAGCTTAGTTTTGAGAAACCTACATGATCAATCACATACGTCTGAGTACAGGCTTTGACCACCAACCGTAAAAAGACACCAGCTTGTTTCAAAACTTGAAACTTCAGAGTTTTTTCTTTTGGCTTTATTCCTCTGTATTGACTGTGTTAGCAATGCGAATCGTAGGTGTGCTTCAGGGAACTACTACAGTTTGCGCAAAGATCACGAAGCTGCTCTTAAGATGTTTCGGAGAGCTATCCAACTGAACGATAGATTCACCTATGCACATACTCTTTGTGGTCACGAGTAACAATTCTTTGATGCCTTTCTTTGTTCTCACTCTTGCTATTTTAACCAAACATGTACAGTAACACCATACGGTTGCTTCACAGGCTTGCTGCATTAGAAGACTTTGAGGAGGCAGAGAAATGCTACCGGAAGGCACTGAGCATAGACACAAGACACTACAATGCATGGTACGGTCTTGGAATGACATACCTTCATCAGGAGAAATTCGAGTTTGCGCAGCATCAATTTCAAGTAGCTCTCCAAATAAACCCAAGATCTTCAGTCATCATGTGTTACTTTGGAATCGCGTTGCATGAGTCAAAGGTTGGAATATACTACTCTTTATGACATTGTGATGTTCTGATTTTGCTGTGAAGTTTAAGCTTATTAGATAAAAGATAAGACACAGATAATATATTAAGGTTTAAGTAATGTTTTTGCAGAGGAACGATGAAGCGTTGAAGATGATGGAGAAGGCTATAGTTGCTGATGCTAGGAATCCACTCTCGAAGTACTTTAAGGCTAACATATTGGCTGACCTCGGTGATTATCACAGAGCCCTGGAAGTTTTGGAAGAGCTCAAAGATTCTGCTCCTCATGAGAGCAGTGTCCATGCGTTGCTTGGCAAAATCTACAAACAAGTAAAGCTATACGACAAGGCCGTGTTAAATTTCGGCTCTGCGTTGGATTTAAACCCGTCTCCATCTGATACTGTCAAAATCAAGGTTATCCCTTCACTATATTGCTGAAAGTTATTGTCACATTTTCGGTTTAGGGTTTAATAGAAGTTTCTTTATTGTGACTACAGGCTTGCATGGAGAGGTTAACAGTACCAAACGAGTTGGAGACAGAGGAGGATCTCTAGAATCATTGTGCAGGTATAAAATACATATACACACCCAATTATGTTTCTCGTATAACCCAAAGTCTTCTTTATTCGATTAGTCTTGTGATAGGAATATTCCTAAAACTTTGCTAATTTCACTTACTGGTTAAGCAATAAGGGGTAATTTTAGAGATATGTATAAAGTTGGGTTGTTGAACTAAACTTGTCTTTCTTCTTTGCCTAAAATTTTTGGTACTCTTTACACCAATTGTAACTATCTGGTGAAGGATTTAAACCTTTAAGACGAACTAAAAGTAAGTGTAAAGAGTTAGAAGACAAAAAGGTTTAGCCACAGTGGCAATATAATATATAGTTTTTATTCAACTCCTACAAGAAAGTAAAATGTTTTTTAAAAGATGCAGTTCTAAAGCGATATACTAGAAGACCATGTAATTATACAACCCAACTTGTTTAACTTTGTATGTATGTTAATTTATTTTATATAGCACAATCACGACCGAATATCCATATGTAGATGGCTTTTATTCATAGTGCAATCTAAAGTACAACAAAAGTTGATAAAAAAATCCAATTTTTCTTCTTCTTTTCCATTATTTGGCTTTTTAAAACCTAAAGCTATTTAACAACAACATAATTAAAAAAAAAATGTGTTATGTTATGTTCCACGTTGATGTACTTTGCAGAAAAGTCTCTGTCTTTCCCTCTTTATAAACTGCACACACATTGATCCTTAGTCCATAAGCAAAAAAATCAAAGCCAAAAAATAAATAATATTCACATTCTCTCTCTAACGCTAGAGATGGAGAAGAACGTACCAATAAGCAAGAAGCTATGGAACGTCGTACGTTTTGTCATGTACATGTTACACAAAGGCATCTCAAAGCAAAAGCTACTCGCCGACTTTAACGCCACTCTCAAACGCGGCAAGAATCTCATGTTCCACAACCGCCGCCGCGTCCCAGCCACCTCCTCCACCGCCGCGTCCCAACCGCGGAAAGAATACGAGTTTAGCTGCAGCGACACTCCAAACTACTCGTTCCCCTTTAGCATGGCCGCTTTCAAGAAGAAGAGTCACCACATTAGTCTCTTCGCGTGTGGTCAAGCGCCACCGACCCTCGACGACGATACCTCCGCCTCCTTAGCCGTGCTGGAGCTGCTCAACGGCGTAGGAGATAAAGAACACGGTAGTAAGACGCCGGCTTTGTCGGTCGAGGCTTTGACGGCGTTGTCTCCTTATACCTTGCCCGGGTTTGGACGGAGTTCTCCGTCAGTGAGACCTTTACGTGTGACGGACTCACCGTTCCCATTAACGGAAGATGGCGACGTGGCTAACGGACATGTGGACAAAGCAGCGGAGGAGTTTATAATGAAGTTTTACAAGAACTTGAATCAGCAAAAGAAGATTGAGTTCTCACCTAATTAAAAAATCTTCGTTTTAAAAAATAATAAAAAAACTTATTTTTCATTTTTCTTCTTAAATATTTTCTCTCTTTTCTGCTACATTGGTTCTGAGGTGTAATAATATTTTTGGTGCGAGGGTTGGGGATTATTTTCTCATTTCTTGATGAAATTAGATTTACCATCATGAATAAAAAAGTTATAAGGTGACCATTCTCTACATTAGTATGGAAAGTGTAATGGACATTTAAGATACTACTAGATTTTGACCCGTGCTTGAGAAGCGCGGATAATTTTTGTTCTCCGTTTGATAAAATTTGAATAAATTTATAATTTTTTATTAGGAATAAATGATTTTAAAATTTCTCTATTATAATGTTTGAATTTTAAATAGTATTTTCATATCCAATCCAGACATATAGTCTGTTGTGAACAGGCACAAATTAATCAAAAAGACGATAGAAAACAAAATGTATTAAGGCAAATATCCGTTTAGGATTTTTTATTATTGTGTGAATGAATAATCTTACAAACCCCTAGACCCATATTTATAGCAGCCTCAATACCCGGTTTCCTTTATCCTTTAGGAATACATACTTATCTAGAAAAAATAAATTTTTCAAATCGTCCAATCCACGAGTGTTGGGCTTTTACTGGTGCACAGAGATTTAAGACACACAGATGCAACATAGTCAAACAGATAGATTCAATAAATCTGTATATAGTCCTATTTTGAATTTAATAAAACAAAATATGATAAAAATACGGTAAAAACCAAAACACACTATTAACCCGCTATCATTTTTCAGGTTTTCAGGTACTTCTGCTCTTTGTCAAAACTTAAATATATGAACCGACCTATCCATGCTTAATACTCAAATATTACATTTATTTTGTATGTATTTGAATTAAGATTCCAAACTGATCCGAACATGAATGAACCCATCTAATCCTGAATAAAAAAAATCAAATATCTATTTGGATCCAAATGTTTAGAATCCAAATAACCAAGATAGAAAGGAACCGATCCGAATACTTGAGTACCCAAACCTATTTTCTCATTATATTTTGTGTGTATTTTATAAGTTTTACATTTGTTAAATTGATATGGTTTAAGATTTACTTGATAGATTTTTTTAACTAATTCAATAGAACACATTTGTAAGATTTTTCATAGTTTTTAAACTTTATTAATAATTTTTTTTATTATAATGCATTCTATAAAAATTAAGTTAACATAATATAAATATAATTTTATTTTAACATATGATTTGCAATTTATCAAATTTAATTTTGTAAATATTTGAAACTATATAAAATGTCATGATACAATGTTTAATGATATTATTAGTACATGTATAAAATATGGAATATTATTTTAGCTTTAATATGATTGTGATCTTAGTGATATTAATATCCTACACATATCACCATGATTGTAATCCCACGAAATTAGGGGTGTTCGTTAATTTTTATGGTAACACAATTAATATATCACAAACATCACAATTTTTCATAGGTAGTTAGAGTTATTAATTATGTATAATTAGAGTGATTAATTGTAAGACCAAAAAAAAAGTGTAACCAAAAGGTCCAAACAACTTTCATAGGTAGATTTATTAAAACTCCTTCCCTTTTAATAGTATTGATCTTTAAATAACTGTAAAATTAGGAACAAGTGAGTTAAAACACATTTGTAAAAAAAAAACAATGCGGCTTTAAAACGCTTTTCTTTTGTTGGTTATCTTTGTTTTCTTTATCCACACGAAGACTATCTTTGCAATCTTAGATTCTTGATGCCGGTCATTTCGTATAGTCTTACCCGAAGCGAATAATAAAATTATTTTCAATAAAAACAATAATACATATTACAATAGAGAATACACATAAATAATATAACGTACAAAATTATTAATTATATAACAAGTTTGTTTTTGTTAAAAATATTCATCAAGTATTTATCATTCAATTTTGTAACTATCTTTAAGATAAGATAATCAAATTACTCAATGTTTTGTATAATTGAATAAAGATAATTTTTTAAACTTCAGTTTTTTAATATTTCAAAAATGCATTCAAAAATATAATATCCAGCATTTAATTATTCTACTGCTTTAACAATTAAAAATTATCTACATTGTTTGTTACTTAGAAAATCCATGTTTTCATTATAAGCCCAACTTTTTAATCCTAATTATCATAGTGTTTTAATGTATAAACTCAAATTCTTATTTATCATGCCTCTGAAGTAATACATGATGCCTTTGATCTTTAAAATTTTTTTTTTTGATAAGTAATTTAAATATTTTTTTTGCTGCCCTAAGCTAATGTTTTATTTGGTTTCATTTATTTCATGTATTAATTCATTGACTGGGATTCCCGTAATTTTTTTTGTCTGTTTTATTTGATACCACGGTGTTGTCATTTTTTTCATGCATGCTACAACCTTTAATTTACTAGGTTTATTAAAAAGTGTTTAATCAATATCTTTAGTGGAAGTTTGTGTTTTAGTTAAAGCTTTGAAATTTTCCTAAATCCAAAAAGTAGGAATTCAAGTCAATATTTGAACTTTCTACGATGCTAATGTTGAGATTTTAACTATATACGGTGATAATCCGCGCCCTGCGTGGAGTTAAAAGACTTATAGTTTATCACTTTAAATATATAGGTATTAGAAAAATAAAAATCATAGAAAGAAATATTACATTTTATATGGTAAAAGATTTTACGAAATTGTGTATGTCTATATAAATTAAGCTTCGATTTATTATTTAAACTTATGTATTTGCTTTGTTACTTTGAAGTATAGGTCCTGGAAGTGAATTCTAGAAGTAAAAAAAGCTTATATAAAATAAATTATGAAGTAAAGTTAAACAAAACATTGGCAATAGTGGCAATAGAATTATTGTTTTCATAAATAAATTATAAATATAAAATAAAATATAGGATAAGCAATAGAGTAATAATATATAAAAAAAACAAAATATAAGAAAATAATATGGTGAGGATGTATTGAGAAGGTCCGCCATGAGTGTTTGCTTGCAAGAATGTTTGTCGTAAGGATGTATTGAGAAGGTCAATATGGTGAAGAAATGTAGATAGAAAGCCTTGTATATATATATACAAAAAGGCATGGTGCTAGGGTAAATAATGATATTTAATCGCTATCTTTATTTGCGTATTGAAAATTAATATTGATTGTCCATCACTTGCCATAAACATGTTCGTAATCCAAATTCACGTCGGATTCGATGGACTATTAGTCTATAATAGAAACAATTACATATATTGGTCAACGCAAATAAATTAAAACTCAATCAATGTCGATGAATAAACGAATGTATGATTCGAGTTTGACTGTAATTTTCCATTAAAAACATATAATATTAATAAGTACGTTTAAAATAAGAATTAGTGTTATATTTAGCTCAAAACATTCTTAATTCGACAGTAATTTTCTATTACCAAAATCAATTACATTAATGAGTACGTTTAAAACAGGAATATATGTCATCATTCCTAATTTTGAATATTATGAAGATCATTCCTTGTGTTTCAAAAAAAAATGAAGATCATTCATTTGCACACAAATAATGCTAATTGATAATGTATAATCGGTTTTTGAAATGTTCAGGGAGCGGGAATAAATGCTATAATTGCAGAGCCTTTGGAAGGCATTTTTGATAGTGTTCAAGAAGAAATGACATTATTATGAAGTGCATTGTATTTTATATCATTTTAGGAAAAATGTATCTAGCGTAATTTAAACATCCGATGTACAGTGGACAGCTTAAAATTACCTGCATAAAACAAATCTTGGACCATGAAAATTATATGAACTTTAAAATTTGCTCCGATTCATACACATTATATAGAGGGTCCTCCTCTTTATAACTTTTGAAGATGTATTCTTCAGTATTTCATATTTAACGGTGTAAATATTATATATCAAGTTTAAATATCATAGAAAACACATTTTCGCGTCTAAAGATGTTGTTTAAGTGAAATCTTCTTAACAGATATGGTTTTTTCAATATTGAAGTAAAAAACCATATGTGTGATTTTAATATCATAGAAAACATATTTTCGCTTCTAAACATTATATAATAAGTTTAAAAAAATCTTCTTAACAGATATGGTTTTTTAATATTAAAGTAAAAGTTGAATTTATGATTCAAATTTCATAGAAAACACATTTTTCGTTTCTAACGAAAACCATTTTTGTTCCATTGGCTAACTTTTGTAAATTGTTCTTCAGGAGAAATGGTTTTTTTTTATTATTAAAATTGTCGAATAGATTTTGTGCTTATAAAATATCATTTTAAAGAATATAAATAAAATCACGTCGATTAGACAAAATCGTGGTTTGTCATGCAACTAAACCATGATGCATTGGTTTTGCTTGGACCAATCAAACAAATTGAGTATAAACTAAGTTAGAAATCACATTGCATACACACTAATAAACATATTATGTAAATGTGAATATAACATTATGTTAAGTTACAATTAATGAATAATGGCAAAAAATGTAATAAGTCTAATAAAGAGAAGATAATTAATTAGAGAAGATGAGAGTGAATATGGTGTTGCCACCTAGGAAATGGCATTCTTGTTATTAACACATGAGCTTAAGGTTAGTCTCTAATAATGCTCCTCCTTTAATAATAAAGCGATGAATTCATTTATGTATGTATGTGTGAAAATATTAACTTTGATATCCATGCATCCATATATATATATATATTATTTGTAACTCAACATCCATGTATATGTTTTGATGGGAAATATTGGAAATTTTGGATAGCATTTATTAAGAGTTATTTTATAGGTTCACCAATATTTTGAAAATATTTTATTTTTAAAAAATAAACAAAATATTGTTAATTTATATAATGATTTTAAAATAAAAAAGTAAAAAAAATAAAAAATAGTACTAATTGCAAAAAAAAAAGTTTTTTAAAAAATATTTTTAACACCGTCAGCAAAACAATAAACCATAAATCCTAAATCGTAAACCCTAAACTCTTGGGTAAACCCTAAATCTTGGGTAAACCATAAACTCTTGGATAAATTCTAAACCCTAAATAAAAAACACTAAACACTAAATCTTAAAAATACTAAATCCAAGGGTTTAAGGGTTAGGATTAAGGGTTTAGTGTTTTTAAGATTTAATATTTATTGTTTTGGTTTATTTAGAGTTTATGATTTATCGAAAGTTTATAGTTGATCCAATGGTTTAGGGTTTATCCAAGAGTTTATGGTTTAATGTTTTGCTGACGGCGTTAAAATTATTTTTTTAAAAACTTTTTTGCAACTAGTATTATTTTTTTATTCTAAATCATGATATAAATTGACAATATTTTGTTTCTTTTAAAAAAATTACTGAATATGAAATAACTAATTCATATTAGTTGGTGAATCTATAGATAAGAATAACTCATTTATTAAATCATGAGTCACATTTGTAAGAATTAATTATGATGATAATTCTGTGTCCATTAAAAATTGATAAAATAGTCATAAATAATTATTAACGTAATATAAAAGTTAAATTTACTAGTCGGACAATCTTTTTGTATGTGGTTAGTAGATTTATTACAAAGTGTTAACCAATAAGTGTTAATATTAATTACGAGTAATGCAAACAATAAGTTCCTCCAAGTACGTGTATCATTGGTATCGTTTTACAACCAAACATAACTCGATGTGCTTTATCATTTTAGGTATCTCTATTGCATACGTTCAAACGCTGAAATTCATCTATCAAATTAAAACTATATAATCGTGCTCTAAATATTGGAGAATTTTGGATAGTACATTAGTACATTGGCATCCAAATTTGTCACAGTTTTTTGAGGATATAATTAAACTTATATCTAATTATGAAATCGAAAATTTTACATCTAAACGTTTTCAATTTTTTTTCGACGTCCAATCAAGCTTGAAACTGTTCTTTCTTTAGTTTCCTTTGCACATCACCATATATCGTTATTGATGAATCACTATTCAAAGGAAAATTATGGTGACGTGCAAATGAAATTAATCACACTAATCAAAAATTGTATCGTTGTTGATGAATCAAAAGTTGAAATAATAGAATCACTAAATCAATTTTTTTCATTACAAAAACCTTTTTGGCTAGAGAACATGAATTATGATTTTAAACCACCGTTAGTGGCCGAGTGGTAACGACCCTCCTGCAAAGTCCATCATTCAAGAGAATGCGGGTACGAATGTCAGCCATATTAAATGTTACAGCATGGCCACAGAATGTTTTACGCCACTTAAAAGTATTAGCGTATGTTGATTTTGGACCAGGGGTAATTACGGACTTTCGGACTTTGAACATCCTGGTTAAAAAAAATGAATTATATATGATTTTGTATCAATATCGAGATTTAGATAGAATTACTGGAAGTGTTTCAAAAAAGATAGAATTAGTGGAATCGAAAGATTTGATATAACATATAATAAATCAGAAATTTTGCACAAAATAATGGAATAGCTAACTAATAGTTTTTTTTTTGCGTAATAAAACAATTTTGTTTTGATATACAACCAACGTTTCAAAATAAAAGCTTCATTTTCTAATTGCGTTATAATAATTTTATTTTTAAACCTTCATTCAAATAGAAAATGAAAAATAAAACTAAAAGAAAATCCGAAATAAAAATTCAAATATACTAAAAATAATGATTCTAAATTTGAATGTACCTATTCCGCCGATCATGTTGACTGGTCTTATCCTTGTGTTTCTTTCTCTCAAACTTAATCAAGAAAATTATATTTATATATATATATATACATACATATTACTTTGGGTTTAGTATATATAGTACAAGTGTTAATTGACAACAAAAAAGTTTTAATACATTCCTCCATTACATAGAGACAAGCTTTATCAAATTTTGAAATCATGAGGTGTACTACTTTGTTTATGGTTTCTTGTGTTTTCATATTTTACATTCTGAGTCATGGTAAAGGTAACATAATATTCTTTTTATTTATTATTGATTGATAACAGTAAAAATGTTGTTTGGAAGAAAAAGGAAACAAACCCAAGAGAAAGTTGTACTACTATATATTTCTTTGTATAACCTAACAAAATATTTTGGTTGATAAAAATAAATAGATGGAGACGCTAGAGACACTGACTGTTGGGATTATATCACATTCCCTGAGGGAAAATGCGGCTTCCACGGAAATAAGAAATGCTTCGAAGATATGCGTTCAAAGAACAAAACAATACGCTATCGTCAGTGCAAATGTACCATCACAGGATTTTGGGGGCACCAACATGGATGCTATTGTCGAAGGGCTGATCCCTCTAATTGCTTATAGAAATCCTTAGACATTTCGGCCAATCAAACCCAAAATCTATTCACTGATGATAACTCAGAAAGAAATTGCGTAGGAGAGTTTTTGCTGTTTACAAATAAACAAACAATGGTGGTAATCTGATCGATGTTACCTTTTATAGTTATGTTACGTTGTGTCATAGCAAATCTAAAAAGATTAATTATGACGGAGTGTTCTTATCTCGTTTATTAGTTTGTTTGTTTGTCTGTGTTCAACATTTCCAAATAAGAAATAGTTGAGGTGTTTATATATTCTTTTCGGGACCCTCGTCTGCATATATCTTATATATTAAAATAGAAGTCACAACATTAATTCATGTGTATTTTTTTTGAAAAAAATGAATCTAATGGACATATTCATAGAAAATCATATTATATTTAATCTCTAATCTTATCATTTAAATTTTGGTTCTACCAAAAACATTTATTGGGCTATCAATAATTGGATTTAAATCTATTGGATTTAAACAATAGATGATCCGTTGGATTTATAAATAGTATAAATTAAATAAATATAATTTAGTGTTGTAATATTATACATCCATATGTTAATTATTTAAATATTTGTCGATGTCAACTTTTAAAATTATAAAGATATTTTTTAAATAAAAAAAATCATATTTCTAACAATGATTAATCTTTACTACCTTAAACCAATGAAAAAAAATTTAAAACTATATAGTTTATTTTAAAAATTAAACAAAAACTAAATGTTTAATTATTTACTTGATAATATAAATCTATGAAGTGAAAAGTTTAATTTTTTAAAAACTTTCTAAATTTGTGAAATGTTACAATATATTTGAATATGACAATAAAAATATTTTACTAATCTTTATATATATAGTCACGATTTTAATAATGAAATAATAATAAAAAATATATATATATAGAAGAAAATACAAATACATGTGAAAGTTTGAAACAATCTATTTAATGAAAAAAATATACCGTAAACTTATTATGTTTTAAAAATTGATAGACACATATATATTATAACATATACCAATTTAAAACTGAAAACAAAATGTTTATATCAAAAGAAATGAAAACAAAAGTCTGTGTGGTTGCCCGGGTCGTCGAGATCTAGTATAACTTAATATCTTATAAATCTCTATAGTGGTCCAGTGGTTCCTGAAAAGGGCCATTCACTTGGCTCTTGATATATGATTATTACACAGAGAGTAAAACACACATTTAATGTTTTTTTTTTCTTCTTTTTGATGTAAGAGCGTGAAAGATGCTGTTAAGAAGGCTGCTCAAATTACTATTGTTGCAAGAGATTTTTATTCCTCTTTTTGATATACGTGGAAATGATATATATATATATATATATAACCGTGCATGCAACAAGAGAAAAAGCTTCTATCAAACAATGACTATTGTTGTTGCATGCAAGCTGTTTGGCTCTTTCCTTAATGCAAAAGAAAGGAAAAAGAAACGTTTTTATATTTTTTTTTTTTCATTTCAACCTTTTTCTTTAACTTTCCTTTTCAACTTTTATGTTTAATATTTGAACACCGAGATATGAAACTCTCTTCGTTGGGGTTCACTATTTGAACTCATAAAAGTGTCTATTTCATTAGGTAAATAGTGTCTATTTCAACAAATAAATAGGAGCCAAGTAAGAACTTACTTTTCATTAGGTAAAAGTGTCTATTTTAATGCAATGTATTTAGAATTGTTTAAAAAATAAACTGAAAGCAAGTTTGTGCATGTTCCCTTCTTATTTATGTGGCTTAATTAAGCATGTTATTTGACACAATTATATGTCTAATACATACAACTCTAAGTTACACTGTACTTACTGTTTAGCTAATCCAACCATTATTTTGTATGTTTCGGGAAATGTCTTAAAACTTGCTAAACCACAGAGTACTAATATGATGATATTTTGGATAAATTATTTTCTTGAGGTTCTATAAAGTAAAATATAATAGCCGTCATTTTAAATAATTTAAAGTTGAGGTTATGTCATATACTTCAACGGTTCAACTGGTTTAACAAAAAGTTGAATGTTTGATGGCTGTGCCAGATTTTAGAAATTTCTTGCTGAGTATGTCTTGCAAACCCTTATACCAGAAGTTCTCATGTCAAAAAAGAAAATGATTTGCTTCACCTGACTCCTCCTTCTGTCCCTTGGTTTAAATCAGTCGGGTTTAATCCGAACATGCTTTTCTAACTTGGGTAACGGTTCAGAACATGTTACCAGCAAGGAAAAGACTTCGGTGTTAGGGTTTAATTATCTCCTAAAAAAAAAAAATCTCCTCAAAATGTTTGCTTTTGTGATGCGTTGGATGAATCCAGAAGAGACCATCTCTTACACCTCCTACTTACTTCGAAAGTTCCAAGCGGCGGTGATTTGAATTCATTCTGCTTCATCAGATAGTAAGCTTCAAACCATTTGTAAATTGATCTTTCAGGCTGTGCTGCATGCTTTGTGGAAGGAGAGAAATTTGAGATTGCATAGTTCGAGTAGATTCACGCGATTTTAAAAGCAAAGCTTTTTGGTATGGATAGAGACCTTTTGATGAAACCCGGGCTCGTTTCGTCCTCTCCTTCCAACCGGAGTGGGAAACGTTTCTTCATCTTTGGTTTCGTCACTTTCACCTCTAAAAGGATTCTCATCATCCCTCTTTTCTGCTTCACATGTGGTTTCATCTCTGATCAACTTGTACTCTGTCTTTATTCATCTTTATTCATTTTGTCAATCTTGTATTTGGAAACAATGTCTCTTTCAGAGAAGGAGATGAATAAAAGTAAGCATTAAAAAATAAAACATTTCTCAAAAAGGAAAATGTCTTGTACATTGCTTGATTTGAAAATGTAAAAAACAATTGTCTTGTAAATTATTTCTCAAAACGAAAAAGATAAAAAAAAAGAAAGACTAACGTTGCTTAATTTAAACTTATGCAATTATTTTTTTAGGGCTCTTCTCGAAGAACATTTATAGACTAAATTAAGCTTGTGAAGTGTCTGTCCTTTTAGGTTTGATTTAGTAGAAGATGTGTGAAGTGAAACAAAACATGATTGATAGTAGACAATTAAAGCAAAACATGATTGATAGACATTTGGTTTTATAGTTCTTGTTGCATACGGCCTGTGAGGCTCAACTAAGCTTTATCTTTTGTTTTTGGAGTTTGGGCCTCACAATCTTACTTTCTTGGCCTACCTCTAGCATCGAGTGAGAAGCACATCCAGCACCGTGCGAAAGCTACGAGGGGCCGGAGGCAAAATTATTTATTTTATATCACAATATTAATACGCTTTTAATATGAACGATAAAATAAATTGTTTTCTTATCTTAGATTTTGATATTATTTTAAGAAAAAATAATCTTATGAAAATTAATGGTAAAAAATTTATTTTGATTACAATTGTAAATTTTATAGATATACTCAAATTCTATATAGAAAAATTGTTTTTGTAAATGGTTTTACTATATTGATTCTTAATAGAGACGATAAGTTTTATACAGAAAAGAGGAATACCGTAGAAGCTAAACATTTACAGAGATTTCCAATTATATGGAAAGAGAAAATATTGTTGCAATAATAAATGTGTATCTGACGTATCCTTAACACGCCTTTCAAGATGAAAGAGTCTCAGCAATTCTAATTTTATTTCTTAACTCAAGGTATATAAGGCGTGACAGAGTTTTAGTCAAGGCATCGGCGAGCTGATCTTTTTTGTTGACGTTTGCAATTCTGAGAATCCCATGTTGTACCTGATAGTCAAGAGCAACATGTTTTATCCGCGAGTGAATGACCGGATTGGCACAGAAAAATGTGGCACCAAGGTTATCACAGTAGATGACTGGTGGAGCCTGGAGGGTGATGCGGAGCTCACTAAGAAGGTTGCATATCCATCGGATTTCAGCAGACGTGTTAGCCACTGACCTTTACTTGCTGAAATAGACGATGTGTGCATTTGTGGAAACGTAGTCGTCGGAGTCTATGTCCAGTTATCATCCGAGAAAGTGTGCAGAGACATAATATTGTTGGCGGAGAAGTATATACCGTGAGAAGGTGTGCCAACAAGATATCATAGGATTCTTTTAGCCGCTTGCTTGTCGAGATCAGTCGCCAATGAGGACAACATCGTTTCCATGCTATGGTTGATGCAACGCGAGATTGTCAAGATCACTCGTCATATGATGAGTAGCACCGCTGTCAACAAGCAAGGCATTGGTCAGATGAGAGGATCCTATAGAAAGGTTTGTGCGAGGCTACCACGGAGGGTAGGTGTTGTTGCTGCTGCTAGACGATCCTTGGTGGCCAAGCTAAGGACACCTTTTCGCACTATGGCCTTGTGTACCGCAAAGGTGACATCGTCCCTGGTAACCGCTTTGAACTCGTTTTTGATATTTTTTATTGGTTGTTGATTGTGGTTCCACTGCTGCGGTTTCTGCGGTGTGCGTTGATACTGGTTGTGTCTGAGCGGAAGAAACATTGGCAGTAACTGGAACTGGTGCACTTTCAGTTGAAGCAGTGAGCAGCTTGGCTACTTTGTTGAGAAGCTTGTCATGAGCCTCAATGACTATAGGTGTGTTGTAATGGCCCTCGAGTTGATCTGCAATTGGTTTGTAGTCTTCAGGAAAGCCTCCTAGAATGTAATCTATTTGGTCTTCATGCTCAATCGATTTACCAAGCAAGGCGAGTTGATTGAATCTTGTTATAAACTCTTCGATGTACTCATCGATGGTCTTAGTGCCTTTTGTCCAGCCTTTGATTTGGAGTTTGAGTTCTTGGATATGGCCCCTGGTCGGTTTGTCATACGTCGACGCAAGGGTTGTCTAGATGTCTACAACAGTCATTGCAGTAGAAACATCGGCTGGATGGTGGGGTTAATGGCACCAATGAGACCAATATATATAAGCCGGTTCTGATGCTTACGGATGGTGTACGCTGGATTGGGTGTCGTTACTCCATCAGTAGTGACAGTAGGAGATGGTGGCGGCAATGAACCATCAAGATGACCTGAGAAGTCATAGCCATCAAACAAAGCTTGGATCTTCACATTAGGTAATTGTTTGGAGAGAGCTTGGTAACATTAGACATCTTAACATTAAGGAGAGTTTGAGGAGTAACATTGATGATTTCAGCAGAAGTAGTATACATGATAGAAGAAAACAGGTAGAAAAGAAAAGAACGATGAATAGAAAAGGAGAAAAAGATTAAACCTGCTCTGATATTATGTAAATGATATTTGCTATATTGATTCTTAACAGAGGGAATACATGAGCTTTATACAAAGAAGAGGAATACCCTGAAAGTTAAGCATTTACAAAGACTTACATAACTTGAAGGAGATAGTATTGTAGGTATCCTTAACAGTTTTCGACATTTAAAATAAAAAGAAAAAAAATAATGTTCACAACAACTAAACAAAAATGATCATATTATTAAAAATATTAAAATAGTATGAGTGATTATATTATCATTTGAGTTGTATGATTAGTTATAGATATCGATGTTATAAAATGTACTAATGTGAGTGGGTCCTTAGGCCAATGCCTCAAAAATGATAAGGTGAGCACGGCTATCAACACATCTACTATCAGTCATATCATATATATATCATTAGTCAATAAATTATTGCTCATTTTGTACTGCATACACTTTTCCAAATGTTAGTTCGTTGGTGGTTTGTAAGGTATTAATTTTAGTTTAGTTTTTAGTAATAAACCCCTCCCCAACTAAAACTGGATTGTAATATAACCTTTCAACTAAAAGCTTAGTGAAAGAAACACAAAACTTTAATTTCGTTAATGTCTGTCACTCTCCTTCTAAAATACGGTAATGGAAGATGACATATGTTAAAAGTTTGTAAGTTGAAAATTTATAATGTTGAAAACTTAATTAAGTGATTTTTTTCCGCTTCAAAAATAACTAAAGAATTTTATCACTAAAAATTATTAAATATTAAGAATATTTAGTACTCCCTCCGTTTTTTAATATAAGTCGTTTTAGAGAAACTTTTTTGTTCCAAATTATATGTCGTTTTCGGTTTTCTATGTAACATTTATTAATAATTAATGTTGTCTAACCAATGATAATATAACTTTTATTTTTCTATTGGTTGAATTATGGTTAGGTAAATAGTTAATGATGTTTTTATTTCGAAAACATAAAAAATTAATGATTTTCTTAATCTATGTGCATAGCTTTAAAACGACTTATATTAAAAACGGAGGGAGTATCAGTTATGCATTGTTTAAAATTTTTACAATATTTATAAGTTCTTAAAAGTTTCATTAAAAGGCTAAGGCCCAATAAACCTGGGTCCATTACAAAGAAGCAACAAAGCCCCGTAGGGTAGTTTTTGCTAACTGTTCAGTTTCCCGATTCAGATCACGAGGGATGTGCGAGAAAGAGATTTCCACAAAGGCAGAGAAGATGTGGAGGATATCGCTGAAGATTCCTATGATCTCTTTTGCATGATGCTGTTGATTAATAGCTCTGATGAGCGTTTAATTGTCGGAGCAAACCCTGAGCCCTGTGATGTCAAGAGCCGCTGCCTGATAAAGGCTTGAGCGGACAGCGAGGGCTTCTCCGATTTGAGGGGATCTGACGAAGTCTTGAATCCAAGAACCCTGAAGTGATTTTGTACTTGGGAGGCCAGTGACTGTCCATGCAAGTCCGGTTGTTTGGTGTTCCTTGTTCCATTTTACAGAGAACCTATCCTGCGATTGTTGATGTTGGTAGTCGTCGGTTCCCACCATTCGGTAAGGGATGTGGTTGTTGTTTGATTTGGTTTTGTGCTTGGATCCATTCTCGAGTTAACATCAGTCCTTTGTTTGCAGTTTCTTCAGTTGTCGAGTCTTTTGCCTCAAAAACTAGGAGGTTGCGAGCTTTCCAAATCATCCAACAGATCTAGGGGAGAATCTGGGTTGTGACTCCAGTTGGAGGTAGACATGTAGACTTTCAGAATCTCCTTATGAAGTCTGTCTCACCAACAACTATGTGAAGTGTTTCTAATCGAGGTATGTTATCCCAGACTTTCTTTGCAAAAGGGCAGAAAAGGAAAGTGTGGATTGCCGTTTCAGGTTGTTTGCATATATACTTACTCCTCTCTGTTGCAAGTTTATTCCAAGGGGTAAAGCATTTTGAGCCACAAACCAAAGGAAAGTTTTCATTTTAGGTGAGAACGAACCTGACCAAATGTCTTTGATCCAGTTGAATTCTTCTTGTGGAGCATTTACTGATCTGTCGTTGTCCATTGTAACAGAGTAGTAACCAGAACGTGTGGAGTATTTGCTTGATTGGAGCGGTTGCCAGATGAAAGAGTCTTCAGCTCCTTCTCTGCTTGGTTGTAGACGCTGAATCTCTGTAACCATCTGTGGTAGTATTTTTTCGATTATGTTCATGTTCCACTTCAGATCAGTAGTGAGTAGGTCCGCAACCTTTAGATCTAGATAGGTTTCAGAAATTGGACCATATGGCATAGTCATCTTATCTAATGAGATTCAATTATCTTGCCACACTTTAGTAGTTAGTCCATTTCCAATAGCCTTTCCGAGATTTGGTTTGAGTAGATCTCTCCATGTAGAATACTTCTCCATCTGTGGGAACATACTGATGGTACTGTTGCGTACATGAAACTCCTAATGTGACAGTACTTGCCCTTTAGTATCTTTGCGAGTAGGTAGTCTAGGACAGTGATGATCCTCCATGCTATTTTGGCTAGCAGTGCTTGATTAAATAATTGTATATCCCTTACTCCTAAGCCCTCTCATGCTTTAGGTTTTGTTAGTTTTGTCCATAATATCCATCACATTTTACGTTTTTATCAGAGCCATCCCACCAATATCTTGTTAGGACTGATTGAATCATTTTGCAAAGACTAACTGGTAATTGGAAATACGACATTGTGTATGTAGGAATGGCCATTAAGACAGACTTCATCATTGGTAGTTTGCCCGCTTTGGAGAGATGTTTTGTGGCCCAACTAGCTTGATGCACGTTGTCTGGTTTTGTCCACTAAAAAGGTAAACATATCCTTTTTTCTCTTTCTGAAATGTTCTGGTATACCTAGATATTTGTCTTCTCCTTCTTGTAAAATTCCTAGCACTGTTTTGACATTTTCTTTAGTTTCTCTAGGTGTCTTAGATGAGAAGGAGATCGATGACTTGATCTTGTTTATCTTTTGGCATGATGCTTTCCCATAATCTTGCAGGATGTGTATCTTGTTGCAAGAAGAGGTGTCCGCATGACAGAAGAACACTGTGTTATCTGCAAACAGCAGATGATTGAGTCTTGGGCATCCTCTTACCGTTCTGATTCCTTTGAAGTGTTCCCTATAAGTTTTTAAAACAAATTTGTAAATCATTATACACTACTATATTAGTTTTATAAACGATTTAATCCGTCCAGAAACTAGTTGAGACCTGCCATTATCCACAGCCACCCGAAAGAACTGAAATGCAAGAGATCTGAGCTTGAGATGCAAGAGATCTGCGTTTCAGTAAAGAACACCAAGAGATGAAGACTTTTCTTTGTCCCTATCAATGCTCTAGAAATTACCTTTTTCACACAAAGAAAAAAAAACTAATTCATTTCGTGCTTACTACAATACACTTTTCCAAATTTTAGTTCGTTGCTGGTTCGCAAGGTATTGGATTTTCTTTTTGTAAGGTATTAGATTTAGTTTAACTTAAAACTAAATTTATTTTGACGTTGTTTATCACCCCATCTCATGTGAGATTTAGTTTAACTTAAAACTAAATTTATTTTGACGTTGTTTATCACCCCATCTCATGTGACAAATATATTTTCTCTTCTTAAAACGAAAAAGAAGATAATTCATAAATCGTTTTCACCTAACAACAAAACGTAATCATAATTATATCAATATAACGTTGTTGTGTAAGAGTCTAGTTTTAAATTTTAACGATCGTATGACGGATTTGTGACATAATGAATTCAAGCATCTACGCTACGTGCTAGGTAAAGTAATAAAAAACGAAGAAATAAGTAGTTAGTGTTGGTGTTGGGTCCGTGAACGGTCGAAGACATACAGATTAATTTCACGCTCTTTTGACATTTGAGCCTTGGAAGTTTGGTTTACTTTGCTCAACGCCACACACGTTGCAAAGATTGGAGTTGGTGAGTGCAAATCCCATCATACCAACTCTAGTGAAATTATATCATCAATTACTCTTGAAATTGATTCTGTGATCAATCCCAACACACTTTTTATGTGTTGTAATTTAAAGTTCTTTCATCTCCGAAAATATTTAGTTACCCGTCGGGGGTTTACTATACCAAAAGTTTTATGCTTTTAATTTTTTTAAATATAATTATTCTATGTTTTAATGAAATTTTCAGATAAAGAAAGATTCTAAAATCTTATATTGTCACTGAAAATAATAATAAAAAGATTCTGAAAATTATATTTTCTAAAATTCCTTTTACTGAGATTTTGAAAAGTTATAATTTTATCAATATTAATGAATAATACCTTCTATGAGTTAAATTTCTCTATGAAATGTTAACAAAATTTTCCCTTCTAAAAAGTTAAACAAGAATTTGAACCAAAGTATACTATTATTATTATCTTTCTAACAGGAAACAATTAAAAATTGTAAATTTTCTATACATAAAAACTGTGAGATCTGTTGAATGTGAAAAGACGTAATGAGCAAAGCCACCATGATCCTTATTATCTGTCCCAAACAATCTATAAGCAGATTTATTGTAATTTTAAGATGTTTTGATTTAGTTTCTTAATTAAGAATTCCAAATCTCATGCTCTTTGGATATTAAAATTCCAAATATTTTGTCAACATCTTCCTTTCCACATAAATGGAACTTGTGGTATTAGTATATGATGGAACTTATGTAGTGCATAGAGCATAGTGGATACGTAACAGGGATAGAGTTTAAAGTTCTATTGAAGTATATTGGACCAAAATATGTATATTCTCAAGATGACATCGTTTGCTCTGTTAATTCACGTGTCGATTTTCTAGGGCTTAAAGAGGAGTAATTCTTGGGTTCACCAACCAATAGTATTTGAGTATTTGATATTTGATATTTTTTAAAAAAGGAAACAACATTGAATTTCCAAATAAGATTATCTTTTTAAAATAAAACAATAAAAATACATAAAAATAGTTACAAAAAATAAATAAATAAATATTTTTAAGTCTTCAGCAAAATACTAAACCCTATACCCTAAATCTTAAACCCTAAACCTTAAACTTTGGATAAACTCTAAACGTTTGAAAATCCTAAACCCTAAATCATACATTAAAAACTAAATTTTAATAACACTAAACCCTAAATTCTAATCACTAAACCCTAAACCCTTGGGTAAACCCTAAACCCTTGGGTAAACCCTGAACCCTTGGATAAATCATAATCTCTAGAGTTTAATTTTAAATATTTTTGATTTACAGTTTATGATTTATCCAAGGGTTCAGGGTTTACCCAAGGGTTTAGGGTTTAGTGATTAGGATTTAGGGTTTAGTGTTATTAAAATTTAGTTTTTAATGTATGATTTAGGGTTTAGGATTTTCAAACGTTTAGAGTTTATCCAAAGTTTAAGGTTTAGGGTTTAGGGTTTAAGATTTAGGGTATAGGGTTTAGTATTTTGCTGAATACTTAAAAATATTTATTTATTTATTTTTTGTAACTATTTTTATTGTTTTATTTTAAAAAGATAATCTTATTTGGAAATTTAATGTTGTTTCCTTTTTTAAAAGATATCAAATATTAAATACTCAAACACTATTGGTTGGTGAACCTAGATGTTCACCCTAGGGGGTGAACCCAAGAATTACTCCTTAAAGAGACGTGTTAATAATTTTGATCAATTATCTCATCTTTTCTGATTATTAAGCGTGTATGGTCAATTATAGGTTTTTGTCTTATTTAATTAGTTTTGGATTTTTTATCAATAAACTAAAGTAATATATCCTTCAATATATCTGTATACTTAAACCAACCTATGAACAAGCAAAGAAACAAATCGCAAGAACAAAAAATAATCTAAATAATCTAGTAATATGATTCCTGTTGTACTTTTCTTTACTTATTTTTTTGTATTTAATATACAGACTATCGTATAGGTAAAACAAATATATTGTATAGTTAGAAGAAAATTTCATAGTATATATTTCCTAATTTAATTTTTTTCTTATATAAAAAGAGACATAGATCTCTTTACTAGCCCTTTGTGTATACATTTACTTGCTCTCTCTCACCCACTTCAAACCCGCTGAGATTCCCCACGCTTTCTTTTTGTTTCCCGAAACATTTTCGTCGACTATCAAATCAAAATCGTTTAAATAATCCTTCTTCATTTTCCCTACATTCTTCAAGAAAATGGAGACGTTGTCGAGAAGCCTGAGCAAGAGCTTAGGAGAGTTTTTAACAAGCAGTAGTAATCATTTCTCAAGGAGAAGCGATTCTATCGATGATCATGATGAGGAAGCTCTTAAATGGGCTGCTCTTGAGAAACTTTCAACCTTCACTCGTCTTCGTACCACTCTCATCCAACCTCATGATCTCGTTGACGTCACAAAACTCGGCGTTGATGATCGTCAGAAGTTCATTGATTCTATCTTTAAAGTCACCGAGGAAGACAACGAGAAGTTCTTGAAAAAGTTGAGGAAAAGAATCGATAGGTATTTATTTTAGTCTTCGGCACGACGTTTTAGACATGCAACCAATCCATTACCAAAGTGTTACGAATCTGATTTTTTTTTTAAATACTATGTAAACTTGGTCTTTCATTTTCTTGAAACATTCGGTTTAACATATATGTTTTGATGTAAAGATAACCGGGTCTGGGATTTAAGAAGCTAAAAAATTTCAAATTTAAATTTTAATAATTATTTTGGAATCTTAAGGGCATACGTCCTATAAATTATAGAACCGGTCATGGATGTAAATATTTATTTGATCAAAAAAAAAATCATGTTTTCCTGTTTTTAGAAAATCAGTTAGTTCGCCCTAGCCGCATAACCTCCCAGGCACAGTCTCTGAGGCAGACCTCCAAGTCATGATTTCCGGCGCCGGTGACTTCTCTCGCCGGCGTCGGAACTCCTCTCCGCCGGATCTGCTTTCTTTCTTCGTCTACAGTGTCGTCTTCTACCTTGGTCTCTGCTTTCATCCGCTTCTCCTGGTTCTAATCTTCGGCGGCAAGGGCCCTCGACAGATCCAACGACAGAAACAAAGGAATCGAGCCTTGGGACCAGATATAGCTATCGCTCTCTCCATCTGGTTGCTCCTCTCAACAGTGCTTTCTACAGTCCCTCACCGCCGCTTGGTTGCTATCTCCGCCGTTTCTAGCTTGGTCGTCGTCCATGCCCCTGCTCAGCTCGCCGTCACCCCCGTGTCCGGTACCCTTCTCGTCACTGCTCAACTTACTGAGGCGAGTGGATGTGTTAAATCTGTGTGTACCTTCACCGAATCTATTCATATGGCATCTACGACGTCTATACAGAACACACATGCTCAGCTCAGTTCTCCTCAGTCGCCGGTACCAGTCACCATCTCCAACCGCATATCACCAACCCTCGCTAACTGCCTCCTTGGTCTTTATGCCGACAAGCTTTCATCTAACATTGAGGCAGCTACATCCTGGCATGTTCTCAACGGAGCTGAGCTACACAGTTTAAGGTTATCACCAACTCCGTCAACTGCAAGATCTGGACCACTATGGCCTTGCCTCCTTCCTCAGCCAGGAAGTGAATCCGCCAAAGGTCCGTTCTTTCCTCCACGGTTGGACCTGCCGGATCCTCCAGACTGCGGCTCCAGTGGGTTTTCAGAGCCCCCCTCGCCGTTCATCAAAGACTCTGAACCCAGCTCAGACGATCAACACTTAATCTATAGCATGATGGCTTCCATGGAACAGCGAACCAGACTCGGTTCAGCCAAAGCTCGAGTGTTCCAGCACGGTAATGTTGGTGTCCAAAGCTGCGTTTTGAACAATGTCCTCGCTTTACCATGGATTCTAGTTAACGATATCTATATTAGTTGGTCTGAGGTGTTTGAGAAGTCAATCGTTTATATGGGATTGGAGACAACTTTAGCCTCAGTGTACAGGGTTCACCTAGCCCAAAGTCGTGATGTTATGCTTAACTTAAGAACGCTATTTGTCGAGCTATCACAGGTCAGTAGAGTTTGCAGTAACTCTAATTTTGTCACTTGCGCTATTCGGTTTCAAGGTCCATCCAGTCTGTTCATCAGCGACAAATCCATGACTGGTATACTCTCCGTTTCTGTTGAGATTCACCTAGTCTCTTCGGAGAGCGTCGTCGGAGCTAGAGCTGCTCTTGCTCGTTCCGCCTCCTTCCAAGCTTTGTTGGTTGGTTTATTCAACGTCGATTCTGACTATTTCATGCTCGTGGTAGTAACCTATTTAGGGGTGCATCTGATGATTTCCCACGGTTCTCCGGTTGTCGAGCAAGTATCTCTCGTTAAGTTCGTTATGTCTTGTTTTGCTGTTTTGTTGGTGTTCATCAAACTGTCGAGGTTCCCTCCAGTTTTTATCTTGTTACCGGATGTAATAACTTAAAACCCTTTTAGATTTACTATAATCGTTTGTTTGACAAAAAAAAAGGTTTGAACATGTATATGGTGACAAAGAGACATCAGTGTCACCAACCTAGATTTCAAGTCCTAGTTGCATTTTTTTCTTGTAAATGTGAAATTTCTAAACATTTAATAATGACTATTATGACAGGGTTGGAATAAAGCTACCGACCGTGGAAGTGAGATTCGAGAAATTTACAATAGAGGCGGATTGTCACATCGGAAAAAGAGCTCTTCCGACTTTACCTAACGTTGCATTAAACATTGCTGGGAGAGGCCTTAGTTTATTTGGTTTTAACTTTGCTAAAACCACTAAACTCACTATCCTTAGAGACGCTTCTGGTATCATTAAACCTTCAAGGTAAATTATGTAAACTTCAATCTATGTTTTCTCTCTTTTTAGTGTTGATTATTTGTATATAATGTATGGTTTTGGTGGGTTATAGAATGACACTTTTATTAGGCCCACCATCATCAGGGAAAACAACTCTTTTGTTGGCGTTAGCTGGAAAATTGGACCCAAGCTTAAAGGTTAGATAGCAATGATTAACTATAAATTACATATTAGAGGAAGTCAATGATAGTAATTAATGAAATGGACAGGTGACAGGAAGAGTAACATACAATGGATATGGATTAGGAGAGATTGTACCACAGAAAACATCAGCTTACATAAGCCAAAACGATGTTCATATTGGAGTCATGACTGTCCAAGAGACTCTTGATTTTTCTGCTAGGTGCCAAGGCATCGGCACTAGATACGGTAACTAATTATCACATTTTCTAGTAATTTATAATCGAAGTTACTCAGATTGAAGATCAAATTAAGAAAACTCATGAGTTTCTTTTTTTAATTGTGATTTTAATAGATTTGTTAAGTGAGTTGGTGAGGAGAGAGAAGGACGCAGGGATCTTACCCGAACCGGAAGTGGATCTCTTCATGAAGTCCATCGCAGCTGAGAATGTCAAGAGCAGTCTAATCACAGATTACACTCTCAAAGTAATGGCCTCACTTTTAACCTATAGTAGACCATGGTATATAGATTTAATATATGTACATCACATGATTATAGGTGTGCAAGGTTACAATGTGATCACTTAGAGTTTTAGTTTTAATTTAAATAAATAAAAAGCCTTTAACAAAAAGAAGAAGAAAAAAAACTAGGAAATTTGGGTTTAAGACTTTATGTAAATGTCTTCCCCTAACTGATATAGTATTTTGCCAAATATGGCACTGAACTCGTTTGTCAATATTTGTATTTTGTATGATTAACTAACAAGTAGAGAGATATTAGAAATTACAAGATTCTCCGTTAGGAAAAATAGAAACAAAATCATTTAACAAGAACTAATAATCACATGTAAATACCAACTCACGCAATTAGTGGACCTTAGATCTACCTACTCCCTTCTACTTTCTACCCAAAAGTTAAGATTCTATGCAGTTTTCACCAAACAAACCCAATAGCTCCAAAATTAGGCAACTTACTCGTTTTTTTTTGTAACTGGCAATTTACTTACTTACTTGATTTTACTTGCCAATTTTGGGTAATTATTTTTTTTCTTCAGATATTAGGGCTTGACATATGCAAAGATACGGTGGTCGGGGACGAAATGATCAGAGGAATTTCGGGTGGTCAAAAGAAAAGAGTCACAACAGGTCTAGTTTTCACCATTTTTTACTTACTTATACTTCCATGATAACTCCATGATTAATACAACCTTTTTATTCCCTCAAAAAAACAGGAGAAATGATAGTGGGACCAACAAAGACATTGTTTATGGACGAGATATCTACAGGTCTAGACAGTTCAACAACGTACCAAATAGTGAAATGTCTTAAAGAAATGGTTCGGTTCACGGATGCAACGGTTTTAATGTCCTTGTTACAACCAGCACCTGAAACGTTCGAGCTCTTCGACGATATTATTCTATTATCGGAAGGCCAGATCGTGTACCAAGGTCCACGTGACCATATTCTTTCCTTCTTTGAGACTTGCGGTTTCAAGTGTCCCGAGCGCAAAGGCACCGCTGATTTCTTGCAAGAGGTCTATCTAATCCTTTTAATCCGCTCTTGCATAGTTTATATTAGCCATGCGGATTTGAATCGCACCGTATTATCTGAAATAAATGAAATAACTGAACCGATTTAACTGAATTAACCAAAATAAATGAATTTAACTGAAAGTATTTTAAAAAATGAAGCCTAAAATCTAACTTAATTAATCCAAAATTAGGTTATTTATGGATTTTTAAAAACCAAAATATACTCAAACTAAACCAAACCTAATTTTTCGGTTTACATCTGTGGAATTGAGACTGAACCGAACTAACCGAAACCAAAATACCCAACCAGAATAAACCAAAACCGCAGGGCTAGTTTTTTTTTTTGTCACAGCAACGGCTAGTTTCTATCTTTCAACATTTAACCAAAAGAATTGACACTTAATATTATAATATTGTAGAAGAAAATTGATCTGACCAACTTGCCTTGTTAAACAGGTAACTTCAAGGAAAGACCAAGAACAGTATTGGGCAGACACGACAAAACCGTACAGATACATTCCTGTCTCTGGATTTTCCAAACAATTCAGAACCTTCCATGTCGGAGCCAAACTTGAAAACGACCTGTCCGTCCCTTACGACAGATTCAGATCACATCCAGCTTCTCTCGTATTCAACAAACAGTCCGTTCCCAAATCTCAACTCTTCAAGATCTGTTGGGACAGGGAACTGCTTCTCATTAAACGCAACGCTTTCTTCTACGTTTTCAAGACCGTTCAGATCATTATAATGGCCTTGATTGCGTCAACCGTGTACTTGAGGACAGGAATGGGAACAAAGGACGAGAATGACGGAGCCGTCTACATCGGTGCACTGATGTTCTCCATGATCGCTAACATGTTCAATGGGTTCGCGGAGCTTTCTCTGATGATTCAAAGACTTCCCGTGTTCTACAAGCAACGAGACCTTTTGTTTCACCCTTCTTGGACCTTCACTCTTCCGACGTTTCTCTTGAGCATTCCTATCTCCATCTTCGAATCCGTTGTTTGGGTCAGCATTACGTATTACTTAATCGGATTTTCTCCAGAACCCAGCAGGTGACTTATGATTCTTTAACCATATATTGTGACGGACCAAATGCCCTTCCTAGACAAATGTCCTACTAGAATCACATGTCCGTCGTCATCATCAGATGTCTAACTCCCTCGTTTAGTAAAATGTTGTTCGATTTGAGTCAACTCTAGTTATATATTAGACTTCTTTGGGGTCTAATATCCGATATGAGATTTGGGATGCCTATTTATTTTAACGCTTATTTCTCCAGAGATGTTTTCAAAGCTGGTGATCTGAGATGCCAAACATCAATAGAGACTTAAGTTAGAGTTCAATAATCAATGCTATTAACATTTCCAGTGGATCCAAATTTCTTAATTATGAAAAAGTAATTCCTTGAATTTTTGTGTGTGTGCTTGTGGCAGGTTCTTCAAGCATTTACTGGTGATATTTCTTACACAGCAAATGGCTGGTAGTATTTTCCGATTCATTGCAACAACTTGTAGATCAATGATACTTGCTAATACTGGAGGATCTCTAGTTGTTCTCCTCCTCTTCTTACTTGGAGGGTTCATTGTTCCTAGAGGTATACATCAAAAGACACTATGAAACTGATTTAAAGAAACATACATGTTTTGATGATATATGTCAACAGGTGAGATTCCTACATGGTGGCAATGGGCTTATTGGGTTTCACCAATGACTTACACTTACGATGCGTTAACTGTCAATGAAATGCTTGCTCCTAGATGGATGGATCAACTGGTAACTCTAATAGATTCCATCTTGTAATTTAAATCGAATGATTATGTAACAAGACTTGATATGCTTTAAATTTCCTTGCAGTCTTCTGATAACTCCACGAGGTTGGGGTTGGCTGTTCTTGAGATTTTTGATGTGTTCACCGATCCAAGCTGGTACTGGATCGGTGTAGGAGCCGTTCTCGGGTTTACGATTCTCTTTAACATCCTAGCTACTCTCGCTCTTGCATATCTAAACCGTAAGGGTCATCTATATACATTGTTTGTTTTTATCATATATTTTCTCAAAATATAAACGATATAAAAATTTAATCATACCAAATTTGTTTTGTGTGGAAAAAAGTTTTAATGTGGAAACACATGAACGTCAACATTTCTTTTGGTTTCTTCTTAAGTTAACATCATGTTTTCTTGATATGTCAGCACTTGAGAAACCTCAAGCCATCGTTTCTAAAGAGGGTGCAGAGGAAAACATAGTCACGAATGGGTCAGAGGGTAAAAACACTTACGTGAAAAGAGGAATGGTTCTACCATTTACTCCTTACACAGTGTCTTTTGACAAGGTCAACTACTACGTGGACATGCCTAAGGTAACACCAAATCCAAATCCTTATTACATCAAATGTGTTGAACGTTGAAATTGCAACAATAATGTTAAATGACTATAACACAACAAATAGGAAATGAGAGAACAAGAAGTCGCAACGGATAAGCTTCAGCTGCTAAGGGAAGTGACAGGGGTGTTTAGACCAGGGGTGTTAACAGCTCTGATGGGAGTAAGTGGAGCTGGTAAAACCACTTTAATGGATGTTTTGGCTGGTAGAAAGACCGGTGGATACATCGAAGGCGACATCAGAATCTCTGGTTTTCCCAAAAGACAAGAAACTTTTGCCAGAGTCTCTGGTTACTGTGAACAGAATGATATCCACTCGCCACAAGTCACTGTCAGAGAGTCTCTCATCTACTCTGCCTTCCTTCGTCTCCCAAAAGAAGTTACCAAAGATGAGAAAATGGTAATACTAATGCTTCTTCTCACAACTTCAAACCATATGAGTAGGGCCGGTCGTGATATTTTGAAGGCTATAAAAAATTTAGTAAAGATTTTAATTAAATTTATTTTTAAACAATTTTAGGAGTCTATGTTTTTACAAACTACCTCTTAAAAAAAAATTTATTTTGGGGGGATAAGCCAATGTTTCACTTGCCTATGTTTAGAACCGGCTCTCGGCTCTGCATATGAGACCACTAGTCTAACTCTCATACACCGACTTTTGTAGAGATTTGTGGACCAAGTGATGGAGTTAGTAGAACTAAAGAGTCTAAAAGATGGGATAGTGGGGCTTCCAGGGATCTCAGGGCTATCAACAGAACAGAGGAAGAGACTTACTATAGCAGTTGAGTTAGTAGCAAACCCATCCATAATCTTCATGGATGAGCCTACTTCAGGGCTTGACGCTAGGGCTGCAGCTATTGTGATGAGGACAGTGAGGAATACAGTTGACACAGGAAGAACTGTTGTCTGCACAATCCACCAGCCTAGCATTGACATCTTTGAAGCGTTTGATGAACTTCTGCTTATGAAGAGAGGAGGACAAGTTATTTACGCTGGTCCTTTAGGCCAAAACTCCCACAAGATTATCGAATATTTTCAGGTTAGATTCTAAATTTTGTTTAGGAATCTCACATTGAAAATAGGAACTTCCTGATCAGTTAAAGAAACTACAGGCCATTCCTGGAGTTCCGAAAATTAAAGAAAAGTATAATCCGGCGACATGGATGCTAGAAGTGAGCTCAGTGGCTGCAGAAGCTAAGCTTGATATAGATTTTGCTGAGCATTACGTAACATCATCCTTATATCAGTAAGACTCTAAAAAAAAAACTAAATCATTCACGAGAATTTAGGCTAATTATTAGAACTCAAATATTGGTGTAGACAAAACAAGAAGCTTGTAAAGGAAGTAAGCACACCGCCACGAGGAGCAAAAGATCTCTATTTCTCAACGCAGTTTTCAGAATCATTTTTAGGACAATTCAAGTCTTGTCTGTGGAAACAGTGGATAACTTACTGGAGAACTCCAGACTACAATCTTGCCAGATTTTTCTTTACATTTTTTGCAGCTCTCATGGTCGGATCAATCTTCTGGAAAGTTGGCACAACAAGGTTTGTCCTGAAAGCCAGTAAATGAGTTCGTACTTACACAAACCCTATATAACTTCTTGTATGAACAGGGACAGTGCTAATGATCTGACAAAGGTTATTGGAGCAATGTATGCTGCTGTTTTGTTCGTGGGAATAAACAATGCCACATCAGTCCAGCCACTCGTAGCAGTGGAAAGAACTGTCTTCTATAGAGAAAGAGCTGCTGAAATGTACTCGGCTTTACCCTATGCCCTAGCACAGGTGAGATTTCGCTTTCTTGATCAACAAGAAAGTGTTAGGGTTAGTAATTAATTAAATTTTTGTTTTCATTGGATTCAGGTGGTGTGTGAAATACCGTTTGTGCTGATCCAGACTACTTATTATACGTTGATTACATACGCAATGATGTGTTTCGAATGGACCGTGGTGAAGTTCTTTTGGTTCTTCTTCGTCTCATTCTTCTCCTTCCTCTACTTCACATACTACGGGATGATGGCCGTCGCCATCACCCCGAACCAGCAAGTCGCAGCTATTTTCGCCGGAGCGTTCTACGGTCTCTTCAACCTCTTTTCTGGTTTTCTCATCCCTAGACCGGTTAGTTTTGGTTTCGTACAACGCAAGAAACTTGACCTAAGGGTTTTTAAAGCTTTTGATTGTATTTTAAGTTTGTTTTACTTTTCCGCAGAGGATTCCGAAATGGTGGATATGGTACTACTGGATGTGTCCAGTAGCATGGACTGTGTATGGATTGATTGTTTCACAGTACGGTGACCAAGAGGATACGATCAAAGTCCCGGGTATGACGGAAGATCCGACGATAAAATGGTACATTGAGAATCATTACGGGTACGACCCGAATTTCATGGGCTCTATTGCTGCTGTGTTAGTGGGCTTCACTGTGTTTTTCGCTTTTATGTTTGCCTTCGGCATCAAAATGTTAAACTTCCAGCAGAGATAGAGTGTTTGGAAGAATTATGACAAAGAACACTTATGTTAAGTGGGGGTTATTTTGTTGGTGTATTTTAGTAGAACTGTAATTCCAAACTAAATTCAGTGTTACTTGTTTTATACTTTTTAAATTTCTTGCTAAAATTAAGTATTATTGGTTTAATGTTCAATCTGAAAATTTTGTTGATACATTTGATTTTAAATAGATGTGAGTAAATATAAAATGTTAAAAATACAAAGAAATAAATTTGAAGAAAATATCTATAATTTTTTTAATATTAATTCATTTATATGTTATTTCTTAAATATCAGTAAATATTACATATTTTTCTAAAAATAATTGAAATACACAAACAAACAAGGGAACAACACATTCTGAAGATATTTACAAAAAGAAAAAAACACTCTGAAGCTTGTTCATGCATGTCACATTTTATGGTTGCTAAGAGACTAAATTGTCTATATGCTTTTAATCTTTTCGATAATATCTTAGCCCCTCTACATCTAGACCACTTGATCCACCACCTCATATTAAAAACGTGTATCTTATCATATGTGGATAGATCGCTTCACAAGTGGATCAAAAGAAAAATGTATTTGCTTATTTCGTTTTCACTAAAGATTTAGATTAAAAAATATTATCATCAACATTAAAATAATTTAATATGATTATCTTGGTTATCAGAACTGCATTTGTCGGTAGCATATTTTATAATTTTTTTAAATTATCCTAAACAAAAAGATGAGTGTATGTATGTATGTATAAGATTAGTTTGTTGTCATAAACGAAAATATCCAGGTAAGAAGATAAGATATAAATAAATAAAAAGCTAGTAGTATATAATTAGTAAACTAAAACACGGATTAAAACGTAAGATCCCCCATAATCCTCTCGGTCTTTCTTCTTCTTTCCATAATAAAAATCAAAAAACAAAATTACACATCTCTCTCTATCGAACTTGTTGTGTATATACGGAGGAGCTTTTATTACAGATTAAAGTGTTTTTGGCTTTTTGTGTTGTGTGTTTGTGCGGATGACTCGTCGGTGTTCGCATTGTAGCTATAATGGGCATAACTCCCGCACGTGTCCGACTCGTGGGGGTGGTGGTGGCACGTGCGGTGGAAACGGAGGAGGATCTTCTGCTTCTTCCTCCTCCTCCTCTGCCGTGAAGCTGTTCGGCGTGAGGTTAACGGATGGGTCGATTATCAAGAAGAGTGCGAGTATGGGTAACCTCTCTGCATTGGCCGTGCACCACCGCTTGTCTCCGTCGTCTCCTTTGGCGACGGGTAATCATAATGACTCGCCGTTGTCGGATCATGGGAGGTACTCTAGTCAGGATAACGGAGGGTATTTGTCGGATGATCCAGGTCATGGTTCTGGGTCTATCCACCACCGTCGTGTGGAGAGGAAGAGAGGTAAAAGGGATTGTCTTTTGTTGATTGGGGTTAACATTTCATCTGGTGTTGTGTTAGTCTGATTGCTAATAGATAGATAAAGTTTTGAACTTTGGAATTGAAAAATTGTTATAAAGTTTTGAACTTTGGGATTGAAATGGTTATAAAGTTTTGAACTTTGGGATTGAAATTGAAATTGTTGTGAAGTTTTGAACTTTTAAATTTAAATTGTTGTAAAGTTTTGAACTTTTAAATTTAAATTGTTGTAAAGTTTTGGAGTTGAATTTTTTTATAAAGTTATGAACTTTGGGATTGAAATTGTTCTGAAGTTGTACTGTTGTTGCCTGTTTCAATCCTTTGGTGAAACAAGAGATGATTTCTTATTCACATGATACTTTATATTGTTGAAACGGATCCCGGTTATTGCAGAAATTGATTTGGGTCTTACCGGTTAGTGAAACTGTTGGGGGAAAACCAGATAATGCTTATGCATGACAAGAATTTTTACAGTGTTTTATTCATCTTAAGATGGGTGCATAGTTGTTTTGACATTATCTTATTTGTTGATCATAGTGTTGAACTTAAGCCTATAGTTATATTGGGTTTATTAATTAAACTGGATATAACTGACATATTACATTGGGTTTATTAGGTGTTCCTTGGACTGAGGAGGAGCACAGGCTATTCTTAGTGGGTCTTCAGAAGCTAGGCAAAGGAGATTGGCGTGGTATTTCAAGAAACTATGTGACTTCAAGAACTCCTACACAAGTGGCTAGTCATGCTCAAAAGTATTTCATCCGCCATACTTGTTCCAGCCGTAGAAAAAGACGTTCTAGCCTCTTCGACATGGTTACCGATGAAATGGTAAGCATCTTAGTGATTTTTATGTTATTATATGGAAACTTATATTGAATATCTTCTCTGTTTCGCCTTCTTTTAGGTAACCGATCCATCGCCAACACAGGAAGACCAAACCTTAAGCAAGGAGCCTGAAAGCAAAACCTTCCTTCCTTCACTTGAGCTCAAACTCAACAATGCTACAGAATCTGAAGCGGCGCCACCACAGGAGCAACCTGAGGAAGCGGTAGAGCCACCAAACGGGCTTTCACCAATGCTAGTCCCAGGCAGCTTCTTTCCTCCTTGCTTTCCAGTCACTTACACGATTTGGCTCCCTGCGACTTCCACTTCACTTCAAGGAACAGAGCCTTCCTTAGAAGTCTCAGCTTCTTTTCAGCAGCATCAGGTCCTCAAACCAAAACCTGGATTTGCTAAAGAACGCTCCAACATGGACGAGCTGGTCGGTATGTCTCAGCTTAGCATAGGAATGGAGACAAGTCATGAAACCGAGACTCCCATGTCTCTGAAACTAATAGGAGAGCCGTCAAGGCCATCTGCGTTTCACTCCAATGGCTCCGTTAGTGGCTCGGGTTTGAGTAAAGGCAGCAGCGCGATTCAGGCGACCTGAAACAAAAAAATCTTGTTGGTGATTCGAGAAACGAAGATGTGGAAGGTCCTGACCGGATTAAACCAGAGGAAGTTCTTGGTTTTAGGAGGAAACAAACCAAGACATAAGCGATTAGAGAACAACAGTACTTACAAAGAGAGAACATACCAAACTGTAACAATAGACTTACCAAAGAGTTAAACACGTTACTCAGCATTACGTCATACTTACATAAGATAAGTACACATAACAATATTACCCCTCATTTTAATGTCTTGGCTTATTTTTATTACTTTTTTCCAAAATTTATAATGTTTTATAGAATTTTTTGGGGTGTTAAAACAGAGATGTTTTGATATTTTAAATCGTTTTACTAGTTTTGTGATAATTAATTGAATTATTTTAATATTTCTTCCGTACACTAAATGAATGATGTTTTAGATTTTGATTGCATTTGAAGATTGATGTTATATAATACTCTCCCGTTTCTAAAAGATCCATATTCTAGAGAAAATTTTTGTTTTTAAAAAATATATATTTTTTGCTTTTAATGTAATTTTTGTCAACTAATAATGAGAAATTGTGAAGTTTAAGAAAATTAATTACATTTTTTAAAATTTTATTTGTTTAAAAATATAGAAAATATAAAATTACAAAAATATGGATTTATAGCTAAGTTTTAATATGTTTTATTAAAAAGTGTGAAAATTCTAAAACATGGTTTTTTTAAGAAGGGAGAGAGTAAATAGTATAGTTAATGCAATGGTCTTTAAAGCTAAAACACTAAATAAAATATAAAAATATGAATGGTGAAATTTTATAGGTAAAACTAAATAGTGATAAACATAACAATTTATTTACTGTTTTTAGTGTGTGAAATAGTAAAAATATCAAATATTTGTATCTTGAGAAAAAAAAATATATATAAAGTGATACTTTTTAAAAAAAGAATGTTTTATTTCTTATACTTGTAGCCAAAACATCATCCAGGTAACAGAAGGTGTACTGTTCAGAGTTACATGTTTACAAATTAAATAGTTATGGGTACCGTTCAACCATTTCTACTGTTTAATGTTCAACTCGAACATTAAATTGGATATAAGCAAAGAAAAAAGGATAGAGTATTTGTTCTTTGGAGTGAAGCTGCTTTCAGCAATGCCCAAATCAAATCAAAAATGAGGAGAGAGAGAGAGAGAGAGAGAGAGAGAGAGAGAGAGAGAGAGAGAGAGAGAGAGAGAGAGAGAGAGAGAGAGAGAGAGAGAGAGAGAGAGAGAGAGAATCAATGTTGCGTTAGGAATAATTTCAAAAAAAAAAGGAACTCTAAAGTCGATTTTTACAAATGATTGTAATTCTGCCCCCATAATTAAGTTCCCTAAAAAAAATATTCCAAAGAAGCTATTCTGTGATGTTAAAGTTGTGCAATGTGTCAATATATCTCCAAATCTATATTCACACTAATCTTGATTTACTTTTTAATATTATGTTCCAATAATATGCGTCAATCTACCGCCTCTTTTGCTTCTGGAACGACCGGTACAGAATTGATATCCCCAGTGTATTGTTGGTTTTATGTTCAGAATGGATGCAACATATACCAACGGCAGCTGTGTGCATGTCTGAGGCGGTCAAACGCTTTTTTGGTGTGCACAAACTGATTATATTAAAATTAAAGGTTCCACAAGCTTAGACGATTACACCCGGAAATAAATTCGATGGGAAAACAATAAACGGAAAATACTACAACAAAATAAATGATAAATGTGTTGAAAGAGTGAAAGGACTTGGAGAGAAGCTTCACTTTAAACCCTACAACTGTTGCTCGAAACAACAAATATAGTCAAAGTGGCCAACATTGAAATACCCAAACCGTCTCTGATGAAACTCGACTGTTTGCTGACAATAAGTGGGTAACTCTAGAATCGTAGCCAAAATAGTAGTAAAAAGGTCTTGACTGCCTAAATTTGATACTGAAGCTCTGAATGGTGACGAGCGAGTCAACTGCAGAACAAGTACTGTGCGGTATTAATAGTAACAAAAATATATAGATATATAAGTATATGTAAAGATTTTTGTTACTATTCATAGCGGTGCGGGGCGGTTCGTCACCATTCGAAGCCTCGGATTACACTGGCTCTCCTTATAGATAAAAAAAACTGGGTAGGAGACCCATAAACTAAGAAGGATTCTTGGAGTTAAAACAACTTTCCATAGACGGTCAAACGCTCAAATAGATTTTCAAATACTTTTATGCCTGGTCGTTTCAAATCATTGTATCGCAGATAGTACTTTTCTCAGAAAAGTTTATGATACGTGTCTTACCGTATTCAGTTTCTCTAATATACGAGAAAGCTAGTTGAAGTGAGATACATCTTTGACCTTTTTGATTCACCATTTCATATTTCGGTTTCGAATGGCGATAAGAAAGTGTGTTAATTTTTTTTGTCAACAAAAAAAATATGTTTGGATTACACTTCTCTACTAGATAGTAACCCGGGATAAGAAGTTTATATTAATGTTAAAATTATATATTATGATTATCATTAAGTATATTTTAAGCGATAGAACTAAAGGTACGATTGTTATCATGGATGAAGAGAGAGACTTTTTATAATGGGTGCACTAATATTAAAATTTGATATATGGTGTTTGCAAGTTTGAAAAGAAGCTTTGAAAAATAATTTTTTTTATATTTCGTCTATCACGTTGTGGTAGTTACGGAGTTAGGGACTAAGAAAATTGAAAAAAGGTGGATCAATAACATATTATAAGCAAAACAATAACTGTGTGAAATAAAAAAAAGTATAGCTCCTTTAAATTCAGAAAACATAGTTGCGTAATAAAAAAAAATTGAAGGTTATTCGACCATCAAAATTGTAAAGGTTGTTCAAGATGCGATCAGCACGTGAGACTTGCTGGTAGTTCGTTTCTAGAAGTTTCTTCCCATCTTCAAGGTCGTCTAATGCATAGCTCTCATGGTGACAAAGGTGGTGGCATTCACATGCTTATATTGCTTGATCGAGAAGACTAATACACTAAGCCGAGACGATTTATAGTGATTCAATCTCATCGAAACAGAGATCACCCCATCGAGCAGTAACAAAACACAATATGACACATTTATCTAGAAATAGATTCACAACGTCCTCTTTCGGCAATGAGGAACGTGAGTGCTCTGCTAAATGCATGAAGGCAGGTACGGAGAAAATGGTTTTTTAATTGATACATGGCATCGTACTAAAGTTTCATTGCTTTGTCGTCTCTACGGATCTGTCGACTCAGATGGGTTACCGTTTTTAACAGAAACGTATAGAGGAATAAGGAAGCTTTATTGATGCTATGATTATATTGAAAGGATTGATAAATCAACTAATCGAATTTGAAGCTGAAGGTTTATTACGCAAAAGTGTTCGTCGAGAAAAGTGTAGATGATATGAAGTTCTTTTAAATGAATGCTAGTGTGAACGCATTAAATTTACTGTTTTGGTGAGAAACGTTCTCTGCGTGACACCTAAGCATTTTACTAAATAAAAACTTCTCGTGAAGCCACGTCACCACGTCACAATCCTTACCAATAACTTTTAAGGTAAGTTTTAAAAATGCTTCTCCTTTAATATATAGGGGATCCGCTGTACTAAATTTTAAAGATTATAAAGCTTATAGACATCGACACACTGTCGAGATGCAGTTAAACATAGAAAATCACGGAGTTCTACCATTTGAGTACTATCTAAAAATTCCTAAGTACTAAGTAGCAATAAGACCGATGCAACGTCTGATTTATGTAGTACTTGATAGATTGATAAACCTTATCCACATAAGTTTCCATAAACAAATTTAAAGCCTCATATATAACAAAGATTAGATATATAGCCCCTTGATAGTGGCAGTTACTTTCATGTTTGCAATTAGAACATTTTCAACTCATTACTGTTTTACACGTATCTAATATATTAAAACAGAAGTCATGACTTCTTTCTTTCCATGTGTGATTTTTTAGTTTGGACCATTCCTAAAAAATATCATATTTTACATAAATTCATTATTATATCTTTTAATATTTTTATCTTTTTATTTGAAATACAAATGAATTTATTTAAAATGTTTTAACAAAATATTTTTAAAATCTTCTTAGAATCTTTTTAAATTTACTTTTGAAAATTAGTTAGTTTTAATTTAAATTATCATAAAATATAATTAGAAATTAAAATTGAATATAGTTTTGGTTTATAAATGAAAATTTAAATAAAATGAAATTAATTAGTTTCAAAAATACATTTACTAATAATTTTTAAAGATTTTGTTAGAAATAAATATTTATTTCTATTTTAATTTTTTCAAATTTGTTTTCTAATAAAATAAAAATCATGATTTTTTGATGAATGATATTTTTATTTGGACCATCATTTAAATTTTCTATTAAATGTATATCACTAATGCTAATATATATAATATTTTTAACTACTTTAATCATAATATCTTTTAATTTTTTAAAAAAATTTGAAAATTTTAACAAACTCTGTTGAAAAAGATTATAATAAGATCTTAATTGTCATAAATTGAATATAAATATTTTCAACTAAGTTTTTAATTAGTAATGAAATGTTACTAAAAGAATAAAATTATATCCTATTTTATCAATTTTATAATAATATCTATCATTTTAAAATAAAAACGTTATATTGAACAAAATATGATAAAATTATTTTAAATTGATAAGTTAACATATTTTATTTTCAAAAATATAAAATATTTATTTTAAAAATATAATATATTGGTTGAACGGGTTAATATTAGTAAACTATATAATACATGTATAAAAATTTATCTTATCTTAAACTTTTTAATATACAGTAATTTATTATATAAAATTAATAAACATTAAAAAATTACTAAGAAAATCTAGCGATTTGAATTACGGATCATGATTATAATAAATTAAATACAAAATTGTTTTCATATATGTTGTTTCATGCATTAAAAATTTTAGTTTAGTAATCAAACGCAAATTCAATAGCACAAATATATAAAAAGCAACATATATATGTGATGATTTTAATTTACAGCATGAAAACTATAAAATTATCATATTTGGCATAATTATACAAATATTTAAATATGTGAGTAACATTAAAAATATATAGTAATTATGTAAAACAAATATCTATAATATAAATGTAAAAATATATTTCCGCACGGTTGTGCGCATGGAAATCTAGTCTATACTATTAAAAAGGAATCATTCTGAAAAAATCTACTTAAAAAAAGTTGTTGCACCCTTTTCTTAGATTTAAATATTTTTTTGGTCTTATCTTGTATATTTGTAACAATAAGTTAGTCAATAACATTATACCATAGATTTGCCTATATTTACTCCTTCCCTTTTTTGAGTTATCATATAATTGACCAAATATTTCTCTAAGATTACCTTAGTAAATTAACGTATTATTCAAAATGGTTTGGTCGACTAAAACACAAACTAAAACAATAATTGTATCAACTCTCCAATAAATTATTATGTCACCCGTCATTTTAACAGCTTGAATAATGTATTTACGTTCAGAAAATGCATACATAAAATCACATTGTTATCACATTTTGATTCATTATATAAGTAGATTTATGTTTCCATACTTTTAACATGTTAGCATCATACTATATGGGTTTATCTGGTATAACACAAACTACAGTAATTACTATGTTTACTTTGTTTTCTAAACGATGATAAAACTCAAAAAAAAAATTGAGATCAACAGAGATGATTTGAATAAACTGTAAAAAAGCTCATGTTGGTATGATATGGAACAAATCGTAACAAACCATTTAACTATAATAATTTAATATAAAGCTTAAAATCTACTATTACCTTATTGATCAAATAATTTCTTATAATTTTTAGATGATTGAATATTTGAATTTAATTGAGATCTTTAGATATGATTTGGATTTTATTTAAACTAAGATTACTGGATCTTACCAAATATCTAACAACTTTGGTAAACGTAACTCTACTAATATACTTGCATCATCTCATTATTTTTCAATATACAGAAACATAAAATATATGTGAAATATAGTCTCATATTCATTATAAATGAAATAGACCAAAATATACACATATAAACTTCAAACTACCACAAATTTTCTATAATTAATGAAGATTTGCCACGGTTTAGTATAAAATTTAAAGAAGTTATTGTATCATCAAAATCAAACAGGCTTGGACATTTTACCCGGACCGAAAATCTGAAACCGGAACTGATTCAAAAATATTCGATCCGAAACCAAACCGAAAATTTAAAGTATGGATTGGATCAGAAATTGTTCTATCCAAAAGAACCAGAACCAAAAAAAAAAACAAATAGACTCGACATGATAAAAACCAATTAATAACTGACTTAAAAACATGAATATTCAAAACTATGATTTTTTGTGTTCTATTTTCTATATTTATTTTATGATTTAGGTAAAATATCTTTTTACAAACAACCTTTGTTATTATTTTGTTACATTTTCAAGTAATATGAAGCTTAAAATGTAAAATCTAGAGTTTAAAAATATTTTATTTTAATTATTAATCATTTATTTTAAGTTATTTTGTAAAATTTTAAATATATATACCAAATTTCGACTAAATTTTATAGGGTTTGGGTATATCATGTACTTTTAAGATCCGAAAATACATGAATTCAATTTGGATCCGAAAGTTAAGAGTATTGTACATGTATTTTAATTATAGACCAGAACCAATCCAGACCTGAGAAAAACAGACCCGAATCCGAGAAGAACCGATCCAAACCCGAAAAAAAATTACGAATACTTATTGGATCCAAATTTCTAGGATCCAGACCCGAAAAAATTTGAACCAAACCCAACCCAAAGACCCAAACGTCCAGGCCTAAGTTTATGAATGAGCATCCGGGTACCCATCTGGGTACGAATCAGTTCTTTAGAGTATTAGAGTTTTGAGTTTTTGGGTAGGGTTCGAGTCGGTCCTCTCAGATACAGTTATGTTCGGTTCTGATGTATATAAACCTGAAAATAACCAAATAACCAATGTATCTGAAACACGTTTGTCATGTTTGTAATACTTGAATCGGCCTGATTTTAAAATTATAACTAATATATATTTACATTCTGGATATCTTAGAATACTCATTCGGTTTTCGGTTTAGGTTGTGTAATTTTTTTTTTTTTAAATCCGAATTCTTCGAGTCCTCGACATTTGGATCCAATTAGGTATTTGAAATATTTTCGGTTATGGTTCCTTTTGGAATCGAATCAAATCGAGTCCATAATTCAAGTAACCCTAAAATACATGTAATTTAGGTACGTATAATAGTCTAGGTCAATTTGGATATTTAGGAGTAAATTTTTTTTTTTAAGTATCCGAAAAGCCGAAAGACAAAAAATACCTAAAATATTAATTCATATCCAACTTTATTTATAACCCAAACAAAATTCGCGCTTTCGAAGCGCGGATCAAAATCTAGTAATAGTAGTTAAAACACCTCCAACGGTGACATTTTATGGGTTTCTTAATAATTAAAAAAAAAGAGAATGATAAGAGAGAGTAGAAAAGTTCTAATACTAGATGTTTTTAAATACCCTTTAAAACTATCTTGCACACATGTCACCATACAAATGAATTTACTTTTTATCAAACATTATGATTTATTTAAATAAATAAATTCTGATAAATTATTAGTTTTATTTAAATTAGGACCTTAGTGCACAATCCCAACCGTTGAGGTTGCTCTTAGAAAACTACTTTCACTCATCTCTATTTTTCTAAAATAGAAAGTACTAATTTTTCTCTTTTATATTTAGTGGAAAATAATAATTTTTATTTTTACTATATATTTTGATCAATGTTATTTTAAAGTACTATATAATTTGGTACCAATGTTGATATGATGGTATTTTTAGTTGGGATGAGTAAATGAAAATGAATAACATGCTATGTCGGAAGACGGTCCCCTATGATTTAACGTAAACTAGGCTGTATAATTTATATTACTTTTACGATTGTGATTAGTCGTTGTCAGAGATTTATTTGCTTTTAATAATTGTATGTGATTATAACTTTTTCGGATTGGGGGGAATCATGTTCATAATATCGCAGTGTGTGATTATTCATGAAAGTGATATAGGATAAAATAAATTTGTTTAGCATATACTTTATTTAAGGGGGTGATAGATGATTGAAGTTACTGCTTTCAAAGACTGTTATTTTCGAATTTATGTTGTTAAGAAAGTGTAAATTGAGTGATAATTATGCCCAAATAATATTTGTTTGCGTGTCGGCATTTTAATATTTAACGAGTCATCTTCAATCACCAACCAGTCAACATTGTACCCTTTACAAAATACTTGATTCAGATTAGGTGCTAATAGCTCCTTGTAATAACTTTAGTGATAAAATCCTCGTATCATGTATATCCAACTAAAAATCTCATGACACCTTTCCAAAGAATATCTATCATTTTAAAAATCATTAAATATTAATCTTTCAATCATATGAAATAAATTGTGGAAAAATCTAGCATTCTAAAGCATCACAATACTGATTTTGTCTTAAATATGGATATAAAGGCATATTATTAGCCTAGCCTATAGTCTATTATTTCTTAATAATATACTGAAACTAAATCTCTACAATATACTGAAACTACACATCTCTACATTTATTCTCTTAAAGAGTAAAATTATTTATAATTGGTATGGAGAGAATAAATAAAACTCTTGTAGTTGACGACATATATAAATCAGTAAGAAATTATCGGCAAATGAACAGTAAGCATCAAACTAATTAACATAACTAAAGATATTGATGTTGGAAAAAAAATTAAAGATATTGATACAAGATAGTGGTACAAAAATAGAGAAAGATCATTAAAATAGAAAAAGATAAGGACCTTTTAAACGATATATATATGTAAAAATCTATCATGGTTTAAACTCTTGTAGTTGACGACATATATAAATTTATTGGTAAAAAACTATGACAGTTTCTAAAAGAAAAAATATTAGTATTATAATCATGTATTTATTTTTAATTTTCTTTAAATAATAGAACCAATAATCAAGTGACAAATATTTATTTGGAGTTCTTAAAAATATCTTAAAAATTCCCAAATGAATTTTTTTTGTCTCTTTTCTTTCATCAGTTTTCATTAATTTTAAATTTTTTTTATTTTGAGATATTGTGTTTAGAATTTGCATATGGGCATGCTCTAATGCATTCAAACAATTTCTTTTACCCAATTCTCACAATTCTATGCATTATATTTTTCATAGTTTATAAAACATTAAAATACAAATATTTGGTATAAATTACAAGACTTAATTCAATTTTGTTTCCAGTAACAAAAAAAAAGTCAATTTTGTTTCATTATTGTTTCTGACGTATTTTCACAATTTTTGCATGTTTCTGACGTATTTTCACAAATTTTTGCATGTTTCTGATCTAATTGTTTTGGTATAAGGTACTTGTTGTTACATGGAAGGTCGGAATTAAGGAGAATAATCGAGAAGAGACATCAAACAATAACAAAACTTATATTCTAAACCCACTTCCACCAAAAGTATGTAGACAAGTTTTAAGTGAAACTTTGGTTTGGTGGGCGGAGGAATAAATAAAGCTGAACATTTGTATATGATCAATCTCTCTCATCTGTAATTCGATTTCACGATGAAGGAACATATAATGCATGTATGCATCTTTCTGTCAATCATTTAGCTCACACTTTTAGTTCAGTTTTTCCTTTTTCGATACTTGTTCCTTATTTCCAATAACATTTTTTGTCTAATTTTCGTTGCCGATATGTATCATAATTCCTCCATTCAAAAGACATATATATTTTTTTGACAACTAAAAGAAATAGTATTAAGTGTTAGAAATTAATAGATTGAATAAGAAGTACGGAACACACGCATCGGCACAAGCCCTAGCCTTTCCTTGGCAAAAAGACAAGATTTCCGCAAATCATTATATAATATTCAGTAATTAACCAAGACAGAAATGGTCATTTTATGTGTTGAGAATATAGTTCTCTTGAATTATATACTAATCTTCTCCTTTTCACTTTCAGAAAAATTCTATATATCTTGTACCTCTTTCCAAATATGTGTTTTATATAGTAACAACGTTAGCGTTAAGGTTCGCAGTTACCTGTCTATGGGATAAGTAATTGAATAAGATGATATTCGCCAATCATGAGATACTTTGATTATTTTTTAATTTTATTTTGTAATAACTATGGGCAATATATCGTCCATCCACAGTAACTAAGAGCATATAAGTTTTCTTGACATCAAGAATATATAAGTTTATAAGTTTAGACTATAGTAATTGAATGGTATCTTAATATATTACTATACATATGAACTTATGTCAAGACACTACGTACTCGAATACACTTACAATAATTAATTAAGAAGTCATATAGAGATTACAGAGATGCATAGTAATATACCAAGACACTATTCGAATAGCCTTACAAATACAACAAAAAAAACAATTAAAAGGGTAAATTCGTGAACTAACCAAGTTCTCGATAATCATTAAGTATATAGCACCTATAATTGGAAAATGAAGTGAAAACTAAAATCATTGTATTCTTTTTTATCTTTCCAGCTATGAGCAGAAAATTGTTATACCATTTGATTATTATTCTATTTTTTGAGATAGCTAGTATAAATACCTAATATTATACTATAAAATATATGAATATATATTGATAGTTTCTTAAATAAGATTAAATTAGACTGAGTAATGAAAGAAATTTATGGGTAGACAACACAGATAAATGATTGAATACATGCTAAATTTTCAGAATCTGATTTTCCGAATTGTATAAAACTAGTAAAAAATAGTATAAACTTACTATAGAAACTATAAGAGAAAATATATTATTTTATAAATATATCAACGAAAAGAATAGAACAACAATATGTTCTATATACTATGACGAAAAATTTAATAACTATTTATTTATTTATTTATTTTTATCTGATTAAAAAAATTCAAATCATGTTATATATATTAAAATATTATACTCTTTTCAGTTGAATCTTCAAATTGATTTATTATAGAGCTTAGAAACTATTTAGGAAATAATATTGAAGGGGAAAGAAATAAGTAAAAGATAAAAATAAATAAAGAAATAGTAATATAGTCTATAATATAGAAATGATGAAGAAGAATTTTTGTTTGATTAGTTAATGAATTATAATTTGTTTAATGTATACATGATGCAATTTCCCTAAATACAGAGCATGTCTTTTTCCTTTAAAAAGAAAAAAATATTGAGGAATGCATCCATTTGTCATCGAAATAGGCTGATACTCTAACGAATACACAATTTATTTTTATTTTTGTAGCATTGTACAGAATTCATGTCCCTTACGTTGCAGGTTCCCATCATTTCTATATATATTCTCTTATCTTTTATACTTCTCCTTTTTGATGTAATGTGGAATTAATTATCAATATTCTCTCTTCCCCTCCCCTATATATATGCTCACATTTTCCACCATTTCAGTATTGCATTGCCACTCAAATTACCTAACAAAAGAAGCAAATTAAAAGATCAATATTTTCTCAGGAAGTATTCCCCCCCCCCCCCCCCCAAAAAAATATATATATATATATAAAAAAAACATAAATGCAGAGGCAAGTGGCACTCATTAAGCAGTCCCTCTTTGATCAGGTTTTAAAAGTTTATTGCTTACTGTTTGTGTTCCTATTTGAACTAGTTATCAATTTTTTTCAATAAATGAAAATGAATCAATTGAAATCTAAAATGGGAAAATGCATGCAGGGATTTCTCGACGAACAATTCATGGAGTTAGAAGAGCTCCAAGATGATGTAAACCCTAATTTTGTTGAAGAAGTTGCCACATTATACTTCAAAGATTCAGCTAGGTTAATCAATAGCATTGACCAAGCGCTGTGAGTACCTTTATCCTTTTCATATTGATGTTTCTAATTGTGCACAAAATTTCAAGTTTTCTAATAAACGAGAATCACAATCCAGGGAAAGAGGATCATTTGATTTCAATCGGCTGGATAACTACATGCATCAGTTTAAGGGCAGCAGCAGCAGGTAAATATTCCCCTTAATTTTGATACACTTATTATAGAAATGAGATATACTCCATCTGTTCCTTAATGATAGACATTTTAGAAAAAAATTTTGTTTCAGAAAAATGTATTTCTTGTGTTTTCTATGAAAAAATTGTAAACTTCGAGAAAATTAATTGAATTACTATTGGTTAAAAGTTATCGAAAATTGAAAATTACAGGAAACGATATATTTATTATGGTAGTTTAATGTATTTTCTTAATATGTGTGAAAATACTGAAAAATCTATCTTTGTGGAACAGATGGAGTAGTGAGTACTTTGAATAAATTTTGAATATAAGTAAAAAGAGTGTAGCACCAGCACCCTGAAAGTTACTTCCATTCTCATTTATGATTAAATGACAAAATTTACTAGACATATTTTTATTTTGAATTATAAGTTTTAGAACTATTAAATAATAGATACTTTTGTTAGAAACGGAGTTAACAGTCACATAACGTGCATTTTTCTCTTTTTGTAGCATTGGTGCGAGTAAGGTGAAAACTGAATGCACTATGTTTAGGGAATACTGCAGAGTTGGAAACGCCGAAGGGTATCATTCCATTAACACCTGCCTACTAGCTTTTTTATACAGAAATATAAACTCACGGGGTCAAAGTGAAAACAAGTAAAACATATAGGGTTAAAACTGCAGTAATTAACCCATTGAACCTTGAACGTTTGTTGTACTTAATCTTCTCACTTATTCCATACTTGCGACGAGTGCAGATGCTTGAGGACTTTCCAGCAAGTGAAAAAAGAGCACGCAACGTTGAGAAAGAAGCTTGAACATTATTTCCAGGCAAGCCAATGATCAATTAAGCTTAACAGAATCACAACTTATGTGATGATCTTATTTTTTCAAAAAAAAAAAAAAACTTATGTGATGATCTTTTATTATTTACTTTTTAATCATAATAAGTGTTTAATTATTCACTGAGTTAAAAATTTATAATGAACAGTTGGCAAGACAGGCGGGGCCTAAGGAGACAGCACGTAGGTCCAAGTAAGAGAGAGAGACATTTGAGGAATCGTCAGCGATTTTTATACTAGAAATTACTAATAAAAACAGTTCCTCAATGTACGTTATAAAGAAGATCTTGGATTTTAATATTATGTATGTTAATAAACGGTCCAAACCTCTCCTAAATTTTTTCCTTATATGGCCAATATTCTCCTTAGAGATCATATATTCAAGATTACCTCTTATTCGTAGCATTTTGTCTTCCACTAACAACGGTATACAACAAAACAAACATGCATCTATCGATTCGCCTTTTACCATGATACGTTACTTTATTTCATTATGTTAGATGCACTTCAAAAGTATAGTCTTTACTGCTACTGCTACTGCTACTGCTATTGGTTATAAAAGCAAAAAGAAAAAAACACATACAAGGGTTCGATAGTTGGATGCAAACTATATAGAGCCAATACTATAACTCATTAATCTCTTTCATGAATCTAATGAGATAATACTTCTCCAATCAAGTACTCTTAGTTTTACATATCCTAGTTTTTCATACGATGAGAGTCTAACTATATAAATATAGGTCTTATGCATGGGAAAAATAAATTTAACCATACAACATTGCAAAAGTCCCATGCAGAGGAATAAATAAAACGTTTCTTCGGAGAGCATCTCCAAAAGACACTCTATAACTTCAAATATGAAGTTTTTTGCTTTCCAAAAAGGAACTTCAAAACTTCAAATTTGAAGTTTTGAATAGTGAAACTCTATATTTGAAGTTTCACTACTCAAAACTTCAAATTTGAAGTTTCATATTTTTATTTGCATTTTGGTCTCTACAATTACACATCACATTTATGATTCATAAATATTTTCTTGTTTATTATTTAATCTTTATAAAAATTACATCTCATAAATATTTTAAGTTTTGTTTATAAAATTTAAGTCAACACATAAAATTAAATAAAACTTTAAAATAAGATTTAAAATATATAAAACTAGATTTAGTAACAAAAGTATACAAAAGAAACTTAACAAAAAAAACTTTTAAAAAATTACATGAAGACATAACTATTACACAAAATTAAATATTACAACAACACTAATAGTTAGGTAAGTTTGATCCGGAACCGTCAAAATTTCTAAATATTGTCCAATTTTTTTTGTGTAACTGAAGATGGTTGTTGTTGATGATGTCTTTTCGTACAATTTTTCTTGTTCATATTGAATATATTCACAAGTATTAATATCATCGATAAAAGTTAGTCTTTTAGCAATATTTTATGTTTCTCTTTTACTTTCTTGTTCTAATCTAATGTATTACAAATATTAATATCACATGATTTCAACAATTTGTATCTTTAATCTACAAATTAAAATGAGAAGAGCCATTTTTACTTTGAAATGCACTAGTATATCATATATGCATTACGAAAATTACTTTATGAAATAATATGATTTTTACTTGAAGTTTAATATTAATTAAGTTATTTTGTTTAAAATTTTATATTTTATATTTAAATATAATATTTTATATTTAAATATAATATTTTATTAATTAATAATGGGGAATTGCCACTAATACCACTTTCCTAATACCACTTTTCAACTTTACACTTTTCAAATTTACCATTAAAATTTTAATGGCTAAAGTACCATTATACCCCTCATTTCATTAATTTAACCTAGATCTATTCTTCTCCAAATGTCTGTCACGAGATGAAAATGAGATCAAATTGAGACGAGCTCCAACGAGATCTCCGGCAAACTCGGCGATCTCCGGCGAATTCGGCGATCTTCGGCGAACTTGGCGATCTCCGGCGAACTCGACGATCTCCGACGAACTCGACCGGATTGGGAGAGCGTGGCGGCGAGTGGACATCCCGCCGTTCCTCTGCCGGCATTATGTAGTCGTAGTAATCCTCCGATGCTAAATCGGTCACGTTCGTCACGAATCGCATGCCGAGAAGTTCTCCGGCAAAGCTGACAGACTCGGCAAGCTCAGACGAACGAGACGATCTCTCTCCCAACGCCTAAGAAACACTAACAAAGGTAAGATGATAGTATATGGTGATTTTTGCCTCTTTCTGTAATTTTAGCTTGATTTATCAAAATCGATATGTTTCTAAGAAAGAAGACGAAGTTTTTCAAGTGAAGTTTTCAGATCTCAAATTTATAAGATCTTATAAATTGGATCCTTTCAAATCTTACTGTTGATCTGTTAGCAATCAAAAGACACAAAGCTTAACGTAAGAGTACAATTATTGATTTGGTTGATTTATTGTCATAGTTTTCAGATTTATATAATTATTTAATTCATGAGAAGGTACTAACCTAAGAGTATAATTATTCTATGATTACTTCTTTTCTTGGTTGATTTGGTGATGTTGTAGAGAATTACAAATGTGTGTTGTCAGCTTTTGGATTTAAAGGATGTTGTGGAGAATATGTGTGGTGATATGCATATCTAAGTATCTCACTTCCTTAAGGTAATACAATGCTACTATTTGTAGTTTGACTAGCAATGTTTTAGTATGTGCAGTATATGAGGTGGAACGTTGGTGTTTTGGTAGTGTAACGTTCTATTTATACTTTATGAGTTTATTTTTTATGTCTTGTTTTGTGTATAATATCTACAGAAGCAGTGAAGATGAATGATGAGTTTGTTGAGTTACGAAAGTATACTATTTTTGAATCTTATTTTTGGAAGTGAATGCTGATGCGTAGAAATAATATGTGACTGGCTTTTGTTCAGATTTTGAAAATTTACGAGGTTGGTGAGCTATTTGAAGAGGCAAGAGAGACTCTGAAGAAGAATGTGGTTTGTACTATCAAAGAATTACGTATTTATAACGCTTTATAAAAGTTGCAGAGTTGGCTTCTTAGTACATTCTTCTCTCTCATCTTATTTAGACATCTCTTATACTAAAACAATTGTATCTCTCTTTTAGTAGTTGCATAATTGAAGATATTAGTTGGACATGTAAGTGAGTTTGGTTTCAATTGTTTCTTTTATAGAAGAGTGAGATATGGAGAAGCCTTGATGTTCTCAGACTATGTTAAAGCAATATATCCCTTGTTGAAGGACGTGGCTCTTTCACCAGATATGTTTTTTTGTGTTGATTGTCTTTTGGAGGGATTTTAAAAAAATTACCTTATAAACCATTGTAAATAAATTTATAAACGCTTATAAATCACTTTGAGTTTCTTACACTCATTCTGCCTAGCATTCCTCACAAGACTTCTCAAGTTCAAACATTTATGTGTTTTGTATAGACATATACAATCAACTCTTGTTTAAAAACTTCTTAATAAGAATTTATAAATCGTCGAGTTGTACTTTTAACAATAGACTTATAAATAGCTTATATGTTCTTGTAAATAGTTTAATACACCCTTTTAAATAGTTTTATAAACCTGTATAAATAGTTATATACTTTTGTAAAGAGATGATGATACGTGGCAGATTGTGAGGCACATGAGGACAGCAAGCAAGACTCCACTGCTTCATAAATTTTACATACTTTTATAAATTATTTTATAATCCTTTATTATGGTGTATAAACTTTATAAATTATTTTTATAAATCCTTATAAAATATTTACATACTCTTGTAAACCCTTATATATTATTATACAAACCATTATAAATTGTTTTAAGGCTTTCATAAAGTTTTTATAAACCCTTATTAATAGTATACATACCTCTTATAAATTATTTATAAACTTTCATAACTTTCTTATAAACATTTATAAATGATTTATAGATCTTATAACTTTTTTTATATGTCTTTATTAATGGTTTATATACTCTTACAAATAATTTTACATACCCTTATAAGGCTTTGTAAAGAGATGATGATACGTGACAGATTCTAAGGCACATGTGGACAGCAAGCACGGCTCCACCGCTTCAGAAATTTTACATATCCTTATAAATTGTTTTATTATAATCCTTTATAATGGTGTATAAACTTTATAAATTATTTTTATAAACCCGTATACATTATTATACAAACCATTATAAATTATTTTATAAGGCTTTCTAAACGGTTATAGACTCTTTTAGTTGATTTATAAACCTATACAACTCTTATAATACCCCTTATAAATTGAATATAATCTTTCATAAAGTTTTTATAAACTCTTACTAATAGTATACATACCCCTTATAAATTATTTATAAACTTTCATAACTTTCTTATAAACATTTATAAATGGTTTATAGATTTTATAACTTGTTTTATATGCATTTATTAATGGTTTATAAACTCTTACAAATAATTTTACATATCCTTATAAGGATTTGTAAGGAGATGATGATACGTGGCAGATTCTGAGGTACATGTGGACAGCAATCAAGACTCCACCGCTTCAGAAATTTTAAATTCCCTTATAAATCATTTTATAATATTTTATAATGGTGTATAAACTTAATAAATTATTTTTATAAACCCGTATACATTATTTACATACCCTTATAAACCCTTATAAATTATTATACAAACCATTATAAATTGTTTTATAAGGCTTTCTAAATGGTTTTAGACTCTTTTAGTTGATTTATAAACCTATACAACTCTTATAATACCTCTTATAAATTGAATATAATCTTTCATACAGTTTTTATAAACTCTTATTAATAGTATACATGCCCCTTATAAATTGTTTATAAACTTTCATACTTTCTTATAAACATTTATAAATGGTTTATAGATTTTATAACTTGTTTTATATGCATTTATTAATAGTTTATAAACTCTTACAAATAATTTTACATATCCTTATAAGGATTTGTAAGGAGATGATGATACGTGGCAGATTCTGAGGTACATGTGGACAGCAATCAAGACTCCACCGCTTCAAAAATTTTAAATTCCCTTATAAATCATTTTATAATATTTTATAATGGTGTATAAACTTAATAAATTATTTTTATAAACCCGTATACATTATTTACATACCCTTATAAACCCTTATAAATTATTATACAAACCATTATAAATTGTTTTATAAGGCTTTCTAAATGGTTTTAGACTCTTTTAGTTGATTTATAAACCTATACAACTCTTATAATACCTCTTATAAATTGAATATAATCTTTCATACAGTTTTTATAAACTCTTATTAATAGTATACATGCCCCTTATATATTGTTTATAAACTTTCATAACTTTCTTATAAACATTTATAAATGGTTTATAGATTTTATAACTTGTTTTATATGCATTTATTAATAGTTTATAAACTCCTACAAATAATTTTACATATCCTTATAAGGCTTTGTAAAGAGATGATGATACATGGCAGATTCTGAGGTACATGTGGACAGCAATCAAGACTCCACCGCTTCAGAAATTTTAAATTCCCATATAAATCATTTTATAATATTTATAATGGTGTATAAACTTAATAAATTATTTTTATAAACCCATATACATTATTTACGTACCCTTATAAACCCTTATAAATTATTATACAAACCATTATAAATTGTTTTATAAGGCTTTCTAAATTGTTATAGACTCTTTTAGTTGATTTATAAACCTATGGAACTCATATAATACCCTTATAAATTGAATGTATGCTTTCATAACGTTTTTTATAAGCTTTTATAAATTATTTACATTCATCAATAATCATAGATCTAACCCCATTGGTTGATATGAGAAAGTGAACCATAGATCTACCCCCATTCATCAATAATCTTATTTGCATAAGGTTTTCCTGAAAATTGAATGTTATTCTTTCTAGCTAGTTCTACAACACTTCCGCAAGGTGTGAATTCTCAATTTCACTAAATTCCTCCTTACCTAAAATACAAAAAATCATTTTCAACATAATTCATATTTGAACGTTGGATGATCAGTTTTGGCTTGTCTGGTAGCTCTGTTGAAGTATCACAATACCTCGTAGTTAACTTCAAAATTGTGCAGAATTTATAAACCTTATAAATTATTTAACAAACTTTATAAACTGTCTTATAAGCCTTTCTAAATTGTCTTTTAGTTGATTGAGTTACTTAACACATCTTTTTCTGCAGCTGAGGTGGAGCCTTCACTTGCGTTATATCATACTTTTTATCGCTGCTAAAAGAAACAGACTCTGCAATCTCAGACACAAGAAGAAACTAAAAATGTCAATGGTTGCTCAATAAGACTTTAGAAAAAAAAACAAGAGACAATGATGAATTTGATGATTAACATTGTAGATCAAAGAAAATGTGTGATGGCAGAGTTGTGGATCTCATATAAGCTTGAACATATGCTTCTTTTATGAGTGTCGGGAACTGAACATGTCAATTACATTACTAAATAACTTCGATTTATAAAGAGTTATAAATTTTCAAAAACTCAATGTTCACTATTAGAAATCTTTCTCTTAGATCAGACTATTAATAGATAACTCTTTCTCTTAGATCAAAACAACAAAATCCGAAAAAATACTTACAGGTTGTGATTCTTGCTGAGGATTCAACATTTGAAGTTTTGAGTCTCGATCTCGATTGCTTCGTGGATCTGGACGAAGACGACGAATCTGGACGAAGACGTCGGTTCAGGACAGAGACGGCGGATCTGGAGGACAGAGACGGCGAATCTGAACGGAGACGGCGGATCTGAACGGAAAACAGCGGATCTGAACAGAGACGATAGACGACGAACGGAGATTCACGAGAGAGAGAGAAATGAGTTGAAGATAAGTTAAGGGCAATATTGTCTTTTACACATTAATGAATGTGGTATTTTTGAAAATGCCTTTCGATTGATGGTAAAGTTGAAAAGTGGTATCATAAAAAGTGTATAAGTAAAATTCCCCCTTAATATTGTTGTAATATGTTTATATATGTGCTAGTTATTTACAAAAGTTTTGTGAATTGAAATTAGTTATGACAAATATAAGGACCATTTTATAAAATACAAATAGTTTTGAAGTTGAGTTTGAAGTTTTGCTTTTAGAGAAGAACACTTTTAAACTTCAAATATAGAGTTTTGGAAACTTCAAAATAGAGTTTCTTTTTGGAGATGCTCTTAAAATGGTCCAACATTTGTTAAACTGCAGAGAAATATCTCAAGTTCTTCAGCGTATAGTAGACACTAGATACACAGTAACGCTGACTTTTAGAAGCAGAGAGCAATAAGTTTCTCTGCCTGGAAAAATGAAAAATAAATACAGAAGAGCCTAGTGTTGGGTAGATCTTTTACATAACCAGATGTTCTTCTTGATATTTATTGATTAGTTAACTATTTTAATGTCTAAAGCGACGTCGAACCACTCTCATTTATTAGCCCTAGCTATATCTCACTCACTACCACAACCTCCATCTTCCTCACTTTAAAGTTTAAACACACACCAGCTCATATTTATGGCATCCATGTGCACCTTTGTTTCACTTAAAAGGTAAATCAATTTAATAAAACTACGTATAAAACAATCAAAAGGAAGAACAGGCTCGTTCAATTGTTTCCACAAATCAAAAATGGTTGGAGAAACATTGAATAAGAGAGAGAGAGAGAGAGATACAGAGAGTTGACACAACATTGAAGTACATTAAACTCCCTAACCTCTTTGTCTTTGTGTAACCTTCTTCTTACTCTATGTATATATATGTATCAAACTGAACCATTCTCACACATACCAACGCAAGAACATGGATCACCGCATGACGTCGTGTTTGCTTCTCCTCTTGGTCTCAACCTACTCTGTTTTGCAAATTTCATTTGCTCAAGATGCTCCAACGAGTCTTTTTCCTGGAATGATAATATTTGGTGACTCTGTAGTTGATGTCGGAAACAACAACTATCTTCCAACCCTTTTCAGAGCTGATTACCCTCCTTATGGCCGTGATTTTGCTGGCCACAAACCCACCGGCCGTTTCTGCAACGGCAAATTAGCCACTGATATTACTGGTAAAAAAAGTTGTTACTTGTAGCTCAAGTTATCTTTTGAAGTTGCTTCAAACTGAAGTTCTTTGTGTTTCTGTGTTACAGCTGAGACACTAGGGTTCACTAAATACCCACCAGCTTATCTAAGTCCCGAAGCTTCAGGCAAGAACCTTCTCATTGGTGCTAATTTCGCTTCTGCAGCTTCAGGTTACGATGACAAAGCTGCTCTTCTCAATGTCAGTGACTGTTCTTCCTCATCTGATACATTTCTTCTTTGTTTGTATTCTCTCTTCTGATTTTGTGTTCCTTTTTTTTTTTTGGCTGGCAGCACGCGATTCCGTTGTATCAGCAAGTTGAGTATTACAAGGAGTACAAGAGCAAGCTCATAAAAGTTGCAGGAAGCAAACAAGCTGATACGATCATAAAGGGATCAATCTATCTCTTGAGTGCAGGAAGCAGTGACTTTGTTCAAAATTATTATGTGAATCCTCTTGTTAACAAATTCTACACTGCTGATCAGTACGGATCTATGCTTATTGATAACTTCTCTACATTTATCAAGGTAACATTTTACTCTCCTTTTTTTATTTGTTTTCATTCTCCTTCTACACTCCTGATCAAAACGGATTGTGAATCTTTGTGGATGCAGCAAGTGTATGCGGTTGGGGCAAGGAAGATCGGTGTGACATCTCTCCCTCCAACGGGATGTCTTCCAGCTGCAAGAACCCTTTTCGGATACCATGAAAAAGGTTGTGTTTCAAGACTTAACACAGATGCTCAGCAATTCAACAAGAAGCTTAACGCAGCTGCTTCAAAGCTTCAGAAGCAATACTCTGGTCTAAAGATTGTTGTCTTTGACATCTTCACCCCACTCTATGATCTTGTTCAGTCCCCTGCTAAATCTGGTACGTCACAAAAATGATACATAATTTTATAACATTTGCTTTAGATGATCCATGACACACATTTATCTTCATTATTTGAACAGGATTCACGGAAGCAACAAAAGGATGTTGTGGAACAGGAACAGTCGAGACAACTTCGCTCTTGTGCAATCCGAAATCATACGGGACATGCACCAATGCTACTCAGTATGTGTTCTGGGACAGTGTTCATCCTTCTGAAGCTGCCAATGAGATTCTTGCCACTTCTTTGATTGGACAGGGCTTCTCTCTCATTGGTTGATCTATTACGTTGTCTTCTGTACTCCGCTGTGTTTCTGTCAAACCTTGAGTCTTACACAGTTATTTCCGTTTTGAATTTATGTATCAAGTCCACCACTATTTACTATAAACGAATTGATGATTGATTACTTACTGCACGAAAACCAAAAGTTGAGAAACAACTTCACACCAGAAAACTATATACAACCAACCCTTCTTGTGCTTTGTTCGTTTGTACAAAAACAAAAGTGATTAAAAGATAGAAGTTCTTGAACGGTTCCTAAGTAGTAAGAAAAGATCAAGCCACAGCAGGAGGGGGCCGGAAGGCAAATGCTAAGCAACTTCAAGTGTTGCTAAATTCTCTGCAGCATTCCTGTTTGGTGTCAACATTGCCATCAAATGCGATGATACTTCTTTACGTTTTTCAGCAGATGTCTTCCCTTTGGTGGAGCAAGTGCCTGCCTCTAAAGTTTTGTCACCTTGCCCCTTAAAGACCAGTTTCTGTTTAGCACCACTCTTGACAAAGGTGGTGTAACCCTGCAGAACATATCAACAACTTAGAGGTATTATTAACTTTCATCAGAGCCAGTGTTTTGAACATTTCAACATAAGAAACTCAGAGATATAAGAAAGATTCAGCACAGTTGTTGTCCTTGAAGATGAGTAAAGAAATTTCATACCGGGCGTTTGTAGACTAGTTGAACTGATCTTTTCTCCTTTAGATGAGCTTGGCCAGCGGGAACCTGAATTATATAAAAGGGAAGAGTGAATGATCATAATGCAAAAGACTGGGTTTGTGTTTGTTTGAAGCTACAGATGTATACTTACGTAGGTAGTCATGTTTTGGTGACCCGACATCTGTGGTACCTGAGTGGCCATAGGGTAGTAGTATGCTCCAATATGGAATGGCTGCAAGTAACCATATGGGCTGCTGCTCATAGACGGTGGTGGGACTGGCTGAGCTGGTGAAGGCACAGGAAGAGCTTGCGTGTAATTGCGTGGCGGCTGCACTCCATAATATTGCTTGTACTCCATAGATGGCGGGACCGGCTGAGCTGCTGAAGGGACAGGAGCAGCTTGCATGTAGTGGCGTGATTGTACTGGATGATATTGCTGCATCCTCTTGAAGCGATCCTCCTTGCGTTCAGCAACTCGAACAACAAGTGACTGTCCATCCACTATAAATCCTGTAAGCAGTAGTAGAAATCCAGATCGAATCAGTATATATATCAGCTTTGGTTTAGAGAGATACGAGATACGCTACGTTGTTAGTTAAAGTATTACCGTGGAGCTCTCTTTTAGCATGTTTGGACTCGTCAAGGGTAGAGAAAGCCACAAAGCCGAATCCTTTACTCTTGCCATTTTCATCACGCATCACTTTTGCTGAGACTATCTTCCCATAGCTTCCAAATATCTCTCGCAGCCTTGTTTCGTTGATTGCTTCACTCAAGTTCTTCACGTACAGATTAAACCAACCAACATTAAACTTGGCAACAAAGTTGTCTTTGTGCTTCTGTTTCAGCATCTCCATCCTTTCAGCTTTCCTCAAAGCCCTTCCAACAAACAACTTCTTCGTTCCTAATTACCAAAAGAATGTTCCAAAATCAGAAACTCTTGTCTAGCTAAGTGCAGGCAAAGGAGTTAAGTTACCATGTGGTTTTCCATTGAGAGACTCCACAGCTTTCTTTGCATTCTCTGGATGGCAGAAGTTGACAAATCCGAAACCTCTCGATCTTCCCATACCATCCCTCATAACCACAACACTAGACACCGTCCCACACTGAGAAAACATCGTATGGAGAAAATCCTCTGTAACACTCTCGAGCAGATTCTTCACATAAACGTTTGTGAACTCTTGATTCCCAGACATAGCAGCTCTTTCATCCTTGTTAATGAACTTAGCCACAAACCTGATAAAGAAACGCACCAAATCAAACGTTCATCTTCAACCTTCAGTTACTAATAAAAATCATGTTTAACTTACAGTTTCTTGCCATCAACCATAGAGCCGTGGGAGGCAAGACGAGCAGCAACAGCAGACTGCTCCGTAGCAAACTGAACAAAACCGAAGCCTTTACTCTGGCCATTCTCCTCAGCTACTTTGCAAGAAAGTATGACTCCGAAGGGACTAAACATCCGCTCTAAGCAGCTGCTAGTGATGGAGCTGTCAAGATTCTTAACGAAGAGATTCCCCAATCCACTACGACGACGGTACGCAACGTCTTTCTGAGACCACATTATACGCATCGTCTTCCCCTTCAGATCGGTGTGGTTCAAGCACGCCATAGCATTCGACGCTAACACGATCAGAAAAGCGATTCATCATCAATCGCAAGAAAACCTAAACTAGAGATGATCGAATCAACACAGAGATGATTGAGTTTGTTTTTTGTTACCGGTGATGGCGGAATCGAAGTTGACGTAAGCGTAACGCAGTGATTTGGCGGTGACGGAGTCGCGGCAGAGATGAGCGGAGACGACGGGGACAGTCAAGGAGAATTTGGCGGTGAGATCAGCCTCCGTCACGTCGGGGCTAAGATCGCCGACGTAAAGCGAAGCGAGGCTCGAGGACTGGATGTTTCCTACGGCTTGCATTTCCGTTTTCACGATCGCCGCCATGGTTGTTCGTCAGAGAGAAGTTGATGAAGAAGCAGAGAGGTCTTTCGTCGTTATGTGTGTATATGTATACACATGTATGTATAGATATCGTTCCGTTATAACCGTAATGATAGCGAGTGAGCAGCACACGGAGAGTCGCAGAGTCGGCTGTACGATTTACGTACGGAGAGTACACGCGCTGCGAGTGTGATTCTTAATATACTCGCGTAATATCAGATGACAAAATTTATTTAATTATTTAAAAACCAAAAGATGTGTATATCTGGGGCTGGCCCAGCTGGGGATAAAGAGAATTTGGTCTATGTATAGTGGAAGAAAGGCCCTTACGTACTATTTTTGGGCTTATTGGTTTTTCAGCTTTCTATTTTGGGTATGTTACTATGTAGTTTCGTATTGCATATGTATTATGTGGCTTATAGATAATGTGTATTATGGAATACAAGTTTACTACTAGTCTACACTCTACAGACAAGAATTATACCAGAAATCCTCTTTTTTGGTTAAGGTTACTTTGTATTGCTAAAACACCAAAATTTTACATAGGTTAGTTTCAGCATTTGGTGCCTTTACAAACATATTGTGAGAGAGTAACATATTAAAAAGTTCAAAGAGTATTTATGATACAGTATTGGGACAAAAGTGACATAGCTCATCTTGTATTGACTGATGCATTGTAACTTTCTAAGCTTGGGAAGAACACGGTAATTACATGATGTATCATGTAGCAAAGGTTTGATAAGTGGTGAAAAGGTTCCTACTTACAGAACTTTATCACTTTAAGCAGTGAACAATTTCATAATTTTAACATCAATTGGAGTCTTCAACTTTGTCACTTTAAGCGGTGAATTTTTATAGACTTTAAAGTCAATTGGAGTTCTTCAACTTTATCACTTTAAGTGGTAAAAAATTTCATCTTTTTTTTTTGTCAGCTGTCCATCTATGCTAGATCAAGTGGTGATCAGACGAACCGATTCTCCGAAAAGCATCTCTGTCTAGTCAGGTCTGATCTATATAGAAAAAAGATAGCCTCTGCTCCTTGCTTTTTTGCTAACGCGTCCGCCCGACCATTCCTACTCCGAGGAATATGAGATATGCTCACATCCTCGAAATCCTCATGTAATCTATGGAACACTTCGATCTCTGTCGTGAATGTTGGCCAGTCCACCGGGTTTGTAGTCATGTCCACTAAGTCTGAGCAGTCTGTCTCGAACCGTATTGAGGTTATCCTCATGTCTCTCATACATGAAGCTGCCCAAAGTAAACATTCCATCTCAGCATACAAAGTTGAGAGGCTCCTGCTGCACCTCCGTAATCCAAAATATTCAGAACCCATTTGATTCTTAAGAATCCACCCTAAGCCATTGACACTGTCATTATCGATCCATGACGCATCAATTTAACAGGTAGAGATTCGGGATATCCAAGGAGGCACTGTGTCAACCTCTATAGTAGGAGGATCGTCATGATCCTCGTTTGCTTCCTCTCTTTCATTAGCCTTTCTCCAATATTCTACCTCAAGAGACGTGTGTTGGAAAGTATCAATCGGGGATACAACTTTTCAATTAAAGAATTTGTCGTTCTTCGCCTTCCAAATGTACCAACAGATCCATGAGAAGATATCGAATTGTGGTTTCAGTGGAGCCACCTCTTTTCTCTTCCAAAACAAAAAGTTCATGTTTTGATATCAAAACAAAAATTTCATACTTTTTAACATCAATTGGCAATTGGAGTTCTTCAACTTTATCCTTTCAAGTGGTGAATTTTTTTAATACATTTTAACATTAATTGGAGTTCTTCAACTTTAATGATTCTTTTTGTCCAAGTTTGAATATGCTTTTGGAATGGGATGACAAAAATCAAGATACTAGATATGGTTTATGTTTGTTATTTAGAAGTGATAAGTGTTGAATCTGAATTTGACATATATGAAAATATTATGAAATCGGCGATAGGTTATCTGAAAGTCTTTATTCAATAAATCATAGATTACTAGAACAAAATATATTTAAACTGGTAGAAAAATTTAAATGGTTAAAATGTTTCAAGTTGATAAATCATAGATTACAAGAACAAAATATATTAAGATCACTGCTTAGAAAACTGTAATTTTTCTCTTGCCATGTTGAACATTTATTGTGAAATCCATTCTTAAACAATTTCTCTCACGTATTTGTATGATACGAAGTAGAATTTTTTTTTACGCCGACTTCTTTTTTGTTAGGCCGATTTTCTTTTCTCTGTTATCAGATTTTGAATTCGTCAAAGTATACATGCCAAGTCTGTTGTTAATTAGGCCCCGAAGAGAAAATATTTATGTTCTGTTTCAAGTGATGTTTTAGAACTTTTCACACAACTTTAGAAAATTATCACAATGCCTATAATAAGTTGCATCAAAAAAACACAATGTCTATAAAATTAATTCACTTTACACCATTTATACGACAGCTCATAATAGAAGGATAAGAGAAGTAATTTTTATCATTCTTTGTCTAAATTTCTGAAAAAGACAAATATATCAAAACAAAATCAAATTTCTAAAAACGCCAACTGAAAGAGAAAGGATGGTATAATAAAGAGCGATTTGCATAGAAAATGTAGTAAGATGGCAATATTTGCGTCTGTGGAAAAACGGAAGGCCCAAGGGCAAGGCCCAGTTGTGTTGGGTGCAAAAAGACAGCGTTACCCCTATCGCTTCTCCTTTCACGTAAGAAGCTTAATCGATTTATAATCATTCCATGCATGTAATCATTAGAAAATGTATACATATATACCGCTGTTTATATCGGCATAGCCCGATTATGTGAGAGTAGCCAATAGTTTCGACCACTAATATTGCCTAAAAAAACGTAACCTTTTCGCAAGGCTTCACACGTTTTCGCATAGGACATGCGTGTCTGCATGTAATATAGTCGATATGTATAGGTTTCCTTCTATATAAGGAGTGATAATTGGGCAGTAAAAACACACACTTAACTATCACTTTCTTTAGCTCGTCTTTAATGTCTCTCTAGAAAACACTCTCTCACCTTTCCGTTTGAGGATAATCTCGGTGAGTTACTCCAAGCATTTATATTACTTCCGTACTGTTTGGAGAGTAGAATGTTTTCATTAAATGTTGTGTGCATGTCAGTCTAATCTTCCTCATGATTTTCCGACATTCTAAACCTGTAATTTAATTTGTGAGAAGATTTGTCTTGCATGCGATTATAGTAGTCATAAAATATGTCTCGTACTTTGCTTACTAAAAAGTCATTTTATATTTTTACAGATGTCAAAGCTGGTTAGGCTGTGGCGGGGTATATGGAACAAGGACAACGATGGCGCATGGAATTTTCACCCGGATCCGACTGACTTTGGCTTTGGTGCGATGATAAGGCAAGATGAAACGTACGAGTACTTGCTGGGGATAGTGAGGGCGAGGTACGTCTTGGGCGAGGGAACCCCCATTGTTCTGTCTTACCAGTTCCCGTCCTGGATACTTGGTCCGCTAGGGAGGAGGTCTGTGCCTATAAGCGTAACGACAACGGCTGACATCCCCGTCATGATGAGTGTGCGGGAGTGGTTCACCGAGCTGATCCTAGTCGTTACCATTGGGCCTGAGAGTGTTGCTAGGTTCCATTACAACCGTAGAGACAACTTCGTGGTTGGAAGAAAGAGGTTTGTTGTTGACAGCACCCAGAACGCATTTACTAGGAGGGAGTATGAAAGTGAGTATAATCATACATTAATAAAAAATGATTTTGGTTAACCGGTTAGCTCATACCGATATCGTACTGATTTTCAGGGCTTGTTCAAGGGGAAAGGATGACATGCAGCAGAGCTATTCTGGAGGAACTGTTTAATGAAGAGGAAATGATGGTGCTGCATCGTGTTGATCTAGAGATGTATATGTCGGACCGAGTGCAAGAACAAGCTGAGAGACGATATGAAGCTGTTGCTCGTGAGATAATAATGATCGAAGATGAGGACGATACAATGGCTGACCCGCACGTGTCGACAGAGGCAACTCCGGTTGCGACACAAGGCGGTAAGATGTGTAGACATATTATCTTAGGTTTGGCCGGTAATGTTTATAAATAGCAACCATATGTTAACTTATCCGGATAATATTGCATGTCAGGAGTCGGTCATGATCACACTGAACCAATTGTTGGAGAGGAGTGCACTTTGCCACTGACTCAGATAGCTGAGGCTCCACAGGCCCCTCCGACAGTGCCCCTCGACCTCACCCACGTCGACCGCAGACATTCAATGGAAACTCCTATGGCCTTTTGGAAAGGGTTGTATGGAGACGATCTTGTGTTGCCTGGTGGGGTGGCCCCGGATCGTGAAGGGGAGAATGAAGATGTGGAAGATGACCCTTGTGTCCCACTTGGGCCTGATAGTGGTGCATTGGCTGTCACGTCCCTAGCTGATAATGATATTTCTTCTACGGGGTCGTGTGAGGATTTGGATATAGAACCTCGTGCGACTAAAACTGATGCGGTGGAGGCACATGCAACCAGTCAGACCCACGTTGCCTCTGCCATCAATAACGCTGTCTCAGCCATTGACAACGCTGTCTCTGCCATTGACACGGGGAATGAATTGTTAGTTGCGTTTGAGCAGTTTTTGGGTATATGCATGCGCCCTTTTATCATTCTTTGACCGTTTATATAATGCAAGGCAATTGATATATAGCAAGATTATTGTTCCAATTTGTTGTGTAGCTTCAAGGGGTGAGGGTGTTCAGCCAGTGGCTGAAATCGGTGAATCATCTAAGAGCACGCTTGCGGGTAGCACTGTCCCTCAGACCAGCAAACCCGTGGTTGCACCAGTCGCGCCTGGACTCACTATAGGCTGTGTCGGCGCAGCAGAACCTATCCCAACAGTAGTGGCTGATCCGGACCAACATTCTTCTTCCGGTGGCAGCGGTGATGATGGTGGGTTTTAGGGATTATTACCTTCATCGAATAAGGATATGTATGTTATATTAACCGGCGATTTGGGTTTAAGTTTCGGCTAAACCAATTTTCAGTATTGGGTTTATGGAAAACTGTTTTTTTCATGTGTGATATTTACCGGCTATGTATGTTTGTTATGTCTATGTGTTTTGGAAAAAACGGTTATGTCAGTTTTTGTTTTGTGTGCAGCTATGCACTGTTTTGAATCTTCGATGTAACTCATATATTAATCGGTTATGTATGTTTGTTATGGTTATGCGTTTGGGAAAACGGTTATGTAGGTTTTAATTTTCGTGTGCATTTAGGTCCTAAATATAGTATATAAACCGGCCAAGTATGCTTTTGTTACGGTTATAGTTGTCTTAAACCCATTGAATCATTGGAGTATTATCTGGGTGGGAATGTCATGCTAATCGCACCTTCGTTTAATGCTTGCAAAAAAATTATGAAATCAATCAAAAAAGATTGTTGTGTCGGATAAACATGATAATAGCCTGAATAACATAGTTGTTTTAAAAATTGAATTATGGGTATCTAGATGTTGCGCCCCGGAATTGCTGACATTGGTTTCCTGTTTTTGACGTCTGAAGGTTGTGTGGGGTCCAGTGATAAAGACCTTTACGTGGGCAAGACATTTAAGAACCGAGACGAGTTCAAGCAACATATGGCCTTATATGCAATCAAGCAGAAGTTTGTTTACCGTTGTGCAAGGTCGTCACCTTCTGTTATGGTGCTTGAGTGTTCTGGAGTGTCATGTATGTGGCGGGTCTATGCAGTCCTTGTCAAGGGCTCGAGCCTGTATGAAATTCGTAAGCTACGTGGGGGGCACAGTTGCAGCGTTGATGAGCGTGCTGGATACCAGAGACAGGCGACATATAGCGTCATAGGGGAGATGCTCAAGCAGCAGTTCACCGGAACGGGTGTTGGTCCGCGGCCAGGGGAGATTAGGCAGGTGATGAGGGGCGATCATGCTGTAAACATTTCCTACTGGAAAGCGTGGCGTTCACGGGAAGCAGCGGTTGAGTTCGCTAAGGGATCTTGCGGTGCTTCGTACCAAAGCCTTCCAAATTATCTGCAGCGCCTTATTGAAGCTAACCCAGGGACATTGGCCCATCTTGATACAGAGTACGTGGAGGGCGTGGGTCGGCGTTTCAAGTATATGTTCATCGCTATGGGAGCAAGTGTGAAAGGCTTTGAATTTATGCGTAAGGTTGTGGTCATAGACGGTACGCATCTAAGAGGAAAGTATGCAGGCTGTCTGTTAACCGCTTCTGCTCAGGATGGGAACTATCAAATCTATCCCTTGGCCTTTGCTGTGGTTGATGGAGAAAACGACAAGTCGTGGGAGTGGTTTTTCGAGAAATTATCGACGTTCGTTCCTAATCAGAGCGGTGTTGTGTTTGTTTCCGACAGACACGCGTCTATCTATCAAGGACTAAGCAAGGTATTTCCGGATAAATTGATCGGCTAATAAAACTAATAGCCGCATCCGTTTTAAGTGAAAATATGGATATATACCTACTTGGCCGGTTATTATACTCTTTAAGATGTTCTTGTTTCTTTGGTAGGTGTATCCAAACGCTGGCCATTGTGCATGCATCGTCCACCTAAAGAGAAACATTCGGACCAACTTCAGGCAGAGGCAGCTTGGATATCTTGTTTCAAAGGCAGCTAGGGCGTTTAGGATGGGCATGTTTTATGAAACATTCGCCGAAATTAGTTCTATCAATCAAGCGTGTGCTGACTACCTGATTGATATAGGGCTTGAACATTGGACAAGATCTCATTTCCCCGGCAGGCGATACAACATCATGACGAGCAACCTTGCGGAGTCTTGGAATTCTGTGCTTCGTGACGCGCGTGAGTATCCGATCGTGCCGTTGGTTGAGTTCATTCGGACTAAGCTGATGAGCTGGTTTACGACACGACGTGACTCGATCCAGGACGTTGACACTGGGTTGACACCCAAGGTTAACAGTATTCTTGCTGCGAACTTTGAGATCTGTGGGGGGTATAATGTAAGGAAGGTTGATGTCAATGAATATGAGGTGCAGGATCTGAAAGGAGCTTTATTTGTAGTCAATTTGGCAGACAAGTCGTGCTCATGCTTTGAATTCCAAAGCCTGAGTATACCATGTTCTCATGCCATTGCGGCTGCCTTGAAAGCAAACATTAGTGTAGAAGGTCTTGTGGATGAGGTCTACACAATGAAGTATTTGAAGGGGGCGTATGTAAGCAATATATTGCCGCCGATTGAGCTTGACAACACCGCTATGATCGCTAGTGAGGTATCTGCCCTTACTCTGAATCCGCCAGCAACTCGTCGTCCTCCCGGCAGACCAAGAAAGAAGAGGTTCTTCTCCCGTGGTGAAGTCCTGGTAGGTATTGTGAACATTGCTTGGTGTGATGAACGTGTCTATGTATAGTAAACATGTGTGTGTTGCATGTGCAGATGAAGAAGATACGTAAAAGGTACTGTAGCCGTTGCAAGGGTATGGGGCATAACCGTGCTACTTGCAAGCAAGCAATATGATCAGTAAGGAGTGGAGTAGGGGGTGGGGGGTGCTATGCGATGGGAGATGTAATGAAAGCCGGTGGTTGCTTTGGGTTTATAATACACAAGTTTGCTTTCCCTTTTGATGTTGTGATATGTTGGTATGAATAAGTGTTTAGACCCAAAGTAGTGTAAGAGGATCATGTATGAGTTCGTATTGTTATAATAAATAAAGCATTTCCCCCCCCCCCCCCTTTATATTTGTGTTTGTTTAGCAACGAGTTATTTCATGATTTGACTTGTTTGTGTCACTATATCCGGATAACTGCAATTCTTGTTCTACAACTTAGACGGTTACATTGCAGTTAATAGGCGTCTTGGATGGCTACATATAATTTAGCCGGTCATTTCGAGTTTATCCGTTTCTCCAAGTTTAATCGGTTTAAAAAACGTACATTGACTCTGATTTGCAACATTATCCGGTTAAAAGTACATGACATATACTTAGGCGGTTGCTATAGCTTTGTTAAGTTAAAATATAGAACAACTTACATGAGAATAGACTTACACAGTGTTCTTGAATTGTTACATTATCCGGTTAACAGCTCATGGACAAAAGACTTAGACGGTTATTGAATCGTGCCAGGTCAACTAGGCTTAAACGTCGGTTTCTGGTATGTTACTTTATCCGGTTAGAAGTACATGAGAGTAAACTTAGACGGTTACTAACGTTTTAACAAGATGAAGAGTGCAAAACAACAAGAATTGCGTCGAGAGATTTAGTACGATTAACCGGTTAGATAAACGATTAGCTTTAATAAGATAAAAATTAGGACAACATTCAAAAAAGTGGATATACCGAAAAAGGTAGAAGACAACATTGATTCCATCGGGATATTTAGAAGATTAGCCGGTTAAAACGGAAAATGTAACGAGATTAGCCGTAATTTGACAACAGATAAATGAAACATCTGGGGGTTGACCCCCTCCCCCTAGTACTGCATGATGCTAATACTGTCGAAAGCAGCCAAACAAGAAATCCTTCCAACTGTGATGTGGTGCGACGACCGATGCCTCCTGGTGGATTTGTTCAACGTAATTCCTTTTCTGATGAACACCGTCAGAACTTTCTCCCCTAAGCTTTGCTCGTAACATGTCTACAGTGTTCATTAGCCTCTTAATTTCAATGTTCTTCTGTCTAATTTCGTCGCGTGCTTCAATAAGTGACCTCTTTGGCCATCCCGTCACTTCTCCCTCGTCGTGCCATTCAAAAAAGCCGCATCCTTGTTCCTGACAAAATTTACGGAAAAACAAACAAACTAGTTACAATGATTTGGAAAAACGATAGGGGCATACTTAATTGGAAATCAACTAACCTGGTATCGAGAGCATCCATAGAACAACCTGCCTGGGTTTTTTGTCTGTCCAGGACTTGGTGAAGGATGCAGGGATGCCACAGAAGCAGAATTTTGGGCTATTGAGCCTGCGGGGGGTTGATGATGAGGAACCTGATCCTTTCATGTCTTGATATATCTGTTTCTGAAACGTGAGGCGGCTAGATAAAGTTCGATAAGAATGAGGCGTGATTATCTATTATATATCAAAACCGACATTTAACCAAAATATGAATGTGCGAACCAAAACAGACATTCAAATTGGCCTCTAGCTAAACCGGTTTTGCAAAAGCCGGTCTAATTCTATCTGTTGGTAATTTCAGAGTAAACTTTGGTTAAGACTCTTTTACTGATAGATAACGATTTGGAATGCCGAATGTCGTTATATAGATGCAGCAAATAAAAAAGAGATGACTGGAACAAAAGGTAGCTGAGTCTCAAAACATAAATATATCACATGAACGATAGTTAAACAGACATAAAACTGGGATAAGAGGGTCAGTATCCGGCAACTCAGATTGGACCTGCGTTTTTCTCGAAAATCATAACAGCCAGCCTTTTTGCCTCTTGTTTCACCAAATCCGTAGACAGGTGTCTGCATGCCTCTATGCCCCCGGCCGCGTGAGCTTGCATGAGCAGTGCTGCTGTGACACCAGAGTCTGCGTGTTTACGGTTTTGTGGGATCTGTCTGGCCCTCTCCACGGTCAATGGATTAAGCGCTCAGGTTCCAGCTTGCGACAAGCTTGCGTCAGAAGGTAAGGGAGCATCTGGGCTGTTGGTGCAAGTTCTTTTGCCGTGAGCGAATCACTTTTGTAGGATGTGTTGCAATCGAGAACAAGCAGCTTCCAGGTGTTGCGGTCAAAGCATAGGCCGATCCAATGTGCCTGGTCGAGGTTGAAAGGGAAGTAGATGCGCTCTACCTCTCCTGTCTGTGATTCATGTCGGTCTAGTATTTCCACCAGGTTCGGAGTGAAGACAAAATCCTCTTTCTGAGAAGATTCTTGAACCGTGGGTAGTTCTTGGAGAGGATGGAGACAAATTTGGTGTCGAGGAACAAATAACTTTGACTGGAGTTTGATAGAGGCATCATCATTATCCCGATGTGGTGCATCAATACATCAAACATCTACCAAATATAAAACAAAGACGTAAGGCATGCTTAAACGACATTTACTTAATGGAAAATATACAAACTGATGGAACGCATACCTTGGGCGATAGTGATTTGGTCCTCTGTTCAATTTCAATAAGGTCTTTCGCAGATACAGATATGCCACCTACTGTAATGGACCTGAAAACATGACCAAATGTATAAGATTCCTCTTTAGTCAGAGTAAAATGTGTTAGCCGGCTAGCACGTTACCAAACACGAGGGTTTAGACAGCTAACAATTATAGTAAAAAATGTGTTGGCCGGCTAACGAATTATATATAATGTGCGGTTGGACAGCTAACAATTGGCGTGGAGATATGTTAGCCGGCTAAAGCATTACCTAACTTGTGTGTTTGATAGCTAACCATTATATATACGGTTAACTGGGTTGTGTGGGGTGGGAAAGTGTGGTGAAGTCAGTATATAAATGATAAAGAAAAATATGGTGCTTACTTAGTTGTCTTCAAGATATCAGAAAGCTTGCTGAACTTGGTAGGATAGTCTATGGACGCATTGTTGTTCAGTGCGCCAGGGTATGCTTCGCTGAAACGAGATAGTGTGCCTTTGTCGCACTCATATACACCTACAATCAGTTTTGAGACTGTCTTGAGGCGATTGCTTTTCCTAGTGGGCGCCGGGGCGTTGGCTTGGATATCTGGAGGGCTGCTCGGTGGCTTGCCGACTACTTCCGTGTCCTCTCTAACGGTCGGCTCTAGAATTTGGTCTTCTACCAGCTGCACTTCTTCCTGCGTCAGGCCCAGAGAAAAGGATGGCTGTAATGGGAACATTAAAACTTCATTAGTTTGTGTGGACTGTATGGAACTGAATTCTAGTTTATAAACTGGTTGGTGGATAAACAATACTTACAGATGAGAGATCTTCTTGTAGGTTTGAATCACGGTGTGCGTTGCCTGACAGAGTTTGCTGGTTGTTGCCAATGTCCTTGTCGATAATATAAGAATTTACGAGATCACCGACGTCTGGCATATGTGGTCCCTGCAACGACAAAAATTGTGAGTGAGTTGCGGTCTATCCATACAACATATAAATGGCTTTGAGACTTGGATATACCCTGTCAACATTCGTCTTCTTGACGCTTGTCGCAACACGTGAATTATCAGGTGGGTCTTGGTCATTGATGGTTTGTAATGGTAGAGTGTAATTTTCCTTGTCAATATTCTCATCAGGTATAGGGTCGCCCCCGTCCCCGCTGTCGCTCACATCGTCTGTGTGGGGTGGAGGCTGGTAAAGATGGACCCTGCAACAAAAGGGTTATCAGTGAGAGTGCTTAGCCGTACAAAAAAGTTATGGGGGGCATTTAAGCAACGCGTATACCTTGTCCCCGTAGGTCTTCTGGACATTGGATATCACAGATCTTATGATGTCAGTATCGATGCCTTCTCTGCTGGTCTGAATGGGAGTCGTTGTAGGGCGGTCCTTTGAGGCATCAAGCGTCTGGTTGTCAGTTGGAGTTCGAACGCGTGTTTGCCGGATTGACTGAACTGAAAGTACCTACTGAGTCTAGTATCTTCTGATAGTTGTTCTGACAGACGAGCAGGTGAGCGGAGTTGTCTGAGATATGCTTCTTCTTGATTATCTCTTGGAATTGATTGAATGATTCACGAAGGTCATCAACCTTGCCTTCAACCCTGTCAATGTCAGCTTTTGATATGCCTTTGTCGATTGGAGGAGCATGAACATCGTCGGAGTTGTTGGGCGTTTGCATTGGAATTTTCCTCTTTCGCTTCTTCCTACCCCCGCTGCCTCATCTGCCTTCTCGCGCATGAGCTCTATATCGGCCTTGGTAGCTCCGCCTTTGAATAATTGGTTTGAAAAACGCGACCCATCTTTGATTAGTCTGACCATTGAATCTACTCTTGTATCTTGTTCATCGCCTCGTCGGAGAAGCACAGTTCCGCCTCGTCAACCTCCACGTCTGTGTCTTGTGGATGATATGAGTCACGCTCACCTGTGTGGGAAAAAAGGTTTAAGTTAGATGCGAGTTTGTGTATATAAAAGTGAGTAAGATATTGGTTAGCCGGATATTTGTGACTATGATATATTTTGTGACTAGAATATATGTTAGCCGGATTTATTTACAATAGCATGTATAAACGGTTAATTTCCTCTATAATGTATGGCCAATTCGAAGATTATACTGCTACAACGTGCTACGTTTAACATATCTATAAACTGATGCTGATGTACGGCTATTGAGCGTGATGTGTGTATAATAGGGGATGAAATTAATGAAAAAAAAAAAAGTGTGGTGGGTTGAGTAACATACATTTTTAGCTGTGTCCAACGTCCTTGCGTGGCTGCTTGATGCCGTTCCTAGGGGGGGTTTGAGAAAAGTCCGCGTCTCCACAACATCCGATGCAGAGTCTTGAGTGACAATTTCAGTGAG